>NC_071570.1:41750262-42458246 GCF_026979565.1 Vidua chalybeata
TACATTAGGAACTGTAACTGTTTAAAGGGCTGCAGCTTTCACCTAGACTGACAAGGCCCACAAGCTTTAGGTCCAAAATAAATTGGTTCATTTTCTCCCAGATTCAGGGCCTGATGCACTCCTGATGCTGAACCTAATGGTGCAAGCAAAACATACAGTAGTGTGGGTCACTGCTCTTGACTGAAGATACAGATGCCTTTAAATCTCCAAATCAGTCTGATTAACCACTGAGAAATATGTGGGACAATTTACCCACTTTCTAGGTTCCTTTGCATACCGCACAAAAGCAGACATTTCATCAAATACTGCCCTGAAGTCGACAGGCACCAGCTAGTCTCTGAACCTCCCTGCTCGCCTCCTTTGCAAGAGGCAGGAGACAAAGAAACAAGTGCACGTGCCTGAGGAAAAAAGGCACAAGCAGGCAGTGGCCACACAGGAAGCTTCATCTGGCCGCTCCCTGCTTGTCACAAGCTCCACTACTGTTAGCAGGGAAGCAGAGGAAACCCCAGTGTAGAAATTTGGTATTATTTGCTAAAAAAGCAGCTGGAGTGGGCCACTGGTTCCTAAACACAAAGAGACACAGCCTCTGCAGCAGCAAGATGCAAACTAAGAGACAGATGCCATTTGTACATTACAGTCACAGCCTCTAAATATTCAGAGGTTCCTTTGAGGAAAGGCAGTAAACCCTGCACTGCCTCGGCAGCTGAGGGGGTGCCTGTTTAGGGCTTCAGCAAGAGCAGTCCCACAGATATCCCGGGGAAGCAACCAGACTAAACAAAGATCACAAGCCTGCTGCAGACCCACATGGCAAAAACTGAACCCTTAGCAACTCCCAGGAATGAACACAATGCCTCTAGACAAAGTGCATGTCATAAATTACACCTTTAGCTGCAGAAATAGAACTTACAGCTAAGAGCTGAATCACAAACCTGGGAGTCTTATCTCACCAGTAATTCTTTTGCTTTATCTGCAAGCCTGCACAGCATGTCCAAAAAGTTCCCATGAAAGACTTGGATGTGTTTTTACTTTGTTAGCCCCATGGGAAAGTACTGCAAAAGTGCAGCTCCCAAAACATCCCCCAGGACTGGCTGGGAGACTGCAGGACTCCCCATATAAGAGCTTAAATTTCTGGGAGTTTGGAGCTGGAACAGGCTGCTAGACACTGCTAAGGCCCACCCTGTTTGTCAGCCCAGGGAATCTGCAGGTCAGATGCACTGCACCAAACACCATGCCACAAAGGTCCTCAGCTTTCCAAAGGAACACTACTAAGAAAACTTTTGTATCCACAGCTGCTCCCTCTCCCTGTTAGATCTCCTCTATGCCAAGCTCTCAGGAAGGACTCAAAGTTGAGTTCTGAAGCTCTGGGGAAACCTGATGCATTAGTTAGTCAGAATTACAGCAAAGGCTGAAAAGTCATTGCTACATGATGCAGCACAAAAGTACTTTGAAATCAAACCATATGTAACAGTATATTCTTATAATATAAAATCTCATTTTTATAATATAAAACTTGTACCACAAAATGAAATTATTCTCTAGAGCACCCAGCAAGACCAGGTTTTACAGGTACAGTTGCTCCTGCATTGTCACAAAGCAAAAACCTAAACATAATATAAATTAATGGTTAGATCAGGTATTTCCTGACTCACTCCTAGTTATCCCACTAGAGAGGGATACTCTACAGAGAGCAGTACTCCTGCAGTCTGGGGAAGAAGCATTTTTAAACCAGCTGGAGATGTCAAATTCTGTTCAGTTTCAAATAGCTTCTCTCAGCAAATTGAGCAGCAGACAAAGTCCATCCATTCAGATGCAAAGATTGAACTGTGCCGATCCTATGCCACTGCACAGGATGAGCAGGACACCAGGGAGGGAATGAAAATGATAGACAATTAGAAAGGAAGGCAAGCCCTAGTGCTTTGCACTGCCATGTGCAAGCACTTAATGAAAGAGATGCACAGTGATGCACCTACTCTTCCTGCACACAAAGATCCATTTAATCTCCAAAAAAGACTTGAGCGTATCAGAGACACAGCTATTCCATGGAGTTATTAGAAAGCAGACAAAATTTGAGTAAATATTAAGTTCATCCAGAGATTTTTTTTCTTCCCCCTTGACATCTCTCACCATTTTGGTGTTACTCTAATAGACACAAAATAGAAATTAACTTGGAAGTCTTGCCTGCAACTTAAAAAAAAAACCCATAAAAATAAAATAAAATAAAATAAAATAAAATAAAATAAAATAAAATAAAATAAAATAAAATAAAATAAAATAAAATAAAATAAAATAAAATAAAATAAAATAAAATATTTTTTTAAAAAGCCATACCAAGATTCTAGATGCTCTATAGCCAACACTTACAAAGGACTGGAGGGTCAGACAAACTCCTAAAGACTAGGAAAGGAAAACACAAGCCAGAAATTTTAAAAAAATGTCCAGAATCACTGTGGGAGGATGAGAAAACAACAGCAGAGCATGCACCAGAGTATTCTTAAACTCAGTTCAAAGGAGAAAGCCTTGTTATCCACATAGTTTTCCAACAGTCTGAATGGGTTGTTTTTTTCTGAGCAGGTGCTACATACACCAGTGAGATAATTAAAATTAAGCATGCCAAATTACTGCAAGGCTCAGAAAACACTCTGCTCAAACCTTCTAAGTAGACACATGGTCATATTCAGTTAAAGGGAACCCAAGTGTTCTGAACACCTGCACATCCCAGATCAACTTTAACGCTTGCTTGCAAAGGAGAGGAATGCAACACAGGGAGTGCCTGAGCAGATGGCCAAAAGATTACATTCTAACTAAATCCAGCACATGACTTACCACCCGGTCACCCCCCACAGTAGAACAAAACCTACATCCCTTTGCAGGGGACAATAAAGTGCCGTGGAGGGGCTGTGGGAGAAATTAGAAGAATGGAAGGGCGCAGTTTTAATTACCACTTTTAAAAAGCAATGCAATGCTGAAAGCAGAGCATTCCAAGTGCATTTTCCTGATCAGCTACTTGATAAACAGCTTCCTCCTCTCTGTGAAACACAAATGCAGCATTAATGTGTTTTTGAGAGCACTCTAACTTCTACAGTAACTTTCCCCAGCTGAACAGCAGAATCGATACATATTTCCATTTCACTTTGCTTTTCTCACCTCTTCCAGGTGCTCAGACTTCAGTGTACAGTGACATGCAGCATTAGGTGCAAAGGTTGCTTAAACAACATAAATAAGAGACCACAGCAAGCTGTCGAGACTAAGTCAACACACCAAATTCACACCCATGTGCCCTCTGCAGGCATGCCGAAGGGAGGGGAACCCTTCTGTGCGGGATGGAATGGTTAGGCAGTGCTCCAGCCTTAAATTTTCTATAACTCAGCCTTTGGAAACAATTTTGCTGCCTAAACCTTGCACCAACAGCTATACCCTATCGCAGGGCCAGTCCTACTCACTTCTTGGAAGTTACTGGTAAAATCCACGACAGGCTGGCAAGTGGCTCAAGACTGGCACTTTTAACAAGCACCGCTCTGTCTCTGGAGATCCCACCCTGACACACAAGCACCTTCCACAGAATGGGTCAGGTTGGAAGGGAACACAGTGGGTCATCTGGTCCAACCTCCCTGCTCAAGCAGGGTCATCCCAGAGCACGCAGTACAGGATTGTGTCCAGAGGGTTCTTGAATACCTCCAAGGAAGGAGACTTCACAACCTCTTTCCCTGCCCTAGAGATCAAAACATGCACAGCCTTTGCGCACTCTCATCTTCCACCTGAGGGTGAGGAAACCTTTTTTTTTCCACTACTCAAACCCAAAAGGTGTTCCAGCCTGGAGGAAGCAGAGGCCATAAAGGGACCTCACCTGTGATTCTAACTTGGTCACTATTTTGTTTCATACTATCCCTATTAAAGCCCAGCAGCATCAGTTATGCCATTAACTGCAATAGCAAGAGCCATAGCAGAACAGCAGTACTGACTGTGCCTGAAATTCTTCTCCTCCCTTCATAATTCCTAAGAAAGGAAAAGCAGGATAAAACAGCAGTTTGGTGATTTTCCAAGTCTACTACAAAGATTCAATGTGACAAAGCCACCCTGATATTCCCAGCCTGAGACAGGTGTAAAAAGAAAGGCTCCTCTGCCTTCTCATACATTTACAGTTAAATTATATTCAGAAGGAAGAGATTCCCTGAACTAGCTCAGAGGAAGGATAATTGCACAGGAGACCCCAGGGAGCCACTAGCACTCAGCAGCACCTCAACAGCTTCTGCTGTAACTGCAGAGCCCAGAGCAGAGTCTCCAACTTCCCCCAGTAGAGCTCTGCAGAGCTGGGCTGGTTACTGCAGAAAGGCACCTGCAGCCTCAGGGGCCACTGGGAGACACAGGACCTAAGTCACATTCATTACTTTATACTTTGTTTTTCTGTCAGGCAAAACAAACAACTGGTTTACATATAAACATTGTTCCACTCAAGCAGGGAAGAGAGTACTTCATGCCCCAGTATTCTCTTTGAGAATTACATGATGGAAACACAGTGGGTACCTTCATGGACCAACAGTCCTAAAAGCTGAGATTGAGTTCACAGTACACTGGGGATAACATTCTGTTATTGCTTAATGTGAAAGGAGGGCTGGGCTGATCAGAGAATTGCTCTGCTGCCAGAAGGAAGAGCCACTGCAAAATGCCACTCTGCTTGGTAACTGGCAGACAGCAGGAAAATAGCACAGATTTACAACAGTGTCCAAAGAACTAAGGTTGCTTCTAAGGATAGAATTCTTCTGACTTAGTACTTGAAAAAGTCCTTCAAAAATCCATTACCTCTTTGATTGAGACAACTGTGGGGGAACCCAGATAGCCAAGTTTACCTCAACTGAACCGAGGGATCAATCTGCTTTAATAAGTAGACCTGAATAAATGGTATAGATGCAATATGAGAGCATTAATTTTCAATAGTCCGTAGAAATAAAAAAAAAAAAAAATAAAAAAAAAGCAAAAAAAAAAGCCCAACATTCCACAAAGCACTTACATATTGCATTTTCTAATCACGTAGCAAAAAGCTTTCTTCAATTTGACCACTATGAATGCCCACAGGATAGAGTGACTTGCCTTTCCCAAGGCCTTGGAAACCACATCAAACAAAGGGAAGGATATAGTCCCTTCAGCAACCAGCCATTATTCACATTACTCAAGGATTCTTCTCAGGAAGGGGGTGGGCAAAAGAGAGTTTTTAATCTGTAGTCTGTGATAGTAAATGGATCTACCCAAGAGATTTCTGTATTGCCAGATATCTTGAAAATGAATTAGAATCCTTCCTAATTCACATGAATTGGCATCTTCCTGCTCAGATAATCTGCAAATTCATTACCCTGTCCAGAGGTACACAAAGCTACTAAGTTTATTTGATTTATCATACAATTTCCAACAAACAGCTTTCTACCAGCCACTCCACCCTTCCTGCCCACTGGACAGAGACTGATAGCAGCTGAGACATGTGACTGCAGAGATTCCAAATCTCTGTGCTAAGGGGACACATACTCAGTATTCCCCTTCATGGTCCAGCACCATTTCATACAGGATTTCCAGGAAAGCACTATGTAATGTACACATCCCAGTGACTCCCCCACACTGCCAAACCTCATTAGATGCTTCCCTGCTCCTCTGTAAATTCTCTGGTCAGTTAAGATCCAGGACTTGCATGCACACAAGAGTCACCATCTGCAGGAAGTGAGCAACCCACTTGCTCTCCTCCGTAGTCCAGACACTCCACAACCTGGGGCTCACAGCTAAGTCCCAAGGGGACACTTTTGCATGTTTCTGGTTACTAAAATTGACCCCACCATTTGTTTCTTCACACTTTTCACTTGTACAGGATGAACTTTGGTGAGCAAAGGATTGAAACCTAAGCAGAAAATGTCTAGCATTTATATGTAAAAGCTCTTTATTACAGTCTTGTCTAGATCTCTATTGCTGCCATAGCCCATGAACATGAGAGCAACATAGCACAGTGATGGGATATCTGGACTATTCCCCAGTATTTCATGCACATGAATTTGGGAGAGCTTGCAGGACGACATGATGGCAAATCTATACAAACCTGAGGAAACCCACGGTTAATACACTGTGCTAATCCAATTAGAAAATGAAAGATACACACAACTATTTTGCTTAACTATCCAGTCTGATCCCCTCAGTGAAGCAGGTAATTTCATACCTCCTGCAAATATTGTCACTTTTCAACTCAGCTTTTGCATAAAACTTTGTAAATGTGTACAGCACAGCTCAGCTTGCATCATACCTTCATAGCATTCAATTTCTTCCATCCCTACCAAAATTACTATATAATGTGAACAGAACAAATTAAAAAACTGCATAGGAAACCCTTTCTGTCATTTGCACATATTCCCCACGTTCTCACAGTATACCTGGAGGAGCAGATAAACTCTGCAAATCCTTTGGCAAGAGCTGTTCAGCTGTGGGGGTTATTTTATAATAAAAGTCAGTCTTCATCAGCAAAATAAACCTTCTTTTAAAAGGTTCTACTTCTCTAAAAGGTATTTCATGCAACAGAAGGGGTGACAATTTACTTTCTATTCTGGTTTAATATACTAGGCAGTTAATGCAAGTAGACTTCTAAACACTTTCAATGACAAAATAGATTTAGACAGTTAAGAGACACATCTGGGTTTTGTTTACAGGTTAATCTGTTACCAGATCTGATTTGACATACTGACTTAACATCACACAGGTTTTCAACTTCCTGAACTGAAGGGTTTCGTACATATTCTTGTTTGTTGCATACCTCAAGAACTCACCTGCCTGAAATACTCCTTGAACTATTTCACCACAAAAATTCACAGGTGAAGAAAACACTACTGAAATAAAAAAAAAAAATTAAAAAAAAATTTTAAAAAGCCCACAAACAACAAATAATGCTGCAGAAGATATGGGGATTGCAGTTGTGAACAGTTTTGGACAGAAAAATGAAACATATCTCAAACACAAACTGAATTTTACTAGGGAACTACAGAACAGGAAAAATGGAACTCAAACTATGAATGCAAAACAAGTTGCACTGTGACAGGGAACTAAATTCAAAAGGAAAACTAAAGAGGTCTGCAACTGATTCCTTCCTTGATGCAGACATGAGACTGCTCTCCCAAATTCTTACACCAGCTTTCTCAGGAAAGTAGTATCAGAATGCAAGGTCAGGCTGTTGTTTGTTGGTTTGAAAACAATATTTGAAGTAGAGCAACTAGGACAGGGTTCACAGAGAGGAAGGGAGAGAAGAGATTCACAAAATAACAGTCCCAAAACCCAGAAGTACCCTCATCTCTGAACTTTTAATTAAATACATTGATTTTACTAAAAAGCTAGCACAGAACAGGATCTACGCTGCCAAAATATATACAATACACCATGACCATTCAGCACTGCAGAAGAAATCCAGCATTTTAGAACATGCAGATAATTTTATCCAAAAAAGCCTCAAGAGATCATAACAATAAAATGCTTAAAACATTAATAAGCTATTTGGTAAACCACGGGTCAAATTTTTATTACATTAAACATTAGCACTTAGTGGAACTTCTGCTTTGCAGTAAAAGCTGCAAGAAGTTTACTTACAGCTGATCCCAGAAAAAGCTTCCTGAAAGGCAGTAGGAAGCATTCAATTCATTTCAGATAATGAGCAGCTGAAACAAGCTGGACATTATTGTTTTTTCTGTCCAGATGCGGGAAAAAAAAAAAAAAAAAGTGTATTCATGAACCATACAGCCAAGAAAGTTAGAACCAGATGCTGGAAGCAGTAAAACTAGGAACATGCAGGTCTTGAACTTTAACCTCCTGAAACAGATCTGCACTGCCAGTGAATCCAGAGTGTCAACAGCCCATTAAATATTTTCCAGTTTTCACATTAAATATACTTGGAACCAGAAAAAGTGCAGGAGCTTCTACGTCCAGGCAACTTATGTAGTGAAATGCTGAGCAGGAGAGAGAACAGGTGGCAGTTGAGGAGTGGAATTCCCAACACCAGAATATTCTTCCAGAAGTTCCCATCACTGCAGATGCTCTTCCAGGCTCTGAGTGTATCTAACTCCTTTTCCCTGCTTGCATGGTCCCCCAGGTCAGCTGGCAGGCAGGTAGTCTCAGGACACTTCCCCGGCCAGCACAAAACAGACTGAGTTCAAGTCATCTTTCAGGTGATTACAACAACAATCAAGAATCATAAGCCATCTTCTCTCTGCTTTGGGACTTGCTGAAATGACAGCCTCCCAGTGCCCAAAAATCTTTCCCCTACACAATGCATCTCATTATTGCCCTTAACGGCTGTGCACAAAATGTTTGCTCCAGCTCTCTGGAGCCCCACAGCCAGTGCTGGAGTACAAGGTGCCTCCAGCCTGCACACTGCTCTGCAGAGAGCCCTTTACCTCACTAGTCACCTTTTCAACTTACCTAGCAACAATCACAACCTCAGTACAAACTGACAAGTTAATTCTGGCAAGGCAAGAGTCAGTGTCCTCAGATGCTTATTCAGAACTGTTCTTTGCTCCTTCATAACCTTCTCACAGACACGTTAATATGTACCTGAAATTTCACTTTGGTCCTTGCTGTCACCTCAACAGCCACTTGACTGAGCCACAGGCCCAAGCTCTGAGACACAGTGGATAATTCAAACTACCTTCAGATGGTTTTCTTCACTGAGAAAAGACTCTGAAGTGTCAGTCCTATTTCTCCACAAAGAACCACAACCAAATAACAAGAATATTTACAAGCAAGGTGCATCAGAGACCCTTTCTGTTGTCTCACAGATGTTCTGGTTACTGCGCCTCCCCCTACCAGCACCATGACAATGCCAGTCAGATTTGTAATTCATTGCCCCCAAAATATCAGTTGCTTCAGTAAGTCTGACAGTCTCACTGCTCAAATTAGATGCTAGAGCTCCCAAAAACCACCTTGACATCAATGACATCTTGCACTTGGATCCCAAACCACATGTCTTCTACACCTTCAGCAGGAGTTTGTACTAAGAGAAACCATACCAGGAAAGTGAGGGCTGCAGAACAAGAGCATTAGCCTGTATCTCATCCATACAAACATCTAGACAATTCCCAGAAAAGAGTATGACATGATGATACACCAGTACATACTTGACAAATTAATATGCCCCTAGACTTAGGACCCAGAGGTGACATTTTTGAAAGTAGTTTCATACAGCCTGTTCTACCACCAAACCTCCTCCATCACCAACATAATCAATGCTTAAGGGTGCCAGCAATTACAGGTGAATTCCACTTTGTTATTTCTTCAAAAGCAAGGAGGAATACATGCTTCAGACACCTTATTTCACAGTTTAGCCTTTTTGCTATACATATTTGTTGGCACTTGACAGCAGTATCGTATGTTTTAAAGTAGACAACACAAGCAAACCTGTATCTTTCTGTGTCAAGAAGAAAGGGACTATTAAAGATGCAAGATACTTTGCTACCTGTTTGACACAGCAAACAGAGTCTGGCTTTTTTAAAACCGAAGAGCTTCTTCCCCAACCACAATACAGAAAAGAAAATCCTTCAAATTTTGTGGGGCTCTAAGCAGAGAGCTAAGTACCTTATTACTACCACCAGCAGTCCTCAAGGGCAAATACATACACCTCAGCTGACTGAGTAATCCCTCCTGGTTTTGGCATGACCTAGCACAGGCAGGTGAGCATCACCTCCAACTGATTGGTCTAGATCAGTTATACTTTTCTTGAGAAGTGGGAAAACAAACACAGACTGAAGTTTTGTTATTATCCAAAGTTTACTCTCCAAGGGGCTGGGGAAGCGGAGCGTGGTGATGGAGAAATGGATTTGATACTATTTATGTAACAGAACACCTTGCAAACAAAAAGGAAACTGAGGACTTAGCCAACTTCCCTGATTCCAGAGCTAAATCCACCTATATACATTTACCCTACAAACATTTAAATCAGTTGCTAAAAAGCACAGCTAGGAGAAATCCTTGCAACATCTATTTCTTCCTTTTTGAGTTGACCAACACAGACACATTTCTGGAGATCCACTGAAGTTTCTGCTCAGCAGCTGCTTTGAACTGAGCAGTGAGGACAGGAACAAAATCTCTTATTCAAATCACAGAGATTAAAAAAGATTAATCCTCCTGACACTGGCAACACAGACAGCTCTGTCAGATGACCTGGTTCCCCAACCAAGAGGTGAACTAAGTAGTAATCCAAGTTGCCACACCTCTCCAATAGTCTCCTGCAACCTTAATATTATTAGTCAAAAAACAGATTGGGTGCAGTGTACCAGAGTGAGTTATTGTGTGTCTGACTCCCCAGAAGATGCATTCTATTAGATTGTCCTTTGGTACTTTGCCTCAAGGGGTTCCCTATATGTTACAGATTTCTCCTGAACTTTTAACTGTTTTATGATCAGGAAAGACAGCATCCTACTCCTCAATCTGTGCTTTATCATGGAGAAAAAATAAACATCAACCAAATCTTACAGAATTTTTAAATGTATAAGATATGTACTACTGGACTGAGTAGTAAAGGAGGCTTACAATTTTCAGTGGCATAATATGCCCTTCTTTCAAATTCTGCAAGGTTCAGAAATACATTATTTTAAGTTAGTGGCAGAAATATATTATTTTAAGTTACTGGAAATGCCTTAATTGATTAAGAGAACAAAACCCACACTACTTGATTTTACACAAAACAGATAGCAACTCACATATGCCTCCAGCTGCCAAAGGCGAAGGAAATATGCATAATGAAAGCCATATCCTTGCAGCAGAAGGCAGGAAAAGAGATAGACTGATAATGTATCAAGTCTGCAAGGAGCCAGTCCTAGCTGGTAAACTGATGACAAAGCAGCAGCTCAACTAGTTTACAATAAAAGTGTCTGTGGTGGGATAAAAATTGAAGAGCAAATATAAAAATTATTTTAAAACTTCAAACAAAACTAAAAACCCTTAATAGTTATTCAGAAACCAGATGAATGGAGAAATTGGTTTCTTCAGGTTTGAGGGGGTGGGTAGGTATATTTATTTTGAAAAAAGATACATCTCTCTGCAGAATCATTTCTTCCAAGACACAGAGCACATGCAGCTTCTGCTCAGACATTGTACACAGAGGTAAAAGCCACTTAAATTACTAGAATCTTGCCAGAGTTATTAGGTCAAATCACAGAGCCTGGTCACAGCCAAGGTAACAGCTGCTAGAAGACACAAGTACTGTGGTAGCAAAGAGGAAAGAGCGTAAATGACAGAACAAAACCACTTGTGTGCTTGTCCTTTGGTGTGTGCTTTTCTCCTGTCAATAAAAGTCACCTGAACAGTCTACCCAGTGACTCAGGTTTCTACACTCCCTGTTCAGATTTAGTGTAAACAAGATGCACCCTGGAAAAAGAGTTGCTGACTAACCACACCAGTAGTGATTGCCACCTAATCACAGCCTTGGTCTATTTTCTGGTAGTTTCGATTTAAGTTACAGGATTACAAGCACTCAGCCAACTGGAACACAGCTACTTGTGAAGCAGGACTGAGCACAAGCTTGTCCTGAAAGGCACTTAAATAAAAAAAAATGGTACTAACAAATATCACTGTTCAATTTCAGTGGTATAGCATATTCATCAAAAGAGAAACTCAAAAATAAAGCAACAGCGCATTTGTGGTGGATTCAGTAAATTCTTTTATATATATATGTATGTATATATATATATATATATTTTTTTTTTTTTAAAGCAAAAACATCCCACCACGCTATAGTAAATTATAAGCTTCCAGGAAAAACAGCACCTGTGTTTTCCACACCAAATAATGAAGGAAGATTGGTCTAGCATGAAAAATATTTTTAAGTAAAGTATTAATAAAATCTTATTATTATATTACTTAATATTTACCTGTTTGGCTACACAAACCAGAGAAAATATTAGTATCTAGGAGACAGAAATAAGTTTGACTATGACAATTAAGGAAGAGTAAAAGAACTTGTTATGAGTTATGGTGTAACTGAATTCCAGGCAGGAACAGGAGACCTAATAAAAAAACCACTGTTGGCAAACTGTACCTCTGGCATTCTGATTTTAATCTTCACATTCACAAACTGCTTAGACAATACTGGTTCCTGGAGGACACTCACAAATTGCAGAAACAGGACGGTCAGATAGACTGCTGTCTAAAAGAGCTGCACCTCACAAACACATTAGCACTCATTTGCCAATACTTTTCAAAATACCGTTTCACAACAGCTTGTATACAAAGAACTGAATCATAACAAGGTCTTACTACTGATAAGGACTGTGCGGAAGACTCTTCTCCTGAAAGCCATGCTGCTTGCTTGCATTTCGACCTCCATAAACAATAAGGTGAAAATACCCCAGGCGTAAGAGTCAAAACTATTAAACAAAATAAACAGTCTTAAGTAAAAATCGAGTAAAATGAGCAAGTTCCTTCACATGTAGGTTCTTCCCCTTACGATTAAGATTTATAAATAAAGAAGATGCTACATCAAAATTTTACCTTAATATACAGTTTGTCTATAGCAATTAGTTGTCAGAACCGTAACTCACATCACAAGTTAGTGCAGTGAGGATCACAAGACTGGAAGGGTCCAACACTAATGCTGCTTCTCCCAACACCTGGACCACTTACACCGTTCAAAATAATTCGTACTTTCCACCCAACACGTTAATTAATGGCATGTGTATACCTTCTGTATCTTATGTCAACACTACTCCCCCCTCCCTGTTTTTCCTCACTCCATGTTTAATTTCCTAATGTTTTTAATGGACACAAGTCACAGATCCCATCAGCTTCTGTTTACGAGCATGGTGCAGAGACACAAGGACTCCCCAACATCTCTCCTTTCAGTAAGTTTCACATTTCTCAGCAATGCTTGTCATTTGCCTCTAAGTGTGTAATTTTTTACAGAACATCAACTCATTTTCATTCTCACTCTCCTCAGGGGTCACTGAATCATTCCTGAATTATATTTATTTGCTTCAAAATTTACTATGTAATTAGGACTTCGCTTAAGAACAGCTTTGACACACATATTTGTATTCTTTCTTGCCATGACACAAGTGGAAGACTTCTCCCACTAGTCTTAGCAATTACTAGCTTATGCTACAGCCAGCTCCTTATACCCTTTGCACATCTTTTGTCAATTCAAATTTTCTTTAAAAAGAAGTCTGCTGTAGGATTTGTGAGATATCGCAGAAGTACAAATAGATGCATACTTTCATCTAGAAACAAGAAGCTAGCTCAGAACAATCTTCCTCTTGCAAACCCGTGTCACATTTCATACAATACCCTTCCATATTGTTTCCACCTTGTCTAAAAAATTGTTATTATTCTCTCCTAACACTTTACTTTAAACTTTCCATGTTGTCACAGTCCCACCTGCTTTTGAAGTCAAGATCCGTATCTACCCACATTTATCACTCATCTCATCTCCTTTATCTTCCTGCCTATCCACAGAAACCACATCTATTCCTCTCCAGTTGGGCAATGCCACAGCTTGTTTGCAGCCACAGTTAAACTTCTGCTGGCAGAGTTCAGATGCAAAGTGTTCCATGTTTCAGCACTCTGGGATACAGACTACTGGACTCAAATGCAGGATATTAAAAGTTTTTCTCCCTCTCTTGTGCATAATTTTCAGTTTCATAAGAAACAATTCCTATACTCCAGGGACCATACCCAGCCCATTTTTACACAATTCCCTGTCCCCATGCAGAGAAGTCTGATTCCTCCCCCTGTGGAGGATGACTGTGTCCCCTTTTCCTGTGACCAAAGCACCTTCTGTTACCTGTTTTATTACCACTTGCAAGATGCCACCTTGTCTGCTGAGGTGGAAGCCCCTGCCCTAGCCTTGGACTTTCTGATCCTCAACACACACCTTCCTCTACAAACTGTTTTTTTGCCCACACCTCTCAGAGGTTGTCTGTTTGCTCAGCATATCCTGATGTAATGAACAGGTGAATCATCAGCTCTGGGGTAATTTCTAGGTGGAGCCTTTTCTGTTATTTGAGATGCTAATATTTACCCCTGTAGCTTCCCTGAATTTCCTACCAACCTCCACAATTCACCAAAAAGCTTCTTCAGCTTCCCTGGAGGCTTGACAATTACTAACCTACATGTTCATCTGTTTACCTTAATTTAGCTTCAGCTGTGATCATTCAAACTGGAGTTCATTTCCATGTCCAACTTCCCTGAAGCATCTTCTGTGCCTCTCAAAGTCACAACTACAGTTCACTCCATCAGTTTTATGGCTTTTGTCACTGTCAGATAACACAGCTCCCTGTACCCCATGAACAACCAACCATGATATATTCTCTGGTGTGGGGAGTCAGTCTTTCACAGTGAGAACACTCAGAAATACTTTGCTCTAGCCATGTTACGAGATTTTTACCCACATTTAAATCCTGGACTCCGTAAAGTATATCTCTTGTGCTATCACAGCAAAATCTCTTAGCTCTTCCCAAAGCAATTTCAGCCCAGCTGGTTCTCTTTTATCCACACTAATGCTGCTTTACAATTTTGCATCACCAAACCACAGTGGAATTTTCCCAGTCACCTCTATTCCTCTCTTTCTAGAGTAGGAAACCCCTTCCAACATCACTGTTTCCCTCATAACCCCCACTCCTCGTGACTCCTGCTAACCTTTTGAGGACTAGTTCTGAGTCCTAAACTAACAGCCTCCTTCCCACCCTTTAGCCACAAGCTTCTCATTTTGCTTTATAACACAAATCTGTTTGCACCCTCTAAGAAAACTAACTCAGCACTATTAATTCAAATGTTTTACATTGTTTACTTCATAAAACTGTAGCACTTGTCATGGATCAGGTAACCCCAATTTCATGTGCAGCACTAGCTCTTCCCTGACATTCTATGAAGAAAAAGAAATACAGAATGCAGGCCCTCGGTCACATGCTACACTCCTCCAATACAGCCTGAACATGTTTCTACATCTTTGACTAAAGTGTCAGGTTTATGTAGAACAGTAACTTCAAACTCAAGTTTACAACAGAAGTGAAAGGTCTGTTGGTCGAGCTCTGGTGAAACACAATCCTCCCAACCTAGGAAAAGTGTCAACAATATACTGATTTAACACGCAGATCTATTAGGTCATGGCATGTCTTGACCTCTTTTTAACTGTGGAAAAATATATAAACACATGTCATTACAGTCAGATTGCTCATAATATCCACTTGCCTCTACTCAAGTAACAGATATTACCAAACTCCATTTTTCCAAATCCTTAAGTACTGGAAGGGCCAGGAGTACAACTTTCATAATAGCTTCTCCAACCTAAGGAAAGGCACACCAGATTCTGCTGTTCGGATGCTGAAGCTAGTAAACCACTTCAGCATAAAGAGCAGAAGTTCATCACATATGGTAATCAACATAAAGAACCATAGAAAATCCTTCATCAATTTTACTTCAAAATCTGATAGTTTTCTGTTTGACTCTAGGTTGTTACAGTTAAAAAATATTACGTATTACAGAGGGTCAGACTAGATCATTACAACAAGCCATTCTGGCCTTATAACTATGGAGTTTCTAAGCAGTTAATCTCCTCAAAAAATCTCCTACTAAAATGGAGCATATACAGACTCCACTTACTTAATTTAATAGGTCAAAATCTAATAAAATTCTGCACATGCAGCAAGTTATACCAGGTGGGAAAGGCTGAGATAAAATTATTGTTTCATGTCCATTTTTCCCTTCCTACCAATCCATATCCATGTTGCATGCCAAATTCAAATCACACGCTACAAGTTTACGTTCAGATCAGGAGCTCAAGATTGGGGGATGTCTGAACCACAAAATATTGAGAATTTCACTTAAAACCATGACTTTATTAATCTGTGAAATGGCATTATGATTTTGGTAAGGTTAGAAATCCCAAATCCAAAAACAAAGGCAATCTCGGCTTCCTAGTAATTTATGACCTATCTGACTCTCAAAGACAAGCCACATGCATGAAGAGGCCAAACAATCTCCTGAAGAACACTACCTGCTTGCTTTTAAAGAAATCTTACAATGAAGAATAACACTTTCCAATATGAAATTTGGAAAGGGAACAAAAGCGGAACAATAATTTTCTACAATGTGTGTAATGGTTTACTCAGCAGTCAAATTCCTTCCTCACACAAAGCTGACAAACTACTTTGGTACCATGTGTCTGGTACTCCTGGCCCCATAGGAAAAAGTAATTACTGAAGATTTCCACAACAGGGGTTTGTAGCTCTCCAGTGTGTAATTGCAGCTATAACACTCCACAAGGACTTTGTTTGCAAAGGACTGAGGTTGTTGGAATAGAAGAGTGTGTAATAGCTACAAGCAAATAACCACAGGTACTGAAAATCTGAAGTCCCTGAACATTTTCTGAAAACCTCTTCTGAAGTTTGTACAAGTCTTTAGGAAAGGAAAATGTCTCTAATAAGCCTCTGTCTAGAAATTCAGTATTGCCATATTCATCAGCTTTATTATGATATGTGACGAACTTCTGCTTTTCATGCTGAAGAAGTTTATTAAGTTTAGCATCAGAACAGCAGAAGTTGGTGTGCCTTTCCTTAGACTGGAGATGCTTCTACTAAAGTTGTACTCCTGGCCCTTCAAGTACTTAAGGATTGAGAAAAATGGAGTTTGGTAATGATGCTGGACAAAAGCCTTACATATCTTTCAGAACAGGTTCCAGGTGATGCAGTTCGTTTACAGTTCCCTTTGCCTTATCCAAGCACACCTGAATCCCTGGCACATGGACTGCAGCATTGTGCTGCCACAACAGCTCAGAAAAGTGAACGTTTTCATGAGCCACCAAATCTAGCTCCAGGTCCAAAATCCTTTCAGCAGATGCCAACAAAGACAATAGCAGGTTGGTTATATTGTGCAGATTTTGCCTGAACAGAGCAGCAAACCAAAAGTGAAGGGACAAAGCATGTTGGTTTTTTTTTTTTAATCATGTTTTTTAAGATGAGTATTACTACATTGGCCTGAGCAAAGAAAATAGAAGTGTGCCAAGACTCAGAAGCATAATTCTGCAGTTATTTTATACCTAATAATTAGGTCTCTGTGGTGGATATGTTGGAGTCTGTTTAGCAGAGCATTTAGGTTGTAAAGATTTAAGAGAGTTAAGTCACAAGAGCTTTAAGTAATAAAGTTAAAACCAGTATTCCTTAAAGGGACATGGTCAAGGCTTGAAGCCAAATTTCTTTTCAAACTCGCCAACAGTTTTAGGCTAGAGATTATCCCGAACAAGACACCTCCTCTTATCCTTCATCAGACAAGACATCCCAGTCCAATTCACTTTCCATTTATACAGTATGTTCAACTGCAAGGAAGAGCATCAAGAAACTGAAATCAACACAAAGCTGTTGAAATACCATTTCTTCTTTATGTCTTTTAATGCTCCGACTCCCCAGACACAGGCAATCCGAAAGGGAACACAATCAGGATTTTTAATTCCTTTCACATAGTTCCTATCCCATGCATCCTGCCCAGCAATTTTAAGATTTTTACAAATTTTTACTTTTTGTGTGGCCAGCAAAAGTAAATCCTGCAAACAAAGCAGGCAACATTTACTCATATCTGACACTGCCAAAATTTAATTTTCTCTCCGCAGAGGGTTTCCATGAACTGAACCTCTCTCAGCATATGCTTCCATGCTGAATGCATGGACCCACCTCCCACACAGTTTTGTCCAAATCCCACCCCAACTCATCTGACAAAAGGATTAACATGCACTCGAGAGCAGTATGCCAGAGGGATCATAAACTAAGCCACAACTATTAGCTGGCAGCATTCCCTTTCATTTTTAGGATGCCCACACGTAGCTATCAGAGAGGCAGCATTCCTGCCAGTACTGTGCTCCGATTCCTTGCCACTTTCCACAACAGCAGGACATGAATCCAAGCCATAATATGGTGCTTAGTAAGTTCAACCAGCATCAGTCAAAAAAATTCCTCAGCTGAGGACTTATCATCTAACTTCATCCTCTAGCCACAGCTGGTCTCTTGCACCCCACACTACACAAGGAGGGAAAGGCTGCTAAGATCTGTAAGTACTCAACATTTTGTTATTTTTAAGTGTAATTATTCAATTATTCAAAGTTCATAAAGGGGAAAATAACTTAAAAGGACAGTAAGAAATCTATTTTGAAAGCCTGGTGAAGGAGTTAGATGTCTCTAATGTGTTAGAGATGCATTAAATGTTTATGATGCACCAGGTAAATCACATTTGCATCTTTTCATGAAATTAACAATCAGAGATTTCTCAGTTTTTTGTTTTTTTTTTTTTAATCTGGATTAGACTTGAAGCTTTCTTCCCAGCTGCAAGAGACACATAGATGCACATAATGCATTTAGCTGAAATCTGCTCATCACAGAAGACAGAAGTATTCATATAAAGACAGTTAAACAGAGAAATGCTGAAAAGCTCATATGCCTGCCAGTATTACTTCAGTTCTTTCAAAACTTGCAAATAGCATTCCAACTCAACAACTGTCAGGCACACCAGAACAACTGTTTTGGATCACCACTACCATTTTCTTCTATAAAACAATTATTTAATAGTTACCTGCAGTAGCTGTGATCAAATCAAATAAAACATGGGCTGTCCAAAAACAATCCCTAGCAATACACAAGGCACATTTCAGAGGGAGTAAATTTCATGAAGTTGAGAGTAATTAGTACCAATTGACTGAGAAGAATAAATACAAACAAAAACTGTCATAATCAGATTCAGGAATCATTTATTAGGTGTTTTCCAGGGGACCAAAAAGCCACTACTGCTCAAGCAAGGAGGAGAGCTGAATTCCACTCCACCTCAAAGAGCTATAAATCCATGGTAAAATACATGAAATAAACTGTATTGACACAGGTTGTGTGGTCCAAGATGTAGAAAGTTAAATGCAGGGAAAAGCAAGAGACTTAACAAAAAAATCTGAATAGAGACAAAACACCAACAAGGGTATTGCCCTCCCAACTCATCAGCTGATTTGACTGCTGATGGTGAAAAAGCATTAAGCATCCCATAAACACTTGCCCCATGCTCAGGAAGAAACAAGCACCTATGAGATAAGGTACTTTCCAGCCCATGGCAAGTGAAGATAATGTTAAATATTTGATGTACAAGTAATAAAAATTAGAAGGTCTAAAAAACTGCAACTTGCATCTAATTGAAGTAGTCTGTAGCCCAGTGGCCTTTGTTTTAAATGCATCCAGAGAGATTAGAAAAGAAACTCCAAGAGAAGCAGAGTATGACACCCAAGGTGACACTCAGAGCACACCTATAGGAGGTCAGGTACCTACAGATCACTGAGCACTCCAGACAAATGTCTGAAATGTCTAAGGAGTTAAAGTTCTGGGGAAAAAAAAAAAAAAAAAAGATGCCTACTGTTCAGCACTGGCTTGGAAAGACTGATCCAAACTGTACTCACATGGAATTTTCTGAGACACACAACACACTTAGGGCAGAACAGTGTCTTAGTAAAGTGTGAGATGACATAATATGGTGGATGTCCAGTGAAACAGTAATAGACAGCCACTTGAGAGGTTGGCCATGATCAGTGGTGTTTCCCGTTCCAAAGCCGGCCATATTTCACTTCTTCTCAACTGGGCATTTGCCACTTACACAAGCAGGACACAGAAGCTAGTCAAAAGGCAAATAATAAAAGCAGAATTATGCACAGCAGCCTAGTCGGGTGTAAGGAGGGCCTAAGAGAAAAGAATCCATCTGAAATTTTTCTAAATGCAAAGAGATCTGATCCAAACATCCAGGATATACCTACACAATACGAATCTATATCACAGAAAGCATCTGCCAAATTTTACAGGTGACCATTTACAAGCACAACAATACTTCAGCAAAGCTCTTGGTAAACATGGCTAAAGCAGGCACAGATAAGCACACACCAACAATACAAGTAAAGCAGATTTTGTTTTGTTGTGTTGATGAGATTAACACAACAATATTAAATGCAATTTCACTACTAAATGAACTTTTGAAGCACCATCAGAAAGTAAAGGCAGCAAAGAAAAGCAAATCCAAGTGCTAAAGAGAAACCTTTTAAACTCCTAACTCCAGAAACAGTTCTTTGCATGAACAGCCAACTGCTTACATACAGTTCCACACCAAGAAAATGCCAGGTGTTAACCAGTAAGCTCTAACATAAGAAAGAGGCAGAGTTAGTGAAGACTCTACAAACTTTCACAGCAACTCCAAATCTGTTTTCAAGACCACATAGGGAACTAACAGAATGAAAAAGCAACAAAGAAAGACTTATTAGACACATCCCTCTAGATCAAGATCTCTTGAAAGAGCAGCAAGAACAGCTTTTATGGAGTGATTTTTCAAGTATTTTTCAAAACACTCAGTAAAATTTGACCACAAGGCACAAAAAAAATATGCAGGAAGAAATTTCAAAGGAAATTTATAGGAAGATGATTTGCCATCAGACATATGCACTTCACATGCATTCAAGTCAAGTACTTGAAATAAGGTCCTGGATTAAAAAAGCAGTTTAATTTGCTTGGACTTTCAATGCTGCTGTGTAAGTGGCAACTAGATCTTGAATTGTTAAGAGTATAAAATCAGGTTCTTTCAGCATTTAGATTAAATGCAGCACTTTATTGCATATTAAAATAGTATGCTAATAACAACTTTAACAAGTTAGGCCTGGCAGATCCCAGACTGAAGGAGTCAGCTCGAAGTACACCATGAGGATAAGAAGGAAGCAGACACTATTCAAATTCAGGAAGCATCTCTGCACCTTTCCTTCATCCCACTGAGAAATATAGGGAGGTTTCAAGTAGTTCATAGTCCCCTGAATACCTAAAAAGTAGGTTCCACACTGTTTGTTGAAACTTGCAGTAACAGTGCCCAAAGCTGAAAGGATGAAGATTTTAAACAGAAAATCTAATTATCACCTGTGCATCAAAAGCCAGAGATGGCTTGCAGGTTTTACTGAACAACAGAAAAAGCTAGAAATCTTAAAAAGTTCTCTCCAATTACAGCTTTATAAACCTAAAACTTAACTCTCAACACAAAAACGCTCTTTTAGTAGAGAACACTTCTATCTTAGCCTTATTACCCAAATTTCTAATGCACTTTATTTTGGTCCAACACTACCTACACTGGTAACTTCCTGACTAAGGACAACTAGAGAAATGGAGTTCATAACAGTCACACAGCAAATTATAAATGAATCATTATGTTATTTTAATATCCTAGTGTTATAACCTTGCATTTCTGCTACTACTTTTAATGTTCAATTCTCTTCTTCATCATTTTGACCTACAAAAAGACAGATTGGGTTTTTTTTTAATTCTACAACTATTTCAGAACAGGCAGAACAGAAAGTTGAAGGCACTGCATTCAGTCTTTCAAAGAACACTGAGGTAAGTTGAGGCCATTACATCAAGGTGGGGAAAAATCCTTTAAAGAGAAGCTCACTTGGCCACTTATAGGTATAGGTATTTCTAAGTACACAACAAGATTGAACATGTTTTCATTTCTTTTATCATTAACATCCATTTCCATTTTCCTTCTTTGCTTCTTTCACTTGCATGTCAACACAGTTCAATTCAGTACTGGAACTCAAATTTTGCTGGCAATATAGGGATGGACAGTTAAGTTCTCAGAGTGGTATTCCAACACTCCAGCTGTTTTGACAAAAAATGTCACAAGCTCTTCTAATTCTTCAGCACAGCCACAAGATAAACATTAGGCGAACAAGAAAATATCATTCCTAACCTCCAGACAATGTCATTTCACACAGCAATCAACTTGAAATTCTAGAGTGCAAGAGTTCACACAAGTCATTCTCCCACATAACTCTGGCAGCCAAATCTCACACAGATACTGTGGATCAGGCCCCAAGATAAAGGCACATTACACAAAAGCACTATGACCTCATGGGACTAAGTCAGGTACTGTGCACAGGGATGAGGGAAGAACCCCACTGCCAACATCCTTGGCAATATAATTATCAGGTGGAAAGTGACAGTGAAGACACAGCTTAAGCTGCTATGAACCAGAGAGGAGAAAAACTAGAAGAAAACCATCAGTCTTGAGATGGCAAGGGCTGGGGACAAAGAAGGATGCAATAGAAGTGAGCAAGTGAAAGGGCATGAACTATGTGTCAGGACAATGACAAACAGAGCCAGTGACCAAGTGATCCAGCCTCAGCAGGGTCCACTTTGCTATGACCCCTGCAAGCTGTGCTGAGACAGCAGTTATTCCCGTCACCAAGTCAGGAGACAGGAAAGATCAGGAAAAGAAATTTTATCTAGTTGAGATGTGGGTTAAAATCAACAGTTACAAGAGAAAGCCAAGAAAGTTAACAATGCAAGACTGATGTGAAAAACTAGACTGCTTCCCTGGGATTAGTTTTATTTAATATGTACTATTTTCACAAATACAACACTAAATGCAAACTAATAAAGCAAACTATGCCAAGAGAAGATTATCAGACATAATCCAGACACAGCTGCTCAGAACAGGAGTGTATGCAACCTCTCTTGCACTTAAGCAATGGAATCAAAATACGAAGAAGTCTCCTAAAAGCCTCAATCACATAATATTCAGGATTTCTTTTCTCCTTCACTTCACTTACACTCACTGCATATTTTCCTGCTTCCAAAGAATCCCTTAATTTGCTCCTACAACAGCCCATTACCACTGGGTTATTTCACACATCCCCTGAACTGCTGCAGAGAAGCCCAGACTCACAATTCCTCTGAGCTTACATTTTCTGTCAGGTGTTTCCTATTTCTATGGCAGACACAGCTCAATGATTCTGGAAAAAACAAAACAAAGCAAACAAAATACACAAAGGAAACAAAAAATGCCACATAACAAAACAACTACAAATAAAAATAAACAACAAATCAAAACAAATAAACAAAGGGAAAAAAGGAAAAAAAACACACACAAAAAATTATTTGTTCTCCAAGACAGTAAAAGAAATGTAGCACTTGCCATCAAGAAGACATATATGCTAGCTGGTCTTTCAGGAACAAAGGCAGCAACCAGACGTGTTTGGTCACAAACACTAAGCACTGTTTTAGATTAGCAATTCATTAAAATACTATTAATGTACATAATTCAAGAGGGGGGTGGAAAGTAAATCAATAAATTAAAGCACTATCCTTCTGACTGGCAGGCTTCTTGTGACACTGACACATGGCTTTTTCCACGTTTTCCTTTATATGTAAAACTGCAATCCAGATGCGATTAACAGAGTCCCAATCATCTACATTTATTCCGTGGGGGTTTGTGTTGTCTTTCTTTGTTAGTCTCAGCTCTACACCATCCAACCCCACACAACTATGTAGTCTTATACGTGTACCATTTTGAATAGGAAAAAAACCAGCTTTTCCAACTTTCTTACTAACAGCTCACTGATGTCTCAACAAGATTAGTTCATTTCACTGGAAAGGCAAAAGAATCAAGAGAAGTGCCATTTTGTTGGGCTTTTTTTAAAAAAAGTAACAATTAATAAAGCCTCCTCCTTGCCCCAATTGTTTTATTTCAGCTCCTGGTATCTGTTTTGTTTTTCACACTGCTCTACCTCAAAATACTTCTGTATCAGGTTCATGGCTGCTTCTTATAAGAACTTATAAGCTCATCCTTTCAGTCATGCCTATTTCAGAAAATATATTTCTTGATGCTTAGTAAATTGACTAATCTAATTGCAATCTTATAATAAAGTTGTTCAGTATCATCTATTTAAATAAATGCTGGTCTTCTGTCTTTGCACAGCAGATGGAAATGGAAGATAAAATTTTTGCGGTAAATCTTCACACAAAGTCACCAGCCACCTCAAATTTCTTCTTTAGCTCTTCATACAAACAAAGAATAAATGAAACACAAGAGCACACCATTCCAGGCTCCTGAAATTCTTTTGTCCTAAAACTCTACAGATCAAGAATAAACACCTTGAAAAGAGAAGACACTTTCAGTAGCTCAATCATTCAGTTCATGTTCTTTCACTATTCCTCGTGAACAGTGTGTAAATATGTTCTTAAGACAATCAGCTTCAAGTGGTATCAAACCCACTTTACTTTAAAGGACACTCTGAAAACATTTTGAGGATGAACCACCAAAAAGAATAAAACCATCTCTAATACACATAAGCATCCTTCGGCTAATAAGACTCAGTTTTAATTAAGAGATTTTGGCAAAACCTTCAAAATGAGCTAGACAAGTCTGCACAGTTTACACAGAAGTGTACAAAAAGCATATTTAAGATGAACTTTCTACTTGTGCACCTCTCCTGAGCCTTTAAACACATGTGTTTAATAAAAGGGCTGAAACTTAATTCAGAAACACTCCTCAAAAACAGCACTCTCCCCAAAAGAACACATCTCAAGATGCTCTGTTGGGCATCATACACCATCACCGACACAGGGCTTTTGACTCAAAAGAGTGACGAACAGCTGGATAAAAGGAGCTGTTATCAATAAACCTGTGTGACAGAAGAGCTGAACTGCCAGCAGTGCCAGTTTTTTTATCATTCCTGGCAAAGGAGCTGAGAACATTAAAACTACACTTTTAAGCCGCAGGGCACGGCTGCGCTCGGGGACGCCCTGTGACCGCAGCGTTCAGCGCAGGGAGACACGTCCCGGTAGCGTGAGCCCTGGCAGATGGTTTCCCCCACGGATTTATCATTATTTTTTAGCACAAGGCAGCAAGAAATGGGAAACCGGAGACAGCACTATAATCCACTGCGCAGAGAAAGTGCCGGCTTCCCTCAACCTGTTCAGCAAAGGGACGAGGCTCGGTAACAGGATGAGGAGATAATTAGGAACGTATGTGAAATAACAATGCACGCTCTAAGGCGAGTATACGGAGCGACAGCAGCCTGCTTCCTGCCCGCGCCGTTCTCTGGGCGATTCAACTCGTGCTCGAGCCAACTCCCAAAGTCAGCTACGGCTCCTCCCGGGGCTCCGGACCTCCCCGGCCGGGACCGCCGCTCCTGTAGCCGCACCTGCTCCCTCGCCATGCGGCACCTCCGGCCCAGGAGTGCAGGTGGCGGCCCGGGCCGCGGCCACCCGCGGCTCAAGAGGGAAGCACCGGCACGCCCGTCCCCGTTCCAGGGAGGCTGAAACCCACTTCGCCCAGGACAAAGCCAAACCCTGCCCAGGAGTGTCCCCCCGCTCCGCCGCCGCCGCCCCGCTCACCTCGCACGCAGAGCAGCGACATGGCGGCCCCGGCAGCCGCCCCCGGCTCTCCTCATGCCGCCCCGCGGACACCGGGCGGCAGCGGCGCCTCAGCCGGGGCGGGGCCGTCCCGCCGGGGCAGGGCCGAGTGACGACGGACGCGTCAGGGGGAACCCGCGGCTGGCCGAGCGGGGTACGCTCGGGTGCGGGGCTTTGCTGCTTAGCCTCTCTTCTTTTCAGGCTTTTGTTTCACTCCCGAAAGGTGAGGGAACTCGATGCAGGAGGAACGCCCTGGATGTGTCTTCGCTGGAGTGCTCGGACTAGTTCTGGTATGCTAGCGTAAGAATTATGAATGTGTTGAGAGGGACCCTTAGGAATCATCGAGTCCAGCTATTGGCCCTGTACAGCTCAACCCAAAAATCCCACCGTGTGTCTGAGAGTATTGTTCAAATGCGTTTTGAACTCTGTCAAACTTGGTGGTGTGACCACTTCCCTGGGGAGTGTGTTCCAGTGCCCAGCCACCCTCTAGGTGAAGAACTTTATCCCAAAATCCAACCAAAACCTCCCCTGACACAACTTCAGGCCATTCTTTCAGGTCCTGTCACTGATCACTGGAGAGCAGACATCAGTGCCTGCTCTTCTGCTTCCCCTCCTGAGGAAGAGGTAAACTGCTGTGAGGTCTCCCTTCAGTCTCCTCCAGGATAAACAAGCCAAGTGACCTCAGCCAGTCCTCATACAGCTTCCCCTCAAGGCCCTTCCCCATCTCCACTGCTGATGAAGGAGCTCAGCTGACGATGAAGAAGGACTGAAGCACAGCAACAGTTGTCTGTATCCCCCCATGTGGAAAAAGCCATAAGCAAACACTTAGGGAAAAGCAGGACAAGCAGATGTGATTATTGTGTCTTAAAGCTCTCTCTCAGTACCCTTCCAGCTACAATGGCCAACCAGCTCTGAGGGTTTCCGGAATCCTCATGTTTGTGTGACTGGTAATATCCAGTCCATCTCTCTGCTTATCTAGTCTATCTCAGACCCCTCCAAAGTCTGCATTCTCATCTTCTGATTGAGCAACTCCCAGGTCAGCTGCCTGTTGCAGAAAGAACCTCCTGAGGTCGTTTCCCTTGAGCCGAGTTCTAGCAGTTTTCTCTGACTGCCTCTAATGCTTTTAGTGTTGCTTCATCCCAAACTATAAATAGCCACAACACTGCAGAATGTGCTTCTAGTTCCAAACAGAAGACCAAGCAAATAATTTCTGAAATTGAAACTCAACAGCAAAATGTCATATAATGGGATTGCTATTCTGTTAATATTTAAAACCCCAAAGTCTGCAGAGAGTGTGAAGCACAAGACTCCTACTTGGGTGTTTCAAAACGCAGCCAACCTTCCCAAGGTTCACACCTAGACAAGGGAGATTTAATTTCTGCACAGCAGATTTTTCTGCCTTTATGTTTGCTGCCCAGAAGTGCACCAGTGAAGGGAATGTGTCAAAAACATACATGTCTCTGAGATACCAAGAGGAACCACTTGTAAGGATAAACCTTGATATTCCTGCAAACAATCAACCAGACTGTGTGCTAAGGGTGTTACCAAAGGCAGACTCAAGGGACTGGGAACACTTCCACTTGGCAGTGTGAATGGGAACGGTCTGTGAAGGGAGCTGCAAGTGCCAGCACTGAGCCAGTCAGGGAAGAAATCTCTTCTTGCCCCTGAAGTGGTTTTAGTGCTGCTGAAATGCTGCTAGACTCCTCAAAAGCTCTGCTTTGCTTCTCTATGTGTTCATCATATAGGAGCAGCTGCAGACTGAGTAAGAGTTCCAGCACAGCGGACTCTGCATTGTGGCAGTACATCATCCAAGCCTGCCCCACCTGTGAGCTGGGCACCTCTCTGACTTTCCAGTTAACTTGAAGGGAAGTTAGTGTTCCACTCTGCAAAGTCCATTATTATTTACTTCCCAATTGTCTGAGGGTATAGTGCCATGTCCCTTTTCAGATCTCCATTTCTCCTTTGCATTTCTTCAGAGCCTCAGAGCTGTTCATCAGCAAAAGGTTTGCACAGGGGTCCCTGAACTACTCTGATGCCTTTCCTGTCTTCTTTGCAGCCTTGTTGCAAACAAAATCCTTTGAACCGTGCATAAGCTAATTTCTGCCACAACCACACAATCTCATCATGACTGCTCTCCTCCCTTTACTGGGCCCCATTGCTCTGCCTGTCCTAATTTAAAAATTAAAACATTCGAGGCCATAACTGGCACAGACTGCATCACACAGCACCTGGTACAGCAAGTGCCTATCTTGCCCACAGCTTGTAAATGCTACCAGAATAGGAAAATTATCTCATCAAGGGCAGATGATGTCATATGCATTTTAAAATCATGATAATGCATTATTAGCAAGTGTGGCAATTAAGTAAGTGTCTTGTAGCTAGGATGAGATCTCTTACCACCAACATTAACAGTGAACACTGGGGTTATCACAAATGTTATGATTTCCCTGCAGTTCTGAGGTCTAATTAGATGCAAATGTTTTACCAGACTTCGTCTAATCAAAATAAATCATTTGTACTTGTGTGTCTGTCCATCCCTCCTCTCCTTTCCATATCAGATAGGCTGGAAGAAAGATAAAGTCATTGCTGCAAAACTTCTGCAAAGCAGAGTTACCTTTTTCTAACTTATGCTTGCTCTTTGAAATCAACTTCTTTATGTTTTCCCAGCTGAAGTGACACTTCCCAGTGGATCTTGCTCTCTTATTGCTTTTAGTTCTTCAACTGGACATTGTTGTCATAAATACAAAAAATAGCTTAGAGATAGAAAAGCTGCAGTAGAAAGAGAGGTAAAAAAACCCCAAATTCTGTGCTGTTCTCGAGCTATTAAATATGACTAATCTTTCCAAGTTTGTTTCTAAAAATCCACAAAAGGGAATGCCAGGTTCACAAATGCCTAACTAGAAGCAAAGCCCTAAAACCTGTTGCAGCAGACCAGATCTAAATTGTGCAGCTGGTGTGTTCTGGTAGCATAGGCAGCACACTCCATCAGCAGTGTACTTTTTTTTTTTTTTTATTGGAGACTTCTGCGGAATTAAGGAGGAAGAACACAGTACACTGAGCATACTACAGTAACTCCCATACACACTGAGAATATTTGCCTTCCTGAACAACAAAAGGTACTCTGCAAACACAAAACAGAGGCATTACTGGCAACTGCAAAGTGACACCTGATTTTTTTACTCCCTGAAGAGCAAGAGTTAATTTTCTCTGGCTACTCAGACCCCCAGCCATGGGTGAACCCTCAGTTCACCTGCTGTTGAATAGGAAAGTAATAAATGGGTGATACTCCAGTCACTGCAGCTTACCAGCTGTTTTGTATCTGCCTATTTGCTCTAATTTCCCTGTTCAGAGAGCAATACTATACTTATATTGATAGTCCACAAAAACTGTGTTTGCTTCTTCTCTTCTTATTCTGCATTTTTTGAGTTTTGTATTTATTGCTAGAGAATGGCTCAAGCTGAAAGTTAGTGTGTAGCAAACCCACATGGGCTTTATTTTAAATGAAAGGGTTTAGATCTGTTAAACCATTTTTACTGTTATGCAACTGACAAAAAATCATCTCAGATCTGGTTTTTGAGGCTAAGCTCGAAAGATAAGGGAAAAAAAAAGCTTTTAATTTACCCTATGACATTTGGCAGGAAGTCAGTGCTGAATATAGACTAAGCAGTTGATTGATATTCTGATATTGGGAGGCAGCCCTCACATTTATTTGGCTGTAAAATAACAGGCTACTGAAATGGCTTTCACTGGTATTTCTGATCAATTTCTTTATTAATAAAATGTAATATTTGCACACCACTAGGGGACAAAATTATCTCTTTTACAACCCTGTATGGTGTTTTACCTGTGTGCAATACACATTTGAATAGCATCTTGAAATGCACTATTCTCTGGAATGGATTACAGCCTATAGTGCACTAGCTAAAAAACACCATGCACTGAAATGTACAGGGAGGCAGCCAGCCATCCTCTCAATTATACATGAACTATAATGTTGCTTTTAACACTCAAAAATGTTCAAAAAAATTTAAAGGTTGGGGAATGGATAGGACTTCTCCACCTGTAGCAAGGTGGACATGGCATCAGCCCCCACCAAACAAGCAGCCAAACTTTGGGCTGCAACTTGGAATATCTTCTTTTCAGTATCCCAGTCTTGTCCTTTCTTAAAGATTGATGACATCTGGAAGTGAGGCATTAATCAGTGGCTTAATTTTAATTGCCTCTTGAAGCAGGGCCCCTCCAACTGTCCTGTCCAACCCACCACTGTGCCACTGAAATCCCTGTACTGAGCCTTTCCTTTTGGCATGCTCAGGAACTCTCTGCAGCCATTAGCTTTCCTCCATGCACAGCATGACCACTTGGGTAGATTTCAGGTTTTGTGCCTAAATTCTCCACCCACAAAATGGAGGTGGGGATAATTCTTTAGGGAAGGGGTATCAAAGGGTGTCCTGATTATAAATACATTAGAGATGATGAGATGCATGGACGCTGTCACTGCATAATCATTTAAAACAGCACAAAGAGACCTGCCAGCTTTTAGATTACAAATGCGTATTCAAAAGGCTGGAGAGGCAAGAGGGGTCCTTTCATCTCAGGGAAAAAAACCCTCTACAAGAGAGCAGCTTCCATGGGAACTGATCTTTCAATTACTGCTGCTCTGCAGAAAAGTCTTTCAACTGCTCATGGCAGAGTTGATAGAACTGAACCCATTTCTCATACAATTATCCTAAGCATCCCAGACATGGCATTTCTTGTTCATGTTGAGGCAGTTTTCCTTGAGCATTACAGTAGGATTATACTGCAGACTACACCCAGAGCTACACACATGAAGTGATGGTCTTCATCTGTCCAAGCAGTGAGCAGCAAAGTGAAGTAGAGACCCCAAAAGGGATAATTCCCTGGGATCTAGCCAAGCATGCTAGGATTGATGCTGTCTTCCAGTGATCCCTCACCTAGCCAGCATGCACAGTGCCACTATTGCTGCTTTCTTAAAAGCAGGTATCACAGAATCATGAAATCAATTAGGTTGGAAAAGACCTCTGAGATCATCAAGTCCAGCCTATGGCCTAACACCACCGTGTCAACCAGACCGTGGCACAAAGGGCTATGTCCAGTCTTTCCTTAAACACCTCCAAGGGCAGTGACTCCACCACGTGCCTGGGGAGCCCATTCCAGTGTTTAACCTCCTCTTCTGTGAAGGAATTCCTCCAAATGTCCAACCTAAACCTCTCCTCAAAGAGTTTGAGACTATGTCCACTCATCCTGTCCCTGGCTGTAGGGAGAAGGTACTGCCCCCACCTGGCTACACCCTCCTTTCAGGTGGAGGTCAGAGAAATACCACTCTTATCAGAGATATGATCCCTGTGAGCCTCATTTTCTCTAGGCTAAACACCCCAGCTCCTTCATTCACTCCTCCTCAGACTCCAGACCCTTTCCCAGCTCCAGCTGGACCCACTCCAGCACCTCGATGTTCCTCCTGAATTGAAGGGCCCAGAACTGGACACAGGACAGAAGGTGTGGTCTCACCAGTGCCAAATACGGAGGCACAATCCCTGATCCTGGTGGACGCACTATTTCTGTCCTAGCATATCCACGAGCTGAAGGATGCTCAGGTGCCCTGAAAGCCTGTGCCTTAGGTTGAAAGGATCATTCTGATCAGCAAAAATACCGTACTTTGAGCAAGATTTATTCTTGACCGCATTTAGCTTAACTATCCCCTCCTCAACACATATCTGCTGTATGGCAGTCTGATAGTGATATGGGACACAGGACTGAGGAGAGCCCTGGGATCAGAGCCCCTATTCCTGCAGTCACACTGCCCCTTTTACCCAGCTCATCTCCTTTACAAACAGTTTGGGTATTTGCTATGGCACTTTACAGGAGCTATTCCAACATCCCAACATACTCATGTTCATCATTCTGCCAGCTTCTCCTTCCAGTTAAAATAGTGTTTCTGTCTTTCTAATATTTAGACATGAGCCAGCAACCCCATCTTCTAATTTTGCTTTTTCAGATTTAGAAAGGGCATTTTTTTTCCAAAAAGTCTAGAGATTCCTGTTTCTGATTGTATTATTTGTGTTCTGCACCTTTTCAGTTTGAGTTAGAACTTCTCAAGTACAAGTGGCATGTATTGTGCATGGCTGGTCACATCAGGATAAAACCAGTATTGCCTGGTCTTGGTGCCACAGATCAACTACACAGATCTATGAAGTCCTGTGAGATAGTCACCTTCTGATTCTACAGGAACAGGTGACACCCATTCTGCTGTTTCATACTCTGCTTTGACTGGATTCATGTCTAAATTGAGTCAGGCCTTCCCTCTTAAAAGGGAGTAAAAAAATATTTTATTTCAAGTAAATCAGATATTTTCCCTTTCCAAGAAGAGCCACTAGTAACTTGGCAAGGTGTGATATCCCCTTACCCCACCTAGGCTTGTTTCCTGCCTTACAGCTGAGACTTCAGTAATTCTGTCCACATTAGAAGATATTTGAGCTGTGCAGAAGGTTATTCTTCAATAGAAGAGCCTAGGGGAGTAGCTTTTCTCTTGCTTTTGTAGTTTTTATTCTTTGAAGATGAACATTTGTCAGACACAAAAGAGGAGGTATTTGTCAAAGTTGAAATTGTCGGCAAACACAGCAGAAGCAATCGGCTCTGAGGAAGAAGCACTGTGAGACCACAAAGGGTTCTTCTGCCTGCTTGACTGGCATCACCATCCCAACAGCACAGTCAAAAGCCACCGAGTCAGTCAACCTGTAGAAAAGAGTATCACAGAGTAGAGTATCACAGGCAGAAAAGTTTTAGGAATATTGGATGTCTTTCACTTTGCTGTGGGGCAGCTGACAGTTTCTTCTCTCTGGTGTGATTTTTTATTGTAGTGTACCTGCTACCTGAGAGCAGCAGGGGTAGAAGAGGGGTTTATACATTAAAACAAAAAATGCCTGGGTAAGACCCATGAAAAATATGGGAGGGTATTTAACTGTATTTATGTATAACATGTTTTTTTGTCAGAGAATTTTTATAGTGCTCTTGTAAAATTCCTTTCTGGAGGAATAAAGTACATAGCAGGGAAAGGCCAACCTCACACAGTTCAGGAGAGCCATCAGCTCTCTAGATGAGGCCAACTGACCAACCGACACTTCTTACGCAAACAGGCTGTTTAACCTTCCAGCTAAACTTTTCCATAGTGCTGGAGTTCAAGCAGTATGCATGTGTACCATGCCTTCCTGATACCAGAAGGAGAAGAGGAAAGCAGGCAGGTAGGCAAGCTGGATCTCCCTCCTCCAAGCTTCTGGAGCTGCAATAATGCAGTAACAGCCCTGTTTGTGATGCTTTTTGCCACCGGCCTCCTCAAAGGGGTGTGCAGAAAGCAAGCATTTTGCAGTTCTGTTGTCCCCAGTTCACCAGGAGTCTCTCTAGTTCACATTTTCAGTCCCCCTTTTTCCCCTATTTCCAAAGGATTTAGAAAAATCCTTTTCAAAATAATTTTAAATGCAAAGATAAGAGAAGCTTATCCATTTCATTAAATACCCATGCAATGTCTAGCACTGTGCTGCTGATTGCTGCAGTGTAAAACAAGCAATAACAAGTAATTAAGAAATATCTCACTGTCCATATTGTATTTTTTCCCATTACTCCCTCAAAGCTCCTTTTCTCAACAACAAAAAAAATAAAAATTAAGGACTCTTCAGATTTTACATACCTGTGTCCACAATACAGTGTGCCTGGCAGCTGTGGGGTACAGTTCCCTTAATAACAGAACCGACTGCAGGTGAAGATAAGTCACAAAACATGAAGCATTAAGCCTGAAAGTTTTTTTAAGGACCATAACTATTACCCTGTTCCTGAACTTCACCTTCTATCTCTGACGGCAAGTCTGAGAGGGTGAGTGTGGAAACCCAGGGCAAGGGGGATATCCCCCTGTCTGCCCTGGGGTGCTCTGACTCCCAGGAAAACACTGACTTTGACCCTCATTCATGGAGAAGGCCTCCTAAGCCTCAAAGTAAACCAGAGACCACAAAAGCATGAAATAGATTTTAGAGATTGTAGAGAGTAGTTTAGTATGTCACATGGGTGAGAAATTTAGATTTTAGGATTTTTAGCATATTGAAGATAGATGCAATATGAAGGATGCAGGGTGTTGTCTCGAGTTCCTTTCTTTTTTTCCTTCCTTCTTCTTCTTGGGTTTGGGTGGTATCTTGTAATTGGGCAGAAAAATCCACATTGTGGACCTGTAGGGGTCAGTTATTGGGTTAGAAAGGGAAATAATCTAGGTGTCATTATTTAATTGGGTAGTTTAGTTTTAGATTAGACTTAAAAAGACCTTATGACTCGAGTTTGTTAGCCATTTTGTGCTGTTTTCACACATGTAAGGTCTGTAGCTAACAATCCCAAATTTCTTGTGTTTCTTGGGCTGGATATTATCATTTTATGTTGCAATAAGAACAGACATCATTCATGAATTCTTTGAACCTCTTTTGAGAGCCAAGGATAAAAACAAATAAAATGTAATTAAAAAAAAAAAAGGCAAGTACTGCTCTTCCAACTTTCTTTTATATCATAAAAAAACAAACAAGGTCAATAAGCCTTTGCTCTGCACTCATGGAAATCCAGTCCAGCTGGTTACATAAAGTTGCTTAGGAAAATCAGCAAAGGTTGGAGGGAAACAGCCTGGGACAGATAGGGTGTTTAAATATCGGCACTATGATAAGGGGTCTGCAAGGATCCTGCACAGTCATGGTTTGCCTTGGCAGGAAGCTGTGAAAGCTGAAGGGTAAGCAATCCCTGGTCACTGGATTATAACTGTGGGATGATGGGGCAGCCCTGAACCTCACTGCAATGCCTCTGCAGTACACCATGACTCCACAGCCATCCCTCAGCAAACCTGGGAGACTTGTCTGAACTCACTCAAAGGGAAGGAGCAGGGGCCACCAACATCCTCAACCCCCATCTCAACTCTGAAAAGCACCTGCTTGATTCCAGGGCTGTCATTTCCCTCCCGGCTTCTCTTCTTCCTCATCTCTTCCCATCTGCCTGAGAAGGGCTCAGCTGAAGCTTCTCTCAGAGCCTACAGTCAGAAAATGGATGCAAGAAATGCCTTTAATTGGCTTGAGTTTGCCGGGTCTTGCCTTGTGCAGTAATGCCATTGAGGTAAGGTCAGATTCCATAGTGGAAAGCAGTGATGAAGGAAGGATTGGTAGCTGCTCAGGTCTAGCCTCCCATCACCTATGGGAAACAAGCTTTCCCAGTCTGCCGAGATGCCCTTCCCTTTCCCCATCTGTGAAGTTTCTCAAATCTGGGCACCGAAGCCACACAGTCTGTAGTGACATCCATCAGTATAATTTGATAGGATCATGACACGGATACCCAGCAGAAGGTTAAGCCTTGGTCCACCATCTGAACCAAAAGCTGCCCCTGCCAGTTAATTGCTGGGGAGTCTAAGAGCTGCTGGAAGTCAGAGGTGGCTGTCTAATTTCTAAAAGTATGAGGCTGTGAAGGAGTAACCTACCTGCAATATAATTTGCTTAGACCAGAGTGGTTTTTGGCAGTACCAGGCATGCTTTCTGCCCCACTACAATTCCTGCTAAGTAGGAGCCAGGATCCCAAGTGTGTGCACTCATCAGAGACCCTAAAACCCTTTCCTTAGGGTACTACTCTTAGTCTCAGCATCCTGGCCAAAATCCAGTTGGGTAATTAGACTGTGATTAGGTAACCATTTGCATGCGCCATTACTCTTCCCTAGGGAGCCTGTCTCTAAATTATTTGATGGTTTTAGGAATTCTAGTCATTATCAATGCTGTTTTCATTGCCAGTGGGAGACTAAATGCTGCCAGAGCTTGGGGAATCAGCACAGGCTGTGGAATGAACAGACCCAGAGCAGCCCTGCCCAGGAGGGCTTGGGGGTGCTGTGGGTGAGAGGCTGCACATGGCCCGGCCATGGCACTCACAGCCCAGAGAGCCAAACGTGTCCTGGGCTGCATCCAGAGCCCCGTGGGCAGCAGGGCAGGGAGGGCATTCTGCCCCTCTGCTCTGCTCTGCTGAGACCCACCTGGAGCACTGCATCCAGCTCTGGCTCCCAGCACGGGAGGGACAGGGACCTGCTGGAGTGAGCCCAGAGGAGGTCACTGAGATGATCAGAGGGCTGGAGCACCTCTGCTCTGAGGAAAGGCTGAGAGAACTGGAATTGTTCAGCCTGGAAAAGAAAATGCTTAGGAGTGACCTTATTGAGGCCTTCAAGTACCTTAAGGGAGTCAACAAGAACAATTGAGAGGTATTTTTCACAAGGGCATGCAGTGACAGGACAAACAGGAATGACTTCAAACTGAAAGAGGGTGGATTTGGATTAGATATCAAAAAGAAATTCTTTGCTGTGAGGGTGGTGAGGCACAGGTTGCCTAGAGAAATTATGGATGTCCCATCCCTGGAAGTGTTCAAGGCCAGGTTGGATGGAGCTCTGAGCAACCTGGTCTGGTGGAAGGTGTTCCTGCCCATAGCAGTGGGGTTGTCTTGGTTCTGTGAACGGCTTCACTTTACATGGCTTTCCTTTAGGATGGTATTGCCTGTGTGGCTGGGGTACTGCCTATGGTAGTGGGAGTCCTCCTGCCATCTCTCAGTTGGGGAGGTGCTGATTCAAGCCTTCTCATAAAGCCGAGGTAAGCAGCAAGACCCCCAACCAGGAAAAGAAACATAGTGTCATTGTCATGCTTAGTGGGTAGGAAAGAAACAGACTGGCAGTCATTTACATGTGCCAGGGATCATTTTGCCATTTCAGATTGAAATTCTTAATGGCACTCATCATAAGTAGTTTACTTCCAGATGTTGTTTGCTTTCATGTTCAGAGCTACATGCATTAACACAGAAAATTCTGCTTGGAAAAATGGTGACTTGTGATTAAGCAAGCCTAAGAAAATCAGCATCCAAAACGCTGGAAATTTTAGTCAGATACCATAATTTTCCCCTGCCTTTTTATCTTTAATTGCCAGCCATTTATCTACCATGGAATATTTGTGTCATACAAAAATGCTGATGCCTCACAAAGATGCCAGATAAAGCATTTTTTACTTCTATCATAGGACTTTTATCCTTTGTTTGCCTCTTCCCGTACCCAGCAGTTCCCCTCTAGTCTGCAGCTCTCATCCAGCCAGCTATCACTTCCTGTTCCCATATGGTGACACTGGTCCTGTATTCTGCATCCAGGAATTCCTTAAAGCCAAGCCTTGGCTGACCCATCCACAGGGGAAAACCCAGTTCCACAGGCTGATGGCAGCAGGCAGGATCCATCACAAGCCTGACTGCAAAAAAGCCACTGGTATTCTGGCACTAGGGTACCCTACAGAGATAACACAGATGTAGAAGAAAAGCATCCCTATCTTAATACACCTTCCCATAAGGTAAGACAAGTTTCTCTAGAGGTCTCCCATCAAACTACTGAGCAGCCCAAGTTCTGCTTTTTTATGCAAAGATCTGCTAAGACAACAGCAAGAAGCAATAAAGGGTATGTTTCCCTGCAGGATCTGGAGGTTTGAATGGCTGGAGGTATCCAGGATCCTCATAGGTTGAACCTAATTTGTTTCTTGAGGGTTGCTTGTAATTTGAGGATTTACCAGAAAGCTGCCCAGTTCTGGTGTCATTGAGTGGAAGTTTCACCAATTCCATGCTGGCAGAGTGAGTTTTCACAGACCAAAACATATAACTGCAGGATGCTCTGAAGCCAACCCCATGGGCACTAAGTTTTAGTACTAATTACATCTGAATGTGGGGATGGGGGAGCCGGCAACTGTACCATGTCTCATCCTTCTGTAAGGAAGGGCAGAGCTTTTCTAGTGCTTCAGGTGTGTGTTGGGCCATCAGCCAAACCAGGAGCTCCTCCCAACAGCAAGGAAAGGGGAGCTGTGGTGCACTCTGGAGTCTTGGCCAAAAGCTAAGCAAGCAGCACAGCTGGGAGCTGGCAGCTCTCTCACAGAATCAAAGGAAGACAAAGGACTTCCCCTCTGCACACAGGAGTTTCTCAAAACTCATCCTTGCACCTTATTCCAAAGCCATCAACTTTGAGTGTTCTCAGCTTCATAATTTCTGCATTTTTGAGTGTTTATACCACCACACAGGCAGCTTTTGCTGTTTGGAGGTGTGGGGTATGCCAGTGCCTTGGCTATGGAGCAAAAGCAGAAGATCTGTCTTTATCCTGATACTGAGTTTGTGCAAACATTTACAGTTTTGGATAGTGCTCTCAGGCATATGGTATGACTCTTGGGGTGTCCTGTGCAGGGCTAAGTGTTGGACTCAATGATCCTTGTGGGTCCCTTCTAACTAAGCATATTCTCTGATTCTGTGATTTTGTGAATTGCTCTGTTCCTTGGCAAAAGTTCTGAGAACATTTTCTAGCCCTGTCTTTGTCCTGCTGCAGTCCTGCTGCAGCGTTACAGGGTGAGCAGATGCTTTGTCCTCTCTCATTTGTCACCTCTGGGTCGTTGACCACTCTTTTCTCCTGGAGACCCTGTTTTCCATCAGATTCAGTGTTTTGTTCCTTATTCCTCATTCCCTCATTGTCCTTTGGAGCAGCAACGCCCCTGGGCTTCTGTGAGATTCTCTCTGGGTCAGGATTTAGCAAATGCAGGTGTTTGCAGTCTGGGTGTCTCGAGCTCCCTCATTGTTGTCCCTCTTTATAATCCGTGCAAGCACTTTTTATAACAGTCCTCTTCACCCTGAAGAGAATATTCAAACTAGGTTAGATGCCCTGAAAATACCTCTTTTTACTGACCATTAGGGAAGTCTGGGAACCTTAGATCAGAGGAAGGCAAATATCAAATTAGATGAATCTAATGCTTTACCTCTGAATATAGGCACCACCTCATAAAGCATCATGCTCACAGATTTCTTTTTGTCCCACACCAAAATTTCTTTGTCCAAAACAAACCTTGATGTCCTACAATTTTCTCCTTACAGGTGTATCCTGTGGCCTCCAGTTCAACCCAGCTAGAGCAGAGCTCTTCATATTCACAAAGTCCTTCCATGCTGGAGTACATAATTATTATCCTGCCAGTTTTTTCAGGCCACAACCAACATGTCAACTTCAAACTATGTCCTCCTGACCAAGGTCTTGCAGAGCCTTCCTACAGAACACCACTACTCTTTCCCCCTTCCCTCACACAAATCAGTCTGTTCAAAATTCCCATATGAGCTATTCTGAATTCTGTGGCAAAGGATCTTTTCCCTGCCAAACGTTGGACCCATCTGGCTGAAGCAGTCCTAAAGAGAAAACACATGAACCTCCTGTGTTTTTCATCCAGCTCTCCCAGTTCTCTACTATCTGCCTGTCATCTTTGAGGTTTTCAGCATCCCTCCACACTCCTCTTGCAACACTCTCAAAATGTAACCTGACTGGTTAGCTCAGCTATTAGGCACAGATCTGTGTGGCACTGGCTGACATTTTTCTCAATGCCCCTTGTCATTGTCTCTACCTGCTGCTGTGTTTCAGATCTCAACCTCTCAAAGCCACGTTTGTCCTTTCATTGTGAGCCGGCAGAACAGCTGCTCTGGAGCAGGCTGTTGCTGCAATAGCTCAGACCAGAGGACTCTGTCTGATTAAATCTGAATGGGGATTAGTAGCAGAGGAGGAAAGGGCTGTAACTTTAATTCATTAACATTATCCTCTTTCCTTCCCTCACCTATTCAGTATTAAAGTGGATGCAAGGCCACTGAGCAACATTTTTATGAGAGCTACATGCACCCCTCTGCTTCCCTGTGTGTTTATTCCAGTTGCATCGAGCAGAGATGAAAAAGAGCCAGCCCTGTTGGGGCAAGAAGCCAGCTCCTGGAAACAGTTTGTCCCTGTGGAGCATGTTTAGAGGGCACAGTCTGGGGATGGCTACCCCAAAAGTAGCCAAGTGCCTCCCACTGCAGTGCAGCCACCTGTACCTGGAAAAAGAGCTGTGATCTCTTTCTCCCCTGGCCCTTGGGCATTCACAGTGGAAATCTTTGCTGATGAGAACTTTGCTCTGTGTGTACCTTTAAGCCTCCACAGCCTGAAGATGGTGTACAAAGGGCTCACTTAGTGGCTGGCATAAGGTGATATGACCTGTCACTTGAGTGATCATCATCCTGTGGTAACCAGTGACAGGACCCAAAGGAATTGCCTTAAGTTGTGTTAGGAGAGGTTTAGGTTGGATATTAGGAAAAGGTTCTTTACACACAGGGTGGTTGGGCACTGGAACAGGCTCCCCAGGGAAGTGGCCACAGCACCAAGCCTGACAGAGCTCAAGAAGCATTTGGACAATGCTCCCAGGCATGTGGTGTGACTCTTAGGGATGTCCTGTTCAGGAACAAGAGCTGGTCTTGATGATCCTTGTGGGTCCTTGTGGGTTGCAATTCAGCTTATTCTGTGAATCTGTGTTTTATCAGCGCTACGTCACATATAGGATGTAATTTTTTTTTTCTCTCTGAACTAAAATCAAACCAGTTCTGCTAGGTAGAGCTTTTTCCTTGGGCTTTTTTACTTTTACATATTTAAGTGTGCAAAATAGGAGGTAGGTCATCCTGGAGGTAAGTCATCCAGATTGGGAATTTCTTCAGAGAACTCAAAAACACTTTCCAAACATTGCTGTCACTGGTAGCGTGGCTGCAGCATCCTCCAGCACTGTCATGCAAACCCCTTGGGTGAGAGGGCTTTAGTCAGCCCCCGGGGCCCACTTGTGCCTCTCCAGCACAGTGCCAGGGATCTGCACCCTGGCAGGTGCTCCTGGGACAGGAGCAGCCATGGTGACCATGGCTCCTGCCTCCCCCATGGCCATGACCTCGTTTCCTGTGCACCCGCCCTCGCTGAGCCAGTGAGACTCATCTGAGAGCTCCACACGGGCAGCTGGCAGGGATTTTTGCATCATTTAGTTCTCAATCCTCCCAAGAGCCTGGTGAGGGATTGAGTGTGTTCACTGAAATGAAGGACAGGCCTGAGGGCAGAGCCAGGCACTGGGAGCTGGAAAGACCCAGTTTGAGACCAGTTTGTTCCCAAATGTCCCTTTGGGTAAGAAAAGCTAAGGCAGTAATAACAGCTGGTGTGGGCATTTCTCTGTCCAGCAAACCAGCTGGAGCCAGCAGTTCCCATCATGCCTAAATGCAGCACACTGAAACCTTGGGAAGGGTCCCAGTCCAGTGCAGCAGAGGCAACAGGCCATGAGCAGCTGTGATTTGGGGCAGGGATGTTTGTCCTCTCTGCTATGTTCTGCCCCCCAAGTGCAGCAATGCCTACGCTGTGGTGCTGGGTGTGTTCGCACATCTGAGCACACTGAGCAGTTGTCTGCACGTAGGTACTCAGGATTTTTCTGGATGCTCACAGGCACTCTGAAGTCCAGCAGCTTGCTGATGCTGCCCAGCCCACCCTGATAATGCTGGCAGCCCTTCCTTCAGACCATAAAATCACAGAATGAATCAGGTCAGAAGGGACCTGAAAGATCATCTCGTTCCAATCCCCCTACCATGGTCAGGAACATCTTCCACTAGACCAAGTTACTCAGATCTGACCCACAGCTCTATGGGCTCCTTCTGACCTGGTTTCCTATATAAATGTAGATGCAGATGAGCTTAAGATGTGCAGAAGGGAAGATAACTGCTCAGAGAGGCATATATTTCTGCCACCATTTTCTACAGAAGCTAGGGGCAAGCTCCTATCAAAAAAAAAAAAAAAAAAGGTTTTTAAGATAAAGGTGCAGCACATGGAAAGTGGGGCCTTCCAAAGACAGGAAGGGTTGTGGGTGCTCAGCTCTTGCCCTTAGGAAGTCCAGGTTCAGATGATGATGAAAACAAGGCATAAACAAGTCGGGCATGAGATTTGACTGTAAACCCAAAGGAAATGTAAATGAGTCCCTAAGAAGGTTTATCACATCAACAGCATTTTCATGTGTCCCCATTACAGATGAGCAAACAAAATGTGAAAGGATGCACATCAAAAGAGAGTCAGTCCAGCAATGCATGCACAAACAACAGCTTTGGCTGCTCTAGAGACACGCATAAAACCCAAAACTGAGCCAGGCATGATCAGGGAGACCCCCTGAATAATCTCATGTCAGGAACTTCACAGCTCTTCTTGTTCTTACAAAAATGCACCTGCAGGGCAAGCAGGGATGGAGGGAAGAAATGTGAATGTGCCATGCCTCCTCACAGCTGTATCATTGAGCATATTCATCGGGAATTTCAGGCACAAACCAGCCTCCAACGTGCCATATTCAGAGGGAAGCAATAGGATATGGAAATATGGACACTAAGTGGACACCAAGAGGTAAGAACTGGTGGCAAAACAATGGAGTCCCCACAGCATCCAGACTTAGTAAGACGTCTCTCCATTCCTTTACTAGAGGTGCATGGGCACATCAGAGTTAGAAGTCCATTAACACTCTAAACGCATTGTAACACCCTCACCTTGGACTTTGGTTATCACAAACTCCATGGTGTCCCCGCTCTCCCATGAGGGCAGAGAAGAACCCAATATTCCCTTTTGCTCTGCTGGCTTATTTCCCCTGTGTTTACATTGCTCCTTCTTGCTCAGAAAACCCCTGAAAGAAGATTCTGGTAGCAACTGTGTTCCTGGTGTGGCCTCACCCCAAACCCTCTCTAGTCCAGGAGCTGAAGGACTGTTGCCCACCAGCCTGTCCCTTGTCCCCACATCCCCTCATAGAGAGAAAGTACAGCAGATCCAGGACAGCCAAAATGCAGCCTCTGTGTGCCCAAGGGCAGAACTGCCCCATGCAGCAGGACTTGTCCCTCCCGTAATTCTGACCCCTGGCAGGGCGAGGGCAGCACCCCGTGGGGGATAGGCACCTAGATTTGGGGGACAGGGGCAGGTCGTGGCAGGGCCCAGATTGCCCCGCAAAGGTGCTGCTGAAAATAAGCTGGGCTGGGCTGCCACCTTGTGCCAACAGGCAGCAGCCACTGACCAAGCCTGGCAATGGGACCTTTCCGTACGGACATCCAAAGATTTTCCATCACACCACATTTTCAGTGACCTAAATGGGGATATACCCTCAGTGTATATCCTGGAATATCCCGGTTTCCAGATGAAGCCCATAGAGCTCAGCAGCTCCCTGCTGACCAGGCAAGGGACTTTGCTGTCCCTCCATGAAGTTATCGTCACCAATACCTCGGGGTTCAAAATTCCCATGTCTGTGCAGATCTTGGCCCGATCAGCCAGCAGCCGAGTCCTTGGGAAATGCCTGGCAGCTGGAAGAGAGGGTGCAGCACCCCAGGGTGCTGGCACTGTGTGGGGCATAGGATTCCTGCAAGTGCTCCGAGTCACAGAATTCAGCAGAAAGGCTCTGCCCCAAATGCCGAGCATGGCCAGGGAGAAATGCCAAAATTCCTAAACGTAGGTGCAGGCCATGAACGAGCAACCTCGGCTGCTGGTGCAGTCTGGAGTGCTGAGAGGCGTTGCTGGGTGGCCCCAAGCTTTGCCACCTCACCAAGGCGACGCCAAGGAGACCTGCTATCGGCCCTGGTTTGCGCACTTGGCACCAGCGAAGGCTGACGGGACACTCGGGGGGCAGCCGAAAGGCTGAGACGTCACTGCCCAGCTCGGGCAGCCCTGGAATGCACCAGACTTGGCACGCACCAGACCTGGCACAGCCCACACCGGCCGGCTCTTTGAAGCCGATGTTATCTGAGTGGGTAGACGGAGTTTATCAGTTCCTTCAGGTTTTCTTTTTTTTATTATTATTTTATTTTCAAAGCAGGCGTGAAAGAAAGGAAACATTTCTGCAGAGAAGCTGTAGGGGGAGAGGCTTAGGCATGAAAAGGGAACGAGGGAGGGGACCATTCACACATCCACTGTGTGGGGCCAGGCACTTCTCCTCCCAGAGCCCGCCCAGATCACCGGCATCCTCTTCAGAGCACGTCCCTTTATGCCACCTTAAATCCACAGCCCCTCCCACAACTTCCCAGCTGCAGGTTAGGGCAGAGGGCCATTAAGTGAAGTCGAACTGTCCAGGACAATGGGTGACCCCGAGGGGTGAAGTGGCAGCAGTTAGAGCTCTACATTTCCAACAGTGAAAAGAAAGCAGGGATTGTTTTCCTGATGCTGAACAGCCACATGCAGTCCCTAGGTGTTGTTCCAGCCCTGGAAACTGTGGCAGGGACAGGCAAGGACATCCTCAGTCTGACCTCCTGCTCAGAGCAGGATGTAACCAACACAACAGCATCTTTTCTATGGCTTTGTACTTCAGATCCCCAGGTCTGGAGATCCTTGCCCTGGGCTGCACAGAAATTCTTACTGCTGAGCATCCTCAGCCTGCCAAGCTGTAGCCAACAGCTCTCATCCCTCATCCCTCAGAAGAGAGTCTGGCAGCAGCTTCAGGACAGATCTCTTGAGTTTTGCACATAGCCAAGACCCCTGTTTAATTCTGGGAAGTCCCATGTGTGTCTCAGACACAAAGCAACAGTGAAGTCTGTAGCACTGGTTTAATGACCTGCATCAGGCTCCAGATCATCCATCCTTTGTTCCTTGGTCCCTAAGGCCCACCATGGTCCCTTGGGGGTCACAATGCTGCCCTCCTCTACAAAGGTGCTGGGAGACAGCTGATGGGAGAGGCAACACTGGAACTATGAGTGTAGGGTGGGTATGGGAGGAAAAGAGCAGCCCTGCCTGGCCCTACTACCCAGTGCTTGTTAATGTGATCACAGATCCATCGCTCTCAGTTCTCCCTTTTGCATCAGGACTCTGCGACACGCCCAGTTTGGAAAGAGGCTTTGGTGGGCACTGGGGCTCAGTCAGCATACCACAGTGACTTCATCTCTGTTGTGATTGCAAGCTCTGCTTGGAGCTGTACCAGAAGGGGTTCCCACAGTGCCAAAAGATAATGCCATCTCTTCCCCTGAGGGCAGCAGGACTCATCCAGCAGGAAACGCTCCAAGTTTGATTTCTATCTTCAGTTTTACAGTCATTTCCGTCAAACAGGTAAACCAAGCACATCATGGAACCAGGTTCTGGCAGGGGAAAGGTCCTGCAGCACTGGCTCATACTCCCCAGGAACATTCCCAATCTCCAACACAGGGTACTATAGTGCATCTTCTCCTTGTGACAGTCTCAGGGAAAGAGGGACAGGTTTCGGCCTTTGTCTCCTCTGGTTGCAAAATACAGGGAGGACAAGAATCATGAAACCCCCCAGAGGCAGGCACTGCAGGAGACATGCTGCATGCCTAGGACTGGGGCTGTGAGAGATACAAAAACCCAAGCTTTTTTGTGGCAACACACCATTAAGAAAGGAAGTGACAGAAGAAAGGAATGCTCCTCTAGTACACCTGTCCTTTAGGCTTTCTACAGCTCCTCTGCCAGCTGGGATGAGACCATGAGTCACCACACAGTGCCTGGTCCAGCCCTGCCACTGCTCCACACCCCACCCAACCTGGCACCACATGCCAGGGGCCCCAAAACAACGTGACAACTGATTTCCACCAGCTTCCTCCAAGGTCCTTTTAAAATTCCCAACAATCTCTTGCTGGCAGGACTCCAGGTCTTACCAGGCTCGCTTCTGCACATGGGTTCTTTATTGCTTTATCTACCTATGGACTTGGATCAGATGTGCATAGTATGGCACAGCCTGCTGGCATGGGGAGCGTACAGGTGATGCAGGGGTAGCACCACCCCTATAGAGGCACATCCTTCCCCATCAGCACTGGGAGATGATCCATGTACTTCTCAAAGGCGCTTTTGCGATTGCAAAACCTGCCCACAACAACAAAACTAGTGTGTGCATGGGGATGTCACTCTTCCATGATGAAAACCATTAAATTAAATTAAAATTGGGGCAGGAGCCTTACTTATGTCAGGTCCTCAGCATCCTGGAGCTTGGCACCTGACAGCCTTTCCAGTGGGAGCAACCAGCCTGGCAAACAGGCTGAACAGCCCCAGCCCGCTGCAGGCAGGTCGGGGCAGTGCTGGCAGCTCCAGGAAGGAGGTAACCCAGGGATGAACACACCACCACTCAGTCACGTCACCAGGACATCCTTCAAAGGGAAGCCCTGCAGGCAGGAAGGCTCAAGATAGAAGGACGTCATTCCACCATGTGCTGCTTGGGACACCTCATCTTCCTGGGGAAACAGCCTTCTCCCGGCCCTCCCGGCAGGCGAGTCTCTGGAAAGTGGCCAGGTGTGATGCAGAGCCATGCATAATGTGCTTAAACCCCTCATTTGCCTTCACCAACACTTGTAAAGCCCTTTTCAAGCCCCCAGGGTGTGTAAGGAATAGATGAAGCCTACTCCTGGCAAGACCTAGGGTGGGCCCCTCTGCAAAGAAGTAGTACAGCTTGTGCAGTAAGTCTGCCCCATCCCCAACCCTCCCAAGCCTCTGGAAGTTTTTTCAGATGCTCTCCAAACCACCGCAGCTTGTGTTACTGTGCTTATCAAATGGTGATGGTTGAGGTTCTGCCCCATGGGAAGAGCAATGGGAGCAGCCTCACCCCATCAGACTTCTAAAAGGGGCTTTTATGTCCTGCTCCTTAATCCTGCTTCTGGAGCGAGAACATGTTTCAAAAACCAAGGGAGGTTGCTAAGGGACAGTGTGCTCAGCAGGGACATCACTCACAAACCCTTAGCACTCAGAAGCAGGAGGTAAATAACTTGGGATATTATTAATCCTTCACTGCCCACACAATAAATAGAAATGTATTATTCTTGTCAAGGACAAAGGAGCCCATATTTCCCCCCAACCAAGGAGCTGAACCAGCAAATTTTTTTGATTCAGCTCCACAGTGGGTTCAGCTTTGACTGAAGTTGTTCCAGTTGAGTCCCTGTTCAGGCCAATAAAGGTTCATTAACCATTTTTTAACTGTGAACTCATTTCAGCCAGTTCACACTGGAGAACATAACCTGTGTAAGCAGCTGTGTGATGGGGACTGAGCCTTTTTCAGCCCATCCCTGGTTTGCATGGCCTCTGCTGCCTTCCTGGTTGGACTCTAGAGCTCCTTGCCAGCTCAGCAGAGATGATATGCACGGTCAAAACCCAGAAAAGCTGAATTTTGCCCTGGAAGTCTGTAGGAAATCTGCACTGTGAAGGACAAGTAGGCTTCCTGGGCTCTTCCTGGCACCAGCACCTGCATACACACAGTTTGAATCAGCGGCTCCTAAGTCACCAGGAACACTGGAGGATCACATGTTCCTGTCATTACTCTCAAAAATTAGAATGTTCCATACATTAAATACCTTTTAGTGGCCCACAGTCTGAATCTGGAGACAGCCAGGGGTTATTTAGCAAGAAATTGCCTAGAGCAGCAATCTGAGGCCCCAGGAGAAGATGAGGTCCTGTGTTGGCAGCTGCTCCATGGTCACATAGATGTCCATAAGACATTGAGCTGCTATTTCTCCCTGCAGAGAGGCACGCGCAGGGCACGGCTGTCAGAGAAACGTCTGTCCTGCTCATGGCTATTCCCAGATAGCACCAGCACAGCTTTATCCATGACAGCACCTCCAAAAATAATGCCCCAGCATCAGCAGCAAGGCGAGGGGAGCGCTGGGGCTCAGCAGCCAGTGGTTCACTTCAACTCATCTCAGCCGGTTCACTTCCAGCTCACTGTGTGCTAACACTGTCAGAAGAGGAGATCTTGGTTATGTTTATCATTTGATGATACTGGTCCCCACTATTTTTAGAATGGTGTTGCAGCTGCAGCTCTCTGAGGAGCAAGGTGAGTCAGCTGGGGGACTGATCTTTACCAAACTTCACCCAAAAGTGATGAAGTCAAGGCATCTCTTCCCTGACCTGAATGGCCCGTGGTCAGGCTGGTGAGCTGTGGGCTGCTTCCCCTCGGGGCAGTGTATCCTGCCAGCATCCCCACAGGTGGGTGGCAGTGCCCCACGGCTGCTGGGTGTTTCGGTATCTTTGAGCAGCCATATCCCGGGGGGCAGCTGCCCCCTCGGGTCCGGCGCCCACGGTGAGTTGTGGCACAGGCCGGCACCACCGGCACAGCCCGGCACAGCCCGGCAGTGTGGGTGGATGGCAGACCCGGCCTGCGGGGCACTGGCACCACCTGGAGAGTGACACCAGGGTGATCCCATTCGGGACATGAGACAAGGGACACCGCGGGGGTCTCACCTGGGGGAGGCCATACCCATGGGGCCAGGGAGGGGGCCATCTCTGGGGCTGGCACACATTGCACGCGTGGCGCTGGGCGAAGGGTGGCTGTGGGGTTGGGACATGCTGTGCCCGTGGGTGTGTGCGCGGGTGGGACACGCCGTGGAGCCGGGGGCACCTGTGGGGTGGGGGTGGGATGTGTTAGGGACGAGACGCCTGCCCGTGGGGTGGGACACGCCGTGCCCACGGGGCCATGCAGTACCCGTGAGGTGGGACCCACTGTTCTCGTGGGGCCATGGCCATGGGTGGGACATGTCATGCCCTTGAGCGGGACACGCCGTGTCCGTGGGGCCGTTTTCCAGCCCCGCCGCGGGCCGGGGGGCCCCCATCAGCCCACAGGGTCAGGGGCGGCAGTCCCGCCCCGCGCCGAACCAGGCCCCGCCCTCGGCGCCTCCGCCGGCCAATGAGGAGCCATCCCGCCTGGGCCCGCCCCTTCCCCGCTGTCATTACACTCCCGCACGTGGAGGGGGCGGGCCGTAGGCGGGGTCTCGGCGCGGTGCTTCACCGCCCATTGGCCGCGCGGCCCCGCGCTCGCCCCGCCCCGCGCCCTGCCCCGCCCAGAACACCAATCAGCGCGCGGGAGGCGGGCACGGGGGACGTGTCCCCAGCGACACCCGGAAGGAGCGCAGGAACCGCGCACAGTCGGGGCCGCGGCGGCAGCGGCGGAGGGGGCGCTGGTGGGTCCGGCGGGGCCGCGACGGGCAGGGCCGGGGGGCACGACGGGGCTCCACCGGGGACGGGCCCCCCGTGCGGTGTGCGAAGGGGTTCGTGTGCCCCATCTCTGCCGCCATCCTCCGGTTCCAGAAGGTTCCGGAGGGCCGTTGGGACCGGGGGCCCAGACCGCAGGGGCGAGCGGGAGTTGTGGGAGACGCGACCAGGAGGGGCCGTGATCGGGTAGTACGGGGGAGGCCGTAAACGGAATGGGCGACTGTGAGCGGGGGGGAGGAGGGGCCTTGACCGAGATGGGGGTCTCTGAGCTGGGGAGATCATGACCGGGATGGGGGTCTGTGAGTTTGGGGGACTGTGACCGAGGTGGGGAGCTGTAAGCCGGGGCACTTGGGGCGGCAAGAGGCCTGGCAGCGGCGGAGGCTGTGGCAGGAGGTGCCGAGGCGGGGGGAGGGGGGGGCAGGCGGCAGTGTGACCGCAGAGCGACTTGGGGGGGGGGGTGCCTGGGAGAACTGTGAGGGAGGGCTGTGTCTGGCAGAGGGAGGTGTGGGGGGAGGCGGGAGGGACCGAAACGGGGTGCAGGCTTTGCTGCGGGGTGTCGCCGATCCCGGCTCCCAATTCCCTGGCAGCTTAGGGAGGCTGCGCTGCCCCTGGTCTCGCCCACCAGGGCCACGTCCTCTGCGCTGTGACATGGGCTGGGACAGCCTGTCTGCAGCTCTGCCCGCACGGTGGGGCCTCTTCCTCCTCCTCCTCCTCTTTTTTTTCCTCCCGCGGGCATTAGCTCCAGCCCAGCTGGGACGTGGTGGGTTGTCCCCCGAACGGCCTGCGGCGGTGGGGCCGGGTACCCCGGGGGCGCGGGAGGCGCGCCTCGGGCGGCACCTGCCCCGGGGGTCCCTTCCCAGGACCCAGTGTGGGGCTGCGGGGTGGGCGCCGGGGCGGATGTGAACCCCGGCATCCGCCGCCCTCTGGTGACAGCCAGCCGCGGGCGGAAGGGCCCGTCGGGGGCAGTCACCCACCCGAAATCAGCAGCTGCCGACTTAGCGAGGTTTTCGAGCGTCTTGCGGGTTTTATACAGAACCCACGCAAGCGGCGTGCGCTCGGCAGCCCAGCTGGGTGTCATGTTTGGAAAGGTGGCCTGTTAGGGAAGTCAGAGGGAATGGCTGCATGGTGGGTGCTGGCAAGGTGGGCTTGCTCACAACCCACCCGTGAACATAATCCATCAGTATAAGGGGCACACACCTCCGGGGTTTCCACACTCCTTTTATTATTTTTTTTTGAAAGGAGTGTGGAATTTGCAGCTGCTGTGGAAAATGTATGGTAGAGGAATGTTGTGCTCTAAATTTAAAATTTAAAAGTCATTTCCACTCATTGCCTTTTTAAAAACATCAGGCAAGAAGAGATCTGCTTACAGACCTGCCCTCTCCCTGAATCGTGTCTGTTGGCTTCAGCAAAGAGGGGAAGTTGGGAAATTGTGGAGAGAGTAGCAGGCTTGAACCCTGACCCAAAGCAGTGTCTTGGCAAGCTTGGTAGCACAAGGAGGTGAACAAGGTCCGGCAGCTGACATAGAAGAAAACTCCCAGTGTGATAGTGCTAGAGTTACTTTTGGCAGGGCTGGGCTTTAGGTTGAGGACTGGGAGAATGAAGTCATCCTGTAAAGCCTGGTTACCGCCTTGTTTCACAGCAGCAGTTCCCATGGTTCGGGTCTCAGCGTGAGTGAGCGGCAGGGTGCTGATGGGGACTCTACATGTCCCAGCGTGCAGTCCCTGCACTAGGGCAGGGCACTGGTGGGAGTTGGCAGGGCTGAGGGGTTCGGACGGGGCTGGTTCTGAGGGACACTGCTGCCACAGTGTTTGTTGCTAGGGTGTCAACACTTGCCCTCGCCTGACCTCCAGCACCTGCTCCCATAACACTGGATTCCTGCTGACTCTGGTGGGGCCTGGACATGTACCTTCCCATGGAGTCTGGGGTGGTCAGGACAGCAGAGACCTGCGGTCACCACAGCTGTATAGCTGTGGCCCTTGGTGAGCTGGGCTTGTGGACCAAGGTCCAGCCACAGTTGGAGCAATGCTGGGGCTGTTTCAGCTGTGCCACCTGACTGCCTTGTTTCTGTTCCCCATGTGAGAGGTTTCTTACCCACTGAAGGAAGGAAAGCTGGTGGGGTCACTCTGTACTATGGGAACTCTGTTGCTCAGAGGCATAGCTTACTGAGGCGCTCTCTTGCTTCTCTGCTTTTGCAGCAAGTTGTGCAGAGCAGCTCTCCATGCTCTATTTTTCATGTCTGCCCTCTCCAGAAGTGGCCTTTAGGGAATTATAGATAACTTAAATTTTACTGGTAGGGCTGCTCTTTCACTCCAAATCGAATGAAGGCTGCAGCCCCTATACGCCCCTCCCCCCCTCCCTTGGCTGGTGCTGAACTTTCTCAACATCTCTGCCCTCAGCTTTCTTCTCTCTGAGCATGTAGAGCAGGAGGAGGAAGTTCCCTCCTTATGTTCAAGGGACTTATGAGAGCAGAGAAGCACATCTTTGACCCTGGTCTTCCTCCTTGCTGTCTGCTACAGGCTGCTTGCCCTTGCACATTTCTGCATGACTGTGCTGAGTACCAGAGGCCAGAGATACCCAAACTTTGCTCTTTGAGTCTGAGGGTGATTGAAGAGGATGGTTATTGATCTGAGTCTTCAAAGTCAAAGACTCTTGGCTCTTCCCACATCCTTTACATGTTCTTACTGCTCTGGGCCTGCCCAGGTTTTTCCTCTGCTAGATCTGGTTGACACCATTGTGTGCTGTGTGGAAATGCACCGTGCCTGGGGGCCAGGACACTTCCTGATGCAGAATAAGAAAACCTGTTGTTGGTAGGTATGTGACCACAAATGAGAAAGGAGAAAGTGAAGCCATATGGTTAGAAAAGTGGTGTCCTCAGTATGCTGTCAATGGATCTGTAATCAAATTATCAGAGGCTTTGGTAGCTGGAGGAATTAATGAGTCAGGTTTGAAACAGGACAGATGTGAAAGGCAGCATGGAAGAAATCCTGAAAGGAGATATTTGTATGCTGGCAGATGGTTAGTTACAGGTTACTTAGTGAGATTGTTGCAGGTTACTTTGTGAGAGTCTTCTCTGAGAGACTTTTGCCTGATGTCTCTCCACATCGCATAATTCCCAGGGACCCCCTTCTTCCAGGGAACTGTGTGGGTGTCTGTGTCCTGGTAATGCCATGTTACTGGGTTTCTGATCCTTCCTTCTGTATGCAGGATCTGGCACCTCTGCTCCCTGGAGCATATTTTCTGACCAGCTCAGTTCCTCTGTTATTTCATTTTGCTTTTGCTCATGATCAAGTGAGCCAGGTGAATATAACCTCCAGAGAACTTGGTCTCACAAAGTTTGAGGCCTGATTTAAAAATTCTTTTCTTTGACAGGGAAGTGTCTCTGTTCATCCTCCCTTTGGCTTTGCCCCTCTCTTTCACAGTCTCCCTTGCTTGGCCTGTGGACGCCCAGCTGCCAACTAACATGTTTTCCCCCTGTTTCCATCTGCATCTTCAGCTGGTTGTGAATCCTGAATGAAGAGCAGCTGGGCTCACATGCTCTGCATTTCAGAGAGCTTTTTCAGGACTGGCCAGTGGTTTGCAGTCATACTTGCCTGTGGTCTGGACAACCCCCCAGCTAAGCAGCATGATGGTAGAACAATACTTGGATGGGAAACCTTCAAATGAGTCCTGTGTGCTGCAAAATGGGAAGTTAGTGATTCAGCTGGAAGTGCTTTTTAGTAACAAATCCATGTCCTGGGCCAGGGGTGATGTCAACCCTGAGATTCTTGTTGTTGGAAGTGAACAAATATGCAAAGCCCTTTATGCAAGAGCTGAGGTGGTAATCCAGATCTCCTGGTCTCAGTCCATTTGGGGTAATTGCATTCTTCCTGGGTAGTGTTTTCAACCCATCCCTGTCAGATACATTGCTATTGTTTCCTGTGCTGCTGCAGTATGTGGGTGGCAGTACTTCAGCCATGTCCAAAGCAATTCTTGTCACTGCTCAGGCTTAGTGCCTTTTGAGCCTTCTCTGAAAGACAGTGTGCTAGAGGAGGGACTTGGTGGAGGGTTTTTTATATATGTATATTTACATCTACACATGCTGCATTTACTGGGTCTTGTTCTGCTTATAAGCTCTCCAAACTGATAGCCTTTGTGCCTAGCTGGTACTGTTTCCGGGTGGGACTTCTCCTAGGATGCCACTGCAGGTGTCATTAAGCACAAACTTTCTGGGTGGCCTCAGGACAGTCTTAAGAGCTGAAGCCCCAGTAGGGTAGTGAGGCCATGCCTCCCTGCACCATGGAGTGAAGGCTGTGTTTCTGGGGCACTGGCAGCCTGTCTGCCCGCAAGGCTCTGCTCCCCAGCACAGCAGCTCTGGTCACAGCTGGGCTGTGCTGTGGTGGTGCTGCGGGGTGGTAGCCTGTGTGGATGGTCAAGCTGGGGAGCAGGGACTGCCTCACAGCAGCTTTTGCCCATCATGCCTGCGGCCAGGGGAAGGTCATACCTGATCCTGGGGAGGCTGATACTGTCCTGGTTTTCAGGACCTGCTATGCACGAGGACCTAGCCCCCACAAAGTGTGATCTCCAATGGTCTGCAATTAAAGCACTGGGAGCCTGGGGAGGAGACTTAAACAACATCTTTGTGATGGTGTTGGCAGGCTTCTTGGAGATTTTTATTCAGCAATTGTCATTTTCTCCCTTCCCCGTAGCCTGGGAAACGCTGTGGTGTTGGATTTGTCTTGGTCTGTTTGGGTTGTTGGGAGGGGTGTCTCTCCAGCAGTGGAGTTTGTCCCTCCCTGCCCTGGCTCTGTGTCTCCATGGGGTAGCTTAGCAGGTGGCCTGTGGGAACCACAGCCAGTGCCTGTTCTTGCAGATAAACCATGTGCCAGTGCACCGACTCGAGTACAGCAAAGCCTGTGTGGTGGAGAAACCTACAGCTGTGTGGGTGGACAAGAACAAAGCCAAAGGTACAGAAAGGCCTTTATTTCCCACTGAAATCTGGGCAGGGATATCGTGGATGTGACCTTAGCAGCTCTCTCTGGAGAACCGACTGTGCACCCACCTGGAGTCGTGCAGGGAACTGGGGGTAGCTGGAACCCAGGAGGGAGTCAGGGCTGCAGCTGGAGGGGCAGCCTCAGCACAGGTAAAAGATGTGGTGGGATCTTTGAGCTGCTGGGGTGTTTGGGGTTTCTCACTTCTGTGCATGGGCCACTAACTCACTTGGCTTGGATGAGCAGTTACTGCCCACCCAGTGTTCCAAATGAACCTGTGCATGTGGACTTGTCTTTCCAGGTGACCCAAGACTGACAGAACAAGCAACCTCAAGGCCACACTGCAAGGGCTGACAGCTGAGAGCTGCCTTCTCTGTCTGCTTCAGCCCTACACCGAGGTTAGCAACATTCAAACATCACTGATTTCCCTTACCTCATCATGACTCTGTGAAGAAACAGGGAACTCTGTGCTCTTCTCCCCTTGGCTCACAGGGATAGCTCTGTAAAGTAGATGTCACCCAGGTGAAGTTCTCCCACAGCCAAGGTTTTTTGGGTGCTCCTGCATCCCACTTGACTGTCAGCATGGCAAAGGGAACCTGGATGTGTGGAACCAGTGCTGCTAAGATGTTGAACCCTGCACACAGTTGCCAGGAGCTCAAGGGTGATGTGATCTTGGGAATTTGCAGCCTGTGTTGTTTGCCACACTTGTCCTTCTGCATGACAGCAGGATTGAATGGGGAGCATTTCCCAGCTGCAGGCCCCTGCTGTCCTTCACCTGAACCCAGCTGAGACTTTACCCAGAGCTTGTGGCAGATGTAATCGTGTTCTCTATTAGCAGCATTTGGGTTTTTCCTGCATTTTTCCAGGATTTTGTAGCTTGGCTTTGGAGTGGGAGGCTCAGAGGAAGTGTTTCAGGTGGACCAGCAAAAGTGGACCAGTATTGCCACTGGCAAGAAATATTACGTGCTCTGAGGCAACTAGCCTGGAGCAGCCTTAGATGGCTGTGAGCTTCCTGCCCTGTCCATGGATGCTTGTGTGCCTGCCTAGAATCCAGCAGTGCTTGCTCTGCCAGCACAGTGTGCTCTCCCCTGAAGGGAAGCCCTCATCAGGACTGTGCCTATGGCAGGGCAAGATGATTCCTTCTCTCACCCTACAGCTCAGGTGCGATTTGACCAGGAGAGATTATATGGGGAAGACATAGTTTAGGATGCATAGCTGCCCAGGCTCTGCAGCTCTTCCTGTGAAGCGTCTGCCAGAGAAGCTGGGACCAATCCAGCGGCAGCTGGAGGGCTTCAGGCCATCTCATCCTTCAGGCTGATGCTGAAGTTAGATAGATTTACCTGTGAAGGTGAAAGGAAGGAAAGAAGTCCTTTGCTCATGCCAGTGCCCTGTGCTGAAGATTAGCAAGATTAGCTCTCACACAATGCAGTGAGAGCAGAGCAGCCCCTTTATCCAGCTGGGTTGTGGCATTCACTAATACCTGTTCCATGGTGGGATTTTATATCTCTCTTAGTGATGAGAGACATGGCAAAGACCAGAGAAAAAGTTTGCTCTCAGTTCTGCTGGAGCTGCTTGTAGATCCCAGTCCACTAAGTTCACAACATCCTCTCAGGGCTCCCCTGCCTTTTAACAAGGGCCATTTCAACACAGGGCACACCACAGAATCATAGAAAGGCTTGGTTTGAAAGGGACTGTAAAGATCACATTCCAAACCTCCTGCCATGGCCCAGGGGAGCCACACACTAGACCAGGTTGCTTAGGCCCCCATCTAGCCTGTCCTTGAACACTGCCAGGAATGGGATATCCGCAGCTTCTCTGAGTCATGTGTGCCAGTGCCTCACACCCCTCTGGCATAGTACTGGATCCACTTTTCTCCCACCCTTCTTTGATAACCAATTAGCTTAATGTCTTCATGGACAGCAAATCTCCCATTTTTCTGTAAAGCAGCAGCTTTTCCTGTTGCTTGGCCACAGCATGAAGCTGTTCTCTGGTTCGTATACCACCTTGCCCAGGTGATATCACTGAGTTTATATTTGGGCTGAATTAGCAATTTTGGTTCAGTTTCTTGCAGCTGGTGGTGGTCTGGAAACTGATACACCTTGCAGACCCATGGACAGAATTGCAGTGCCTCTCTTGGGAATGGGATGAAACCCTGTGCTGGGAAACCTAACGACTGGGCAAAGTGGAGTTTATATCTTCAACAGAAAGCAGTCAACCTAATGTACTCCAGCCTTCTCTTGGTGTGTGTAGGCTGCCCTTGCCCCAGAGTCTGACCAGCTGATGTAGCACTGGATCGTCTTTCCACTGAAAACCACAAGAAAATGCTGCCTTCTCCTTCAGAACTGGAGGTCTGGGTTCCTTGCAGATATTGGCATTGGAGTTATGCAAGGAATTCCCTATTTGCCCTACCATCTCTGTTGCAAATAGGTCAGGCATTCAAAGATCCTGTTCATGGGAGTGTTGGGACAGCTGGATCCTTATTCAGTTCTTGCTGCTCCCAAGAATGGAGCAGAGGATCATCCGCTGAGGCTATTTTAGGTTTCTGAACATTGTTGGTATCCCTCTGAGCTCCTATTTGTGTGCAGTCCTGCGGCTTCCTGCTAAGATCTGTGTGAGAATCCTATATCCTCATGTGTGAAGGTTTTGCTTGGGCGCAGTGTCCCAGGGATTAGGAAGAACTTCGAATTCCTCACTTACCTCAACATCTAACCCATATCAGCTGTATCTGTGACTCCTTTTTGTAATCTTTAGCTCTGAACATCCCTTGGACCTTGCTTTGCAGATGCCCATGTGTTGCCTGGTGGGAAGCAGGCTGCAGCTTCCCCATTTTTTTCCTGCCAGAAATGTGCATCCTTCTTGTTGGCAGCAGTTGATTCCTGTTGTCTCAGATGGGAGCATGCATTGCTGAAAACAGTCTTCCACAAAAACTCTAGGTGTGGAAATACTCCAAAACCCATAGCTGAGTGAGGTGAGATCCTGGTTCTGGCCATCTCTGTATGGTTGGATGGCTACTTGCCATTTGCCACCACCATCCTCCAGCGTGGCACAGGGCGGGGCCTCCTGCCCTCTTCCGTTTTGGTATACCCAAGACTTTTGGCTTCCATGCACTTTTTGGTTTCCACCTGCTCAGGTAATTTTTCAGCATTGCTGAGTTTCGTGTTAAGGCAATATGTGGCTCTGCAGTTTTGGCCCATCTTTATTTTTAGCTGTGTAAGGCATGGTTGATGGTATCTGAAGGAAGTTACATGGCCTCCAGAACTCCATGACTCATCCCGGATCAGGACTGAGGCTTTGCTAGCTTCTGCTATAACCCTCAAGTGATGTAACTGGCTGTGGGAAAGGGTAGAACAGAGAGAGAAGCAGAGCTTTTAGAAGGTTGAAAAGTTGTTGAATTTACACGTTGAAAGATATTGACAGGTATCACTCCTGAGTGTGGTTAAATAGAGTCCTTTCTCTTCCCCTTGTGTCTTGTGCCTGTGTGAGAGAGGTGAAAGGGAGAAGAGCTCTGATTTCCATGCAAGCTAGGTAACTGTTTAGTGGCACATAGCAATGGTAGGGAAGAGTTTTTAAGAAAGAGTTTTTAAGACAAGAAATAAAGCAGGATCCTGTCTCTGATTCAAGCCACAGTGAGGTTTGGTGCAGCAGTACAGGCCTGCCTGAAGTGGAAATTGTCTGGAACTGGAGAGCAGAGGCTTAGGAGGTGCCTGCCAGGATGCAGCTAGAAAAGTCTGAGACCCCCATTCCCATCATGTCTGGTGCTGCTGCAATGTAGAAGGAGGTCCTGGAGCTTTCTGACCTGCAGGTAGATGTGTTGCACTGGACTGGAGAGGGGCTGCAGGTCACCCCCATGGAGCAGGCCCTATGGAACAGGTGAGGATGTTGAAGCATCCCTGCCTGCCACAGCACAAAGGAGATACAGTTTAAAAGGCCTCTATTCCCTGAATCTGTCAGTGTGGCTCTCCTGTGCATTGCCTTGAGAATAGACAAGGTGAGGTGCAATGCACCTGGGTCCAGAGTAGGGTCCTTGCCCCTGAGGTGGGCAGGGATGAGGGCTTGTGGGAATGGGCTTCCACCTCTACCCCCTTTCCTTCCTTGGTGAAGGTGCTGCCTTTAAGGAGTATGTTGAGGCTTTTGCGTGTTTCATATGTGGGGCAGCATGGAGAGGACAAGCAAGGGGGAACAGAGACAGGGGAAATAAGGGAGCATGCTGGAGGGTATTGCTATGGCAACTTGCCATTGGCAGCAACACTGACAAGGCAGAAAAGCAGTCAGGCAAATGTGGAAGGTGCCACAGCTTTCAGTGCAGCCTAGTCCCAGCTTGCCATGGTCCTGGCACCCCTGGACTCCTGCCTGACAATTTGGCATCTGGAGCTGTTCTCCTCTGGCAGCAGCCTCAGGGTGAGTGGTCAGGGGTGTTTTGTCCATCTTCTCCCCTCTTTCTCTCCTTGCTAGGGTGTGGGCAGGCAGCTCCCATTTACAGAACTGTTTGTTTTGAAGCCCTGAGCTGCAGAGCAGGCCCAGCCAGGAACAAACCAGTCTCTTGATCTCTCTCACTGTACTATGGAAGAAAGCGAGTCATTCTGCTGTCCTTGCTTATTCTCAGTTAATCAACGTTAAGTGGCTCCAGCCATGGCTACACCTTCCCAGGATGCCTGGCCCTGCGCTGTGCTGTTCCATCCACCTTGCACAACCAGTTCACCTTGCTCCAGGGTATCTGTACTCAGGGAGAGCAGACACTCTTGTGACCCCTCTGATATGGTCTGAGACCGTCTTCTGGGGCAGGCAGAGAAGTTAAACATTTTTGAGGCTGCCTTTGGGTAGACCCTTTACCAGATACTGGTAAGAGAGCTGGCTCTTGTTGGTGAAGGGGAAATCATGCACTCACTAGCAGAGGAAATGGGCCAGGAAGCCATCTCCAGCCTGGCCATAATGGGAATGTGACTGAGACCTGACCTGTCATCCATGATATGCCTAAAGGCCTGGATGTAAGCCAGGGTAAAGGACCTGCTGGCAGCAAGCACAGCTTGCTCGTGTCAACATGGATGGCTGTGTGAGAGATAAACCTCTCTCATTACACCTCTCAAAGGTCACTGCTGGCAGTGAGCTACAACACCCTGCCCACAGCTCTGTGCCCAGCCCAGAGTGAGAAGTGAACAATGCTCTTGGAGATGTATGGAGGCTAGTTGTGTGGGCTTGCCATGGGGTGGCACATGCTGCTCTGGTGCCTGTGACCAGAGTCTGTCTGGGACCAGGTGTTCAGTGAAAAATGGATGGGAAAGGATGCCCGTGAGCTACCCAAATAGCTCTGTACTCACAAATGTCATAATCTGTGCCTGAGCTGTGACCCCTCCTTTCTGGGGGGTCATGTATTGCCCTGAAAACCATTTCACCCTTTCCAGTATGCCCTAGTGTCCTTCTATGATGGAGGGTTACTGTAAGATCTGTATGGACTGCCCACTTCTGTCCAGTTCTGCAATTTCAGTCATCTTAAAACTCCCAAAGAGTCTAGATTTGTTTGCACAATGTTCCCTGGACTCCAAACCCTGGTGTTCCCAAGGGAGAGCAAACAAGGAGGTGGAAGCTGGAACATGTAGGCTTTGGGAAAGCTGCCCGTGGTGGACAGCAGTCTGCGTCCTCCCTCTCACTTCCAACAGGTTCCTTCTGCTTTCAGAGGGGACCAGCTTGCTCTGCACTGTGGCTGGAGCTTCCTTCCCATGGAGGAATCTGGGACACTGGTACCTGACACTGAAGGCTGTTTTGGGTCAGCAGCTCAAGCACTGCTTTCCATATATGTGACCTTCAGCACTTGGTGTGAGAGTTGGTGTTACATTATATTATGGTGCAGGTGGTGGCAGAGCATGGTAAAAGTCCATTGAGCCTCACTGTAGTTCCCTCTGACCCCACTTTCACAGCCAGTGGTTTCTCATCTTTCCTCTCGACCAAGGCCTCAAGATGTGCTATGAAATATCATGGAGTGATGCAGAGCCCAGCAGATGAGGCTCTGGGTCATATGTGTGTATTGGGGTGGGAATTGCCATTTTCTAGGCCAGAGGATGTTTTCTCTTTCATAATTTCTAAACACCTTGCCTGCCAAGATCACTGCCCAAGGCTTAATCTCTTGGGCACTGTGAACCCATGAGTTACAACCATGTCATCATTGAAGTGCTGCCCCCTCTTTTTCTGTCTTACCTGTTCATATGACACAGTTTTAAGCACAAAGGACCAAAAAAAGCCCAAAGGTAGTGGGGTCATATACTCTGCTGCTGATTTGGGGAGAGTAAGATAGGCAGTGCTGGAATAAACATTTAGGGAGAGGCAGCCAAGAGAGATTTTCTCCTGGTTGAGCCATGGTGTTGAAGCTGGGAGAGTATTGTATGGGTTATGTGCTGCTTTGCTTTGCTTCTGCCATTACCTGAGGCAAGTCCAGGACATGCATGCCTACTTTTAATGAGGTGGGGACACCATCCTGAGCAGTGTCACTCTGAAAAATTGGACAGTGCCCTGTGGGACATGAGGACCAACCTGAATGATGCTGCTGTGGGAAGAGTGGTAGGGATTTCAGCAGAGAGGTGATAGATCAGTGAGACCAAGCAGGAACTTCAACTCCATGGGTGTTTCTACGTGCATTCCCTAAATTGTGAGAAGGTAGCTGAGTCCAGCTGTTCTGTACAGATTGTCTGGAAGATGTGCGAAGAATGGCTTGCAAGAGCCAACCCTTAGCTCCACTCAGGCTGGGAGAAAATGCCTGGATGCCATGTACCAGGGTTTGCTTATTGCCAGTCAGCACTGCTGGAGCTGTCAGGCCAGCACTGCCACTCAGCCCTTTCTATACCAGCCTTTGCATTGCTGATGAGATTGGCATAGCTGGGTCAGCAGTGGACAAAGGGTGTAATTCTCAAGATCCCCTCTGCTGTGGCTGCCAGCAAAATAAAGCAGTTATGCCATCAAGTAGAGAGTCTGAGCTTTGCTTTCAATTCATCTTAACAGCAGCAAAAGCTAAAAATATAAGCTCTTTTTGAGTAACTAGAATATTCTCAGGCTTTTCATCTAGGTCTGGTCTGCCAGCCTCTTTCCTAGGCTGACAGTCTGGGATATTAAGGTATTTGCAATGATCTGTTCTGGCCATGTGATATTTCCGGAGATAGAGAACAGAAAAATTGGTGGCATCAATCTGCCACCCTGAAAGTGCTCCTCTTGCTGCTGTGCCTCTTTCCTGTAAACAAAGACTTAGATTTGTTGAGGAAACAGACTTACAGCTCTTCTCTTTCTTCTGTGCAGCAATTTCCCTGGCAGCTCAGTAGGAATGATTTATTACAGATTTCAGCTGTTTAATTCTGTTTCTCTACAATATGACAGTGTTGGGGTAACTGAGCAAAAGGCAGTGATGTTTCCGGAGGAAGGCTGCTATCAGAGGCCACCCCTGTAGCAGAGGCTGGAAGCAAGGAGGAACAGTTTACCAGGATATGCCTGTATTCGTGTACTGGGAACTTTTGGGAAGGAACAGGCATCTCACCCTTAAAGCTTCCTCACTACAGGACTCCAAACATTGCCGATGATGAAGCTGTTTGAGCAGCAGTGAGAATGCTGCCCTCCAGAGTTTGGGAAAGGTCTGACCGTAGTGGTGGTCTGGAGAGAAAAGGCAAATTCTGTCCTTAAGTAAACCTTCAAGTACTATTTTTGGAGTGTAGTTTTGTTTGTTTGTTTGTTTGTTTGTTTTTTGGTTTGTGGGTTGGGGTTTTTTAATTACTTTTTGGTGGTGGTTTGGGCTTTTTTTTTGGTACTGAAAAGAAGAGGAATCGTTTTTGCAAATCCCTGTAAGGCAAGAGAGAATTTCCTTTGGAGTGAGCTGGCCTGAAACTCTATATGTCTCTGATGTGTGTTAACAGAGAAATTAAAAGATAGTACCATAAAGTGATAGTGGATAATGAATTTCATCTAGTATTATGTTGTCCTGGGAGTTAGAGCTGGGGCAAGGGTATTGCAATAATGTTATGCTTTGCATGACAATAACAGCAAATACCACCTTAACACACTTCCCTGGGGAGGGGTGAAAGGGTCAGTTTTCAGAGAGTCCCCAGGAAGGTGGAGCGAGGCAATCAAGAAGACAGAAGCCTGAGAAAAGATGCCAGGAGACTTACAGATGAGCAGTGTGTAATAGCTGTGCATTTTTTGCAGCTTGAGTTCGGTGTTCCCATTCTTTGTCCCAGCTGAACTGGGCAATGCTGGGTTCTTGACTGCAATCTTGAGAAACATACTCAAGAAACCATAACTTTAATAACATTCATGAGATGTCTGACCCAGAGCCTGAATTAACAAATCTTTAACTTACCTGTCTTCTAGGTAAGTAGATGAGTGGTGGTTTGTTACTGCACCAGGCAGGGATTTTAAAGGGTTCTGCTGTGGGTGTACACTGCTGTAGACCTGGTCCCGGGAAGCTTTACTGGTTAGCAGGTCTTCAAAAGGGTTTCTGTAGGTGTGTGATAAAAACAGAGACCCTGAGGTCAGTACCTGGAAACTGGACCAGAGTATCAAGTCTTTACTCAAACACATGAATCTTTTAAGGTAGAGAATGCCATGACTTGTTCTCAATGAAGCATCCAGTCCCCTAACAGCCTTTTGAGACCTACGGCACTCTTCTGATTTTTAACACTCTATCTGGGTCTTTAATTTGTTTTTGTGGTGGGTTTGTTTTGTTTTTGTTTTTGGTTTTTTTTTTTGGCTATGCTAAATTACTGCATGTCCTGATCCCCTCTGGGTTTGTGTAGCCCAGAGAGCTGGGTTCAGTCAAAATGGCCAGCAGCAGATTGGGGCCACCTTCTGCTTTAAGAGAGGTGGGAAGAGAGGAGATTCACAAAAAGCTGCTTGGTGTAGAATTTGTGGGTACCTTTTAATCCCTCCCCATCACTGGCGTTCTCAGAGATCTCGGTACCCCTCTTGCTCCACTCCCCATACTGTGCCGGGGGCTGGGGGCTGCCCACCCACTCTCCTTCCTCAGGGCAGGGTTCACATGCTGTGACTCAGTTTTCCTGAAGCCTGAGAAGGAAGGGGGTGGAGCAGGACCAAAAAGGGTCAGAGGGGAAGTTACAGCAGCTGGTAGGAATTGGCATTTTGGGGTGCTGCAAGGTGGCCATATGCTATCCTGTATGCTAGGGTGGTGATTTGGGGTGCAGTGGTACAAGCTGGTTCTGTCTGCTATGGAACTGGTGTTTCAGAATGTGGTTGGGCAGCTCTGTTCCAGCTGCAGAGCTGTCAATTTTGGCAGCCCTTGCTCCATACTGCCTTTTCCTGTGCCAGGGATCGTGCTAGAAAGTGAGACCTAGCTGTGCCTTCTGTGTCCTCTTCATTCCCATGTCCAGGGTGTATAATTATGCACAGTCCTGTAGCACTTCTTCCCCAGATTGTGACTTTGGGCTGCTGGTCTGGATGTGCGTCTGAGCTTATCTCAGATGAGGCAAGAATCAGTGTGCAGGCTCTGTAGTAACAGCCTGGCATCCCTCGCTGGATCTGATTTGCTCCTGGTCATGGAGCAATGGCTCTACCAGGGGACAGGAGCAGAGGAGTCCTTTTAAGACTGACAGTGGAGGTGCCCAGTCCCAGCTGTTTCCTTCCTCATCCCTGTTCCTCTGTGTAACCCCAAATCTGCATGCATGGAGCATGTTTTGTAATAAACCTGCTGAATGGAGGGCAGGCAGAGCAAAACTGGGAGACTATAATGAGGTGTAAGCCCAAACCCTGCCTGTGTTGCTGCAGCAGTGTGAGGCACAGTAGTTTGTAATGATGATGAGCATGGCCAGAGACATCCCTCCTACCCTGTTGTGTGTATCTGATGCTTCCTTTGAGCCACCAGCAGATTTTCAGTACAGCTCTTTTGTAACTGGAGGGTAGGTCCAGCTTCCCATGGATGCTGCAAAGCGCCTTGCTTCCAGAAACTCTCTTCATTTGAGGCAGTGCCCTAAGGGTTAAGCCATGGTTGGGGGATAGAGTTTGTAACAGGAACAAAGAGGGCTTTTAAGGTCTGTGCTGGCCTAGGAATCGAGGGGAATTGATTGAGCCTTTCCCAGTGTGTTGAATTACAAAGGTCATGGAGACCCTTTTGCTGGGAGGCAGCAGCCTTTGAGGTATCTGCTGGAAGTGGAGCAGAGAGAAAAGAAATTGTGAAAGTCAATGAGAGCAACTTAGTGGAGAGCTTTAAGACCTGGTGAAAACTGGACCTGTATCCGGGGGTAAATAATGAGTGAATACAAGGCTGGGTACCTTTTCCCTGGGATTTTTGGGTGGTTTGGTTTTGCTCCACCTCCTTCCCCCTATTGCATTTACAGCTGCCCTCACACATGACACCTGAATAAGCAGCACCTCTGGTGTACCCAGAACTTGGGCGCACCTCTCCAGCCTGCTCAGGGCTGGTGAAGGCAGCGGAGGGTAAAAGGCAGTGCCTGTAAGGGAGGATCTTTCTAAAATGCAGAAGAGGAGAGTCTCTGGTGCCTACAGGGACATTTTGCCTTGACAGAAGAGGAAGCTTCATACCCACCTGAGCTAGACCTGGAATTTTCATGCACAGTTGAGCAGGAAAGCCCAGTTCTAGTTGTTTCCTCTTAATGTTGTCTGCTCAGGATGTCCCATGAGGCACAGCAGCAGAGAGTCCAGCAAAAGAAGCTAGGGAAGGGATGGATGGCAGAAACCTCTGTTTCCTTTCCTGCAGCAAGATGAAGAGTGGACACAGGTAGTTTCCATCTTGAGCTTTGAATGGCATGAGCCATCCAGCCAATGCACCCAAGATGTACAGAAAAATGTGGCTTAGTGGTTTAGTCCTTAAAACTTTCAGGTTTTAAGTATCAGCTGCTCAGGTATTTGGCCATTCAGCTCCATCCACTGGCACAGGTGTGCTCCCCCATCTGATCTTTTATTTAAAGTAATTCCACTTCTGATCTTTATGTTGGATCAGGTGATCTCAAATGTGATTTTTGGAGCAAAGGACTATTTGGGCTCTGCCTAGGAGATGAAAGCTGGTTCCAGGGAGTATCCCATGAGAGTCTCTGCAGCCACCACTTAAGTTAGCAGCCTAGAGGCTTCTCTACTTTTTTAAGCACTAGAAGGGCAGGACTGTGGGAGTAGAGAGCTACACGAGAAGGGGGAGCTTGTTTTGGAGCTCTCAGAAACCCAAATATCCATTCACCTTGGTAGCCAGCCTGTTATTGGGGTCATTCTCTGTGTATCTGTCCCAGTAACCAGGAAGTGTTTCAGCAGAAGCATCAACTTCATGGACTAGTTGCTGCTTAGCATTGACTTTGATAAGGCCTGAATTCCTTCATCTGTTGTTGCTCCAAATCCTCTCTTTTCACCCTGTCCTTTGGCATCACCTGTGGTGCAGAAGCTTGCCATCAACAAATATAAAAGTGGATAACTGGGCTTCTCTCTGCTGGTAGTTCCCAGGTTGCTGACCTGGAATGTGCTGTTTGAAGACAGCAGAGTCTACTCACTGTATTTTGGGTGAACACTCTGCCACTCTTTTCAGCCACCTGGACTGAACATGAAGGAAACGTGAAGGGGAAACATGAGGCACTTGCAAGAGTTCCCCTTGGTTTGGGAAAGATGTCGGAATCAAGAACAATTTGGCTGTCTCTGCTCTGCTCCTTCTCCCATCTCAGCTGGAGAGGGGTGTTGCAGATGGGATGTTACCTCTCTGTTAGTCACAAAGAAGGGTGTGGCAGGAAAGTCTAGCTAAGAAGTCAGTCAGTCTGGCTTAAATTGATCAGTCCCCAGTTGCTTAACTGGATGTAGGGCAGTTCCTCAGGTTCCCCTGTGCTCAGGGGCTATATCAGGGAGCTGACCATGTCCAAGAGCTCCTACAGGTTTGTTGCTGCTCTCTCAGGGGCTCCCTGAGTTTGTAGACAAGCCCATCTTTTCAGTGGTGGTAGGCTGATTTAAGCATGTGCATTTAAATTGCCGGGTCTGTCCTGCTGGTGGCTGCTGAGTTTCGTTCAGGAGCTTGCCCAGTTGCTGTGACATTAGTGACAGTGTGGCCATGGTGTTGGCCCTGCTGACACATGCTGAGCACTATGGATCTCCCCCCTGCTTCCCTAGAAGGGATCTGAAGTACTGGAGCATCCTGATGAGAGGAGGGGTGCTGTGCAGGGGAAGCTGCAGGAGCCCATAAGGATGCCATGGGACAAAACCTTGTATTTTGTTGTCCTGAGAAGAGAGAAGAGGCTCTGTGTATACGTAGTGAAGATCAAAAATTTAGAAGTCCAGGGAGAAGCAGCAGATCTGGCATACAATCCTCAGCTTTGGCAGAAAATCATTCTTTGTGCCTATTAATATGTGACTTTACAGCCCAAAGTGTTGTCTCTCGCTCCCTGGCCAAAATATGGTTTGCTTTGGCCTTAACTCCTGGGTGTCAGGGCTTTCTGTCTAAACCGGGGCTGCGTGACCCTACTGAAGACAATGCTTGATTGTCTTGTTCTCTTGCAGTATATTTGTCCCAAGTATCCTGTGTGTGGCTGCAGGCAAAATGCTGCAGCTGGCCAAGTGCTCCTGGGTGGAAGTGACCAGAGTCCCTTGTCAGTCCCTTGTCCCATGACTGTGACCCATGTAATGTGGAGAGGAAAGAGTGAGAGAAGAGCCTGTGTGATGCCAGTAATTTTTTGTTGTAGTCAATAGGAAGTGGATCCTCTAGCTCCAACAGGAAGAGGTGCAGGTCTGTGACTGGGTGTGCTGCATGGAGCAGCATCTCGTGCTCACACCACAGCTCTCCTGTGCTCAGACACAGATGTGTAGAGCCCCAGCTCTCGCTGGGCTTGGCACAGCTGCACAGTGCCATTTTCTTCTTGTCAACTCTGTTTGCTCTGGTCTCTCTGAGGAGACTGAGGTTATCTGGACAGCCCTCGGAAGGGCTTAGCAGGTTGAGGCAGTGTGTGTGGCTTGGGAACAGGCCAGGATGTGGAAAAGAGGGAAGGGAAAGAATGTGGGGCAAAGCTTGTTTGAGCCTCAGCCCCAAGCATTAGGGCATTGCCAGTCAGAGGAGCAGCCTGCAGAGGATCTGTCTGTACACAGACCCTGTGTGTGACTTGCACTGTCCACACTCAGGAACTGGAAAAGCCTCTGGGCCCTGCATGCACAGTGCCATTAGCTGATGCCAGCTGACTGTAGCCATGCTTAGAAGAAATAATTTTATGTCTCCCAGGAATCTGCCCATCTTGGAGAGTAAAACCAGGAAGAGGCACAGCCTGGTGGGGCATGTTTGGCTGTACCCAAAAGCAGCTTAGCTGGCAGACATCTTGCCTGTGGATCTGAGCTGTGGCAGTGCTGGGTAACCCTCCCACAGCCAGCAGGGTTGGGCTGATAAAGGGAATGGGTTTGCCTGGAAGGCAGCCTCGGAGCCTGGAGGAAGCCCTATCCTAGCCCTCCCCTCCCTTGCTCCTTATCTTGGCAGCACTCCCAGCCTGCCTCTGCCCCTTCTCCCCACAATGGACTTGAGCCAGTAGTGTCACCCCTTGCCCCTCTTGGGTACTGTGGGAGCGAGGGTTCTGGCATGGCCAGGCCAGGTTCCCTGACCAGTTTGCTGCCTTGAAGAGTCTGTGTGTGTGTCTGTATGCAAAATTGCCCATTTTGTGCGCACACACGCAGACTCCCTTCGTGCATGGGGCTGTGGCAGAAATGAGTTAGTCAGGAGGGTGTGAATCACAGGGGAGTGAGTCAGTGGGAAGCAGAAGGCAGGTGTTTGTGCAGGACAGGGCTTTAAGGGAACCCAAAGGTCTGGCAGCTCATGCTGAGTGCCTGGGAGATGGGCTGAGCTTGACAGAGGAGAGCTGGGAAAGCAACAGGGCTTAGCAGGCGAAGGCCATGCCTGTGCCTTGGGAATAGGCCAGGAGCTTAGCTACATGATGAACTTCAGCTATGGGTACGTTGCTGTCCTGGAAAGGCTTGGGGTATCTTTGGTGCTGAGGCTTTCCCAAAGAGAAGCACTGCTAGGGAGTGCAGGGACCAAGTATGCCTGCCTCCAGTGAATCAGGTGAATCTTCATCCCCACACAGGCAGTGAGGTGTCCAGCCAGCCCTTGGCAAGCTGAGCAAGTCTCTGTACTGGTCAGATCCTGCCCAGTTGTTTGAGAGAGCAGATGCAGTATGGGAAAATGAATGATACTTGTTGGGGCAGAGAATAATAAACAAATAGCTCTGGATTGATTGAGCATGGAGGAAGAGCTGGGATGCAGATAATACACTGGAGATTTGTGGACATGAGTGGTTGTTGGCTCCAAAACCTGTTGTGTGACCTGGGCTCTGCTGCAGACCCCTGTGGGTATTGCCAGGGTTGCAGATGGCTGCTTCTCTCATTGAGGGACCTGCTCTGGACTGCTGTGTTTCCATCTAGCACAACTGGTCTCTGCTGAGTTGGACTCCTAATTGTCCTGCTCATCACTCCTGCAGACAGGTCCCTCATGGGCATGGTAGAGGCAGTCTTGGTATCAGAGCTACAGCAGCACAACCAAAGCTCTCTGCATCTAGGGCAAACTTCTTGGAGCAGGTACTTGGGAATTCTGTCTTAGAATAACATAGGTGTATTGCAGCAGGCACTGGTATTGCTACCAACCAGAGCAAGGATCAAGTATTTGAACACAAGCAGCTCCTACTGATATCAGGTTGAGATGAGTCTCTTTTTTCAACATCCCCAAGGTAGACAAGTGCGGGTACCTCCCATCCTCCCTGGTGGCACCCTTTTCAAGGTCTAGAACATTCTCAAAAACTGTGTAAGTCTCCAGATCCCTTCTGGACCCCAGCAGGGTCCAACAGTCTCCAGAGATAAGCTGGAGCTCTGGCTTCTTGTGTGCTGCAGTGGGCAGTGGCTGAGAGTGCCAGGCTTGTGCAGTCTGGGGGAGGGAAGGCAGAGAAGGGGGCGCTTACTGCTGCTGCAAGCTGTGGGTTTGCAGTGAAGCTGCAGCTTGGCTCTCTTGGGAAGTGCCCAGGGGCAGGATGAAAAGCAATGGCACAAGAGGGAAATTCCAATTAGATAGTTGGAAAAATATTTCCCTGCAAGGCAGTTAGACACTGGAGTAGGCCCCCAGAGAGTTTCCACACTTGGTGACTTTAGCCCCCGGGCATGGGCAAACCCCGAGCAGTTTGCTTGAACTTGGCCCTGCTGTTAGCACGATTGGACCCAAACTCTCTGAGGTCCCTTGCCACTGTTGTTCCTCAGTTCTGCAGTTCTCAGGTTGCTTGGCAACGTCACATCTCATGGACTATTGGATTGACCAGTTTGGAGGTACATGGAGGGCTCAGGGTCTTGTTCTGTCTGTCCTCTTCTCACTTGTACTCATCTGTGTGGTATTAGCGATGGTGGGAGATGGAGGCACTACCTTAGGAGCATTCACTTGCCCCAGCTTCTCTTAGCTGGAGCACCCATCTCTCTGTAAGTCCGCATTATTTTCTTCCCACATGTGCACAAGAAACCACTGGGCAGTGAAGCACAGGATGTGAAGCATCCACCTTTCTCTGCTGGAAGCACAGAGCTGTGATGTGTAGGGGGGTTGCTGGTGTTTTTGGAAGGCTCATGAGGATTCTGGCCTCCAGCCTTCCAGATGGAAAGTTTATCTTCCCCATGGTGCCTGTCCCAGAGATAGTGGTGATTGGAAAGGAAGTCACTGATAGCTTTTTTAAAGGTTTCAGCTGCTTGACCATCCTCAGCAGATGGATGCTGAGATGAGGAGCCTAAAGGACTGTCTGGAAAGAATTATTTGCTCCCAGTATTTTCTGTTTCTTTGCCAGATTTTTATTTTCATGACTGCTCTTTTCCTGATCCTGTCCTTCTGCAAGGCTGGCTGCTGGCAGTCTTACAAGCCATGTCTTCAGGAACAACTTTGCTCTGTGATTTATTGTGTCTCTGAGCTTTGACCTGGTGTCTGATGCTGCAGAAGCCCATGTCTGGTGTGTAAGTGTTCAGAAGGTGTTTACAGGGTTTGGCCCATCCTATCTACAAGAGTAATGAACCAGAGCAAAGGGGTCTGCTCGTAGCCTTGGTGCCTGGGTTAAGCTGACCTGCAGCAGTAGCTACATCTGCTTTCTCATCTGGCAGAGGCTGGATGGATGTCCAGGCTCCCTTTATGTGAATTTTCAAGGTCTAGAACATTCTGGAAAACCGTGTAAGTCTCCAGATCCCTTCTGAAGTTGCTTCTTTGAGCCTTTCCCTTGGGCTTGTTGACACTGGGCTGCCATCACCCTGTGTGCTCTGCATATCAGGAGCAGCAGGATCTGGTGGTTTAGGCCAAGAGGTCCCTGAGGTCTGTTCCCACCTGCAGAAGCAAGTGCTGTGTGCCAGGGGATGAGCTGGTTTCTGGTAGGCCATGGAGAGCTCTTAGGTTTCTCACAGGCTTTGTCTCCCTAGGAGGGTCAGGTCTAGAAGGACATCTGTGTCCTCAGGGCATGGATCAACCGCCAGGTTGAAGATGTTTTTGACTTAGTTGCCTCTGCTGTCTGTGGTGCCCCAGGGGTGGTTCACTCTGTGTGGACCAGGAGGTTTGCCATTTCATGGGGTGTAATAGGAGCTGGACCATGTCTCCTGCTCCCCTTCATATGGATACACCTACTGTCCCTCTTACGCCTGTGTTTCCCTTCTTAGGGCCTTCTGCTCACACTGTTTGCCTTCATTATGGGCAACATTGTGAATGTTTGGATGACAAACATGGACTTTTCCTAAGTCCAGCAGGGTGTTTCACCTTCATTCCTACAGGAAAGAGAGGTTTTTCTTTTCTATGACAAGGTGCAGGACATTCAATTCATGGTGAAAATACTCCTTTCCTGCAGTAGCCCTGATTGTGTCAATCTTGTTAAAATCAAAGATGGACAAAGCCTCACCCTTATGGCCCAAATATCTGCCCAGCACGTCATCACTCTGGCCTGTTCTAGACTTGACCCTTTCTAAATTGCAGCTGGAAATGGGTGAGTTGGGTAGGTGTGCACAGCCGCGTGTGTGGTATCTCCTCCCCCTGTGCCACGTACATGTCTAGTACAGGGAGTGGAAAAGATGCTGAATGTCCCCACAGCTGTTGCAGCCTTATCTGCAGGCTGCAGCTTGGTAACCAAGCAGGAGGCCTAAGTGCCTGTGCTCAAGCACCTCCCTTGGAGTGCTCTTACAGTAAAGGGAAGTGTATTGCAAGAGGGCTTGCACTGGGGAGGGACAGTTCCCACGGGGCAAATGCTGCAGTGCACAATCCTTGCTGTCCTCCCCACTGCAAGCCATTTGCCTACTCCCTCTTCAAACATGTAGCTTTGACACCCGGAGCTGATCAGAGCAATTCAGCATCCCTGGGACTTTCTCCACTGCCCTGAAGTGCCTGGTGACTGTTTGGGGAGGTACAGAAAGGTGATGGTGCCGTGGGTCTGTCGGGTGTCAGGGACTCATCAGGGGAGTGTGTGCAAGGAGGCTTGGGCTGGTGGGGCTGTGGGTGTGTGACAGTCAGGAACGGGAGGAGCCTGGGGTAAGTTAAAGTATGAACTGCAGCAATCAGGAAGCAACAGAGCACAGGTGAGAGCTAGGGGCTTGCCTTGGGGGGTCATGGAAACAGGACAGGGTCTGATGGTGGTTGAGGATGAAGTGGGAATGAAAAGGAGCACACTTGTGGGGATAGAGAGCCCAGCTGCCATGTGAAGGGTGTGGGGAAGGGGCAGTGTGGTGCATCTAGGTTTAGGCAGTGTGAATGGCTACAGAGCATCAGGATACAGAGGGATGTGGCTTGGTAAGGAGGCTTTGCATGCCTGTGGCTGTATGCAGTCGTGACAGAGGGAGAAGAGAGGAGATGGCAGAGCTGGGAGCAACAGGGCTACCATCACCTGCTGACTTCTGTGCTGTCTGCTTGCAAAACATCACCTCACCACCGGAGCTCTCTGTCAGAGGCTCCTGTTTCTGTACCCAGCTAATAGTGCTGGAAAAGTGGCTGGGCTGTTCAGGCTGCACACCTAGATCGTGCTTCCCATGGTGCACAGCCCAAGACAGGGAGCTGACAGGAGGGGAGTTATTGTAAGTGATTGTCTTACCACTGGCGTTGAGTTAAACAGGTTAGTATACAGTTTGCAGGGCTTCTGATGCAGACACCAACTGCAGGGTGTTATTCCTCCTCTTAGGAGATCAGATAAAAGGGACTCTTGGTGCTAAAATTTGTAGATCACTTAGAATAGTGAGGGCCTCATCCAGATTGGGTCTGCATCCCTTGGACAAACATCCTTATTGAACTTGAACTGTGGCAGTGCATTGGTGCCTTGGTCATGGCCAGAGACCTTGGGTATCATGCAAGTGCGGACCAGAAGTGGTCCCTGCCCTTGGCCAGATCCACTTGCATTCTCAAAGCCATTCTATGACTGGCTGCACTGGCATGTGACTTGGTAATCACATGGTGGAAAATTTTCCATTGGTTTCAGTTGGCACCAAGCTCTGGACTGGAACAGCAAGTCTGTGGGGTCATCAGTGGCTAGGGTCCCCTGGGCCTGTTCCTCGGGCCACCACCCCTGAAGAGGGACGGGAGGGCTGGAAGGCAGCTGGCTGACGTGTTCGAGTGCCTGGGTGGCTTGTGGCTTCCTTTCACATTCTTTCTTGCCACAAGGTGACTGCTGAGGCCACCATGCTGCTCCAAGTCCAATGCCATGGGGCTCCCCAGGGCTTGCAGGTGCAGTGCTGGCTGCACCTTCCCCTGTGCAGCAGCTACCCCGAGGTGAAAAGACACAGCTTTTTATGATGTGGAGCCAGCACAGAGAAATTTGCTGCTTGTGGACAGCTGTAGTCCTGGGCCTGGCTCGTGTCCTCCAGCACTTCTCACCCGGGTCCTGCCTCGGGAAGGGGAATAGGGGCTTGCCCACCCTCGACTCCCTGTGTCAGGCATGTGGGTGCCACCTCGGGCTAATGGGGGTGAATAGCTGTGGTGGAGCCTAGCAGCATCCTGCTGCCTCTGCAGGGATCCTCTTGGGCAGCGGAGAGTTTTCCCCACCCCCAACTCTGCCGCTGCCTCTTTGTTTTCTGGCAGAAGCCTCTGTGCCTTTTCATTGCCGTTGAGGCGCCGAGCAGAAGCCTGCGTGTGCATCTCGCCGGGAATGTGATGCAGGCTGGGAATCCTGCTGGGCCAGGCATCTCCCCTGCAGGGCAGTGGAGGCCAAACAGCAGCTTCAGGGGTCTCCTTCCCATGGACTGTTCCTCCAGTCAAGCAATGCTTCGAGGCAGCTGGTCTCCCTCACAAAACCCTCTTTTGCATTGACAGCGCTTCTGCACCTTGCCACAAGTCGAGTAAGTTGTATGGGAAGGGGCTGGTCCTCAGCTGGGCACTCGGGCTCTACGCTGTGGTCCTCCCTCGCTCCTGCTGGGAAGGCACCTGAGATTAAAGCAGTGCCAAAGGCTATGGAGCTGGATACAGCGGTGGCTGAGGATTGCTTGTGCTGCGCCTGCCTCTCCATGTATTTGATCTCTTGACTTCCAGCGGGGACTGAATTCCTGTGCTGGATTCTGGGCTCAGCTCTTGTGAAAGGATCCAATTATTTTAGAGCTTTGAGCATCTCCATTTGCTGTCCATATTTGCGGCATGCTGGCTGGAATTCCAAGTGATTAACGTGGCTGTGACATCTCTCCTAGGGGTGTTATCTTTGCTCGCTGTCCCCCACCGCCCCCCTCTTCCTCCTCTGGCAGCGAGCGAGACAGGCAGGCAGAGACAAAGGTCTGTCCTCAACCTGGGCTGTCCTCCCCATAAGCGGCTGCTGCATGGGATTTCCCTGCCTTGCCTGCTGCGGGTTTCCTCGGTTCCCGGTCGAACACTGGAGCTGGGCAGCTGTGGGCTGTATCGCAGAGGTTTGAACCTGCTGGGCTGGGTGGGCAGGGGGTGCTGCTGGCCTTGGAGAGCTGTCCGATTGTCCTGCTGGATTTTAAGCTGCTTTTCATTCTTTGCCTGCGCTTTCCTGGGAAGAGGGGCAGCCGTGCGTGGAGGGGGGTGGTTGGTGGGGAGGGGGTTGGACGTGGAGGAAAGCTTTACACAGGTGGCTGTCGCATAGTGGGATCTGCCTGCAGACCCTGTAAACCCCCCTTCCCAGCCACAGGCTATTGTCAGCATTGCCGTGTGCAAGCCAGGCACCTGGGAAAGGTGTGTGGAGGTGATCTGTGCCAGGATGAGGGGCATCAGAGGGAAGGGGTAAGTCCCTGGGCTGGGAGCTCTGCTCCAGGTCCCCCGGCTCCCAGGAGAGGTTTCATTGTGTTATCCTGACTTGGCCGAGTGGAAGGACTCAGTCCCTGCAGCACCTGAGTGTGGTGCTAGGGCTGGGGAAGCACTGCATGTTGCTGGGCAGACCTCAGCCCTTGAGGAGGCTGCTGCAGCTTTGAACCCCAACACGATGCACTGCAGAGAGGGCTGCTCTGTCCCTGGGGGCTTCTGCACCCTGTCAGTGCCACCTCCTGAGGGATGGGAGGGAGCAGCAGCACCTCACAGACATGGTGCTGTGGGCACAGGGAGGTGTTGGGTCTCTGTCTCTGTAGAAGCTGTGTCTGGTGGTTTCTAGGGGCTTGCACTTGTGACATGGGCTATACCTCTTGCCCCATCCTTCCTCTCTGGGCTCAGGCTTCCTCTCCATTCCTAGCAGGGGCTAACACTGAATGAGGCTCTGCAGCTGCATAAATCTGATGTGGCGGGAGGCCTCCTGAGGACCCTCAAGAGCAGCACTTGCCCTTGCAGTGGGGCAAGGAAGCCCCCTCACTCTGTATCCATTCCCCCTCCCTCTCCTTCTTCCTCTCTCTTGTTTCCACCAAGTGTCAGCTCCTTCCTCCCCTGAATTCCAGGATAGTGCCAGAGCCATGGCCAGTGGTCATTTTTCCTTTCAGGCACAGTTTGCTCCTCTAACAACTCCTGAGTCGTCATCTCTCTGGGATTGCCACCACTGCTACAGTGCAGGAGGTAGTCCCCAGCCTCATGTCTGTCTCTCTCCTGATGGTGAGATGCCTGATCTATCAGACTGTGCAGGAACCCTTCTCTGGTGGCAGCATTGCTGTTAGTGCTGCCATCCTTCAGGGTTGTTATGCAAACTTTCTGCCTGCTGGCACTTCACAAGCTCTGGTCTTAGCCTGTGGCAGGGAGCTCCTGGGTTTGTGCTCACACTGTTTAGATTTCCTTCCTTCTCCTTGGGTCCAGATAGGACCAAAAGAGTTAAGATTTATCCTCCAGACAGTCTATTTCCAGCAGTTTCTGTTGCTTCTTCTCTTGCCTTGTACTCTGCTTGTTCTGAGGATGATTATTTGCCCTCTTCTAATGATGGCCCTTCTCCTTCCTGGCTGTGTGGTTCCTGCTTCACCCCCAGTGAGGCCACCAGTGTCTCTCCATAGCACTTCCCATGAGAGGAAGCAGGAGAGAAGGCAGAAAAAGCCACTTAGGCATTGGTTTGGGGTTTTTTGTGGTCTAAATTCTGCAAAGACCTCTCTTGATCCTGCTAGCCACCAGGCTGGTGCTCTGTCCTAGGCAGCAGTGCCCAGGTCAAATCTTCTTGTCCACTGGTCATGTGTCCCTTTTGACTGGCTGGCAGTGCTGCTCTGCGAAGCCATTGGATTTCCCCTGGATGAGTGTGGCAACTTCGGGCACAGCTCTTGCTCTCTTCCTTGCACTGGTGCTGTGTTACCGGTCCTGCCAGGCTCCCAAGGGCTCTGCCTCATGACAGATAACCTCCCTGCTCCACACTCATCCTGCTTCCTCTCTGGCTGGCACAGTACAGCTCGAACAGCAACAGATCCTTTTGCAGGCTGTAGCCCGGCATGTGGTACTGCTGCTTCATTGCCCAGCCAGGAACCTGTCCTCACTCGCCATCCTGATCTGTTGCCTCCAGACTGAGACCATGGTCTGTTAATCCTGGTTTCCCCCTGCATGTGCTAATAGGAATGGAACCAGCAGGTAAGCCAAGTCCCTGACCCAACCCCACCAGGCCTGGCTGTGTTATTCCACATCAGGCTCTGGTGGTTCGATGTCACCAAGGAACACAGCGTTTCTGCCCCAGTGCATGGGGCATGCTCCCTCTCTGCAGGTCATTTGGCACTGGGTATTTCTTGGGTGTTGAAGTGTGGTGCCCTCCCCAGGCAAAGAAATAGAGGAAAGCTGTGCCTGGCATAACTCCAGATCCAGGTGCTGGGAGATCTTGGCGAAAGCACCGGGCCCTGCCTGTTCTCTGAGCAATCAGGGGGCCTTGGTGGGAGCAGGGCAGTGAGTGGAAGAACTCTATGTGGGCTTCCTTAAGAGACAATGCTCTTTGAGTCCTATCTTAGAGCACCAGCATGAACTGAAACACTGTCAAAAAAAAAAAAAAAATCAGCATCACATGGGCTTAGGAGGGGCCAAACCCTTGGTGTGGGCACAGGGAGCCCCATGTGTTGTGTCGAGAGGGATGGTGCCTGTGCTGCTCAGCTGAGCTGATGAATCCCTGGGCCTGCCTCTGTCCCATCCATGTGGCCAGAATTAGGGCTCTGGCAATGTCTAGCTCAAGGACAGGAGAAGGCAGAGGTGACCAGGTGCTTTCTTCCTGTGCCTGCTTGGAGTGCAGGAGGCCATGGTCCCAGGGTTGCTGGGTGGTGGGCTCCCTTGGTGCTGTCAGAGGCTGAGCTCTACTGGATGGGCTCTCAGCAGGGAGGAACTGTCCTGGGAGGCACTTGGCACTGCCAAGAGAACCTCCCTGGGATACAGCCCCTTGTATCTTGAGGAGAGTGAGAAGCAGAGCTATACCCCAGCTGCTGCCCATCCCAGGCTGTTGGGCATTCCTCCCGGAGGATGTTCAAAGAGATCTTAGGGTTACTTGGAGACACTTTGGGTGATACTTCCCTGTCCCTGGCGTGGGACTGGCATTTTCCAGCACGATGCTTCAAACAACAGTATCTGGGCTTGGCAAAAGGTGGTGCAGCCCTTGTTCTAGCAGCTGGTGTCGGCAGCACCTGATGACTGGTGTTGAGATCTCAACTGGGAGGGATTTGTGGTGCTAGCAGGTCAGCCTGGCCTTATACATCCATTCTCCTGAAAGGCAGCTGTTGCCAGGGAGAAAATGGCTGTGACTTCAGTGGGACACAGGGAAGAGAATGAAACTACGCAGGTGAAATTGTGTGTTTGTTCTGGCATGGACACACTCTTTCTTCCACTGCACCAGGCTGATTCTTGCTCTTGGTTGCTGATTTTGCTTCCCATTGGTTGATAGTGCCACACAAGTCACGGTACAAGTCTCCCTCAGGGATGGAGGAGGGACACAGCAACCTTCCAGGCAGACAGAGCACAGTATGTTACCACTTCAGCATCTGCCCACAACTGAGGGCATTCACTTGCTTTCCTACCTGCTTTGGTGCAGGCCTCATGGAGTGCCAGGAGGATCTTGTCTTTACAAAAAGCTTTTGCTGAGGATTTAGACCCATGGTTTATCATGATGCAGCACTGATTTGCCCTGCTGTAAGTGCTCCTTGGGTGCAGTTGTATTGAATCTCAACAGGTCCTATTCTGGCTGGTTGCTGGCACTACCCTTCCCAAGCAGTGGTGGTGGCTTTTAAGCTGTCCAGCTCTCAGAGACTGGTCATGACAGCCTGAAATTACAAATCTTATTGGAAAGGTAGTGAAAGAACAGCCTGTTTTCTGGGGCAGGCGAGGTCAGGCAGCAAGCACAGCTGATACTGGCTTCCCCCGTGCAAGTTGCAGGAATGCAGAATTTGCCAGACCAGGATGCCAGAAGGAGATTGCACTTTAGTGTTGTTGCCTCTGAACATCCGTTTGGAATTTTTGTTCATCTGCCTGGCCCTGCTGTTTCCAGCCTTCAGAGCAGTACTCACTGCTGGCTTAGGGTGCCCGGACAGCAACTTCCTGCTGGATGGGTGCTGCAGTGAGTCCCCATTTGAGGGATGCATGAGGAGGGCATGATCCCTATGGATAGGTATGATTTCCCCCTTTAGCTGGAGGCGCCTGGGCTAGTGGAAGCCCATGAGCTGCCTCTGCCACAGAAGTGCGGAGGGTGGAGGTGCCTAAGGGCTCCTGCACACTCTGAAGGTGTTGCACCATGAGCTGCTGCTTCAGCTGACTCTTCTCCACACCCTCTTCCAGGCATCAAAGCTGCAGTGCCTGTGGATTATGACCACAGGGGAGCTGTGTTGCATCTGCAAATCTCTGTTGTGCATCAAGGACACATCTGAACAGGTGAGTGCTGTGGACAGGAAAGGATTGCTGTCTTTGTGCTGGGGAAAACTGGTGGGGGGCCATTATGGCTCAGGGCTGTCAGGCTCCTCATTTCTGCCTTCCCTGACAGGCATCTCATATTGGAAGAAAACAATTCCAAGCTCTTCTCCTTATTTGTAGGACCAGAAAGTGTCCTGTGCTGTGGGTGGAAGGGGGAGGAGGTGAACATGAGACCAGGAACTAACTGGAGGCCCAGAGGTTGCTGCAGTGTCTTGGAAAGCAAGGCATGAAATGGTTGCCAGAAAGAAAGAGGAATCTGTTCCTATTCACAGGGTTTCATACAGGAAGGCATGCAAAAGGGATGTAAAATGAAGCCAGGTATGAGAGTTCACAGCTTAACTTAAAATATTTGTGGTTTAAATGGAAATCAAGGTGTTAGCACTGCCTGAGGTGGCTGAGATGTATGTGGCCTTTGATTTGGGAGTCTCGGAAAGGCTGAGCCTAAATGCTGCTTTCCCTGCGTGCGTGACCCTGCAGACAGGAAGCACCCTTCTGCCCTTCTCCCAGGAAGCGTCTGAATCACCCCAGCCCTGCATCTCCCCCTTTCCTTCCCCTCAGAGCCACTGGAGACACTGAAGAGCTGGAGAGGACGTTGCAGAGGTTCGGAGGCACACCGTGATGGTAGGAGTCATTCCACGGCAGCCACGCTGCTTCTGGGGGGTGCCTGACTTGCAGGCGTCTTCAGCTAATTGTGCCAACGACCACCTGCTGCAGGGCAGGGAGGTTAATCCAGAGACAAGCAGGGGTAAGTACGTGTGGGGGGCAGCCAGGAAGGGCTGCAGTGTTGTGGGCTACACAGAGGGGTTGAGGTTGGCAGGGACATCTGGAGGTTATCTGGACCAGTCCCACCTAGAGCCATTGCCCAGGACTTTGTGCTGATGACCTCTGGATGCCTCCGAGGATGAAGATTCCACAACCTCTCTAGGTAACTGGTTATAGTGCTTGGTCACGGTAAAACAAAATGGTGTTTTCTGATATTCAGAGGGAACCTCTTATCTAGATATCTAGATGAGATCTCACTGAGCCTTCTGTTCTCCAGGCTGAACAGTCCCAGCTCTCACAGGACAGAAGCTACATTCCCTTAATTTTTTTCATGTCCCTGTTTTGCATTCTCTCAGATGTGGCTTCACCAGTGCTGAGCAGAGAAGAAGAATCAGTTTGCTCAACCTGCTGTTAATCCTGTGCCTGGTGCACTATTGTTTTTCTTTGCTGCAAGGGCACATTGCTGCTCATGGTCAACATGGCACCCACCAGGACCCCCAAGGCCTTTTCTGTTGTGCTACTTTCCAGCCAGTCAGTCCCCAACATAGCCTGGTGCATGGCTATACCTTTTATCACTCCTTTTGAAGAGACTCCCTGGTCTCAAGCACCTTGGCCTGCCATTTTCACATCCACATCCCAGCAGGGTCAAAATAGCATATGCAGGCTCACTCTCCACATAGTCTTCATCCACTTGGAGAACAAATTTCCCTATTGCTCCCTTGCCCCTAAGCCCTTGCTCCACAGGATCAGGCACAGCTGCAAAGACAGGCAAAAGGCAGAGCTCCCAGGCTTGGGCAGTTTGTCCTCAGTCTGCTGGTGACTTTTCCTGCATCTCCTCAGCTCTTGCAGCCATTTCTGTATTTTTCATACCTGAAACAACCAACATGTGGACAGGATTCTCACAGCTCTCAAACTGGACTGAAAATCGAAAGTGAGGCACCATGCTGCACAGAGAAGGGCAGGCCTTGGAGCTGGCAGGAGTGGGTGGATGGTGGCCTTGGTACCTCCCAGCTGCTGATTGAGGTGCTGGAGATGCCTAGTCCAAGTTGGCAGAGGTAACAGGGATGTTAGGCCATGGGGCTGGAATCAGCCCTGCCTCATCCAGTGCACGTGGGCAGGGCAGGAGAGCCCGCACTGGGAGATGTTGCTGCTGTTGCCCAAGGGGGTGATTACAGGCCTGAGCCCCTGGGACTGGTCTGACCTGCCTGACTCCTGTGCTCCACAACAGCACAAGCGTGTCCTAGGAGAGGGCAGGCCTCTTCCTCCCCACCTGTCCAGACTTGTCCACAGGTGTCTCCTGCCTGTCTGGAGACTTCTCTCCTTGCCCAAGCCAGGAAGTGTGTGCCGAACCTGCTGTTGGGTGGTGCCTCAGGGCTTCCCAGAAAGGCACATCAGCCTCGTTCCTCTTCATGTCCCTGGAGAGGTAGATTCAAGTGGGCTGTGTGAGGAGCCATGTGCCAGTGGGTCCCTTGCAGCCAGAAGACTAGATGAGGATGGAGAGCCAAGGCTGATCCTCATCCTTCTCTCTTTTTTTCCAGATGCTGTGCTGCAGAGCACCTCATAGTAGAGGGCTCACACAGAGATTCTGAGTGAGAGGGGGCCCAGCTCCCACTCCCTGCCCTTTCACCCTGACCTGTGGCACTTTACAGTCGCCCTCCTGCTGCTGTATGGGCTCCGCTCAGAGTCCCAGCAAGTGAGGCTCCATGCGGCACATCCACACAGAGACGTCTCTGTCCCCGGAGCACAGCACAGACCCCAGCCTGTCCCGGCCCAGGGGGGAGACACCCTTGGAGCCTTCCTCGCAGTGCTGCACCCACCGCAGCATCCTCATGGGCTACAATGAGACAGAGATCAAGCGCCAGAAGGTTTACCAGGTGTCCATCTTCTCCCATCTCTCCAGCTCCTCTGAGAGCACGGAGCAGCGGGCAGGCACCTGGCCAGCTGTCAAGAGGGGATACCCCAAGCAGCGAACTCCAGAAGGGGGGCGAGATCCCAAACGAACTCACTGGGGTGACAGGGGGGTGGATGGGGGCCCTGGGCAGCCTTCCCTGGATGATGATGATACCTTTGAGGATGGTCTGCTGGTGGAGGAGCTCTCCCTTTGCGGCTCTGCCCAGCACTTCTCCCACAGTGGGCTGCGGGTGGTGGAGCACCGCTGTGAGGACAGCCCTAGCCACAGCCCCAAGGCCAGCAGAGAGGACAAGTCACAGGAACTCTCCTTTTCCTCCTTCTCCTCATCCTCCTCCTCTTCCTTCTCCTCCTTCTCCTCCTGGCCCCAGCACATTGCTTGCAGTACTTTGCACATGAGAGACAGTTGCCCTGTCTCATCAGGGGATCAGCCCATAGACTATGGAGAGAATGGGGAGCCAGCAAGTGGCCGCAATGTACTTCACCTTGAATTGCACAGTATTGCACAAACAACCCAGTTGGACCCTGGTGGGAAGAGAGAGAAGCCAGGGAGCAGCCCAACTCACACCAGCAGGGCTAGCGGAGAAGCAGAAGGGCCAGTGGTGGCCAATGGGTGCAGGGAGTCCCCAGTTCCACTGGCAGCGCTTAGCCCTGAGCCCAGCAACCTGAGCTCCCAGGAGATGACACCCTGTGGGAGCAGCCAGCTCAGTGGCACCTGCCCAGCCAAAAGGAAGTTGCTGCCCGCTGGCGAGGTTATGGCTGACTCCTGTTCTGAGGATGAGAGCCTGTCCCCACCAGCAAGGAAGAAGAGGGTCCTGCCATGCCATCCTGTGCTCACAGCCTGCCGCAGCACTGATGCCAAGGGAGCTCCGTTCTGGAATCACTTGCTTCCTGCAGCCAAGGTGAGCATTGCTCATGGGGGGAAAGAGGGAATGGCCTGGGGATGCCCAGAGCTCAGGACTGTGCTTGTGGGCAGTGTGGTCCAGTGTGGCACCATGCCCTCTCCTGTCCCTGAGTTGCAGTACCGGTGTGAGCAAGGCAGCAGCTGACAGTCAGCCCTGACACGCATGGTCTGTTTTAACCAGCTCTTGACATCCTGTAGTCACTGGATCCTCTGCATGCAACCAGCTTTTTCTCTTGGAGAGCCTTGATTGGACAGGAGACAACCTCCCCATGGCAGTGAGAGTTGGACATGTCATGAAGCCACTTTTGGTGTCTAATGGCTTCGTGTTAAGCTATGATATACCAGCAAGCTTGGGAAGAGGGCTGGCCTCTGCCTGCCTAATGAGGAGGAAGGCAGATGTGTGGGATGGTTTCAACTGGCCATGATGCCCATTAGAGCAAGTGTCTGGTGGCAGTCAGTGGGACTGGACATGCTTTGACCAAGGAGCCTGGGCACAGCTCCATGCTGTGTGGCATGGAGCCCCATGCCTGTGGCATGTCCTCAAGGTGCCACAAGCTCCCAGCAATGGAGCAGACTTGTGAGGTTTGCAACCCTCCCTAGCAGCTCAGGAGCTGCCTCCGATTCCTCCTTTGTTACGCTGCCCTTCTTATCAGCCCCCTGCCTGCCAGCTGAGGCTGCAGCAGGCTCAGGCCACACCTGGCACCTTCTTCTTTTTCTCTGGGGCATCCCATGGTGTGGGGACCCACAGGAACTGATGTCAGAGCTACCTTGGTTTCTTGCTGCTTGGGCTCTGTTGCTGCCTGCCTTTTTCATGACTGTTCCCCAGCCGAGCTGCCCCCAGCACTGTCCTTGCAGAGTGGAGCCCTCCAGCAGCTTCCCTGGGTTTTCCCACCCAGTCATGCCAGCCAGCTCCATCATCCCTTTGTGTTGTGCTATCCTTTGTGTGGCTTCCAGAAGGGAAAGCCCCTGAAAAAGGGACATCTTTAAAAGGAGGCTGCAGTGTGACTGTGGCTTTAACCCCCCCACCCCACAGCTGTGGGTAGGGGTGGGCAACACACCCCTCTGCCTGGTGGCACTGCTGAGGACTTTGCATGAATCACCAGGGGACAGAACTTTTCAGAGGCTGGTTGGGGAGTGTCCTTGTAGGTGTCACTAGTCCCTGGGAGGCGCAAGGGGGTGTCATTGCATGGCTCTGTCTACAGGTGTGTTGTCACGTGGGCTGCTCCTGAGACCTCCTTTGTAAAGAGGGAACAGTGTGTTGTACCCTTGGGTACCAATACCATCATTCCCAGCTGAGTCACTTCAGGGTTTGGGCAGCCCCATGTCCCCACAAGACACTCCAGTCTGCCCTGCTGGCCACTCAGAGGCCGCTGATGGCTGCCCAAAGACAGGAGCCTGTTCCATCTGCTGGGACCCTCATGGGAATATGGGGCAGGGCAATGGACAATGGCACCTCCCATGGGCCCTGGTTGCTGCCCTAACATGGTTCTCCATTTCGTATCTCCTCCAGAGCTCTTCGGATTGCACTGCGGTTGGGAGGAGGCTGAAGAGTGGGCTGCGTCTCAAATCGTGAGTGTCCTGGCAGCCCTGTGGGATGGACATGGGGGCTCAGGATGTCTGCCCACCTCAGTGCCCTGCAGCCCCATGGGAGGTTCACGTTGGGTTGAGTCCTCTTCCCTGCCCTGGCCCAGGTATCTCACCTACATAAGACCACAGATTGGGGTGGGGGTGGTGTTTCTTCTTCTCCTGGGATATAGGAAAGTGGGTTCAACCCCTAGCAAAGGTACAGGGGACCTGGAGAGGGATCCACATTCCCAGCAACATGAACAACCCAGGGCTGTGTGCTCTTCAGTCCAACACCAGTCTTCTCTCCTCACTCCAAGGCGACATCTCCGGACCAGCCTCCGGAGGGGCACTAGGTCCCCCACAGTGCCCTGGGCCACCACCACTGTCAGCCATGCTCTGCTGGGCAATTTTGAGGTAATGGTGCCTGTCTGCTGGGGGGCAGTGGGTCCGAGGGGCTCCACGCAGGGCTAGCAATGAATGTGAGAGGCTGAACCTGATGGGAGCCCTAGTGTGGGGCTGAGCTGGGCTGATCGTCTCGAAATGGCCTGCCGTGCAGTTGCCACCACACAGACCACCAGCAGCATGGCTCAGCCAGCAGATCCTTGGGTAGAACCTGCTGAGATAGGTGCTGTGAGGCTGAGCCGAGGCACTCTCACTGCTTCTCCCTGTTAGATGGTTGGTGTTATCCCAGCAGTTCAGGGCGGGTCTGTCTCAGAGTGGGGTCTCTGAGCACATGAGGGCAAGCAGCCAGCTGGGTGCAGTAAAGATGGGGATGACTTCACCTGGAGCTTTGAGGCAGGGGGTAGGGCTGATGTTTGAGATTCCTTAATGCTTCCCTCCCTCTCAGGAGTCCATCCTGAAGGGGCGCTTTGCACCATCGGGGAGGATCGAGGGTTTCACAGCAGAGATTGGTGCCAGTGGCTCCTACTGTCCCCAGCATGTCACCCTGCCTGTTGACGTCACCTACTTCGACATCTCTGAACACAGCGCGCCCTCGCCTTTCCTGGTACATAGATGTGGGGGAGCTGGGGGGACTGTACCCTGACACCATGGGGCACCCCTCACTGTAAAGAGTGGCTCAAGCAACCACTTGCTTGTGGAAATGACTGCCTGTGCCAGGAGCAGTCTTTAACCCAAAAAAGCAAAAAGGGAAACATACATGAGGGAACATACATAGGCCCTGCTGCTTTATGGTTGTCATTGTCATCACCTCTCGTCACCACCTCTCTTTTTCTGCTTCTTGTTTGGAGAGGGGCTGAGCTGGGGGTCTTCTTGTTGACTTGTGCCAAGTGTTCCCAGCGAGGGAGTCTCAGGCCCATGCTGGTTCCCAGCTGGGCTTTTCCTTGGCTTTCTCCCTCTCTCACATGCTGTTTATTTTGCCCCAGGGAGTGATTGACTTGGAGGCCTTGGGAAAGAAGGGTTACAGTGTGCCCAAAGCTGGAACCATCCAAGTGGTGAGTGATTCCCTGGCCTGCAGTAGCACTGTGGGGATGGGGCTGGTTGGGCTCTGGTTGCCCTGCTTGGAGGGCGGGGGTGTGCTCCATGACATTGTTAGGCAGGGCAGCAGCTGGAATGGGCGTCTCCTGCCCAGAGGTTATGTGGCCACCAAGACAGCATAGCAGAGAGGAGCACAGGGTACCTAGGGTGTTGTCAGGGAGACAAGCTGATGGGAGAATTGGGGAAGAGGTGGGTGAGGGTTTTGGCAGGAAAGTGCATATGCACAGTGGGAATGGGATGTGATGGAAGAGGAGCACAGGTGTGAAGGTGGGTGGAAAGGACTGACCTATGACAGTCAGGCTAAGCCCTCTAGGATTTGTGTGAGGCTTTCTGGATCTTTGGTCTAGCACCTCCTGCTCCCAGATGCCCCATCTCTGCCCTGCATCCTTCTCAGTCTCACCCCCTACTCCTCTGCCCCCAGACCTTATTTAACCCCAACAAGACTGTGGTGAAGATGTTCTTGGTGACATACGACTTCCAGGACATGCCAGCCAACCACATGACCTTCCTACGCCATCGCATCTTCCTGGTGCCCGTGGGGGAGGAGGAGGGGTCCACAGTGGCCCCCAGTGACCCACTGGGCACCAGCCCACCCTGCAGGGTCCTCTGCTACCTGATGCATCTAAGGTAAAGCATGCCAGGGGGATGGGCACCTGTCCCAACTCACCCCTGGGCTCCTCTGTGACATGTCCCAAGCCTGCAAGACAGGAGGGACTGGGGAGGAGCAGGGACCAGCTGCTCCTTTGGGAAGGTTGGAATTGCCACCCTGCCCGAGGGCAGCTGTCTCTGTCCCTCTGAAGGCAACCAGAGTGGGAGGCTACCTTGACCAAGAGCCAGAGTAGTCAAGGAGGTTGTGCCCTCACTGAGGATGCCCTGCCCTTGCCTGGGGAGCCTGAGGTCCCTCTGCCCTGCTTGTCTCCACGCAGGTTTCACAGCTCCAAGTCAGGGAAGATCTACCTTCATGACGACATTCGTCTGCTTTTCTCCCGCAAGTCGATCGAGGTGGATTCGGGGATCCCCTACGAACTGAAATCCTTCACAGAGATGCCGCGGAACCCCTGCTACTCACCCCGGGCCTGACCTTCTTCACTCCTGCCCCCTGGGCCACTGCAGAGCCTCCAGACCAGCACTTTGGGGAGAGATGAGTAAAGGGCCAGCAAGCACTGCTTTGAGATATCACCCACCCTCCTGACCAGCACGGACACCACACTCTGCAGCAGGCCTGGGATCACCCAGGGGGCTTCACCAGGAGGGGCAGGGGCTGAGGAGCAGCCCTGGCACTCCAGGGACATGCCCAAGCCTTCTGCTGGCACTGCTCCCAGCTTGGAGACTTGGCTGTGGCTGAGGTGGGTGGGTGTGGAGTGAAGAGTTGGACTGGAGCTGTGAGTGAGACCATCCATACTGGTCTCGTGTCTGGGAGCAGGAAGTGTGGAAGAGTTTGTATTTATTAGTATTTATTGTTGCTGGGAGTGCAGAGGAGGCTCGTGCAGAGGATCAGAGGTGCTGTGCTTGTTCTTCCCCTCAGCCCTGCCTGCACCAGACTGCCCATGTTCGGGCAGGGCTGTGGGAACTGTGAGGATGACTAGGGACAGGGATGCCTCAGCCCATGGAAGGGAGAGTGACCCAGTGCTCACACAGGGTGCAGCTCCCAGGTCAAGGGTGTATTAAAAGCCCAGTGACAGGCTGAGCCTCCCTGGCACCAGCTTTGCAGGGCCAGCCCAACTCCAAGCAGCTTGGGGAGGTCTGCACTTAACTTCTGAGTCTTTTAGGGCAAGACAGAGCCCAGTAGACCTATGGCTGTCAAGGAAGTGGCCACTGCCAGGTTCCTGAAGGTAAGAGACACAGTTGCCACGTGGATGGGGACCTGGAGCTCTTTGCAGGAATATGGGGATAGCCCTCTGGGCAAGAGCCTCCAGAGCACGTGAGCTGTGAATCTGCGAAGATTGCCAAAAAAAAAAAAAAAAAAAAAAAAGGAACTTTGCACTGTCTGTGGGTGTGCGGTGAATCCCATGCAGGAGGCAGCTTTGGGCAGGGACTGCCAGCAGGGTGATCAGGGGATGGAGGATGGTCAGGAGCCCCAGCTTAGAAAAACGGGGAAACGGGGAAGCAACAGAGGAAATCAGACTGTGGGAGCTGGGCTGGTTCCTCAGGAGCAGGACCGGGAGAATCCAGTCTGGGGCAGTCAGAGGGACAGGGCCAAAAGTAAAACAAACTTGCACGTTCCCTGTCTGTAACACCTCTCTGCCCTCTGAGGGTCTCGGCAAGGCTCCTCTGCCAGCCCAGGCTGTGGAGATGGATCCTCAGCCCCTCCATCAGAGAGAAGAGGGGGACAGGCCCAACCCCATCAACTCCCACCGCTGAGGCTGAGACCCCAGTGCAGGGGGCTCCGTGTGGGGATGGGCCAGGACTGGGAAGGTGTGGGGGCAAAGTCCTGTTCTGCCTTGCCCGGGGGCGGCCGAGGGGCTCCGGCCCTGCTGCACTGGGGTTGGGAAGCCTGAACCTGCCCATATACTCACACTGGGGGCCTGAACCCTCCAAACGCAGGTTTCGAACTCCCCTCACACCGGGGGTTGCTCCCCCAAACCCGGGCCCTGAATCCCGCAAACTGTGGATCTGAACCCCCCCAAACACCGGGGGCCGCTCCCCCACTGCCCTGGCCAGCGGGTCTCGAGGACCACCATGACACCGGAGTCCCCCTCTCCCCCAGGTCACCGGGGCTGCCCCTCTCGCCGTGGCCCTGCGGGCTTGCGAAGGCCGTGCCGGTACTTTTCGTGTTCGTTTCTAATTTAATAAACGTCCGTTTGGAGCTCCAGAATGAGATAGGGGCTGCCGCACCCCGATGGGGGTGGTGCAGAATCGCGGGCAGGTGGAACCTGCGGCCGCGGTCGGAGGAGCCGGAGGGACCGATCCGAGCGGCGCACCCGGAAGCGGCGCGGTGCAGGGCCCTTCCGGGAGTGCGGGAGCGGCGGCGCCGAGCGGGGCGGGCGGAGGGGGCGATGCTGTCGCGGGCGGGGATCCGGGCCCGGCCCGGCCTCGGGCTGCTGCAGGTGCGGGCAATGAGGGCGGGTGGGGAGGGAATGGGGAGAACTCCCCGTTCGGGGCGTGCCCACGTGGGGAAGGTCCGGATAGTGGATGCTGGAGGGGCCGGGAGAAGGCATCTGTACTGGGGGCACTGGGATGAGGAGGTTGGTGTTGGGGGTCTGGGAAGTGTTGGAGGGGAATTGGGCAGGGATGGGGTAAATCGGTGTCGGGGGACACAGAGGACGGACGGGCATGGGGGGTCGGAGGTGAGATTTAGTGGGCGGTGGATTTAGCGGGTCCGGGAAAGAAGTGAGGGGGAGTTGTGCGGGGGTTGGGGGTACGGGGTTACGGGGGGCTGTGGACAAATGGGTACCGGCGGATTGAGGAGATACCGGCGATCTGTGGTGGGACTCCGGGAGAGTGCTGGTGTGGTGGTGAGGAGCTGGGCAGGAATAGGGCTGTGTGGGCACGGCGGGGTGAAAAACATAAACGGGTACGGGGGGACTGAGAGAGAGTCGGTGGAAGCTCGGTGTCGGTGTTTGGGGTCCGGTGAAGGGCTGGCGGTGTGGGGGCTCGGTGGAGGAGAGCTGGGCAGGGCCGGGGGAAGGGGTGCGGTGCGGTGTGCAGTGGACAGACGGGAATGGGGATTGAGCAGGGGCAGTGGGGTAGTGAGGGGGGTCTGGGGAGAGCTGGGCAGGGACAGAGGTGAAGGGCGGGGCGGTGAGGTAGAGAACAGACTGGTACAGAGAGGCTGAAGAGGGTGGTTAGTGGTGGGGGCGGGGAGTGTTTGTAGCTGGGAGGAGCTCGGGTGTGGGCAGGGGGATGGACAGGGATAGAGAGTAAGGAGAGAGAGGGATGTGGTGCAGAGGACAAATGAGTGAGGGGGTAGGGGTTCGGTGGGGTGGTGGTGCTGAGGGTTTGAGGGACACCATGCATGATAAGGAGCTGGGCAGAGAAGGGGGTGTGAGGAGGAGGGGGTGTAGAAGACAAGTGAGGGTATGAGGGGGACTGAGAGGGGTCTTTGGGGGGGGGGTGTTGGGGATCTGTGGAAATGCTGGGATGGCGGTGGTGAACTGGGTAGGGATTGGTGTACAGTGGGGCATTGCAAAGGAAGCTGTGGGCAAATGGGTATGAGGAGCGCCAGTGGGGGGTGGCTGAACATGGGGAGTGGTGAGGTGTGGCTGGGTTGTTGGAGGAGAAATGGATGTGTGGGGCTGTGGAGGTGTGAGCTGGGTTGGGACTGGGGGGAGCTTGAGAGAAGCTGTGTGAGTGAGGGTCTTTGGAGAGGAGAGTGGGGGAATGCCTGCACAAAACAGCTCTTTATGGGAAGCCCTGGTGGCAGCCAGAACTGGGGAGGGACAGGTCTTTGGAAAGGGCTGGCCTGGGACTGAGGTGGGGGAGTGGGCCTGAAGGGGTTATAGGGGCTGAGTGGAGCAGAAGAGACCCACATGCACACACTTTCATTGCCCTTATGGCAGGAGGCTTTATTCCCCACTTCTGGGTGGATGTGAGAGGAGTGGAGATGTGCAAAAAGCTCTGACATGGGATTGAGCCCCCCTGCACCAGTGGAGAAGACTGTCCCTGGCACCAAGGCTTCTCGCCTGCGGGAACATCCTTACAGCATGGGCTTGTTAGGGGCATTGTTAGGGGTCCTGGTCTCCTGATCATGAGCCCAGACAGGGTAACAGGTGTGGAGCTGGCTCTGAGGTGCCAGCAGCTGGTCTCAACCCTGCTCCATCTCCTTCCCCCAGCACTCCCAGCAGCTAAAGCGTGCAGCACGGCTGGCCCCAGCTCCGTGCCGCTGGAACTCCGGGCTGCCCATGAACATCGGGGTGCTCTTTGTGCCACAGCAGGAGGCCTGGGTGGTAGAGAGGATGGGCAAATTCCACCGAATCCTTGAGCCTGTAAGGAGCAGCTTTTCTCCCCTCCTGGATTCAGCAGGTTCCTAAAGCTGTAGCGAGGCGCGTCCTTTGCACGAGGATCCAAGAGGGGTGGTGGGCTTAGTTTCCCAGGCTGAAATCCTTTTGGGTGCCTGTGGACTAATTTTCCTTGGTGGGGTGTTAAAAGCACTGAGTAACTGAAATTCCTCGTGTGTAAAACGTGTTTGCAGTGTGTGGCCTGGGCTTTGTTTGCAAGACTCTATCTAGTGCATGAGCCATCTAATCCCACCCTTTTCCCAGGGTTTGAACTTCCTCATCCCTCTCCTGGATCGGATTCGTTACGTTCAGAGTCTCAAAGAAATCGTCATTAATGTCCCAGAGCAGTCAGCTGTCACACTGGGTGAGGAACAACTTTCGTGTCCTGCCCCTTTCCTTCTGCTGCATCTGGGGTGAGCAAGGGATGATGTGAGGATGAGTGGGATTGTCCCAAGCTCCTGCACTCAGCCCTGTCCCTTGGTATCCAGGCTTGGCCATAAAAGCACAAGATCACTGAATGATTTGGGGTAGAAAGGACCTTAAAGTTGGTCTTGTTCCAGCCCTCCTGCCATGGACAGGGGATACATTCCACTCACTCGCCTGGGCTGCTCAAAGCCCTGTCCAGCCTGGCCTTGAACACTTCCAGGAATGGGGCATCCACAGCTTCTCTGGGCAACTTACTTCAGTGCATCACCACCCTCACAGTAAAGAACTTCTTCCTAACATCTAATCTAAGCCTGTCTTCCATAAACTTTAGGCCATTCCTCTTTGTCCCATCCCTCCATGTCCATGTGAAAACTCCCTCTCCATCCCTCTTTAGGTACAGGAAGGCTGTTGCTGTAAGTGGGGGCAGGCCAGGAGGTTCTGTCTGCTCTCTCTGGGCTGCAACTGCCCCTTCTTGCTGAGTTGAATGCACCTTACCAGAAATAAACTTTTCAGGTGTTTTCCTTTATTGAACCACAAAAGAAATTTCTGTTTCTGTTAAAAACATTTTAGAACAGGTTAATGGATGTGATGTTAATGGACATCTCTGTTATATTTCCAGTTTTAAGTGGTTTGTTTTGGTTTCTTTCCTCCTTAAATCTTTATTTACAAGAGCTACAGTGTGAAATGCTTCTATTGGGAAAATCAAGGTCTGTTGTACATTAAAGCATCACAGTGTTGTCCAGGGAATGTAAGATCCTTTTTACAAAGCCTTTAAATAAGAAGATCTATTTCAGCCAATCCTCTTCTGTGCCATGCTGCTATGTCAAGGTGAAAAAGGATAAGCCTGCCCAGCTATGCTGTGGAAGAGGGAGTTTCTGTATTTTGTTTGTGCTGCTTCAGTAAACAGGTTCTGCTGTTCTCTCCTGACAGATAACGTCACCTTGCAGATTGATGGTGTGCTCTACTTGCGGGTTATGGACCCCTACAAGGTACCATCCCTGCCCCTTGGGCACGTTTTTTCTGTCTCTGCCCACTCCCTGCTCCCCAAAATGTGTGCTCCAGCCTCTATGTCTGCCTGGCAGGTGGGCTGGGCTCTCTGACTCCTCCCAAGGCTCCAGACTCCATGTTTTCAGCAGGGATGTCTGGCAGATTTCTTGCTTTAGTGCTGTTTGTCTCTCCTGCCTTGTTCAGCATCCCTCTTGGCATCCCTATCCACTCTGTTTTGTGCTTTTGCTTTTCAGGCCAGCTATGGGGTGGAAGATCCTGAGTACGCAGTGACCCAGCTGGCCCAGACTACCATGAGATCTGAACTTGGCAAACTTTCCCTCGACAGAGTCTTCCGGGTGAGCTGGGGAGATGGATCACAGAGCTGACAGTGTCTCCCAAAATCCCAGGACAGTCTGCATGGCCAGGCTTCTGTGCTTAAAAGCAAAATGCCCTTTTGCTTGAGGGCTTATGGCTTCTGTTTCAGTTGACTTATTGGTGAATCCTTGGAGATGGGTCTTCTTTCAGTTGTTTTTTTAACAGTAGCTATTTTTTGCCCTGCCCTGGGTTATTTGGAGGGGATGATGGGTGGTATGTACCCAGACCCAGCTGGTCTAGCTGCCTTTCTTGAGTCAGTGACTCTTCGCTCATCCCCAGTGATGAATATCCCTGACCTCTGTCATGGGGTACTGTAATGCTTGTACTGCATTTGCTAGGAAGAAACTGGAGTTGCTGGCATTCTCTTGTATCCAGATGTTCTATCCCAGCAGCTTCAGTGTGGGGCACTGCTCTCCCTAGGAGATGGTGACCTCTTCAACAGCTGCAGGAAGCACCTAACCCTGCCCAAAACCTGTGGAGATGTTTTTTTCTGGCAGACCTTGGCCTGTAAGGGAGGTGTCTGTTTCCCTCCTGACACCTCTCTCATGCTAAGCCCTTCTTCTCTGCTCTCTGCCATTTCTTTTGTGCCTCCCAGGAACGGGAGTCCCTCAATGCCAGCATCGTGGATGCCATCAACCAGGCTTCAGACTGCTGGGGCATCCGGTGTCTGCGCTACGAGATCAAGGACATCCACGTGCCCCCACGTGTGAAGGAATCCATGCAGATGCAGGTGAGGCTCTCTGGGAGGGAGGTCTGGAACAAGATGGAAGCTTCCTCTTCCATACTGCATTACAGAATCAATAAGGTTGGAAAAGACTTCATCAAGCCCAGCCTATGACCAAACACTACCTTGTCTACCAGACCATGGCACCAAGCACCAAGTGCCATGTCCAGTCTTTGCTTAAAGATCTCCACAAACAGTGTCACTGACACCTGTCTGATCACCCTTTCTGTGAAGAAATTCTTCCTAATGTCCAACCTAAACCTCCCTGGTGTTGCTTGAGACTGTCCTCTCATCCTGTTGCTGAGTACCTGGGAGAAGAGGCCAATCCCCGTGTGACTGCAGCCTTCTTCCAGGCAGTTGTAGAGAGTGATATGGTCTCCTCTCAAGACCTTGTCTTCTCTTGTCCAGACTAAACAACCCCACCTCTCTCAAGGGCTCCTCATCAGACCTGTGCTTCAAATCTTCCCCAGTGCCATTGCTATTTCTGGACACTATAGCATCTCAATGTCCCTCTTGAGGTGCCCATAACTGGACACAGGACTCAAAGTGTGGCCTCCCCAGTGTTGAGTACAAGGGGATAAATCACTTCCCTGGTCCTGCTGGCCACAGTATTGCTGATACAGGCTATGGTTCATTATTGTTACCTGTCCAGAGCTGGCAGCAGCCACCCTGTGTGTCAGAAGGACACTTTGGCTGCAGACATACAGCTACTGAACAAGTAACTCCTGTCATAGTTTTGGTGGTGGTGCCCCCTGCCTGCAACATACAAGCCCTGCCCAAATCCCTTTAAAATCCCTTCTGTGGGGAAGCAAATCTCAGAGCTGAGATTTGAGAAAAGCTGGACACCTTGGGAAAAGCTAGACGCCAGATATTTGGGCTGGAAGAGGAGGAGGGGGAAGCAACTGTCCACTTAGGTGGCAATGGGTCTGGGAAGGGCTGTGTCGCATGAGGAGCAGAACCAGCCCTTGCCAAGACCACACAGTGTTCTGTAGCTGTATTTTCATGCTTTGCTAAGCCATGTTTCCCCCAGCAGAACAAGGAGCATGTCCTTGCCCCACAGATGGAATTTCCTCAGCACAGCCATGGCAGGCTGGTGTCTGACCTGTGTTTGCAGGTGGAGGCAGAACGTCGGAAGCGGGCAACTGTGCTGGAGTCAGAGGGGACGAGGGAATCAGCTATCAATGTGGCTGAAGGCCAGAAGCAGGCCCAGATCTTGGCATCAGAAGCTGAGAAGGCCGAACAAATCAACAAAGCTGCTGGTAGTGCCTGGGGCTAAAACGTGGGGTTCTGTAGCCCTCTGGACTGAGAGGTGGTGCTATGGGGGAGAAACTGCATCACTGTGAGCCAGGCTTCCTCAGCCACTCTGATCCTTCTCTCCTGGGGCCTCAAGCTAAGCTCCAGTTGATGTTGCTGCCCTGCCCCAACCTCCTGTAAGCAGGAGGCTTGTGATAGTGTTGCTGTTGGGGAAGAGCCAACCATGCATACATTTAAATTGTCTTGATTCACTCCGTGAGATGGTCAGGATTCAGTCCTTGCAAGTGCTTTGTCGTGATTCTGATGTGCACCCTGCTGTGGTTCTTTGCAGGAGAAGCCAATGCCATGCTGGTCAAGGCCAGGGCCAAGGCAGAGGCAATTCAGCTCCTAGCAGCTGCTCTGGCACAGCAGGTGAGTGATGGCTACCTGGAGCAGCCACTACTTTGCTGCTGGCACTGGGGAAGGTGAAACTGCAGGCAGGGTGGCACCTGGCTTTCTCCTGGACTCTCCTGGCACCTTCAGCAGCAGCAGGGACTGAGGATCTTTGCTGGACTGGGGTGGGCTGGGGATACAGACAGGGATGAGCTGTTGGTGGCACATGACTTGTCCCTCTGTCCCCAGCATGGCAATGCTGCTGCCTCCCTGTCTGTGGCAGAGCAGTATGTGAACGCTTTCTCCAAGATTGCCAAAGACTCCAACACCATTCTGCTGCCCGCCAACACCGGCGATGTCACCAACATGGTTGCACAGGTCAGTGTAGCCCATGTGTCCTGGGCTGCATCCAGAGCCCTGTGGGCAGCAGGGCAGGGAGGGCATTCTGCCCCTCTGCTCTGCTCTGCTGAGACCCACCTGGAGCACTGCATCCAGCTCTGGCTCCCAGCACGGGAGGGACAGGGACCTGCTGGAGTGAGCCCAGAAGAGGCCACCAAGATGATCAGAGGGCTGCAGCACCTTTGCTGTGATGAAAGGCTGAATTTGGATTTGGATTGTTCAGCCTGGGGAAGAGAAGGTTCCAGAGAGACGTAGCACTATCCAGTAGCTAAAAGGGGCTTCCAAGGAAGATGAAGAAATGCTTTACAAGGACATGTAATGATGGGATGAGGAGGAATGGCTTTAAACTGAGTGAGTAGGTTGAGATTAGATTTTGGAAGGAAATTCTTCCCTGTGAGGGTGGTGAGGCCCTGGCACAGGTTGCTCAAAGAAGCTGTGTATGCCCCATCCTGGGAAGTGTTCAAGGTCAGGTGGAATGGGGCTCTGAGCAACCTGCTCCAGTGCGGGGTGTGGAGGGGTGTGAAAAGGGATCTTTAAGATCCCTTCCAACCCAAGCTCTTCTTGCTCTCACCCAAGTGAGGATTGTTTCAGGGAGGTGAAGAGGGCATCATGCTGGGGCCTGGCCCTCTCCTCTCCTTCCCTCCCTATGATTGTCTCATTCCCTCCAGGCCCTGGGGATCTACACCACACTGACCAAGCCACAAGCTGTGAAGACCCAAGATGAGATGCCCCCAGCCCACGAGAACTCCCACTCTCCTGCCACAGAGGTGCTGAAGGCAGAACAGGGCAGCTCCAGCTAACAGGGCTGGAAGGATCTCATACCCTCTCCTGAGGCGTGCTAGCAGTCCTGTTCTGCTGCAGGCAGTCGCTCTTGTTCCCTTAGTCCCTATTTTGTATTGGATTTAAATCATGTAATAAATGGTAACAGTGCTGCTGCAGCACGTTCCCTCGTGCTTGGGTGCTTGACCCCAGCATTCAGTGACGAAGGGGGATCATCCCTCCTCAACAGGCTCCTGCTGGGATCTCCCATGGACATGCAATGACATACAAGAGTGAAAAACAAGATATTCTGAAAAAAATTCTTTCTGTGAGCGTGGTGAGGTGCTGGCACAGGTTGTTCTGGGAAGTTGTGGATGAAGCTCAGAGTAACCTGGTCAGGTTGAAGGTGTCCCTGCTCACAGCAGGGGGGTTGGAACTAGATGATCTTCAAAGTACCTTTCCAACCCAAGCTACTTTATGATTCTGTGAATTTGGGAACCCCACTCTTACGAAGGATGCCTCTCCCAGTGCATCGCCTCTCTGGGAGTGTGAGCTGCTCTCATCATCCCATCCTCTGTCAGCTCCCAGAAGCTGCCCCTACAGTGTATGACTGTGCGTTCTCTACAGCGAGCTCCTCTCAGCACCCAGCACAGGGCGGGGAGTGCCTCTGTCGATTAATTAATTATTTGATTAATTAAAACAACACTTTCGCCGTTATGAGTGTGTCTCGCTTGCCGGGAGGGGACCTCCTGGCCGCCAGGAGGCGCTGCTGCCCCGGGCCGCTCCCCGCGGTGCCGCTCTAGCGCGTTCGGCGCCACACGCGGCGTTTCCGGGAGCAACGGGCGCCGGGAGCCGCAGGTGGGACGGGAGCGGGGCCCAGGGAATCAAAAAGGGGCTGTGAGGGTCTGGGGCGCGGGGGACACAAGGGCGGCGCGAGTGTGAGGTCGGGGGTGTGTGAAGGGGAGTGCTGGTGTCGGGAAGGGGATGGAGGTAGCGGGGAAGGGGCTGGGGGTGCCGAGAAGGTGCTGGACAGTCGGGAGGGAGCAGGATTCGGCTCCCATTCAGGAGGGGACACAAGCAGTGCGTTGGGCAGTTGCCGGACACGGGGTGGGACCAAGTAAAGTCAAGGCAGGCTGATGGGAGGTACTGCGGGACGGGTGGGTGTAGGAGGTGTTGGGCCAGGGATGGGTGTTGGTAGGGAGGGAGTGGTGTCTGCCTAGGTAGAGCCGCTGGGGGCTGAGCCTGCCTGTCCTTCCCTCTAGGATGCAGCGGTGGCCAGTGGTGCTTTTCCTGGCCTGGGTTTGCTTTCTCTTTTTTGCTGGTATCGGGCTCTTCATGAGTGGCTTTCTGCTCACCCGGATCGAGCTCGCCAGCAGCAGTTCCTGCTCAGACCCAGTCGTGCCTCCACTTTGGGAGAGGCAGAGCCTCCCGCCAGGCTCCTGCTGGGCTCCCCAACGCTTTTCCAAGGCCGTGCTCGTCATCATCGACGCCCTCCAGTTTGAGTTTGCCCGCTTTGACCCCGCCAAGGCCAGCCCGCTGCCCTATGAGAACAAGCTGGGTGTCCTGCACCAGCTAGCCACCTCCCAGCCCCGCCATGCCCGGCTCTACCGCTTCCGAGCCGACCCCCCCACGGCCACCATGCAGCGCATCAAGGGCCTCACCACCGGCTCGTTGCCCACCTTCATCGACGTGGGCAGCAACTTTGCCTCATACGCCATCCAGGAGGACAACTTGCTGGCACAGCTGGTGCAGAACGGTGAGTTCTTGGCCTTTAGCTCAGGCAGGGGAGTTTCAGCCTGGATATAAAAAAACATTTTTTCACGGGTATAGGAATAGGTTGCCCAGGGAGATGGTGGAGTCACCATCCCTGGAAGTGCTTAAGAGGCTTTCAGATCTTGTGCTGGATGGTGTGGTTTAGGGTTTATAGTGGTGGGTGGATGATTGGATGCATGGTTTTGAAGGTCTCTTTCAACCTTGATGATTCTGTGACTGAGGCTGTTCAGCCTGGAGAAGGGAAGGTTGTAAAGCGACCTCATAGCAGCCTTCCAGTACCTGAAGGGGGCCTACAGAGAAGCTGGAAATTAATTATTTTTCAGGAACTGTAGTGATAGAATGAAGAGCAATAGGTACACATTGACAGAGAAGTTTAAGTTAGACATTAAGAAGAAATTCTTTACTATGAGGGTGGTGAGACACTGGAACAGGATCCCCAGGAAGGTTGTGGATGCCTCATCCCTGGCAATGTTCAAGCCCATGCTGAATAAAGCCTTGAACAACCTGATCTAGTGGGAAGTGTCCCTGCCCATGGGATGGGGCTTGGAACTGGATAATCTTTAAGGTCCCTTCCAACCTCTTAACATTCTATGATTCTATGACTCTGTGTGGGTACGGCAGCAGCCTACTGGAACAGGGCAGATGCAAACCTCTGCTCAGTTTAACCTGTCTTCCAAACCTTAATTACTTTCTCCCTGGGAAGGGCACCCCTTACAACAGATCCACCCTGTGAGCTGATTCTTTTTCCCTGCTTAATGACAGTTACCTAAGGCAGGGTTGTCATGCAGGCAGGGCATCTCCAGCTTGGGTTGGGAGTGAGAAGTAGCTGTGACCATGACTTCATCATCTTCAAGGATGACGAGAAAGCAAGTGAAATTGGCTGCACTGGTGGTGTTTGTCCCAAGGTCACCCCCAGGAATACCTGTAGGATTGCCAAGGTTGTGTTGTGTGAGGCACGTGACAGGGGAGGAGCCAGGTGTGCCACGTGGTGCCAGGTGTGCTGTGGGGGTGTCCCTCAGGCAGCCAGCCTGCCTGGACAGTTGCCTGCAGCCATGAGGCAGCAACCTCATCCCATTTTCTTTCTGGTTTGATGCTGCTAGGGGGTGCTTAGTGCCGCTGTAAAGGGCTTGTTACAGTGGGATAATGGAGTAGAGGGAAGAGGACAGGCCACAGTGGTTTGTTACCTAGAGAGACTTCCTCCCAAGGCTCACAATGGGCTAAGACAACATGACTTTGAGTGAGCAAGGTGGGCAAATGTAGTGAATCATCTGAGGCAAAATGAAGATGGTGATCACCAGTAGATCCTATGCCAGAGTAGCAGTTTCAGAGAAAAAGTTCCTTGCTCCTAGGCTGAAGAGGCTCTGTGGAAACACAGCTGGCTGATGGCAGGCAGGGCAAGGAGAACAAGGGCAGAGGGAAGCATCAGTGCTTTTGCCTTCTCTTTTCCATGTCTGGAACACCATCACCACTGTTTTTAAAAGCAAGAGCTCAGGACTCACATCTTCTACTCCATTACCTGCTGCCTTGCATTTTGCAGTGGGGTCACAGGCCTCAGGTGAGGCTTTGTCTACTTCATGTTGCACCCCGTGCACCCACCTGTGTTGTGGTGGCCCAGGAGTCTTTCTGCAGGGGTGACGTGTCATGTCAGCAGTAAGGCCTTAGGTTACACAGTGGCTTTGGTGTGGGGGGTTTACAGATACTTATGGACTGGTCCCTCCCTGTATTCAAAGTAATTTACAGACATGCTCTTTTTTTTAGTGAAAACTTTAGTTTTGACTGTGGGTTGGAGAGGAGCCATTGCTCCAGATCCTGACTTGGCCTGCTCAGGCCCTTTGGATTGTTGTGGTAACAGCATGACTCAGGAGGGCTCCATCTCTCACTGGTTCCTTTTTCTCTGGCTCAGGAAGGAGAGTGGTCTTCATGGGTGATGACACATGGGAAGGACTCTTCCCAAAGAAGTTCTTCCGTTCCTATTTCTTCCCTTCTTTTAATGTAAAGGATCTTCACACTGTGGATGATGGGATCCTGCAGCATCTCTATCCAACTGGTAAGTAGCTCTCTCACCTTATGAGAGGCCTTGTGGTAGTCCTACTGCAAATAAACCTTGGCCTAATGTGGTAGTCCTACTGCAAATCCGAGGTAGGGCTGAAGGATTTTTTCTATTATGAAGGAACTGGGCAGTTACACACTGCTGCCCAAGGATTACAGTGCTCTAGCTGGATTTCCACAGATAAGCCAGTTCTTGGAGCCCACAGACCATTTCTGTAGATACCTTTCCTCTGAACAGAATTCAGCTTTTTGGGATGAGGTTAGACTTCTACATCTGTCTTACAAAATACACTGGCAGGATGGAGACAGAGGAGCATCTTAACTTTGACACATGGCTGCCTAGGCAGGCACACAATGCTCTGGGGAAAACACAAGTTAGGAGGCTGAGACACAGCAGTGCTCTCAGCAATGCATTGGTGTTCCCTAGTCATGGGAAGAAGACAAAGCATGAAATAGGTGATTTCCACTTCCCTGTGGTCCTGGGACCCAGGGGCATGCTCTTTCGTTTTTCTTTGTCTGAATATAAGCAAATCAGGGGTGCAGTGGCCTTTCACAGGAAAGTCTATGTGCCTTGTGTGAGAGCTACAGGTCATCATTTAACTTCAAATATGTTGGTTTTCATGTGTCAAGGCCCTGAAGCAGAGGGGAGAGGCCAGGGTAACTTTCTAACTAGGGACTGTGTTGGTGTGTCATGGCCACGTCCTGGGAAGCAGAGGGGCACACTAATGGGTCCAACCTACAATATCTCCAGGGAAGGATGGGAGTTCAGGCTTCTCTTTTTTCTGAGCATACCTTTGTTTTAGCTCAGTCTGTGGCAGTTTGAGATAAGTTCAAGATGACTTGGGTGACACTGTACTGTTCCCCTCCTGAGGGATGGCACGAAAAAAACAGGGATCCGGGGATGTTTTCCAGGCTTTGAGGTCCCTGTGCCATTGCACCTAGGACCCTCTGGCCAAGAGTTGTCTAACTTAAAACCTGCATCAATTTCCTCAAGAGCTGGCAGTGACAGTGGCAGGAGGGTAAGAAACAGCAATATCCACAGGCAACCAGTAAATTTTGGCAGGAGGATCCAGGCTTAGAATTCCAGGCTGGTGCGTGATAACTTTGCTTTTGTTCTGCAGTGGACAGCGGTGAGTGGGATGTGCTGATTGCTCACTTCCTTGGCGTGGACCACTGTGGGCACAAACATGGACCCGACCATCCTGAGATGGCAAAGAAGCTCACCCAGATGAATGAGATGCTCAGGTGATCAGCGTGGCGCTGAGGGGTTGCTACTTCCTTCAGCCAGGCTGGTGGGACCTTCCCAGCGAATTGACAGATGCAGAGGGCAACAGGGAATGAATGCTTACTGTTAACATGGAAAACAGCTTTTGCCAGCAACAGCTGGAACCCCAGCTATGGGCAGTATTGCTTGCATAGGTGACTGTTGAGAGGTTTGGTTTCATAAGTAAGGCTGCCCTCAGGTCTTGCTTCTCTACAAAACCATGAGATGATAGTGCAGCTGGAGTGTAACTGAGCCTCTCTCTTTCCATCTTTAATATGGACATTGTCCCACTGAGGTCTGGCTAATGTTTGAGAAGCAGGTGGAGGACCCTGGCTAGGGAATGAGTGCTGCTGCATTTATCACACAGAACCATGAGCTGCACCTTTGAGACAGAGGGCAGGATGGGATACAGAAATTTCAGTCACACAGATGTGTCTCAGCCCAAAATGCTGCAGCTCTTGAGTCTTAGGACTGCTTTAAGTTTTGCTGCTAGAAGGAGTTGGTAACTTGCTCTGCTGTATCTGACAGCACAGTATGTACTGTGTTATACCTACTGCATCTTTCAGGGACTAATCCCTGCTTTTTTCCTTTGAAGTGGAAGATGGCTCACATAACATGATACATGACCCAAATAGAAGCAGCCTAAAATTTTGTTTTTGTGAGGAATCTTTCTTCTGAATTGCATTTTGTCACGATCCGTGATGGTACTGTTTGCTGGGGACCCAAGCAAGATCGGTCCACTCTGTCTTAGGGCTCTGAATTTTCAGTTTGGCTTTAAAGAATCAATTTAAAACACCTGGACCCTGGCTTGTTACAGTTCTGCATCAGCATTTAATTTTGCTCATATCCTTTTGAGAGCTTCACCTCTGGTGCAGGCAGGCTTGCTCGGGAGATGTCCTCTTCCACCCAGGCTAGTGGGGCCCTTGCCCAGGGAGGAGTTGACCTTCCTTATCTCGGTGGCAGGTCCTTGGTGGATCACCTGGGGAACGACACTCTTCTTCTGGTGGCTGGGGACCATGGCATGACAGAAACTGGAGACCATGGTGGCGACAGCGAGAAGGAAGTCAATTCAGCACTGTTTGTGTACAGCAGGACACCCCTGTTTGGCAGCAGCCCTCCAGAGGTGAGGAGCTGACTCTTAGCTATCCCTGCCTGAGTTGGTGCCTGAAAACTCCAACTCTGGGATTACAGAGAGTAACTGTTTGACTGGGATTTTTTAGATTGAGAGGGATGGGGAATCTGTCATAGAATCATGGAATAAGCTGAGTTGGAAAGGACACATCAGGATCATCAAGTCTAACTCCTGGCCATGCACAGGACACCCCCAGGGGTCATGCTATGTTCCTAAGAACATTGTCCAAACACATCCTGAACTCTGTTGGGCTTGGTGCTGTGACCACTTCCCTGGGGAGCCTGTTGCAGTGCGCAGCCATCCCCTGGTTGAAGGACCTTTTCCTACTATCCATCCTAAATCTATCCTGACACAACTTCAGACCATTCCCTCGGGTCCTGTAACTGGTTACCACAGAGAAGAGATTAGTGCCTGACCCTCTTCTTCCCCTCATTAGGATGTTGAAGACCACCCAGAGGTCTTCCGTCAGTCTCCTCTTCTCCCAGCTGAACAGACCAAATGACTTCAGCCACTCCTCACACAATTTCCCCTCCAGACCCTTCATCAGCCTCCTGGCTGTCATTTGGTTGCTTCCTAATAGCTTAACATCTTTCTTATATTCTGGTGTCTAAAACTGCCCCCAGCACTCGAGGTAAGGCTGTCCCAGCTCAGAGCAGAGTGGGACAATCCCCTCTCTTGTCAAGCTGGCGATGCTGTGCCTGATGCCCCACAGGACAGGGTTGGCCCTCCTGGCTGCCAGGGTACTGCTGACTCACATTCAACTTTCCATCTACCAGGGCCTCCAGGTCTCTTTCCATGGTGCTGCTTTCCAGCCTTTTCACCTTGATTGAGAGAGTGGTAGGTCTGTCACCTTGTCTCAAGAGTACAGTGGAAGGGCTGATACAGAGGACTGAAGTGTTTGGAATGCATGTTCAGGTCACCAAAACTGTGAGGGGTGCTTGTGTGGGGCCAGGTGAGCTGTTGGACAGCCAGTGCCTTCCCCATCAACATGCAGCTCCCAGCAGACATGCTTCTCACCAGAGGACCCTTGGGGAGCATAGAGCTGTGCCTCTGCCTGGATTCACCTTTGAACGGGGATGTCTTCCCCACCGTCCTTTCAAATGAGTGAAAAGCTGCGTTGGTGTGTTCTCTCTGAATTTCTGATTCCTCCTGTCTCTCCAGGAGCCTGAAACCATTCCCCAAGTTAACCTGGTTCCCACTGTGGCCTTGCTGCTGGGGGTGCCCATCCCCTACAGTAATATTGGGGAGGTGATGGCCGAGCTCTTCGCTGGAGACAATGATGCTGTGTCTGCAGCCTTGCAGCAGCTCTCAGTCTATCACGTCAATGCCAAGCAGGTACGGCCTGTGGTAAGCCTCCCATTGAACTAGAGGGGAGAAGGAATGACTTTTTAAGCACAAACCTATTCTGTTTGGTGGAGGTGAGATAAGTGACATGCTGCTATCTTCATGGAGAACTTACTTTGAAGCATTACATCCTTGCACTGTTTACTCCAGTAAAAAACAGCCCGATTTTCCCTAAAGAGAAATGAGAGCCACCTGTTTAGTGCTGTGGTATGGAAAATACTGTCTGGGAAGGTGGAGGGGGCTAGATCCAGATGGTAAGAAGTGGATTAAGTAATAGGGGACGTTGGTTCCTCAAGCCTGAAGATGACCAGAGGCAAGTGTTGTGATTGGAGATTTGAAAGTAAAAGTGGAGATTTTGATGGTGCTTCAGTTTTGAAAGAGAAACAGTGTTAACAAAATAGTATTCTAGATTAGTGGAGGAAGGAAAACAGTAATGAAAGACCAAATTAAAAAACAAACAAACAAACAAACAAACATGTAACAGGAATAGTAAAGTAGGTTACTGAAGGAGCAATTTACACAAAGTGCAACAAAATACTGAACCCCAGGAGCAGATTGACAAAATTTGAATGAAAGTCTCTACATCAGGTATATAAGAAGCCTAGGCAGTGGAGCAGGCTAAGTGAGAGCCTCTATGGATGATGTGAGGGCCGTCTGTTGTGGCTCTGGTTATGCTACAGAGCCAAATTTGCCACGGGCATTGCAAGGCATGTATCTCAGCTAAGGGCCAGTCTGCCTTTGAGGGACTCTGGATTGCTGGGAGTACAGGAATAATTCCTCCAGTGCCCAACCAGCTCCTTGGAGTACCAGTTGGACACCTCTGGTGCAAACCACTGAGGAGCTGGAGAGAATGATTGCTGATGGGAAGACAGAAATACTCAGCCCTGTAACTACAGAGCAGCAGAGTGCTTTGGCATTTAAAGATCATATGTAAGTTAGTGTCCATTAATCACTGAGGATATCAATCATCATTTGTTAGGAATTAGCATTATCAAGTTGTGCCTGTTTAAATATTTGCACTCACTGTTTGAGGAGGTTTCTAGCTTGATAACGGTGGTGTTGAAGAAGCCGTGGCATTCCAGAGAGGCCTTTGAGAGAGCCAGTGCATGTGTCTGCCATCCTTGGGTAGAGGCAGGCAGATTCTGACTGTGCTCTGAGGCAAATGGAAGGTGTGTGAAGTTACGGGTGCAATTCAGGACTGGACAGATCTAAACAGATGGATGTGTGTGTCTCTGCCCTGCTAATGCCCCTGTAACACTTCTTTTATGACTTTGGGATTATAGTTGCCTCTGTTCGTGTCTCTGTTGAAGCAGAAAGTAAAAAGAATTAATTTTTCTTAAACTATGGTGCAGTGTATTAATGTGCTAGTATTGAAGAAAGGAAAGCTGTTTGGTTTCATCCACTGTAAGTTTTTTAACATGATATTTTTCCTCTGACAAAACTGTAAAACTCAACATGGGGTACAGATTAACAAGTCATTGATAGTAATGACTTGACCTTCTAGAGGACATTTGCTTTATTGCTGCCAAAGACTCCATAAAAACCTTTAGTGATGCCCAGCATTACCAGGGGTGTAGCTGCAGGAGTCATTATGGCTGTCACTGTGGATGCATCACTTGAGAGGGATGTCAGTTTGACAGAGAGATTGAGTTTCCTGATGGTGACATCCCCGGGTGATACGGCTAGGGACAAGTCTGCCCTGGAAGGGTTTGGTAAATTGGGGTTGTTTCCATTATGAAAGGGCAGCATGAAGCAGTGAATCCCATTCCCTTTTTTCCCAATGCTGCTGTCTGATCCTGTTTCTTCTCTCCTGTAGGTGGATCGCTTCTTGCAGTCCTACTCACTGGTGGCTCAGGACCTGCCAGCAGAGCAGCTCCAGTACCTGCAGGAGCTCTTCTCTAGTGCTGTGGAGGAACACATGCAGCTCCTGACCCAGGTGCAGGGGACAACAGTGCCCCCAGAGCTCAAGCCGAGGCTGGGAAGCCTCATTGGTCGCTTCCAGCGCTACTTGCGGGAGGCACGGGCTGTGTGCACCCAGTCCTGGGCCCGCTTCCACCCACTGCGTATGGTGGGGGGCTGCATCCTTATTGCTTCCTCTTGCTTGCTCTGCTACATGGCCTCAGAGCTGGCCGCATCCTCACAATCTCTCTGTCGCAGCTGCCTCCTGTACCCACTCTTCTGGGGCCCTGTGGGGGCTGCTCTGCTATGGCTGGTCCATGTTTTCACCCAGGAGGGGCTGGATCTGCTCCTGGTGTCGTCATGGGCAGCCGCTGCTTCTCAGCTGGGTTTCTTCTGGCACTGGTGGGGCCGGCATCTCAAGAAAGCCCGTTTGACAGGCAGTCAGCCACCCTTGGCCAGTGGTAGCCTCAGGCAGAGGCTGCGAGCATGGCTGGGGCTGGCCTTCCCCATGGGCATTCTGTTCTTCCGCTGTGGAGCTATGTTCTCCGACAGCTTTGTTGTGGCTGAGGCACAGGTGGCCCCGTTCCTGCTGGCCTCTCTGGTGATGTTGCTAGTAGGGAAGCTCCACTGGGATGGTCACCTGACTGTGCCAGAAGGTCCCAGGCAGCAGCTCCTTGGCGTTTCTTCTTACCGGAGAGAGATCTGGTACCTGCTGTGCCTCGTGGCCATGCTTCTGCTCTGCGTGCGCCTCTCCAGTTTCTTCCACCAGTGCCGCGAAGAAATCCCTCAGTGCCGGCCCTCTGTTTTCCTCTCCCCACTTGCCAGCCTGAGAAACACACGGGCCAAGAACCTCTTCTACCTCCTGTGCGTGGCCTTGCTGGCTGGGCTGGTGTATGCAGTACAGAGCTGGCTAAGGCACTACGGCAACCTGAACAGCTCGGACCCCCTTGTGCTCTTCGTGCGCTGGGGTTTCCCACTGGTGGTCCTTTGCATTGCCTGCTACTGGGCCGTTGCCTCCAGTGCTGATGATTCTCTTGGCAAGCTGCAGGAGCTGGTGCAGGTCGCAGTTGTTGTCTTTCCCAGAGCTGTCTATGGACTAGCATCCATGGGACTGCTGCTCCTACTGTGCAATCCCATGACAGTGTTTGCAAAGGACACACGGGAGTCAGCAGGATCCATTGTCACTCCCTACCTGGGGGTACCTGGCTCCGAAGTCGACTTCCTCCACGTCATCCCTCAGATCTACAAGAGGATGCAGGAATCTCAGAAGAGGCGGCTGGAGCGGGGCAGCTGCAGGGTCACTGTTGCAGCATATGGACTGGGCAGCGTATACTCAGCAGCCTTGGTCATAGCCCTCACCCTCCTGGGCTTCCTCTTGATGCTTCTGCACAGTGAGCGGCTGAGCTTTGCCTTCCTCCTCCTCTTCGTGGAGGCCTTTGTGCTACTGCACATCCACACGTGTGCCAGAGGCCTTGCCAGAGATGCTGGTGAGTCTGGGCTCAGTAGAGCAACCAGTGGATGTGTGACCTGGGCCTAACCTGCAGTTACCTTGCCTTAATTCCAGTGCGGAGAAGCAGGATCTGGCTTCTAGTCTTGGGAAATAGTGGTGCACTGATCCTCAGGATACTCTTAGCTTTTTTAGAGCTGCTTAAATCCTCAGGTAGAAGAAAGATGCATGCAGCAGGGATGTGAACATGGTGGGGGGAGAAGTGTCTTGGGTCAGGGAAAGGAGCTTTCTTCTTCCCAGGATGTGAACAGTCACCTAACCCCACTGGTTCTGACAGAGTGCAGTAGCAAGGCAACTGGCACCAGCAGAGGGAATGCTAGCCCCTTGCTGTATCTGTGGGGGGAGCTGGATTGTTTCTTGTCTCTTAAAAGAACCAACGTGGAAAGGGAACCTGGAGAAAAAGGTCACTAGGCTTTTTTTTCACCATGGATCTGTCTTGTTCCTTGATGCTGATATCCCCACCCCCTGCCTCTGTTTTTGTCTTTTATTCTCTCAGAGCTGTTTTCAGTGCCGTGGTATGCAGTCATCTCCTGGCTCCTTGCTGCTTCACAGTTCTTCTATTCCACAGGCCACCAGCCTATCTTCCCAGCCATCCACTGGAATGCAGCCTTTGTTGGCTTCCACCTTGACCACAGCATGAACTTCCTGCCTGCTGTCCTGGTCGGAGCCAACACCTTTGCTTCCCATATCCTCTTTGCAGGTAAATCAATTTCTTCCTGGGCCGTGGGGCTTGAGCAGACACAGCTCACTGCTGTGCCTTGCATGGGGCTCTGCAGGTTGAGCATGAGGCAATAAAGACTCCAGCAACAGCTGAGCAACAGCATCCTCGCTGTTCCTCTTGTGGGGCCAGAGCAGCCTGGCCTGGAGCTGGGGTATGTGCTTCCTGCACATCCAGGGCAGGATGGCAGAGCCTAGACTGCTTCTTGCCTCCTGGGCTCTGATAACTTCATGCGTCTTTGTCCTTGAGGTAGTTGGCTGCCCACTGCTCCTGCTGTGGCCCTTTGTGTGTGAGATGTCCAGCTCACAGAGGAAGAAGCCCAAGAAGGAGTCCCAGGAGGAGCTGCAGGAGGTGGAGGAGCACATGATGGAAATGAAGCTGCGGGAGTCTCCAGAGGAGTTCTCCACTGCTCTGTTGCGGCTGGGATTGAAATACCTCTTTGTCCTTGGGTCACAGGTACAGGCAGAGGCAGGGTGGCTGTGGGAAGGGTTGTCTAGGAGGAAATGGGTGTGCTGTGATAACTGTGGGGCACTCTGATAAAAGGGGTCAGCCAGGACACAGGCCCAGGGATGGAGTGTCTGGTTGCAGGTGGAAGAGCAGGTCCCTTCTCAGCCATGCTATTTGCTCTGTGCTTTGGGAAAGGCTCCAGCATGGAAGCTGCCATATGGATTAGGATGCTTTTCATACCCATATGCCCGAAGTGGGAATATCTTCTCATGAGCTGCAGGGTTGTAATCCTACTCCCTGTCTTCCTTAGCATTCCTATCTCACACCAGCTCTGGTTTTCATATGTGCTATGATGATATAGGAAGCTAAAAACCAGAAATTTTAATCCTGTGAAAGAAGTGAATAGTTTTCTGGGATTTATTTCTTCAAATCATTCTCCTGTGTTGTCAGACCACAGACAGTACAAGGGAAGGGTCAAGCCCTGCAGCAGAGAGCAGCAGCATGCCTCTCAGTGAAATAGTAGGTCAGGTTAGCCATGGTGTAAGCCCTCCCCTGTGCTGCCCCAGCCGGGCCCCACAAGGGCCTTCATGTACCCCAAACTGCTTGTGTTTCCTAACTTGAGGACATAATGAAAAAAAGTCCTCTTTAGGATGCTCATTCCTGATGTGTTCTGTGCCAGCCTCGCAGGCATGTGCAGTTTAGTACTACCTTCAGATGTGAACCTAGTGCCCAGGAGGTCTCTCCAGAGTCACCTGTAACTTGTTTTTCCTGATCTTCCCCACAGCTTCTGGCCTGTGTTTGTGCAGCTATGATCCTCAGGAGACACCTCATGGTTTGGAAGGTCTTTGCCCCAAAGTAAGTCCCAGAAGTTGCTCTGATGCTGGGTTAAGACTCATGTCCCTGACACCTTGACTAGAGTTCACAGACAGTAATTTTGGAAGAGACCCTGTGATTGACCTTCTGACTCATTGCCTAGTACTGGTTGTAGGAATGTCCCTAACTAATTCCTGCTTGAAATTCAGAAGCTAGACTTGAGCTAGAGCCTGAGAAGTTCCTCCTCACATTAAGAAATGTCTGTCTTAATTTCCAAAGACACACAGAACCCACCTGGAAGCTGAGAATATTGTAGTCAGAGCCAAAGGTAAGGATGCCAGACCAGAAGTGATAAACCCAGAAATGCTGAACCAGCAAGCCTTTGAACTAGTCGGTGTAAAGGGTGGCCTCAGCCTCTGAGGGATTCACAATCCCACCTGAGTCAATCAGTCCTGAGTGGCTTCTAAATCAGATGACTGCTTGGCTTACAGGTTTCAGGCAGCAACTGCTGGGGAGTGTATGTAATTGAGGTTTTAGGATGTGGGATGCTACCAGCCTCTCATTGTCAGGAAAAACAGTCATCTGGAGGGTAGCAGCCTGTCTCTGTAGTCATGCTGGCTGTTGTATCCTTAACTGCATCTCTTGTGCCTGCAGGTTCCTCTTTGAGTCGCTGGGCTTTGTGGTGAGCAGCATCTGCCTCTTGCTGGGGATCTCCCTGGTGATGCGTGTGGACTGTGCCGTCAGCACCTGGTTCAGCCAGCTTCGGTTGAGGTAGCCTTGGAAACGTGAGGAGCTTGACCTGCTCGTCGGCCCAGGCTGTGGCTGTCTCCTTGCCTCCCTCGGGCTGGGAGGGATACACAAGCCGCCAGCAAACGAGTGCCTGCTGACAGCAGTCAGGGATTATGCCCAGCTCCCTGCTGCTGTGTTGAACAAAAGGACTGGAGCCAACTGTTCCTGGCTCACGGGGATGGTGTTTCTCAGCAGGGGAGGTCAGAGCTCTCGCTGGGCCTTTGCGGGCAGCAGGAGGACTCTGCTGCAGGAGCCCAAGAAGCAAGAGTCCTGAAGTGCTCCTCTGGGGAAACACCAACAGGGGTCTTGCTGGTACTTTCCTGCCACAATGTGCAGCTGGTAGGCTTCAGTGGCCAGCAAGGTGTCACCGTGACTGTACAAAGACTCATGGGATGGGGCCGGCTGAGGAGGGAAGAGGAGCTTGGAAGGGGAGGGAATGTCCCACAGCCACCACTTTGTTTTCACATGCTTGGTTTTCACACTGGAATCACACTGCACATGTTTCCATGCAGATGGTTCCTGGAGCCTCGGTGGCAGCTACTTCTCTGTAAAGTCAGTCAGTTGCTCTGTGGTGAGGCCTCTCTTGCCCTACACTCAGTCTCACTATCCTGGTTCCACTCAGCCCTGTGAAGTGCAGTGGGGAGCACTCTGGGCTGCCTTGTACAGTAGGCTTAGCTTGGGCCAGTGGTAGCAGGGCCAACTGTGTGCATGACCAAGAAATTCTCCACTTCTGTTCTCAACCTGTCAGGGTCCCTGTGGGCTGGGTGGTAGCAGCCAAGGCTCTTGATCTCTTCCTGGGTGTGCTGCTGGATGCTGGCTGTTGACTCTGAACAGTTTAGATGCAGGAGGATGTAGTGACAAAATATCCTGGGCCTGGCCAGCAGGAAAGGGGAACCTGGAATAGCTGTCCCAGCTGCATGAGTAGCCTTGGTGTGAGCTCCAGAGCCTGAGAACAGCTACTTGAAAGCCTGGAGCAGGCACCAATTCTTTTGGGAAGTGGTTTACCTTACTGGTGTTTGTGTGTGTGCTGGGTGCTATGGACCAGATGCAGTCACTCACATCCATGTTTGGGACTTGTCTCCCTCTTGGCCTTGGCATTCTCTGTAAGACTTCATGTCACAAGTAAGCTATGCCAAACGTGCCCTTGACTGCTCACAGTTAGGAGGCACAGTGTTCCTTTCTTTATGGGCACAGGTAGAGGGTGGTGACCATGGTGCCTGGCCACATCCCAGCTCAGTTCCTCCTGCAGTTTCCATTGGAGCTGGGATTCCTTACTGCCCTGAACCACTGTGTGGCATTACTTGGTGCTATGAACCCTTTTGTCTCTTTCCTCTCTGGAAAGAGATAAGGACTGCTTGCCTGGGATTTCTGCAATGATATTTGCCTGATCCCATCAATTTTTAACTCATGCACCATGACTGCCCCTGTTTGAGTTCCTTACTTACTGCAGACTGTTAGCATAACTCCAGGCTCTTCTTCTCCTCTGCCCTGTGGAGTCCCAGGGAAAATCTCTCTCATTATTTATTTTCTTGACATTTTTCCCAAGTGCCCAGTTGCTGTGAGTCTTGAGGGCAGGTGGAATTTTGTATTTTACCCCTGCAAAATGCCTGCTCAGTTGTTCAGATGCAATTCCAGGAAGGCTTAAACTGTTCCTATATTAGGTTTCCATTGCCTGGCCTGCTCCTGATCTGCTGGCTGTGCTCTGCTACCTCAGCTTCTCATGTCCTCTGCTCTATGGTCCTGCTCAATTTCACCTGTCACAACCAGGGACTGGTTTGTAAGTGGCATCACGCCCTGGCCTGCCTCACTGCCTGGATGCACACCACCAGCGCTAGCAGAAGGAAGAGGTAGTGGCAAACAGCGAGGGAAGCTGAAAGCTACAGGAATGCATCAGCCCACAATTAAAATGGGCTTAGGCACTCATACCCTTAAAAATAGGTTATTTGCTGAAAGCTGACTGCCTGGTGGCCATATGCTTCTGAAGGAACGAGGGGTGCATCGATATGGGGAGGAGGAAGGGGGTGGAGGTAGCAGTTATCCAGTAAATTTTCATTTAATGTGAGGTTAATCTGGATAACACATGTTGCTAAACATCAAGACTGGAGCTCAAATTGATCTTGTAACCTCATAACCTGGTCAGGAGCTTTCTGCCTGCCTCTCTTTGTGCTGGCAGAAGTCCCTGTGGCCACTGATAGTGTAGGACTGGCCCCTGATGTCCCCACAGCTGCCACCCAGGCCCCTTGGCTTCCATCTCTGGGACTTGTTTCTCTTTTCACTGGTCACTCCAGTGCAGCTGAGCCTTCCCATGCCCACTGTTCAGGGTTGGAGCACTCACGTGGGGCTTGGGAATCCTCTCCTCACCCCTCCATGCCACGCCTCTGCCATGTGTGGGCTTGTGGTCCCAGGAGGGCAGGGAGAGCAGAGGGAACTGCAGAGGTGTAGCGTCATCAAAGGACACACTTATCTCACCAGAGACTAAACAAAGCTTGCAGTAGAAGGGCTGCGAGTACATTCTTGTCACTGCAGAGATGCCATGGAGTGCTGGCTGCTCGGACACGGCAGACTGGCTGCTACAGCAAAGATTTCAGATTCATGAAGGTTAGTTTCCCAAGGGCTGGAGATGCTCTAGCTTCTTCTCATTGACTGTTTCAGTCTTTGTCGGCCTTCTTCAGCTGCCCTCAAGCTGATTGTTTGGCTGCCATTCTTCTGAGCATGCTGGGGATTACAGAGTTAGTGCCAGTCTAGGGCCTGGTGACCTTGGAAGCAGATCATGCTGCTGATGCTAGAGCAAACAGGACTGTCTTTGTTGATTTAAAACCCCAGGAGGGGGTTGCCTCCTAGTCCAAACCAAGGCTCTTCGGGAAATCTGCTGTGCTGGGGAGTAGGTTTTGCCCCACATCCCTCCAGAGAGGTTGTTGTAGGGCCCCACTTGGCTCTCCTAGATAAGTTATTCCAGGCAGTTTATTTCTGGTCCCTGTGTCCCTCGGCTGAGTGTGACAGGGGATAGAGTGCTCAGCTGAGCAGTTTTCATCCTGCACTCCACAGGAGTGCATTTCTGCACTTCGGGTTTTGCAAGTGTTGTGCATGTGTTTGTTGGCAGGGGAGAGCCATTGGGAAACTTCCCTGGCTCAGACCCATGGTGTGTCCCATGGTCCTGGCACAGAACAAAAATTCAATTGTGTCTCTTCTTTGCTGCCTAGAAAATAGTGACCAAAAGCTGTGGCCACTGTGAAGAGTTGTGAGTGTTGGGAGCACCTGCAGCTCTGGTCCATGGGGCTAACATGGACCCCGAGGGATGGCACTGTTTTGGGGAGCCCAGGGCTCATTCTAGCTCTGTTCCCACAGCCATTCCTCTGTCCCATCTCTCTCTGGTTTTCCCTCAACTCTTCAGGCTGCTTTTTTATTCCAAGGGATAGTCCTAGTCTCATGTGCATGTCCCCCTTCCCCTCAGGAAGCAGCAGTGCCAGTGTGTGGGGAGCAGGGCTGGGGAGCCCTGCTCTCTCCTCTGAACCCTGACTTAGTGCACCACGTCGCTTGGAGCAAGATTGTTGTTTTATTTTTTATTAACCTCTTTGTACCTCAGCCCCTCATTTGGGGAAAAAAAAAAAAAAAAAAGGGGATGGACCCAGTTGTGGAAAGCAACCTGGGAGCTCTGCATGCAGCGTGGTGCTACACTTTCCTGTGTATCTAAATATCTGGCTGTCAATGCTTTCATTCACATCCAGCAGCTACACCTGGAAGGTGGAAGCCATGCTCATCTCTGCTGGGAAGCAGAGCCTTCTTCTTTTCAAAAAAACCCTCCAAAACAGGCAAGTTGGCTGTACTCGTTCACCTGGCACCCTGGGTGTGGCACAACCGACCCTGTGAGGCAGCCAGGAAGGGGTCGCTCCTTTGTTAAATTGCATAATTAATTAATCGGGAGTGGGGGGAGGCGTGCGTGATTTGCTGTCCGGGGGTGGCACGGGTCTCCGGGCAGCTGTGAAAATTATGTCTGCAAATAAAACGGTGAGAGCCAAGGAGATATGTGTCATCTCATTCTTCCATCCCTCTCCACGAACCGTCTGGGGTCTCTTTCATGGGGACCTTCATCTACAGTTTCCTCCTGAGGGGAAATGGAGGGTCAGGCGCTGATCTCTTCTCTGCAAAAAACAACAGGACCTGAGGGAAACGGCCTGAACCTGTGTCAGGGGAGGTTTAGGTTGAAGTGGGGACCAAGACTCTCGGGGTTTAGGAAAAGACTTCTCCAAGAGAGTGACTGGGCACTAGAAGAGGCTGCCCAGGGTAGGGGTCTCAGCTACAAGCCTGACAGAGTTGAGGAAACGTTTGGACAGCTCGGGTGGTGTGGTGTGTTGATCCCCCTCCGTGTGGGGTCCTGCCCGGAGGCGGGGGTTGGGCTCGGTGACCTGATGTGTCCCTTCCAGCCCCGGCTACGCTCTAGCTGATCCTGACTGGTGCCTTCGCCTTGCGCCGATGTTTGTCCCTCCGCGGCTCCCACCTTCCCGGCGCGCGCCCCCTCGGCCCCGCGCTTCCCTGTTGCCTTGGTGACGGCCGCAACCGCCAATCGGCGGCGAGGGCGGGAAAGCGGCGGCGGGCGATGGAGGCGGCCATGAAGCGGCGGCGCGGGACGGAGACGGAGCAGGGCTGCCTGCGGGCCTGGGCCGCCCACAGCCAGGCGCTGGTCGGGCGATGGACGGTGCGTCGCGTCCTCTTCCTTCCCCTCTCCCTTCCCCTCTCCCTTCCCCAAGCCGCGGGGCTGCCGCCCGTGCCGCTCCGCAGCAGGGCCGGCGCTAAGTGCGTGTTTGCAGACGGCGCGGTGCGGCAGTGAGGAGCGGCAGGCGCGGCGGCAGCTGCGAGACGAGTTCCGGGAGCTGCTCCTGAACATCCGCGGTGAGTGGCGGCCGCCGTGCCCCGCCTTCACCTCCCACTGCTATCCCGGGCCTGAAGCGTGTGGGCGTGGAAGCATCGGCTCCCTGACACCTCTGTTTACCGGGATGCAGCTCCGGTATGTCGGTGCTGGAGACAAACGCGTGAAGGCGGCGGGGTGAAAGGGTTCCCACTGCCCAGTGCTGAATGGGGCCTGCAAAGGAGTTAATCACAGAATCATCAGGGTTGAAAGGGATCTCTGAAGATCAGATCAGCCAGTCCAACCACCCTGCCAAGGCAGGGTCACCTGGAGCAGGTGACACAGGAACGCATCCAGGTGGGGTTGGAATGTCTCCAGAGAGGGAAATTCTACAACCTCCCTGCACGGCTGTTCCAGTGCTCTGCCACCCTCAGTGTAAAGAAGTTCTTCCTCAAGTTGAGGTGGAGTTTCTTGTGTTTTAGTTTATGAATATTGCTCTTCCGTTTCAGCTCCAGTATCCCAGCCAAGGTGAAATGATCCCTGTTGCCCTATGCTGACCTGGGCCAGCAAAAGGGTTACTATCCAGCCTCAGATTCTGCCTTAACTTGCTGGGCAGAGCTTTGGGGATTCTGTAAAAAAAAAAAAAAAGTGAGGCAGTCTTTCTGTGGGAAGTCAGGGAAGAGGCTCTCTGACACAATCATGGAGCAGAGAAAGCTCAACACGAGGCAGCTTAATTTCCAGTTTCCTCAGTGCAGGAGAGACATGGAGCTCCTGGAGAGGGTCCAGCAGAGGGAAATGAGAATAACTAGGGGACTGGAACATCTTTCTTACAAGGAAAGCCTGAGCAATCTGGACCTGTTCAGTCTGGAGCAGAGGTGACTGAGAGGGGACCTCATCAATGTCTGTCAGTGTCTGCAGGGAGGGGTCAGGGGATGGATCAGGCTCTGCTCAGTGGTGCCAAGCAGTAGGCACAAGGCAATGGGAGAAAATGATGCACAGGAAGTTCCACCTGAACATGAAGAATAACTTTACCCTGGTGACTGCACATGGGAACAAATTTTCCTGAGAGCTTGTTGAGTCTCCCTCACTGGACATACTCAAAAACCATCTGGATGCAATCCTGGGCCACGTGCTCTAAGATGGCCCCGCTTGAGCAGGGAGATTAGACCAGATGAGCCACTCTGGTCCCTTCCAGCCCCACCCATTCTGTGATAAGGAGAGAGACACAGCATGTGAAAGGGTGGATGTCTACTGGAACAGAGTAGGCTGTTGATGTTCTTCTGGGAGAGTTAAAAGTCCTGGAGGACTGCAGCATTTTGGTAGCTGGGGAATGGACGTCTAAAACAGCACTTGGAGTGCTGACACATGCTGTCTGTCTGGTATTGCATTTCCCAGGTGGCTAAATCACACCACAATCACTAAAAACTTCTTGCCAAGCCACTTCTCTTGTCGCCAAGCCAGGTGTTGCCACCTGAGTATGGATCGCTGTTTATTCTTAGCCATCTGAATTTCTTGTTGGGTTGGCTGTGCCCACAGGGCTGCCGGCTGCCCTCCCTGCCCTGCCTCTGGAACTCACTGTCCTCTACAACTCCCTGCTTTTCACTGTGGGAGCATCTGACTCTGTCATCAAAGGAGAAGCAGAAGGAATACGCCAGGGGCTCCTCAGGGGTAAGGATGTCATTGTTTGTTTGGGGAGTTCTCGGGGTGAGGAGAGCGTTCCCTGTGCTCTGGAGATCCTTGGTGAGTGGCTGGAGGTGCAGGAACTGTGAGCAGACACTCCTGGTTCTGCCAGGGAAGGCGAGGGAAACTGTGGGCAGGAACCGCTGGCTGTGCTTGGAAATGGGAGGAACTGTAAGCAGACACCCAGGCTCTGCCTATAAGGGCTGGAGGTAGAGTGGCATGTGGCCAGGGACAATGTGCAGCTGCCTGCCTGCTGCTGCCTGCAGGGATGGGCTGGAGATTTCAAGGGAAACAAGAGTTTTTAATGTATAAGGTGCAAAGTCTCTAGCAAACTTTTAGTGACAGTAGAAAATTACTGTTTTCTTTAATTATAGCGTGCTGGCTTCAAAGAAAACTCACTGAAACAGGCTGCAGCTCAGAGGTGGATCTGCAGTGTTGTCACATGCTTACCTGAGGGCACATGACTTCAAGGGGGCACAGCAGAGCTGGAGTCTAGCTCTGAGCTGTGCTGTGTGTTGTCTCCCGAGTGTGCTGCTGTCAGCTCCTCTCTCTTAGAGCTTGTTTTCCATTCTGCTGAGGCCAGGCCAGCCCCGCAACCCCATTCCTTCCATCGCTACGAGGAGCCTGTGCTTGTTTGAGGCTTTCTCTGCCTCTTGCATCCAGGGTGTCTGTTACGGGCACCAACACATTGTCTCACAGCTCTAGATCTTTTTGCTTGTGGGTTTTTTTTTTCAGTTCTGGAGGCTTGTGGGGCTTGCGGAGAGGATCTTGGCATGGAAGAGCTGTGGGAAAAGGTGCTGCAGGAGGTAACCATGGAGAAGCTGCAGGCACCTCTGCACCGCCTTGGGGCCCTGCAGGCAGCCTGGTGGCTGGCAGCCAGGCGGCTGGGAAGTGTTGCTGGTCTCTTCCAGCTCCTGAGCACTGCTGAGGTAACTGGGCACAGGCAGATGCTAGCAGAGCTGGCATAAATACTGTGTTTGTCATAAAACTCACTGTGAAAAATGTTGTGGCACTTGGACAGCTGAACCCATCAGTGCTGCCCAGTCAGCATGACTAATCCTCCCCGTGGCATCCCAGCAAAGCCTAATGGCCCTGAGAGTGTTAATGGATCCCAGAATATTCTGCCTATGTGGGCCCTGGACTTCTGTGTGTCAGACAGGAGACTTGGGCAGGCTGGAAGAGGGCTGCAGATGGACTTGCAGACTCTGTAGGGAACAGAAGTGGGATGCAGAACCTTCCCTGCTGATCAAAAGGCTGCTGATGGGTGGGTCCCATCTTTCTGACTGAACTCCAACAGTCATCTATTGCATGCCAGGAGGCCCTGGAGGTGCACCCCACTCTGAGGTGGGGAGGTGCTGCCCCAGGCCAGGCAGGAATTACTGCAGTGAGTGGGTTGTAGCTGAAGGGAACAGATGGTAGAACATTGCTCCCCAGTCTGCCCCCACTGCAGACAACAGTGTTGAGTGGTTTGGTGGGACCTGTTTCTCTGTGCACTTGGACCAGTTTCCTGCTTCCCTTCAGCATTCCTTGCTCTCCTCTGTGCCTTCACAGGACCCAGGAAGAGCTCACTGCAGTGAGGGACAGAACGAAATCCTCTCCATGATCAAGGCATGGCAGGTCCCTCCTGAGGAGGCCTCCCTGCCCCTTGTACAAAGTGCCAAGGACTTGAAGGAAATCCTCTGCACTGCAGCAGCCTTCCTGCAAGGTTTGTGGGGGGCAGGTACTCATGCCAGCACAGTCTTCTGCTGCTCTGTCCCAGGACCGCTTTTCCTGCCCTTATCCTGGTTTCTCTTCCCAAGCAAACTGACCCTTGGGTTTCTTTTGGCTGTTCCTTTGGAATCAAGTCTGGCTGAGCCTCTGAGTCTCAACCTTTACATTCCATATTCAAAAAGCTTCCCTGCTTTTCCCCAGCTCATCCTTTTTCTGCACTATCATGGGGTTCCTCTGCCTGTTTGTGACTCTAAGAGAGGTGTCTGGGCCCTGCAGTGACCTTAAAGCAGAAGGCTGGCAGGGGTTTTATGAAGATTTTCCTTTCTTCTGTCTGTCTTCTGAAACTTATCTTGTTCCAAGCATGTTGTTCCTGTCAGACTAGGGTGCTGCAAGAGCCACACAAAGCTGTTGTGAGGCTTTGTAGCCTGGTGTCACAGGGAGCAATGGATTCTCTCTGGCTGCTGTGTTCCGTCCTGCCTGTTTTCTCTACTGTTTTGACAACCCCAGCAGCTCCAGGGACAGCCAGCACTGCCTCACTGTGCTTGGGCTCCTACCGGGCCTTCCTGCCAGAAGGCAGGGCAGGAGCTCTGGCCCACACACAGCCGGAGCCAAAATAGTCAAGGGTGGCACCAGCACTTCCAGCAGGGAGGTGGCAGATATGAGCGTGGTATTGCTATGTGAGAGCAGCCTCAGAGGGTAGCCTGAAAAGAAGACTGAAGGAAAAGCAAATAACAAGTGGTGATAAATATTAATCTACTGATATCCCAAAACATCCTGCTGGGAAATGACCTAGATGGGCTGAAAAAATTCTGAAGTTCTGTGTGTGCTTCCCTATCTGCACTGTTGTCATTGTGGATGAATGTGGAGGTGAACTTGCCCGGCACATACCCCTGTCCTTGTTCTGGGCCAAAGGAAGAATTTTGGGCTTGGAAGCTGCTGTTATTTCTGCTGGACATTTCCAATGAGTGGCTTGTTCTCTTGCAAAACCACTAAAGCAAAGATGTCAGCTTGGCACTATCCTGCTGTGCATCACTGGGTTTGGAGGGCATCAGGCAAGTCCCTATGGCACTGGGAAGAAAAGGGCACCACCGCTTGTTTGGGACTTGGTGGGACACAAAAGTGAGCCACAGAACCAATATGCTGTGTCCTAGGGCTGCAGGAGCTGGAGGCTGGGAACTTCCCTGCCGCCCTTTCCCTCCTTCAGGAAGCTGCAGGAGGATTCTGCTCCAAGAATATCCTGGCCCAGATCTACACCTGTCTTGGCTGCTGCGCTCAGCAAATGGTAATGACAGCAAAGAGGGGAAAGGCAGCTGTGGGGTGGGAAGGCTCAGACTCATAATGCCTCTGTGTGGTCCAAGGCCTCTCAGGGAGGGAAGGCCTTGAGCAGAAATTGCCCTTGTGGCCCCAGCCTCCTTGGACAGGGTGCAAAATCCATGCCAAGGTTTTGGCTGATTGCAAAGTGTTGCTGCAGAGAGAGAAGCTCAAAAACCAACCTGAGGAGGGCTGCCTTTGGCTAAATTGCTGCGCTGCTTCTTCTCTTGGGGAAGCAGAGCAAGAATCTGGATCCTACCAAACATTAAAAACATCAGCAGGATGTGCTTTCAACATGCATGTCTTCCCATACACCTAGGGCAAGCCTCAGACAGCCCTTCAGCACTTGAAACGGGCCCTCCAGGTAGATTTCCAGTGCCTTCCTGCCCTGTCCCACGTGGCAGCAGTGTACCGTGAACTGGGAGAGACCGATGTGGAGCTGCAGGCCCTGACCCTACTCTATGAGGTTTGTCTGATTCCTGTAGTTCAGGGATGAGTTTTGCCCAGCAGAGCCTGCATGGAGCTTCAAAAGCAGGCTTCTTCCTTCTGGGAGGCTGTTTGACCCTGGAGGGAGTCCCCAGAATAGCAGAGTGCTGTCTTCAGCAAGTGGGCAGGAAGGAGTCCAGCGAGATCTGAAATTCCTGCTCAGCACCATGTTTGGATGTGGCAAGACCTCGGGTCCTAGTTCATGTTCATGGTGGCTTGGGAGGTTATACTGCCAGGTCAAAAAGTATCAATCTCTTAGTAAAGTATGTAATAGTAAAGAGGCCTTTAAGGGCAGATTTTGGCTGCAGTGAGGCAGTGTGCATTACCTGTGTGAACCTGCCTGGGAGAGTAGGTCACAACAGTAGACCCTGAGTTATCTCTCTTTAGCTGTTTGAAAACTGTCAGATACACACAGAGAGGAGAGGGAACTCTCTCCTTACAAATGGTCTTACTAGGTCTGTGGCTGCAATGGGAGTTGGTGTTCCAGGTAGCTCAAAGTACTTTGAACTAAAAACCTGAGGTGATCTGGATGATCTTGCAAATCTCCTGGTGCCATTTGGAGATCAGAAGTCTGCCTGCCCTTGTGTGATCCTGATGGCTCTTGCTGGAAGCAACTGTGATAACAATGTAGTTGTGCTTGTGAAGTACAGCACTTCTGCTTGCCTGGGTGCATCTCCAGATGTCAGAAGTCACAAAAGATTGCAGCTGCCAGAGACTTGACCAGTGCAGTGTAGATGTAGAAAACACATTTTCTGTTCCTGTTTCACAGGCTCTGAGAAAAAACCCTCCAGCAGCAGCTGCTTCCTCTAGTCCCTATTTGCTCATGCGAACAGAGCTGCTTGTCTACACACCAGTGCTCACTTCCCTCCTTCGCCATCGCCACCCCTCTGAAGTGAAGTACCTTCTGGCACAGCGGTGTCTCCAGGATGGGAGGTAATGGTGCCACTGGTCTGCTTGCAACAAGCTGCTTGTTTGGGCTCTGCAGTTTTCCTTATGCTTCTGGAAATGGTCCAGTTCAGTACTGCTGTCATAGGTCTGCTCACAGCATGGAGATTGTGAACAGGGGGAAAGACTGCGGGCTGGCAGTCCAGGCTTCACCTGGCTGATGACACTTTTCCTTCCACCACATGTCCTGTTCCTGTTGCAGGGTGGCTGATGCAGTGGAACATTACCTGGATTTTCTGTCGCTCCTTCAGGAGCAGCAGGTAGGTGTCCTGGTAAAGAGCTCCCTTGGTGACCTAGAGGATGAGGGTTGGAGGGATCCAAACCCACTCCTAAGGGCTGAGCCCAGGAGCTCTGGACTCCAGGCTTCAGTGTCTAGTTTGAGATGTGAAGGAAAAGAGGTGGGGGCTGATGTAAAGGAAATGAAGTGGGGGCTGGCACCCCCGACCTGTGGCATGTCTGCCTTTGGATTCACTCCAGAGAGCACTCACCACTGCTGTTTGGAGAGACAGCTTCCCCTTCCCCGTGGGAGCAGCTGTCAGCCTGATTTTGGGTGTCTTTCACTTCCGGAGTAGGGACTTGATGCCTGGACTCTGCTGAGCTGTTAGTCCTTCCCATCTTCTGCCTGCTCCACCAGGCTCCAGTGACTGTGAGAGAGGGCTTGAGCTTTGCTGGGCAGTAGCTCCACCTTCCCAGTATGCACAGAGTCATGCTGCTTGGCAGAGAACTCTGCAGTTCTGCAGCACGGATGTCACTTTTGTTCCCCAGGTGCCCCTGGATGGTAGCTCAGCTCTGCCCAGGATCCCAGAGGTGTTCCTGGAAGCAGCATCTGCCTTGGAGCAGGCTGGGAGGCACCAGGATGCCATAACTGTGTGTAAGGAGGTCATCAGCCGGACAACTGACCTCATTCCACAGGTGCTAAGAGTGGAGGAGAGGCTGGAACAGACAGAGTCCTCATTGCCAGTGGCAGAACTGGCGGGTGGACTCCTGTCCCAGAAGAAGGAGAGCCTGTGCTGCCTTGCCTGGAGAGCAGCTGGATACCTGCAGCAGGGCTGGGCTTGGGCCAAGCTGGGCGAGAGCAAGGAAGCTGTAACACAGTTCACCAGGTGATAGAGCCTTGCTGGGAGAAGGGGCCTCCCCAGCAGGCAACAATGGATGGTGGGGCCAGGGCAGGACACAGCATGGCCCTGACAACTTGGCACTCCTGACAGCCCAGGAGTGACTCCAAAGCTCCTCTGGCCTCCCACCCACAGGTGCCTCAGTGATCTCCTGCGTGTCCAGCTTCATGGGTCTGGTGTCAAACGGACAGGTAGGACACCACACAAGTGAGACCTGTGTGGGGCCTCAGCTGGGTCAGGATCTGCGTGCTTGGCAGCAGCAGGTACAGGGCCAAGGTGATGGGCCCAGCATGACTCTGGCAAGAGGCAGTTGTCCCAGGGTGCAAAGCTCTGGGCTGTGCTAAAGCTTCTGAAGAGACTGGCTGGTTTTTTTTGGAGCAGAGTTTGGCCTTGGCTCTGCCTCTTTCACTGCCTAGGTAGCAGTTAAAGGGGCTGTGAACTGGAAAGCTTCTCCAATCCAGTTTTTAGGGAAAAGATATATGCCAGTGGTGCAGAGGGACAGCCAAAGGCCAGGCTGCTGCTGAGGTCACTGTTCACCCCAGCCATGTAACATTCTGGGCTCTTGACATTCTTCACTCTCCCCCTCTGCTGCCTCCCAAGCTCTTCTGGCCTGGCATGGAGGCTGAACTTTGCCATCTGTCTCACGAGCTGGAGGATGAGCAGCCCAAGTAAATGCTTGGCCTTTCCTGCCTGCTAACCTGCCTCAGCCTGCTGGGAATAAGGGAGAGACTGTCTGGAGGATGTTGTCTTCAGGTGTGTATGTGTCTTCCTGTGGCAGAGAATCTCCAGCCAGAAGTGGAGGTACTCCAGAAGATCAGGTTGCTCTCTCTCATTGGGCGAGGTACACAGTTCCTGGAGCTGGGGAGGAACAAAGAAGCTCTGTTGGATTTCCAGCACAGTTTGCAGATCTCACCAGGTAAGAGGCTCATTTTGGTGAGGAACACAAGCAATTTCCACAAATTTGTCCTGGGCTGCTTTGCTGTCTTCAGCAGGAAGTTCTTATGCTTTATACCATATTTTTTCAGGTGTCAAGGGCAACAGTAGGGCCACTAGCAATGTCACATAGTAGAGATGTTTCTGTAGAGCCTGGTCACCTCACTGCCATGGAGAAACAGACCAAAACTATTGTCAGAGGAGTATATCAGAACCCTGACAACAACCTGTGTCTTCAGATAGCTTGGAAATTTCCTGCCTCAACCCCAGCCTGGTACAGTCAGCTTTCTCCCAGACAGGTCTACTTTCCCAGAACAGAGGAGTGGAGCTGTGCTTCACTCAAGGAAGCAGCATGTTCATGCCTGGTAGTACAGAGGCCTGCAAAGGGAGCATTCTTGTCTTGAGCTCAGCCAAGGCATGGCTTGTGCTGCTGACAGGGCTGCTCTCTCCCATTGAGTGCTCTGACATGCTGAAGAAGTGTGAGCTTCACCAGGATCTGTCAGACTTGCTGGTCCCAGTCCTGCCTGTGGCTGTTCCCCCTGGGGGTGCGGACCTGCCTGCAAAGAGAACCCCAGTCTGTGTCCAAAGAGAGGTGTGGCAGGCTGTGCCCCAGGGCTGATGCCATCTGCCTTGGCTGCCAACCCTGGGGTTAATTAGAGCCTGTGAAACAGCCAGGACAGCCTCCTCCCCATTACACTACCTCTCCTTACACTCGTTGCCCTTGTCTGTCTTCTGAGCTTCTTTTGTTATACCCTGCAACCCACAGCAGTGCTGAGGACCTGCTCCTTCCTCCTCTGCTAAGGGCTGATCCTTCTTCCTGCCTTGCAGGTGATCCAGCTGCTGCCTCCTACTTGGTGCAAGCCTTGTGGAAGCTGAACCGAAAGCAGGAGGCGGCTGCCCAGTGGCAGAAGTTCTCCCAGAGCTCCCCTGGAGAGAATGGGCAGCAGCCAGGGCAGGGAAGGTGTGTAGAGGGATGGGTGAGACCTCAGCAGTACAAACTGTCTGTGAGGGCAGTTTAGGTGTCCAAGGAGCTTCCCCTGATGACTGCTCTGAGGGGCCACAGGCTGTGGCTCTGTTGGGACACCCTGGGGCACAGAAGAGCTGACATGGAGCCAAATGGGGAGGGCAGACAGAGGCTGCAGGTAGAGCAGGGGGACCTGCAGAACAAATGTCTCAGGGCATGGCAAAGGAATGCTGCAGTCCTCACTGCTGCCATGTTCCCTTTTCTTTCAGGCCCCTCCCTTTGTACCTGGCTTCATGTCTGGAGCAGGTGGTGTTCCCTCACAGTGAACCTCTTGCCAGAAGCATACAGGATTTCCTCGGGGCAGCAGCCCAGGACACCCCAAGCTGACCTGGTCATGCCTGGCATGCCCACCTTCTGAGGTCTCCCTGCACTTGCCTGGCACAAGGCCTTCAAGAACTCCTTGAAGACTCAGAATTACTCTGTGAAGAAGCTAGATTCCCAAGGGACTGAAACAGAATAGATCTCCTTTTCTAATAAAAAAACCCAGTTCTGTTTAGCTTTGGGTTTTTCCATGCTCTTTTTCCAGAACGAAATGTTGCAGTCATGGCTGTGACACTGCTTCCAGCTACTAAGAGCCCATGGGCTGTGTGCCCTGGGTGTGTGAGAGATCAAGGGCAGAGATACCTTCACCCTCTGTGCCCTGTGCTTCGTGGGGCTGGCTCGGCACTCAGGCTCCAGGGAGCTGCTGGTCTGTCCTCTCTGTGCTTTGTGTACTGGCTTTTTGCTTGGTTACTGTGCTTAGGAGCCCAGAGAAGGGGTTTTGTCTGAGGTACGTGGCTCTGAGGTCTGAATTTCACAATGCTGAACTGGCCAGAGATAGCAGCAGGGTCCAGACCCACGCCTGTGGCCCCGAGGGTCTGTGCCAGTGCCATAGCTCCAGGCCCCTCACCCTCAGGGCTGAAGGAGCACATGTCCCTGCCCAGTGTCTGGTGGAGCTTTTTTTGGATGAGGAAGGTCCCCTGACCCCATTACCCAAGCCTTTGGCAAGCCTTGCCTCTCTTCCTCAGGAGGAAGGGGTGCTTGGGAGGCCAAGGCCAAGGAAGAGTGAGGGTAGAGGAAAGAGGGCATGACAGAACTCTGGAGAGTGCAAGGTAGAAGCTGCTGCAGCCTCTGAATGCTGGAGGGACAGAGAGGGGCTTTGGGTGGGCTTTGTCCTGCAATTCCTTCAGAAAAACACCTTGGCATATTCTGGGCTGCATCCAGAGCCCCGTGGGCAGCAGGGCAGGGAGGGCATTCTGCCCCTCTGCTCTGCTCTGCTGAGACCCACCTGGAGCACTGCATCCAGCTCTGGCTCCCAGCACGGGAGGGACAGGGACCTGCTGGAGTGAGCCCAGAAGAGGCCACCAAGATGATCAGAGGGCTGCAGCACCTTTGCTGTGATGAAAGGCTGAAGGAATTTGGATTGTTCAGCCTGGGGAAGAGAAGGTTCCAGAGAGACGTAGCACTATCCAGTAGCTAAAAGGGGCTTCCAAGGAAGATGAAGAAATGCTTTACAAGGACATGTAATGATGGGATGAGGAGGAATGGCTTTAAACTGAGTGAGTAGGTTGAGATTAGATTTTGGAAAGAAATTCTTCCCTGTGAGGGTGGTGAGGCCCTGGCACAGGTTGCTCAAAGAAGCTGTGTATGCCCCATCCTGGGAAGTGTTCAAGGTCAGGTGGAATGGGGCTCTGAACAACCTGCTCCAGTGCGGGGTGTGGAGGGGTGTGAAAAGGGATCTTTAAGATCCCTTCCAACCCAAGCTCTTCTTGCTCTCACCCAGGTGAGTGAATAATTTTTTCCCTGTGAGGGTGCTGCGGCCCAGCACAGCTTGTCCAGAGAAGCTGTGGCTGCTCCTGGAGCAGCCCCGGGAGCGTTCGAGGCCGGACCGGGTGGGAGGTGCTGGTACCCACGGCAGGGCGGGCCCAGTCACTCGGTGAAGCCGCGGCCATTCCCTGACCGTGAGCAGGAGCGAGGCTGCTTTGAGTGGCGGGAAAAGGCGCGCGTGCGCACCACGCCCCTTCCGATTGGCCCTGGCCTCGGGAGCTGCTCAATCAGCGGCGGCTATGGAGGCGGGACTTCCCCCCCGCATGTTCCCGTCGGTGGCTCTTCGCCATTGGCCGTGAGGGAGCTGTCGCTCGAAGGGAAAGCCGCGCTGCGATTGGCCGAGGGAAGTGGCGCCTGGCTGGTGACGATTGGCCAGGGCACACAGAGGGGCGTGGCTAAGGCGGAGCCCTCGGTCTTTTTTTTTTTTATCGTCTCCCATTGGCCGAGACGGCGACCGGTCGGAATTTTCGATTGGCCGGCGCACGCTGTTGCTAGGCAGGCGAGGCGACGTGGGTGGGGCTCCCCTCACCGATGAGTCGGCGCTGAGGCTCAACCAGCGCGGACGCTCCGAATTCGCCGCCCGCCGCCCGCGACCCCCGCGACCCTCCGGACCCCCCGCCCGCCCCGAGGAGCCGCCATCCGCCGCCCCTCTCCCCCTCCCCGCAGCGTCATGGCCTCGGGATCCGAGTAAGTGCGGGCCCCGCCTCCTCCCCGCGGCCTAGGCCTCGCCGCGGCCTGGGCCCGGTCCGGCCTGCCCGCTTCACTCGTGGCGGCCCCCAGGCCCCAGGCAGGCGAAGGCGGTGCCAGAACGGGGATGAGCCGCTTCCCGCCGTCCGCCCCGCCACGGCCGGGCCTGGCCGGGAAGTGTCGAGTCATGGCGGGGGGGCGAGGCCGGGCCGGGCCTCCTGCCGTGCCACCGCCGGGCCTAGGGCCGCCCGCCCGGCGGGCCCTGAAGTACGGAGGGCTTTGTTTTCTAGACCCGTCCCGGGCTCCTCCTGCTCGCAGCGGCCCTGGAGCCGGGGCTGGCGAGTGACTCGGCGCTAGTCGAGGCAGACATATTGTGCCGGGCATGGCCGAGGCGATCGGTGGTGTGTTTCCGTCTCGGGTGTCTCGCCTCACTCTTGTTGGCTCTGCTCACTTACAGGCTGAGGATCGTCTTCCATGCTCCTCAGGAATGAGTAACAGTCTCTGTATGCAGCCCACGTGCGTTTTGAGAGGAGTAAAAAAAAAAAAAAAAAAAAAAATTCCCAATCCAAGAATACTCGAAGTGACTTTTTGACTTTGCTAGAGGCACTTTTACTGTATTTTGGTGTTATTTGAGTATGTTTTCCTTTTTTTTTTAACAACTCCTGGAATCCAAACCTGTTTGGCCCTGCAGAGTCACTTCCAGCGAGGTATGCCAGGCATTCTGTGTGGAAGTGACATTCCCAGACTCCGGTTGTGCAGCTGGGTGAGGTTAACAGTGTTTGTAAAAAGGGATTTCTACTTCAGCAAAGTTTTTCTCACCCACGCAGGAACCAGAAAAAGTTAGTTTGTAGCTGGAACACGGTTACTTTTTAGATGCCATTTTTTTGTCACAGCTGCTGGCAGCCATCTTGCTGAACCGAGCCTCAGCATGGCAAGTAGCATTCCAAAAACTAAAGCGGTGTGATTTCTGAAGGGATCCCTTCTTTCCTCTCCCAGCCTGTCTCAAACAGTGTTGAAAACTTGGCTTCTCCACCATGTGTCTAAACTCCCCCCATGGTTGTCTTGTTTCAGAGTCTGCAGTCAACACATACCTCAGATACTTCACTTGGGGATAAAAACGTTTTATGACTTTTTTTCTTTAATACGTACCTGGGAAAAGCAGTTCAGTCTGTAAATCAGATGTTCAGATTGGTAAAAAATTTCTCACAGGTTTTATCTGGGAAGTGATTTCACAAGGTGGTGGTAAAAAGTCAGTGTGCAGAGGAAATGGCTGATTTCACTTTGGTTACTGCAGCTGGAATCATTCTGGGAAGTGGCTTTTTCCTTATTTTTAGCACCAGCTTGAAGGAACAGCTTGTTTCCTTATTTTAAGCAGGGCTTTGGAGGTTGGTTATTATTTTCAGAAAGATCACTAATTGGTAATGACTTTCTGCTCTTGTTTTTCATAGCCTCCCCTGTGATGCCTCTGGGCATTATCAGTTGCTGAATGAGGGGAGCTCTGACACAGAGAGAAACCACTGACTGGTGTAATTAAGTCCATGAAGCTGTGTCTGGGCAGGTTGAGGTTGGATATCAGGAAAAGGTTTATCCTGAAGGTGGTCGGTCACTGAAACAGGGTCCCCAGGGAAGTGGTCACAGCACCAAGCCTGGCAGAGTTCAGAAAGCATTTGGACAATGATCTCAGGTGCATGGTGTGATTGTTGCGGCTGTCCTATGCAGGGCCAGGAGTTGGGCTTGATAATCCTGATGGGTCCCTTCTAGCTCAGGTTATTCTGTGGTTCTCTAAGTTGTAGAAAGTCCCCCTGGTCATTCCATGTGTGAAATGAGGCTGCTGAACTGCATTACTAAGAGAGAAAATGGTTGACCTGTTAATGGTTGGCCTTTAGGGCTAGTACATATTTGCTTCAGTTTTATAGATGTCTTGCACATTATATGCAAGCTTGGCCATTTGCTGTGCTGGTGATTGTGTTCTCACTTCTGACTTCTATCTAGGGGCAGCTTAATACAGACCTTGAATTACCTTTTAATTCCAAAACAGCTCTAAAGCTACATTTTCTGTTCAGCTTGTCTCTTTGTTAAGTCAGGGAAAGAAAGGAGTGAGAGGGAGAGCATGTGAGGGAGCTGACAAACTGGGTAGATCAGGGAGGTGATTTGGAGGGTTTCCACCAGGCTGTCTCTGACCAAAAGCTCATCAAGGAGCTTTAAAAATTACCTGGGTTAGCTTTCTGTCCCTATCCTTTCCCAAAGTTTCCTGGCAGGAGGGAGACCCAACCCACGCCTTAAGCTTTCCTGCTTGGTATTTTCTGTTTGTGCTCTCCTTCTCACAGATGTTGGGGTTTCTCTGAGTGTGATTGAGGTGCACAGATCTCTTTTGCCTTGTTATTTCAGCTGCAGCATGAGGAACCGCTGGAGAGGTGCAATGAGGGCAAATGGTGATGATAACAATATTGTAAATTGCTGTTGAAAGATGGGTAGTGCTTATCTAGACCTTGCCCTTGTCTGCAGGAGAAATGTAATTTTGTAGCGCTTTTGTTTTTTCCTCTGCAGACCTGCCAGGTCAGGGCACTGAAGCTGACCCTGCACATTTAGCTCCCTGGGTGCTCTTTCTTGGACACTTTTATTCGATTTTTAATGCCTCCAATCCTTTTTGGTCTCTCTTAAGTGTATCTGATACTGATCCAGCTCTCAGTTCTCAGAGAACTGTAGGTTCAGTTCCTCCATATTAAAACTTTTTTCTCTTATTTAGCAGAATCAAGTGGATTCTTGCTGTGTTCTTCTGCTCTGCTGTATGTCGGGAGCTATCCAAACTTTCTCTGCAATTTTTTGCAGCTTTTGTTTTGTGTAGAGTGTTGCTTGAAAAGCTTCCAGTTGTTACCCAGTTCCTCTACCGTTTGTTTTTGATCTGGTGTTCCAGGCTGGTTTTTTTGGCTGTAATAGCAGTCCCTGCATCCTAAGGGACAGACATTTAGTTTCAGCAAAGTTTCATGTAGCCAAAGTCTGGCAGTGGTTTCTTATCAAAAGGCCTTGGGATTTGCATCTTGTGTGCAGAGGGAGGAGTTACAGTCACTCTGAATAACCCAAATAATGAATATTGTGTTTCCCTGGTGTCCCTTAGGTGAAATCCTGAAATCTGTTTGCTGGGTTAGTTTTCAGTGGCCAGGAGCTAATGAGGAGGTAAAGTCCTGACAAGTAGGTTGTTGGTTTTTATGCACTGTTTAACGGTAATTTGCCCTGATAATGTATTTGTTTAGTTCACTTATTGCTCTCTCAGTTTTCCTGGAAATTGAAGGCTTTTTAGGATTCACAACAAGACCACATTTTTAGAGTGATTGTGGAATTCATGAGCCTTTTCCAGGATGTATCCAGCAGCTTTTATTGTATCCTTTTTTGCTCAGACAATAGATCTGCAGTATTTTACCTCTTGCACTCTTTAATAAAGAGAGAAAAAAGGTAACTTTCAATAGTGCTGGCAGTCCAGGAAAGAAAATGGTTTACAACTTTTGTTCACTTAAAGTACTGTTGTCTGTGTTTTGCAACATGTTTCCTCTGCTGCCAGTGTTTAAGGGAAGCTTGAAAACCTTTTGAAAACAAGCTGGCTGCTCTCATGGACTTGCTTGGTATTGTTTCCCTTTTTACTTGTCAGAAAAGGGAGTCAGCACTGCATAACCTTTCTTGCAAAAGCCTCTGTCTTTAGGTGAGGAGGGACCTGGGTAACATCACACCATAGGTATGTCACCCCTCTCTAATGGACTCTTAAAAATGCAATGAACATGCCAAGTGCTGCCATTTCCACTCAAGGATTGGTTTCTTCTTGTCATTCTGTCTCTAAAAGGGTGAGATAGAGCCAAAGTTATGGCTGCTGCCATTGTCCACAAAGCTCCCTACTTTTTGCCAGTGCTTGTTGCTTGCTTAGGTCAGTGGAAGACTTTGTTTTTCTTTATTTTCTTTCAGAATCAAGTCAGACTATGCAAGGTTTTCTCTTCTGACCTTAGACATTGGCACAGCCACATACTTGGAGAAAGTAGTCAGCCCACTGGGGGAAGCTACAGCACTCTACCCCTGTTATGTGTGGCTAGTGTACACCTTCCAAGAGTTCCTCAAGAATAAGTTGGTTCCAGTTCATATTCTGTCATAGAGTAAATTATTTGCTGTATTAGCTTTTGAAGGAGAACAGTTAATCTGCCTTTCTTCCATTTCCTTGATCTTTTACTTGCTCCTTTCTGTCAAGGGAAGCGAATTATCTCGTGTATTTCTTGTGGCATTATAGGCCAGAGCTACAGTGACTTTTGTGAAGTTACGGAAAACAGCTAAAAAAACCCCAACACAAAATCGTTTTCTACAAGCACTTGAATATTGCTACAGCTTGCTAGGTTTAACAAACAGGCCTCGGCAGACTAAACTCTTACAACTCTTCCTGTCAGGGTTGCCGCAGCATTGTTCTTTAACGCTGCTATTTATCTGGGATTTGACACCAAATAGACTTGAACTTTTGTTTTGTTGGCAGCAGTTACATGTGATTTCAGATGAGTCTGACTAATAAATTGAGGCAAAACATCTTACAGTCAGCAAGATCTCACTGACCACTTCTTTTCATAGATAGCTTCGTAGCTGTATCCATTGGAAGCTCATAGTTACATTTACTGACAGAAAACATTCTCCCTTGAACTCCTGTAACTGATCCCTGGGAAGTAAAGTTCTCCTTTGTGGTACAAACAAGTAGAGTTTATAAAAGACAAGACACCAAAGAAACTTGTAAAAAGCGGAGATGAAAACAAGGAGTGACTGGCAGGGCCAGTATAATTCAGACTCATAAGCTGTGTTTTCTCTCCCAGCTCTAAAGCCGATGACTTATCTACTGCTATTCTGAAGCAGAAGAACAGGCCCAATCGGTTAATTGTTGACGAAGCCATCAATGAAGACAACAGTGTTGTATCACTGTCCCAGGTGCGTCATCTGTAGAGGCAAAGCATTTAATCGGGTAATTTGCAAGCTGTTGCTGTCTATTAACTTGAAATGTAACTTTGCAACATGAGTAGAAGTGTTTGCGACAGAAGCTACAGCTGTTACCACTGAGGGAGGGTTGTCTTGTTTCCTGACACTCCTCCTCGATAAAATGTTTTTTGAGCCTCAGTTTGTAGATTCAGTTAAGCTTGTGCCCTTCCTCTGGTTTCAGGATTAGCTCTATGTCGGAACCCAAGGTGTCCCTCAGACACTCTTGGATGTTCCGGGTCCAGGGCAGAAGCCTCTGAGACCCTGGCAGGCAGCCAGAAACCCCTGTGGTTTTGAGTTTGACCCATGGAACAATTTACCAACTTTGCAGGAAGAACAAGAAATCACAAAAGTTTAGATATTATAATAGAAGTAATCACAAAGTAAAAGGTAGGATTTTTGAGTGCTGTACAGGGGGGTTTTTGGCCTTGTACAGAGGGGTCTGAGTTTTGTACATGGGGGTCAGAGGTTCTAAGATGGAGGGATTTGGGCGTGCCCTGTCCTCCTTCTTTCTCCTTCCTGTTCCCCATGTTCTTGGTGATGTTGGCACTCATAGATTGGTTTAGGGTAGAAAGCCACTGTTCAATATAGGTAATAGGCATTGGGGGAAAACTATAAACATTTAATACGTAATGTGTGATATAAAAGATGGCACCAGCCCCTTGGGCGGGGGAGAGGAAGATGGAGGGAGACGGAGAGAGACGCAGAGGGAGAAGGAGTCAGGGAGAGTGTCAGGAAGTCTGTGTGCCTTGAGATAACATGCAATAAACTGCCTTGAGACCAGACGATTGAAGACTACTGAGACTTTCTTTGAAGGCCCGGGTTGGAGGAGAGACTTTACCACCACCCGGAGTCACCCCAAGCTGGGGGAGACTCCGGCAGCTCTATACTACTGTAGTAAGAGTCTCTGTCCTCTGGATTTAGTATATCACTTCCAAGGTGTAATTTCTAAAGTCAAATAACTCTATCTCAAATGCTTGACTTCCTGTTTATTCAAAAGCTTGTTCTAACACTTTGCTGTTTACAGGCAAAGATGGATGAGCTGCAGCTGTTTAGAGGAGACACTGTCCTGCTCAAAGGAAAGAAGAGGAGAGAAGCAGTCTGCATTGTTCTGTCAGATGATACCTGCTCAGATGAGAAGATTCGCATGAATAGGGTTGTTCGCAACAACCTGAGAGTGCGCCTGGGTGATGTGATCAGGTGAGGACACAGTGTTACCTGTGGAAGACATTAGCAGCATCACACATTATCTCATAATACCTGAGCTGCCCTATTGCAAAAAGAAGTTAAAGCCTGTTAGAAATGAATGTGAGAAAAAAGGTGGAACAGCCAAATAGCAAGATTAAAAATGCCCCAAGGATGTTTATATTCCAGTTTTTGTTGTAAAAATCATTATTAAATCGGGAATGCTTAAAAAATGTTTCAGGGATTTTGTTGTGCAGCATTTTTGGGAAGTAGAATAATAAAATGCTTTGAATTGGAAGGACCTTAAAAGTAGTAGTAAAACTTGGAAATATGGATCTCTGCTTCTTACAGGAGACAGGTTCCCATTCTGCAATGGGAATGGGTAGAATGGTAGCACGTGAACATTTCCTGAACATAAAAATGGTAGTTTGCAGCTTTAAATAAGGGAGAGTTAACAGCTTCTCCTCCTCCTGAGCATTGTCTCTGAGAAAGTGAGGGCCTGCTTCTGACACCAGACTTTCTGAAGCGATATCTGTAATAATTTTTAAATGCAAAATGTGTTTCATACAAACTTAGTAGATGAGAGAAATGAGGCCGTTCCACCCATCCCTCTACCAATAAAAATGCAAGCTTTAAACACCGCTGTAATTGGTTCAGAATAGTGCTTTGTGTGTTTGGATTTAAAGTAGAGGTGAATTCTTACTTTAACCTGGTGTGAGATTCCTGTTGTAATCTAGTGTGACAACCCATGCTCTCATCTTCTCTGTTAGCACTATGTCTGTATTGGTTCTCAGCTTCCCAAATGTGTTACCAATTGTTTTGGTTCATTGCAAGGTCAGGGAATTTTTGCTCATTTGCCCTCAAAGATTTTCTTGCCAATCTTTAACTGCTTGTAGTGTTACTGTGTCCTGGTTTCTGCCAAAATCCAGATTAATGTGCTAACACTTCCTGATTGTGGTGTGTCAAATATTTTCCTTCTAGGACAGTCTCTCTTCTCTTTTACCCTTCTACTATGTCCTCTCTGTAATGCATGTAGTAAAAGAATCCATTAGGAGTCTCTAATAAAAGTCACATATGAAAAGCTGTGTGCTCAGCTGCAGTTCCATGGCTTTTCTTAGCTGGTGAAGCCAATTTCTGCCACAGCTGGATACTTTGAGCTGTTGCTACAGTAGGCTGTTTTGCTACATTGCAAAATAATAACTGTAGTATGTGTTTAAAAGGGGGAGGCGCTTTCAGCCTTTAACCTACTCATGAGCCTTCATAACGTGAGACTGACCTACACATGGCTGCAAAGGTGTTCACCCCTGGTTGGTACTCTGAGAGCCTTTGCCTGGAATCAGTTTTATCAGCAATAGGGACTCTGGGCACTGTAATGAGAAAGAGGAGGGAAGAAAGTGTTTTCCCCAACTCACTTTTCCTTGCAGCTGGTTTTACAGTAGCTTGCTGATATAAAAGCTACTTCATGACTCTCACCAGTCCTTAGGCTACATTTGAGATGTGTGAATGTGGAGAGGGGGTCTGCAGAAAAGCAGAAGGATAGGAGGAAGCTATTAAACTCTCCAGTGGTCCTGGACAGGGCTGAAAGGAGTGAAGGCAAGCATGTGCTACGAAGACTAGCTCTTGGTGGGTATGATTTTTGCCTTGTCAGCACTGAAATATTTCTGTGTGAATAGGAAGTCTCACTAGGGCTTTTGATAGTCTTTGGATGTTCTTTCCTGGAAAGAGGCATGTCTTTTCTTGTCCAGGTGTAACACTGAGGTGCAAGTCCAGCTCTAACTGGAGTTTTCTTGTTTTGCAGCATCCAGCCTTGCCCAGATGTGAAATATGGCAAACGTATTCACGTGCTGCCAATTGATGACACGGTAGAAGGGATCACAGGGAATCTGTTTGAGGTCTATCTCAAGCCCTACTTCTTGGAAGCTTATAGACCCATCAGGAAAGGTAATAATGCCTGTCATTGAAGTCCTCACGGCCACAAGTGTGAGCTAGTCCTGAAACTAAATATGGAGAATTTCTAGAAGTTTGCACAGATCTCCATGAAGCATTAGACCAGCATCTGTAGGGACTTTGCTAGGGGTGATTTAAATTTTCAGTAATCTTCAGAAGAAATGATTGCTGCTGCTGGCTGGCAGAGCAATTTGGTAGTTCTCCTGCATTTTTTTTAGCTATATAAAATGAGAGAACATCAGAAAGGCTCAGGTGGAACTTGGGAGAAAATCTTATTAAACTAAGTCGCTGCCATGTGATGTAATTGGTGAGTTGCCTGCATATTAATCAGTTGGTTTGGTTTATGTTGTGCTTACCTAGTTTCATCAGAGTCCATCCTTCATTAATGTAGTAATTGAAGGAGCATCAGGTTCAGATCCCCACACCTGGAGTGGTGGAGTTGGCTGCAGTGAGGTGCTGAATATAGCTGCCATAGCAGTGATCATAGCATGTAACAATTAGAATCATGAAATTTTGTTAATTTCCTACTCTCATCTAAAATCAAATCACCCTGACCCATACACTGGACTTTTCCATCCTCCCACATCGCCCACAAAGTGCACCCAGGTCCTTGAGGAAAAGCAGAACAATGCATGGAAAAGCAGAACCATGTGTGGGGTTTGCCTTTGCTGGAGGCAGCAGTGACCCAAACTGTTTTTCCCAGCATATTTTTTATGTACAGTATAGCAGCTTTGTCTCCTTCTACAGTATGTAAAAGTGTTGGTTGGGCAGGGGCAGTCACCAGGCGGCTTTTGCTCAATGTGTGTCCAAAAGTTTGCTGGTTCCCCCAGCCTTTGCTCTCCCATGTAGTCATGAGCAGTCCATTGCTTCATTTGGTTTTCCAGAGGCTGGTGCATGATAGGGAATGCAATACACCCTCTGAAAACAATGCTTTGCCTGTCCCTGGGAATGGAGTAGCCTCAGTGCCTGATGTTTTGTCATCAGGTCCAAAGACTTTTTTCCTCCTAGAGTATGGAATAATATGGAACAAGCTTCCAGTGTGCTGGGCCAGGTCCCAGCAGCTTGCAGTGATTTGTGTATCTCTGGAACTGCCAGCATGACAGCACAACTTTTTCCACATATTTACTAGTTTTTCAGGATTCTACACTTGTTCAGCACTGATATTCCAAAATGTTTTAGGTAGTCACTGGCCTGGACACTTTCCCCTGATGTTCTTAAATATATTAACTGTAAACAGGACCTGAATCACATTCAGCAACATGCTGTTTCACAGCACCAAGCTTGCCAGGATTCCAGAAGGATTTGGACAATATCCTCAGGCACATGGTGTGGTCCTTGGGGCTGTCCTGTGCAGGATCAGGAGTTAGACTCAGTGATCCCCATGGGTCCCTTCCAACTCAGGAAATTCTGTGATAAGAACCAGGCTGGCTTCAGATGTATTGAAAGGATATTAAAAATCTTTAAAATGCTCAAATGCTACTGTAATCAGCCTGGGAAGGAAGACATCCGGAAGGAAGAAATTGGGAGGGAGATGTAGGAGAGGTGCAGTTACCAGTGGTTCCCAGTGGATGGCTCCCGAAGTACAGAGCAGATGGCAGTGCTCAGTTCACTCCTCAGATTCATCTCAGGACCAGTGGCTCCATCTCTTCATAAGCCACTACAGCAAAGAGCAACACAAAAATCACGTTAGCCCAGGCAGCAAGGACAATAAACCTCACCACAGGGGACACCTACACCGAGTGAGGTGTTAAAAACACAGCCTGAGAACAAGCACAAATAAACACCATCACCACCTACTATTATATACTGAATGCTTATAACAAATTTGGCTTAACATGTTCTACTCAGATCTTTTATTAGGCCAACCCTTTTCCCCCGTGCTGGCTGCCAAGAAGGACTGTTGTCCTTTGATCCCAGCATGTTCCTAAATATCAGACAGCTACTCATTCCCCACCCAGACGTGGGATGGAGAGCAGATCAGGAAAAAGGAGAAACTTGCAAATTAAGAACATTTTAGTAATTGAAACAAAGTAAAATATAATAATAATAATAGTAATGGAAAAGACAGGGGATGAAACCCAAAAAGACAGGTGTTGCACAACACCTGAGACAGTTGCTCACCACCTGCTGAATGATGCCCAGCCTGTCCCTCATCAGTATGTGATGTCTCCCAGTGAAATCCCCATAGTTTTTGCACTGGGCATGGTGTTCTATGGCATGGAATTTCCCTTTGGCCGATTTGGGTCAGCTCTCCTGGCCGTGCTCCCTCCTGGTTTGTTGTGCACCTGCTCCCTGGCAGAGCATGGGAAACTGACCAGTGCTTGAGTTAGGGTAAGCACTGCTGAGCAACAGCTGAAACATCAGTGTGTTATCAACATCATTCTCAACTGAATCCAAATCACAGCACTGAACCAGCTACTAGGGAGAAAATGAATTCTGTCCCAGATGAAACCAAGACGTGTACCAACTGGCACCCTGACTAAATTCACTTCTTCACTGGGAGGGTGAGTAGAAAACAAAGTGCACTTTTGAGGTTGTGTTCATGACACTTCTGCTGTACCATAGATGAAAGTACACTATAGACACAAGTCGAAGTTAGGCAGGGTCTGTAGCCCAGTGCAGCCAGGGGTCACAGTGCAGTGTTATATGTTATTCTTCTTCTGGAGATAAACAGTTATAACTAGTATCAACTAGTTACAATAAATTCAAAATGAATTTTATTGAGTTTGGGCTTTTTGCCTCTTTAAAAAATGTTAAATTGAAATTAAATGGAAAAAACCACGTGATTTCTTGCCTTTGTGTTTTGTATTTGGGCAGGGTATTCTTTTCTATTGTTTGCAGTTTTTTACTGGATGAAATTTGAGAACTGAAACAGTGCTCAGGCTGTTGCAGTGGATGCAGCTCTTGAGTTTAACATGCAAAACAGTGTTATAAATGCCACAGTGTCTGCCTGTGTGACCGACTTCCTTAAACTCTGGGGCTGCTGGTCTTACAGGGGTTGACATTTTGCAGATGTGGGTTGCAAGAGGCCACTGACATGTGGGGTTTTACAGGTGACATCTTCTTGGTGCGTGGAGGAATGCGTGCAGTGGAGTTCAAAGTGGTGGAGACAGATCCAAGCCCGTACTGCATAGTGGCTCCAGACACAGTGATCCATTGTGAGGGAGAGCCCATCAAACGGGAGGTGAGCAGAACCCTGCCATGTGGTTCTCCTGCTGGATCTCCTCTGTCCAAAGCCTGATTCTGGGACAGTGCTTGAGGGCAGCAGTGTTTGCAGTTCCTGTTTTGACATTTTATCTACTGAATGTAATGGTCAGAAACTCTGGTTTGAGGAGATGTGCTGCTGCTGAAGGTAGTCAGAGAAAGGTACTTCCAGTGTTTTCCTCATACTTCCAGTGTCTTTCCTCATATGCTGAAAGCACCAGGGGGTAGGTTTGCTGATGAGATGCCATGCATTGGCAGCAGCTGTTTTGCATCTGCTTCCAGATATTTCACACTGTGCTTGGATGCATCTTTTGATTCCGGTGTTCCCTTGATCCATAGCAGAGAGCTTACAATAGTGTTAAATTTCATACCATGTGAAAAGAAAATAATAGGCACTCTTTCTGAGAGAAAATTGAAATCCTCAAACAGTTTACATTAAAACAATAAAAATTCCCCAGTTCATTAAGGTGTCTAGCCTTGAGTGTTACAATCTTGTGGCTGCCCGAGGGGCTTATCTGACAGGTTTTTGCAACCTTACTGTACAGAGTAGGAAATCTGAGGGAAATGAGCTGAGGTGGGTGCGTACTTCATAGAATAAGTACCTTTTTCTGCCTGCAAATAGTGTGAGTGCTGGTTTGTTGTTAGCTGCCTTCTGAAAAACACCTCTGTGACCCTTGTGAGACTGCACCTGGGCACTCCATGCATTCTACTTGGCCTCTTCAGGGCACAGCAGAGATAGACAGGAGTAAGTTCAGCCTAGGCCACAAAAATTATGGAGAAGCTGGTGGTCAAGAATGAAGGAAGGGGACTGGGATCATGGGATAATGCAGCCTGGAGAAGGGAAGGCAAAGACCTACTGGCAACTGCCTGATGGAAAGGGATAGATGACCAGGCTTCTTCTGAGAGCTGTGCCCAGGGACATGACTGGATGCACTAGCATAAGCTGGATCAAGGGAAATTCCCAGTAGATACTTGGAAAACTGTTTCCCCCAGTCCTGGAGCAGAGCCCAGATAGGGCAGAAGTCTCCAAAATTGAGACCTTCAATGCTTGTGAGGTCCAGCCCCTAAGTGACCTGCTTGAGGCAGGTGGGACTTGAGCTGAGCCTCTCTGAGATTCTAGGCTATGTTATTATTTTAGTGTGGCCTAAATAACTGAGGCCAATTAAGGTTTGGACAGGTGATTGGATAGATACCGTGAAGGAAGAGTTGATTACAACTGATCTTGCCCATATGTCTAGACCTTAACATTCTCTGCTAATTGGAGTCAGTCTCAAAAGGTAACACTGTACCTGAGTAACTGGCAGTTAGAATATGCCAAATAGTTAGATAGTATTTACTCTAAGGAGTAAGTATATTTTATACTGACATTGTCTCTTGTTACTTCCATTAGCCCCATCAAAGAGTCACAGAGCTTGTTTTGTGTTAGAGTCTGTAGGGAACCTGGCAGCAGAGGCTGTCATTCCAGAGGGTGGGTTTCAGTGAAGTCTGAGTATGTGCAGGCAATTCTCTTTGTATGTCTGGGAAGACAGAGCTAAGAATCAATTATAGAAGACATCAGGAAGACTTGAAAGGGAGAATCTCAAGACAGGCAAGAAATGTCTAAAAAGCCATATTCCTGGTTTCTGTATACTGGGAGGGGTTGTTGAACTATTGTTTTTACTCAGATGTTTGATGTATTTCCTCCCGGGTAGGATGAAGAGGAGTCACTGAATGAGGTGGGCTATGATGACATTGGTGGCTGCCGGAAGCAGCTGGCTCAAATCAAGGAGATGGTGGAACTTCCCCTCCGACACCCTGCTCTCTTCAAGGCCATAGGGGTGAAGGTAGGTCTCCACATGCAGGTGGATAAGTAAGCTTGCCCTGGGAGACGTCTCTCCACAACAGAGATTTAGGAGGTATTGGAGAGGGGAATAAATAACTTGTGGTGTAGGTTTTTGGGTTTTTTTTATGCTGGTCTTTGGAAGGTATTTGCTTATGTGTTCTGGACACAGACTGAAACACTGGCATCTTGTAAAGCAGAGTGATGCTTTGAATCAGCGCTGCCAGTTACTGGCAAGGTTTTTGTTGTGTGTTGTTTGAAGTAGTAAAGGGTGTTGATAGCAGTGCTGACATGGCAGCTGTTGCATGAGTTTGCATCACAATTTCAGACTGGCATTATCAAATGCTTACAAATTCACTGTGAAGCTGCTTAAGCAGTTAGATACTCACAACCTAAGTCACTTGCCTTTGTCCTCAGCCTCCACGTGGGATCCTGCTGTATGGTCCTCCTGGCACTGGTAAAACACTGATTGCCCGAGCAGTGGCCAATGAAACCGGGGCATTCTTCTTCCTGATCAATGGTAAGTTTTGTGGCTGCTTTGGCCCCAGGTCTGCTGTGTGCTCAGTTGTCCATCTTATGGTGAGGAATGGTGTTAATAGGGCTCATAGAGCCACATTATCTTCCTGACATCTTTCCTTACCTCTTTCAAGCATGCCTCTGGGGATACTTGGAAGCCCTTTGTATGGAAGTATCTGTAGTGAACCTTCCTGAAGCTCGATTGTGTTGTAGCAGAGTGCTTGGAAGATTGTGCTGAGACACAGGGGTTTGGTGTCTGTTTGTCCATTTGTGTCGGTGAAGGCAGAACTGACAGGGCTTCTGGCTTGGCTCCCACCATGTTCCATTCAGAAAAGAAGCTGTTGCTGTGGATTCCTCTTTCCCGTCAAGTAAAGCAAAAAGACCTCTTTTGTTTCACAGTACATTATTTGGAAGGAACTTCCCTGAAAACTATGAGATCCTTTGGACTTAGCTACAAGTGACAGAATTCCTATTGATAAGTCTCACCTGTAGCAGCTGAGGTGGCTACTAGTTGATACCTAGTAAGGACCAGATTCTGAATTTTCCACCCTGCTTTTCTGTCCCATTTCAGTTGGTGCTGGAATAAGAGAACATTTTTACTGAAGGAATGCAGCTTTCTTCTCAGATTTCAATCATGTGACAACGAAGGCAAAGGACAGTATAACATAGCACAGCAGTGACCGGCAGTAGGATTAGGGACTTGATTTTATCTCAAGAGAGTGGATGTAAATGGGCTAATTTTAGCCACATGTCACCCCGTCATATACTTCCTCAACTGTGTGGAAGCTGTCACTGAATGCTAATGCACCAGCCATTTCTTTAGATACTTGTACATCTATTGCATAATAAAAATCACGCTGTCAGAGTTAGCGATGCATTCGCTGCCTGCTGGCCCCAATCTGGAGCTGCAGGCAGCACTGCAGACAGAGCTGATAAGAACTGGTGAGTTACCTGTAATGAAATATTCAGAGCACCTGCCCACACCTGTGTCTCTGCAGCTGGCAGCTGTCTGTGCCTGAGGGCCAGGTTTATTTTTCTTGGATCCTTCAGAAGCATGTTTTCCCTTCATTACCACTGCCATCAGCATGATTGCAAAATCTGTAAAAACAGAATAAATCTCTACACCTGCACTAATGTTCAGCAGTTGTAGATGTCAGGAGAATGCTCTCCATCCATTTGGGATTGGTGTGCTTGCACAGTTCAATTTTGTATTTAACCTTTGAGAGGAGACGGGGGTTGTGCTTTTGTTTGTTCATGGTTGGTTTTCTTGACTTTTTTAAACTAATTTATAGGATCATACAGAGGTAAATATATACATGTGTAATGTAAGCTAAAGATGGCTTCACAGAGGTTTTTCCTTCCCTATCCTGGTAATTCATCACCTTATAATTTGATTGCTTCTCTTGCAAGCTAGGACTGGCATTAACTGTGTGTGATGGCATATTACAGAGAAGCTCACCAAGTGTGAAATAGGGTAAGGAAAGAGGCAGCTAAAGGTAGCTCATTGTCTAGTGCTGCGTTCTCTTAGAGTAAACTGGAAACACCAAAATAATGATAGAAACTAATTCTGCATGCTGGTCTTTCAGCTGCAGATTTAGTGAACTTGATTGATACTATTTGCTTTGGCTTGAAATATAGCTTGTCCCATGTGGATGTTACACTAAAAATATTCAGCTGCATGTTTTTGGGGCTAGCTGCCTCTCTTCTGAGTGGCACAGCATTGCTGTTTTTTAGGTCCTGAGATCATGAGCAAGCTGGCTGGTGAGTCTGAGAGCAACCTGAGGAAAGCCTTTGAAGAAGCAGAGAAGAATGCTCCTGCCATCATCTTCATTGATGAATTGGATGCCATTGCTCCTAAGAGAGAGAAGGTAAAGAGAACCTGTAGGAGGTTAATTAGCATGTCCTTTTTTTTTTTTGGTAGCAGCTGACATGAGTCCCTGCGTTTCACTACAGGGTAAAGCAGCATTTCTTTTAATACCTGAATTCAGTTGGACACCAGGAGGGTTAGATACAGTTCATGACATTTGTTGCCATTTTGCGGCTGTTTGTATCTGCTGGCTCTGATACAGTGCTGGCTGCCGTGCTCCTTGTAGAGCTGCTGGTGTCAGCGCTGCTTTCTGTCCCCGCAGACACATGGGGAGGTGGAGCGTCGCATCGTGTCTCAGCTGCTGACCCTCATGGATGGGCTGAAGCAGAGGGCACATGTGATCGTGATGGCAGCCACCAACAGACCCAACAGCATCGACCCAGCACTCCGGCGATTCGGTAACCGCCCCGGCCCTCTCTTCCTTGTGTGTCACACACTTTGTGACAGGCCATGCTTCAGGGGCCCCATAAGGATTGAGCAGAAAGTCGTGTTGAACATGTGTTACATAAACAATTGACTTGTCTCCAGCTCCTTGCTAGAAATTATTTTCTGGGCTTGCAGCCTTTGATGTAATTTTCTGTGCCATGTTAGGTGACAATGTGTAGGAATAATACTTGGAAGTGGGAAAAGTGTGCTAGCTTTAGGTGAAGTATTTCAAGACACACTTAAGGAGGAAATGCCTAAGGGGATGTTCATGCATTACACTGCAGAAGGCTTTGAATCACCCAATTCGGGTTTCTTTTATTAATGAGCTGTACAGTAATTTCTGACACTCAGGTTTTCAAAACATGAATGTCTGGTGTATGACCAGCTGGTAGAGTCTGTAATAGCAAAACTGTCAAGTGTGCAGGGGGAACTGACCTCTTAAATGTGTAGTGAGCCCTTTGAAAGTACAGCTGTGGCTGGAGGAAGAATAGAGGTATACTATATATAGAGATATACTATCTAATATCTTAGATAATATTGCAGTGGTGCCCTGTTTTCCTCATGTGTTTCACCACTTGGGTAATGCTGTGAAGGTTCTAAAAAATTAAATCAGTATTTTTGGACTCTTGTGATAAGGACACAAAGATAGAAATAAACAAAAAATGTCTCATAGTATGTTGGTTCAGTGAAGCCTGTTTTCCCAAATATGCGGCTCAGAAAAAGTTAGTAAATGTGCAATGCTTTGTGCTGTATAATCCCAAGGTCTTACTGTTAGTCTCACAGTAGTCTCACTTTCCCTAAGTGCTAATGCCTTTACTCCTTTTCTGATCTGTCTCTTCTACTGTGCTGGTAGATGTTGCAGGCAAACCCAAAACCCTGTCATTTTCTGATATTTTGTGGGAAACATTTGCTCAGTCATAGAAAGGCAGCAGCTGCAGCTCTTGTGGTGTGCAGGATCAGCAGCTCAATGTGTGCTTGTACTCCTCAGGTCGTTTTGACAGAGAGGTAGATATTGGTATCCCTGATGCCACCGGGCGCCTGGAGATCCTGCAGATCCACACAAAAAATATGAAACTGGCTGATGATGTGGATCTGGAGCAGGTGAGTATTGTGCTATTAGGAAAGATTGTCTCATTCCCAATGCTCTGTTTTGTGGTGGAAGAATTGTTAAGGCTTGATTTTACAAGTGCAGTGGCTCAATTAGGACAGCCTGGAACTGCATGAAAGGGTGATGATCCCTGGGATTCCTTCTGACCAGTTTACTAGTGACCAAAAGTCCTCACTCACTAGTTAGGAATGGCACGGCTAAGTGAAACAAATGTATATCGTTCCAATCTGGAAGTGCCTTGTCACTGGGTTTGTTTGCTGTGTATTGCTTTTAAAAGTACAGCAGCCCTGAAAAAACTCACACACAGCTTGGTGAGCATGGTGGTGTCACTGCACCACCTGTAAGCTGGATGGTTCCTGTCATCTCTGTCCTGAATGAAGAACTGCAGTCCTCAGGGTTACCTTTCTAAATTCCAGATGCAGATTGGATCTCTAGTAGGCAGTAGAAGGCACAGTGTCTTCGCCTGAGTGTTAGCACTTGTCTTGAATGTGCAGCAAAGCCCTGGTGTGGCTCTTCTCCCTTCCCAGTGAGGGACCAGAGCATGTGTTGCCCTTGCTTGTATCCCTGTGAGTCATGGTCAGTGCTCTGCTTTCAGGTGGCAAATGAGACCCATGGCCATGTTGGTGCTGACTTGGCTGCTCTTTGCTCAGAAGCTGCTCTTCAGGCCATCAGAAAGAAGATGGATCTCATAGACCTAGAAGATGAAACCATCGATGCTGAAGTGATGAACTCTCTGGCAGTGACCATGGATGACTTCAGGGTAATGCAGGAGTGCCCCATATTCTTCTGGGTGAAATTAATTGCTTCTCTGAAGCAAAAGAATGGAACATGTTACAATTCATATAATACTGTTTCTTCTAACAACAGTGGGCTCTGAGCCAGAGCAACCCTTCTGCTCTTAGGGAGACTGTGGTGGAAGTGCCACAAGTTACCTGGGAAGATATTGGTGGCCTAGAAGATGTAAAGAGGGAACTCCAGGAGCTTGTACAGGTAAGGCTTTACAACAGATTTTTTTGCCTAGCCAGCTTAAAAATATAATAATCTAGAATATCTTTAGTTTCCTGTTTGGGCTTCAAACAGAGTAAATGTAGAGGCTTTATGGTATCTACTTGTAATGCACTGTAAATACCAAGCTGTTCCATCTTAGTGATCTTGGGGAAGAAGGCGCTGGGAAGCAGCATTATGTTCTCCTGAGCTGAGTCTGCTGTGGCATTTTGTGTGGGGGTTGTGCAACATGCAGAAACAGCCACACTTCTGCTGCTTAAGTGGAGACAAGCAGTAGGACCACTGCTGAGAATCATCCTACATGGTAGCTTTATCTGCCAGGCAATGGATGAAAGCACTCATACAGAGAGCTTCTGAAGGGCTCCCCATCAGCCTTAGCACAGGGACAGGTGAGAAGTAATTGTGAAACCCTCTACAAAAGGAAAGAATAGGACAATATGTTGCAAATGACCTGTGCAAACTCCAGGTGTCTGCACTGGCATGGTTTGGATTGGATACATTCCTGCTTTCAGCTGGTGCTGTAGAAACATCCTGTCTGTGAATAAAGGAATCTAAATTTTCAGTCTAACTTTCTGATGTTAAAATCATCACCTGTCTTGTATATGACCTCATTGCTGAGGATAAAGGCTCACATCAAGACACTTTGCTGTCTCTGGAGAGCAGAGCAAATAGATTAGGTAATGAGCTGTTGTTCCCTTTTGCTTCTGCAGGGCAGAGTGAAGCTGAGGTTAAGTGTGCTGGAAAGTACTAAACTGGTACTTGGGAAAGTACTGAACTGTACTTAGTTCCTAGAGATAAATGGGTTGTTCTAGGCACCTTTCCAAACCAGTGTCCACTTAAAAACTGCAGTGGCACCTGGCAAGCATCTTGTGTTTAATCCACCAGAAATCTCAGGTTGTGCTTCTGGTAGAACCAAAACTGACTCAGAGAAATGTGTCCCTTCCCCTGAGAGAGGACTTGGATTGGATGATCTTTTGAAGGTTCCTTTCTACCCAAACCATTCTGTACTTCCAAGATAGCCTATTGTGGCTCATCATGTGAGGTTTTTGTTTTGTTCTCTTTCAGTATCCTGTGGAGCACCCAGACAAGTTCCTCAAATTTGGCATGACACCATCAAAAGGGGTTCTGTTCTATGGGCCACCTGGCTGTGGTAAGACACTGCTGGCCAAAGCCATTGCCAATGAATGCCAGGCAAACTTCATTTCCATCAAGGGGCCGGAATTGCTCACCATGTGGTTTGGTGAGTCTGAAGCCAATGTACGCGAGATCTTTGACAAGGTAAGTGTTTCTCCTCCTCTCTGTACTGTCTTTGTGCTGAGGTATCCCCAGAATTTTGTCTCCACTGCATCTGTCTTACTGGTTCTTCTTTGTGTCTTCTGTGTTTTCCCCACTTGCACTGAGAGCAGGAGCTCTTTCGTGGTGTTGGAATTAATCCTCTTCAGCAACATAGCTGTTGAAACTCTTTTCCCTGACTGCAGTTGGCATCTGTCAGTAGAGGGTGATAAATTCCCCAGTGCCTTTGGCAGAGGCTATGGTTAGGAGGGCACATGTATGCTCCACACCCCTGGAAACTTTGTTTAATACCTCATTAACTGTCATAATCTACAGATTTTCAGAATATCTTATGGGTTCTTGTCCTGCAATATACACAATTTAGAAAGGAGCGCACTCCTGCTCACTTGTCCCATAGTGTCATCTCCTGTCCCAGAAGGTGTCTGCATGGATTATCCTGTGAATCCTTGCTCTTTTGGTGAAGGATGGTGCTATTAGAAAAACATAGGCTGGAAAGTGGAGAAAAATTTAGGTGGGAAGGAACCTAGAGACTGTCTAGGTCAGCTGTTTGTCCAGAACAGGGAGGTAACTTTGAAATTTCATCAGCTCAATGCATTGAGTTCTGGAGATGTGTGAAGGGTGGAGAATCCCTGATCTCTCTGGGTCTCTGTGCTGGTGTTGGAGCACTCTCATTGTGAACAATTTCTTCCTTATTTCTTACTGGGATTTTCTCAGCTGCTTACAGCTGTGTCTCCAGGTCAAGAGGCTTCCAACACCCTCCAGGGTAGGGGCTGGAGAGGTGTGCATGAGTGAGGGCTGCAGCAGGCACCTCCTTGTGCCTGTGGTCTTTTCTCCTTTCACTGCACACTGTGAAGAAAGATCCAGCTCCCTAGAACTATTCATTACGTAGTTGGAGACAACAGTTGGATTTCTTCTTTCCATTGGATATATCTCACCTGCTTCAGTGCCTGAATAACTAGTTGACATCTTCAGGTCTTGCAGGGAGAGTTCTAGTCCAGCAAAATGGCTCCTTTTTTTACTCTAGGCATTGGAGTTAACTGCTTTTCTGCCTGGTTCACAATGTTCCCACTTAAGGGAAATCCAACTTGTTGTTCAGGAGAATTTAATGGAGGGGTTGTGTGATAAGAGAGTGCTCTGGAGCAGCTCTTCCAAGCTCTCCTTGTGAACAGCTTCTGGTACTCCTGAGCTGTGTTAATGGTGAGGAAGGCTTAGCGTGAAGTCAGCACACTCCTTGTTAGGCAGTATTAGCATGTAATAATGGTGCCCACTGCTTTTTACAGGCTCGCCAAGCAGCCCCATGTGTGCTCTTCTTTGATGAGCTGGACTCCATCGCTAAGGCCCGAGGTGGGAATATCGGCGATGGCGGCGGTGCTGCAGATCGTGTCATCAACCAGATCCTGACTGAGATGGATGGCATGTCCACCAAGAAAAACGTCTTCATCATCGGTGCCACCAACAGGCCAGACATCATTGACCCAGCCATCCTGCGCCCCGGCCGCCTGGATCAGCTCATCTACATCCCCCTGCCCGATGAGAAGTCCAGGGTTGCAATCCTTAAAGCCAATCTGAGGAAATCACCAGTTGCAAAGGTAGAATCTGCACCCTGACTACTTCTGGCTTGGGTTTGCTGTGTGCTGCTTGTGTTCTTCACAAGCTGTGGGCAGCACAGAGGTGTCGAGACTCATCTGTATAGTAGAATGGGAGAGGAAGCTGGTGCTCTGAGGTTAGATGTCAGCAAAGCCAGAAACTGGTCTGCCAGCACAGCAGCTCTTTGTCACATAATGGGGTTCTGCTCATGGTGCAGGATCAGGAAAGCCTATTTTGGTGAGGTGGAAAACATTCTGCACTCTGGGAAAAAAGTCTAGAACACACAAGTGTGAAATACAAATTAAAGAGGAGCTGTTGCAATGAGTTGTTGCTGATCCCTGTCATAGGCAAGAGCTGTGTCCCTTGCCTGGGAAGAGGCAATAATGCAGCTGAGAGTTAAAGAAAAACAGACATGAAGTGGGAGCCCCAGCTTTTTTATGCCAAGCTTACCTACTTAGTTTCAAAGGAGGTTGTGGTAATACCCTCTCAACTGAGGGGGAGGAGAGGAGGAGGTCAGCTGTCTTGGTCTGCTTGTGTCCCATTTCTGTTTCCAATTTGATGGTGTTTGCTTGACTCCTCGTGCTGAGACCTGAGCAAGTCATACCCTAAATCTGTAAGTGCAGAGGCATTTACAGCCACTTCGTGGATTCTTGGTGGGTGTGAGGAGTGTAGCCTGCTTTTGTATGTGGTTAAGTTTTCCTGAAAACGAGAATCTCAACAGCTGATCTTTCCAAAATTGGCTATTCTTAAGGCAGCACCATGATACCCTAGGAGCTAAAGACACCTCTCTGTCACTTGAGGATATGAGGTGTAAAGGAATGGCCTCTCTTCCTTTTTTATTTTTCTCTAGGACGTTGACCTGGATTTCCTGGCGAAGATGACCAATGGCTTCTCAGGGGCTGACCTGACAGAAATTTGCCAGCGTGCCTGCAAACTGGCCATCCGTGAATCCATTGAGAGTGAGATCAGGCGAGAGCGTGAGAGGCAAACCAACCCTTCTGCCATGGTGAGTGGTACACTGAGCTCTCCCATCCCACGTGTGTGAGGTGTGATGTGTTCCTCTGTCATCTTCGGGGATGAGTGGGTTCTTGTGCAGAGCGTGGAGCTGGAGCACTTTGTTCTCTTCTTGTGGGAGGTTGAGGACTCTCCTGGGATACCTCATGGTCAGCATTGCTCAGGAGGTTCCTTCTGCAGCCCTGACTCATGCACACCTCTCCATCCCCCACCTAGGAGTGTGTTGGGAGCCTCCTAACCTGGGGGAAGCTGTGAGCAGCTGTTGGGCCCACAGCTCACCCGGTCCCTCTGTCCTGCTGCAGGAGGTGGAGGAGGATGATCCAGTTCCTGAGATCCGCAGAGATCACTTTGAGGAGGCCATGCGCTTTGCTCGCCGCTCTGTCAGTGACAACGACATCAGAAAATATGAGATGTTTGCACAGACCCTACAGCAGAGCCGTGGCTTTGGCAGCTTCAGGTACCTGTAGGATGTGAGGGCTGGGCAGTGTGGCTGAGCCAGCCCCTGAGCCCAGCACTGGGGCAGATTTCTGATGGGTTCTGAGCAACAAACCTCTTTTGCACTGCACATTCCCATTCAGCCTTGAGCATAGAGCACCACGACACAGCATGGTGGGTGTAGGCTATGCTGCAGGTTGGTTGTAGCTGCTCTGTTGGTGTACCTGAAGTACCTTTTTTCCTTTACCTCAAGTGACAGCCATGAGCTGTTTGGCCTTCCCTAAGGCTTCATCCCGTTCCTTCTTGCCCATCCTAGTTGTCACTGGGGGTTGGCGCAAAGGGAGGGGATGGTGCTGAACTGCAAGGAGGCTTTTGAACATCTTCTCTCCTGTCCTGCACTTCTGCATGCAGGTTCCCATCTGGCAACCAGGGTGGCGCCGGTCCAAGCCAAGGCACAGGAGGTGGCAGCGGGGGCAACGTGTACAGTGAAGACAATGACGACGATCTCTACGGTTAACTCGCTGTCCTCAGTGGACCAAACTCCACATCAGGCCACGTTGTACAGGATAAAATCCAATGTTCAGTGGACTCTTGGCTTCTTCATTCCTCAGTCAGAACAGTGTAGCTGCACGTCAGACTTCGTACAGGGAATGTTTTCTGCAAACACAAATCCAGAGCGGTGTTCAGTTGGGAGGCAGACAGTGAATTAACAAGGAGGGGAACTGACTTAATTTCTGAGAAATTTCTGTTCTAGTTTATGTGGCAGAATCAGCAGCTTTAGCAAGGGTACAACGCTAGCCTGTATTAAAAAAAGTAAAACCACAAAAAATAATAAAAAAACTAATAAAAATCAGTCCCTTTGTGTGGAGCCGGCACTGTCTAAACCCGTGTCTGGTGCTGTGGGAGCACTCCTTGCTCTGGTGGAGCCCATCTGTGTGTGTGTTCCCCTGCTGTGGACAGGGCTGCTCTTCATGCTTAACACTTCTTACCTCTGTTAATGGAAGGAATGGGTTTGGCAGTGTCTCTGCCCTGCCCTGGCTTGGCAGGAAGGGCCTGGCAGCGGGTACCTGCTGTTACTCTTCCAAGGCTGGCCATGAGCTGTCAGGTCTCTTGCTGCTGTGGCTCTGCAGCAAAGGATCTCTCCAAGAAATTCTGTCTCATCCAGGCATGAGGGGCACTTGGGGTGTCTCTAGGGTTGTGGCACAGTGTGACACCACCGTGTCTGGGGAGAGAGGACCTTCAACACATTCCATGTATCCCAGTTTCTGATGCTTATCTTGGATCTCTCTTGGAAAGCTGGCCTTGTGTTGTGACCCAGACTCAGTAGTTGGGTTCTGATCGTGGTTTTCCTTCCTTTTCACCTGTCCTGCCTCCCTGCCTTGCTGCTTCCTTTATTTTCCCTTCTGTGAACTGAAAAATCTGCTACTGCTGTACTTGGTTGCTTTATGTCAGGGAAGCCTTGGGTCCTCAGAAGCAGGTGCAGGATAAGAGGCTGGATATGGCTGAGCCCTTAGGCTGAGGGGAGCAGTGGCAGTAGAATACACTCTTAGGGCATGCAGGAACTGAGGGTTTCTGCAAGGAGGGTGAAACACAGTTTGTGTGGCAGAATGTTTCCTGGGCCTTTGGGGCTGAGCCACGAGAGAGAGATGGCAGGTGCTGTGGGGTTGGGCTGTGGGGTTTTTGTCCCAAAGCCCGGCACATCTTGAAGGGCTCCGTCAAGCCATCTGTGTTGAAGGGAAGAGGGTTTAATGGCAGAGGGACAGGACTGGGCGTGGTGAGAAGGGGCTTGTGCGAGCCGTTTGGTAAGCGCAATGAAATAGGGGACGCTGCATTTAAATAGCACAACCCCCTGCGGGGGAGGAGGCGGTGCAGGCCCCCGGGGACCAGGCTGGCAGCTCACCTGCACTGTCCTATTTGGGAGCTGTCTGCCGGCACCACCGTCCCTGTCCTCACATCACCTCTGCTGGGGAAATCGCTCCTGCTGGCTCCGGCAGGGACACTTGTGGCAGCAGGGTGGAGGCTGGGAGGATTGATGCTTCTCCTGCTCACTCCATCCTGTTTTTGGGTTAAACATCACCTTTCTGCTCTAGGGTTGACTCTCCTCCCTGAGCTCTGCAGGTTCAGATACCAGCGTTGCTTTGGCCAGAGGGAACCAGAACCAGGTACTTTCTGCCACCTGGTAAAGAAGCTCTCAGGACTCTCCAAAGCCTTCCATGGCTTGGACAGGGGCTTCTTCCTCCCTGCAGTGGCAGAACACCACCACCCAGCAAGTCGAGGGTCAGATCCATCCTGGCATCTTTGCTGTGGAGGCTGGGGCAAGGAGGACATGGGATGGTGTGCCCCAGCTCCTGGCAGCCCAAATCTTCCTCTGCCTCTGCAAGTTGCAAATGCTCATTGAATCCAGCAGAGGGGCTGGAAAGCCTCCTCCTTTCTTCCCTGCCATCTGTGGTACATAGCTCCCACAGGATTTCCAAGAGCATCTACCCCTGCTCTGAGGCTGTGTGGACCTGGTGGGAGGGCTGAAGGTGTCCCCCAGGTCAGAACTCACAGCCCCCTTTCAGCAGTCCCAGGCAAGCAGTTGGTATCAAGGACTGGGTTTGGCCCCAGCCCTGCCTGTTGGGGAAGATGAAATAGGAAAGCCTTATAAATATGATGGCCTGGCAAAAGAGTCAGAAAATACAGATATTGAGATGAGAACAAGATTTGAAATACCAAACCTTAATTACTGAGCAACTTGAGAACAATAGTACAGCCAAGTTGAAAGCAATCCCCCCTTCTGATTAAACAATGCCCTTTACCTACAGATAGATCCTAAGGTCAAATGGAATGTCCTGTCTCACCCCCCAATGTATGGTTCAGCCCACACCTGTAACTCTCCCCTGAAGTATCAGGTGTCTGTAACCCCATTGGCCCAAGTCCTGTCCCAGCCCACCTTGAAGCCCCCTGATAAGGTGTGGCCGAGGGACCGGACGCCCTCTTGGACCTTCCTGCTGGGACGCTCACCTGGAACCCTCTCTCTCTCTCTCCCCTTCACCCTTCATAATAAACCACATGTTCTAAAGACCTGACTTCAGAGATCCTTCATCTCCACCCATCCAAACCATCCTGGAGCTCAGCAGTCCCCGCACCTGCCCCTTTCAGGACTCCTCCAGCAGAGACGTCAGTCAGTCACTGCCAGGACAAGAACCTTTCTGCAGCACCCTCCTCCCCTGCCCAGATCCTTGTTGGGGGTCTGGGCAGCTCCCAAAGGTGCTGGAAGCAGGAAGATGCTGTTGGCTGAGGAGTGCCCTGGAGGGTGTGGGACTAATGAGGGGGAAGCTGAGGGCATCCCTTCCTTTGCTGACATGATCCACACAGCCCTGTGTCCCACTGGGTTGCACCTGTGGCCCCAGAGCCCCTTTACCCCCTACAGCCCCTACAGCCAGGCCCCATCGGGACCATTGGATTTGATGGGAGCCACAGTCCAGCCACGCTTGATGCAGGGTGCGAGACCTTTCTCAGGCCACAGCGCTGAGGTTAGAGGCTGATCCCTGATCCAAGAGACTGCACCCTCCTGCACCACCCCAAAACCCTCTGGGCCCTACAGGTACTCTGATCACCACGGGCCACAAGTGACTGCTCTCAGCAGTTCTCCATCCTGCTCCAGGCAGGCATGGATGAGCTATAAGCATCGCTGCTCCATTGGCAGCACTGGCCCCCAGGACATCCCTTCCCTTTGAGCCCCTCAGGCTATGTGTGCCCTCTCCCCATGGCTATCCTTGTCCTGAGGGCATCCCTCTTCCATGGGCATCCCCTGCACTATGGATGTGCCGTGCCCTCCCCACTGACATTTCCTACCCCACATGTATCACTTCCCTATGGAAGCCAAGGGCTTCCCCAGCTGTGGAGGTTTGAACCCAGCTGACAAATCAGTCCCACTCAGCTGCTCATGCACTCCCCACCTGCCACAAACCCCCAGCTGATACACTGGGAATGATCTATGGCATGGAATAACCTTTTGGCCAGTTTGGGTCAGCTCTCCCGGCCACGCTCCCACCCAGCTTCTTGTGCTCCTGCTCACTGGCAGAGCACAGGACACGGAAAAGTTTCTTTTTCCTTCTAGAAATATGGAGGTTTTCTACCCTGTGTAGCTCCATGACTTTAAGGTGCACAGTGTGGGATAGAGAATAGAGGCAGGGCCCTTCTAGTCCTGGTCATTGGATTTGCCACTCACTTCTTGTAGAAATGGAATCATCACAAAACACCCTGAGTTGGAATGGACCCATCATGGCCATTGAGTACAACTCCTGGCCCTGCACAGGACACCTCTAGGGACACACCATGGGCCTGAGAGCATTGTCCAAACACTTCTTGAACTCTGTCAGGCTTGGTGCTGTAATCACTTCCCTTGAGAGCTGTTCCAGAGCCCATCAACCCCTCTGGGTGAAAAACCTTTTCAACATAAGTCTCCCCTGACACAGCTTCATGCTTGCCATAGGATCAGGAATACTATACCCTTTGACTCTCCCTGGGAAACTACCCACTGGAGACAGGGCAGCAAATATTCTGAAAGAACGCTCATTTGTGATTGTTTTCCTTTGCAATTCCCATACCTGTCTCTCTATGGTCAAGGTAGGTTTTCCTAGGGAAATGTTCAAGGCCAAGCTGAATGGGACTTTGAGCAACCTGATCTAGTGGAAGGTGTCCCAGTCCATAGCAGGGGGCTTGGAATGAGATGAGCTTTAAGATCCCTTCCAACCCTCTATGACTGATTCTGTGAAAGAAGGGAGATGTAGGAAAATGTTTCTGCCAGTTTGACTCTCCAAGGAAAAACGCCAAAGGTGCAGTTATGAACAGTTCCCAACAGATGGCTCCCAAAATACAGAGGGAATGGCAGTGCTGAGTGCTTGTATCAGATTTGCCTGGAGATTCTGTTGTACCAATGGATCCACGGGCCAGGGCCAGTTGTGTGAGGTTCAAGCAGGTCAAGTGCTGGGTCCTGCCCTTGGGCCACAGCAACCCCTTGCAGCTCCTGGCTGGGACAGCGTGGCTGGAAAGCTGCCCAGTGGGAAAGGACCTGGGGGTGCTGGTCAACAGTGGCTGGACATGGACTGGAGTGTGCCCAGGTGGCCAAGAAGGCCAAGGACATCCTGAATGTATCAGCAATGGTGTGGCCAGCAGGACCAGGGCAGTGACTGCCCCTCTGTGCTGGGCACTGGTGAGGCCACACCTCAAATCCTGGGGTCAGTTTTGGGCAATTTACTACAGGAAAGACTTTGAGGTGCTGGAGTGAGTCCAGAGAAGGGCAACGGAGCTGGGGAAGGGTCTGGACCACAAGTCCTGTGAGGAGCAGCAGAGAGAGCTGGGCGTGTTTATCCTGGAGAAAAACAGGCTCAGGGAGGACTTGATCACTCCCTACAGTGACCTGAAAGGAGGGCGTAGACAGTCTCTTCTCCCAAGTAGCAAGTGACAGGACAAGAGGAAATGGCCATAAGTTGTGCCAGTGGAGGTTTAAGTTGGATATTAGGATAAATTTCTTCATGGAAGGTGTTGTCAAGTATTGAAGCAGGCTCCAATGGCTGTGGTGTGTCCCTGGGGGTATTTAAAAGATGTGTATCATCAAATCACAGAATGTTTAGGTTGGAAAAGATCTCTAAGGTCATTGAGTCCAACAATTGACCCAACACTCCCAAGTCCACCAGCAATCCATGTTCCTAAGCCCCAGACCTGTACATGTTCTTGGAAACTTTCAGGAACAGTGTAGATGTGGCACTTGGAGACACCTGTAAGACACTTCTGCAAAGAACAACTCACCCAGGCCCCATGGAGGATCAATGTCACCACAGGGGACACACACCAAGCAAGGTGCTCCTTCAAGCACACGCACAGGAACTTTGAGTGCAAGCAAAACAACTTTGTGACCAGAAACTATTAAACTAATGCTTATAACAAACCTCGTCTAACAGACTCTGCTCAGATCTATTGTTACTCCATCCTCTGGGCACCAGATAGGGCTGTTAAGGTTTCACTAAGTGCCATGCAGCAACTCACTCATTCTCCCCACAGTTTTTGCACTGGGCATGGTGTTCTGTGGCATGGAATATCCCTTTGGCCGATTTGGGTCAGCTCTCCTGGCCGTGCTCCCTCCTGGTTTGTTGTGCACCTGCTCCCTGGCAGAGCATGGGAAACTGACCAGTGCTTGAGTTAGGGTAAGCACTGCTGAGCAACAGCTGAAACATCAGTGTATTATCAACATCATTCTCAACTGAATCCAAATCACAGCACTGAACCAGCTACTAGGGAGAAAATGAACTCTGTCCCAGATGAAACCACCACTTATTCCATGCCTTTTACATCATGCCAGGTCCCCTGCTTCCCAATACCCCATCACTTTTCCTGTCTTCTGATATCAGTCTTTTGAACCCTTCCACTGCCTAAAGAGAGCCTAAAAGAGGGATGAGGAGAGGTTTTTGACAAGAGCATGTAGTGACAGGACAAAGAGTAATGCCTTCAAAGTGAAAAAGGGGGTTTTAGATTGGAGATCAAGAAGAAATTTTTACTGTCAGGGTGTGAAGCACTGGCAGAGGTTGCTCAGAAAATTTGTGGATGCCCCACCCCTGGAAGTGTTCAAGGCCACGTTTGATGGGGCTTTGAGCAACCTGGTCTAGTGGAAGGCATCCCTGCCCATAGCATGGGGTTGGAATGAGGTGAGCTTTAAAGTCCCTTCCAACCCAAATTATTCTTTGATTCTGTGATGACATCATTCTCCCTTTCTATGCACCCCCCTATAAAAGTGCCTTGAGGTTGTTTAGTTCATGACCTTTGGCTTCATCTTCTTGGGGGTCTGGAGGTTGAGGTGAACCCGAGAATGCAAAAGTCCTTGCTTCCCAGCCCGCACAGCCAAAGAAGTCGGAATGCGTAGGGTCGGCTTCTCAGGGTTGTTTATTTTCTGTTATCTATAATATGCTTTCCCAAGGAGCTGTGGTCTGTCTAGCAGGTCAGTCTGAGACAGACTCCAACCTCCTTGGGGTGGTGTTACCATTTTATACTAAAAACTATGTGTACTATGTTTACAATAACGTGCCAATATCTAACATCTATGTTGGACAGTGTGTCTCTACCTTAAACCAATAGAAAAGTGTCACCATCACAGCAAGACATGGAGGGCAAGAAGAAGGAGAAGAAGGTCAGGACATGCCCAAATCTCTCCATCTTGTCCCTTGAACCCCATCTTTTAAAACCCTAAAATTCTACTATTTCACCCTCTGTTAATTTGCTACCACACTTCTCAAACCCTTGTGGCTTGTAATTCCTCATACAAAGTTGGCAGTTTTTTCCATGGGCTAAAATCGAAGCCACGGGTGGTTTTGACTTCATGCCAAGGACTCAGAGCCCCCTGCCAGGGTCTTGAGACAGCCAGGGCAGCCAGAGGGATGTCCTGGGTTCCCACAATCTGTCCTAAGAGTCAGGTCAGTAAAGATGGTGTGTGGTGGTGTCACATGTAGAAACCAGTTCAGATTCTATCACTGCTGGGCTTGGCAGGTTTCACCAAAGCTCATCCTTCATTAACATGGCAACCAAATGAGAGTTAGGTTCAGATCTCCAGATTCAGAGAGGCAAGGTACCCAGTGATGGTGATGGACATATTAGTGGCCATGGAAGGTATATGCAGTGCTATGCAGCAATTAAAATCATTGTTTAATTTATTGACTATTCTCACCCAAAATCAAACCCTCTTGAGCTACACACTGGATTTGAGAGATGGGCACAACACACAAGGGTTTTGCTCTCATATCCTGTCCCTGTGCACTGTTCCTGATGTTTGCACAGGAATGTGCAAACATTCCCGGGCATCAACAGGACTTTCCATGGGTGCCAGTAATGCCTCTGGCTCTCACCCTGCCCCAAGGCCCTTCTGACAAGAGATGGGCACTGCTCTCTCCAGCCTCCCCCTGCAGCCCTTCACTGACCATCCCCTGCCCATGTTAGCCACATCCCAAAGCCCTGAGGGGACAGAGCCCCTCACCAGCACTGCTCCCAATCCTTGGCAATATGGTCAGACTACTGAGGTCATGCATGAGAGGAGCAGCCATTCTGTGACCCACCAGGTCATATATTCATTCCCTTTCCCTCGTTATCAGCCACTGAAGGTCCTGCGCAACAAGTAGCAAAACAAACAGATTTCTTCTTCCTCTTCCTGCCAGCCTCAAGGACACCTGGCCAGGGTGGTGGTGGTAATGACCCTGGCACAGAGCCTTCTCCCTGCTGTCTGCTGGCACCTCCCATCAAAACACACCATGAGCAAATGTATTTTTCAAAATACATTTTTATTTCTCTCAATACTGACATTACAAAAAAAAAAAAAAAAAAAAAAAAAAGGAAAAAAAGAAGAAAAGAAAAAAAAAGAAAATTACAAAAAACCCCACTATAAAGCATTCAGGTCTCGTTGAAACTGAGAAAAACAAATCAGCTTGCATCTGCGTGCTGGCCTGTCTTCTCGCTCACGGCGTCCACCACGTTTCTCCACCACATTTCTCCACATTGAACTCCACAGGGACCAGTGGAGGGAACCAGTGGCCACCCCTCGCTGGCCAAAGCAGGTGATTGATTCAGCAGCACCTCACAGGTCTCCTTGCCCCACAGGTAACACTGTACAGCTGTACCCCCAGCCCCACACTCACCCCACGCACAGCCCCCCCACCCCAAGGGACCCCCCACTTCAAGTCAGTACTTTTTTTTTTAACAAATTAAAAAAAAAAAAAGGATTCCTGGGGTAGGGGGCGAATATTTTGGCAGGGGTTTTCTCGGCCGTGTTGCGGTGAAAGAGGAGCTGTACAAAGCCAGGTCGAATGTTCGAATGTGCCTCCAGCTCCACACCAGCCCTTTCCTGGGTAAAAAGATGGCATGAGGCAGAGTGGGCTGAGAAAGGTAAGAAATATAAAAATTCCCCTGATGGAAATCCAAAGGTTTTAAAAAAATACAGTATTTGAAAATGGAGCCACTAAACAGACTGCCTCATACACCTCCCAGATCCGCCCTGATGTCCAGAAACACCTCTTGAATGAATTGTCCCTGTAGAAAAATATATACATATGCCTCTCTCCTCTTATTAGAATCCCTAATTTGACCTGAAACACTAGTGAAACCCACAGCTCTGCTCATGCTTGGCTCTGCTTTTGCACCCAGATTAGTGCTACACGCACACACAACCCCACTCCAGGGGTTTGCTGTTCGTGTGGCTGAATCATCCCCCTTTCAAAAAAAGCCTGGGTGCGTCAGGCCAATATCCCCAATACAGGCAGAGAAAAACCCTTACAAAGTTTATCTAATGAGCTCTATATATATGTATTTAAAAAATAAAAGCAGCAATGCAAACTCAACACATCTGATAAAAGAAAGCTCCACCCTGGGCTTCCCCCCCTCCTCCTGATGGCTGGGCCCTGTGGGCAGTAGGTGCAGGCAAGTGCTGCTCACGGGCACTGGGGACATCCCCGGGCAGGAGCAGGGGCTGGATGGACCATCCCCACGTGCTCCGTTGTTTGGCACAGCCGAGGCTCGGTGTAGGCTTGGCACACAAGAGCGGACCACAGCTGGACTTGGTACCGTGGCTTCAGGTGAGAAATCGTCTGGCTACTGGGGGGGCCACCACAGGCAGGAGTGATCGGCACTGTGGTACAGCTGGGACCCCAAACAGCAGCAAGTATCAAAGAGGGGAAGAGAAAAACCAGCAGTGGGAATGCCAGATCCTGTGGAGACGTATTTACACAGCGCCGGACCCCGACAAGTCCAGCTTCTTGTGGGAAGAGGGGCCTGAAAAGCAGGTGACATAAAAAACCCACAACACAACGCACCTCCCCGGGCAAAGGGCCCATGGCTCTCGCTCTTGCAAGGCAAAAAAAAAATGGACCTCTGGGGAGAAAGAAAAGGTTTGGCAGTTGGGAGAACTGTGGCAAACAGGAGTCTCCCCGTTGTTGGAGTAAAAAACTGGCCAAGAACGATGGATAGGGGGTGGGTCGGATGGGTTTTTTGGGGGAGAAAAGTAGTGTGAGGGGTTGTTTTTTCTTTTTTTTTTTGCATTTAAAAGTGCTGTGACACCTTGGCTCTGTGCAGGCCAGGTGCTGTGGCACATGCATTTGGAGTATTGCTGCTTTGGAGGAGAGTCCCTGGGCTCTAGGAGCATGGGAGGTGCTGCTTGAGGATCTGTCTTGTCTGGGGAGCTATTCTGTCCGGGAAGCGGATTTTGAACTCCACAATCAAGTCTCCTCGCTGGCTGGGGGCCTTGGGGAAGGGCAGCCCCTCCCCGCGTAGTCTCTTCACTGTCCCTGGCTTGATGATGTCGTTGCAGGGAAGCGGGATCACCCGTCCATCGATGGTGGGAATGTTCACAGTGCAGCCGCACAAGGCCTGAGGGAGGAAGAGGAAACAGGCCATCAGATGGGGCTGACACCCCAAAGCATCCTGACAGCTACACCCTGTCCCCCCACTGGCTGCTCCCCCAGTTGAACTGCCCAGCTCCATCTGGATGGAGTCCAAGAGCATTGGGTGATGCTCACCAGTGCAAGCACAGCTCTCTGCTGGCACCAGCCGGGTCCAACCACCGTGAATTGGGCTGCAGGAGCCGTGCAAGAGAGGGGTGCCCCAGGTCTCACGGGGGGAAGGACTCCCCTCCCCACCTGCTGCGCTGCCGAGAAGGCACCACCAGCAAGTGCCTGGCCACCCACAGCAACAACGCAGGCTAAATTTAGCTCCTTTCCAGCCCTGTCGCCCAGCCTTGCAGCAGAAAATCCAGCTGAGATCATGGGATGCTGCCACAGTCCATCAGCTGTCACCCTCCAGAGCACGGCAGCTTTGCCCAGTGCTTGGGGTTATCTATAGCACAGCCCATGTCCCATGTCCCATCCCTGTCACCAACAGACCCCACAAGGCTATGCCAGTATGGCACAATGGTGTGGCTGTGGCACTGAGCTTCCCTGGGAACTGGGGTGCTGGAGAGGCTGGTTTCCATCTCCTATCCCATTGCACAGCCAGGAGCCAGTGTGGGGGTGCCACCCCACTGCACCCCAGCTCTAGGCAGCAGCCACACACCGGCCTGCATTGGCAAGCCATGTGACACAGGAATGCAGCAAGAAAATCCTTGTGTCCTTAAATAACTCAGACAGCTCTGTCGTACATGTGGGCAGGATCATCTCCAGGCTTTCAGCAAGGGCTGAGCAAGAGGACTGCAGAATGATGCTTCTGGAAGGGGGTGGGGGCTGCTGAGCTGCAGCCTCGAGCTTCCATGTGGGGGCTGGCACAGATTTGTCCCTCTGAAATGGGTCCTGGGGGGGTCACAGCCCTCCCAAAACACCCTGAAAGGGGAGCAGAGAAAGATGCAATTGCTGTTTCTGGGGTAGGTGAGGGAATGTTCTGCGTTCCCCTCCTCCAGAAAAGCCTCCAAAGGCAGAGCAACAACGGGCACCAGGAGAAATGTCTCATGCTGGCCATGGGCTCTGAGATGATGGATGGGGCTTCTGCAGCAGAACCAAGGCTTTGAACCAGAGGGTTTGCAGTGGGATCTGTGCCAGAGCTGGCTCAGGGTCTTTGTTGAGCAGAGAACAGGGGAGGTCCTATCTCCTTTGCATGGCTCATCTGCACAGGCCTCCTGGAGAGGGTGTCCTCCAGGGATGAAGTCTTTAGCCTGCAGGAGGATGCCATCACCAGTTCTGCATAAGCAGCAGGTGCTTGGCTGATCTGCAGCAGGTTGAGGGGAAAACAAAGGACAATATCCCCACATCAAGGAGCTTGTGCTGTGCATTCAGGCAAGGATGCCAAAGTCCTCCTGCTCGCTGGTGCCCAGTGCAGTGTGCCATGGCTGCAGGTGCCCATGTGTGCCAAGAAAGGACACCTCCAGCCACAAAACAGAAAGGAGAACAAGAAGTTCCTGTGGGAACACGTGGATGGGGAAAGCAGGCAGAGATGTGAGCAGAAGCGAGTGGTAACAGCGAAGGCAGACGGGATCTTAATGTTTCCTTCCCAGAGCCAAGACGCAAGAATCCGAAGCAATCACTCCTCTGCCGTATGTCCCTGTTTTTCATTCTTGCTCAACTTTGCTGGCATTTGGGAAAACGGTTGCTGAAGTAACACCAGTGACGGCGGGAGCTACCCCGCATACTAGAAAGAGGCTTGGTTTATCCCTGGGGATGAAATCACCCCGGGTTTGAGCACTGTGCTGTGTGAGAAGAGCTTTATCTAGGTCACCATTGGGTCCTCCTCCAGTGGCGGCGAAGTCGCCGGATAGGGCGTTGCCACCGGCTGAGTCCCAGCTGGGATGAGCCAAGGCATGGATGCTTCAAGGAAGGTGATGCCAGGTAAAGGATGCAAAGCGGGATGGTGCCGAGGGCAGGCATTAGGCAGCAGCCAGGAGGGCAGGATGCCCTGCTGGCAGTGCTGCCTCCTGGCAGAGGCAGCTGCTGGTGGAGCTGTGTGTCTCCTCCCTTCTGCAGCTCCCCGCTGTGGCACGTGCCTCTGATTTTAGGAAGGAAGACAACAAATCCCTGGAAAAGCACTCCTACATCTGTGATTCTGCAGCAGACAGGTGGCAAAATGCCTGCACTGCCCTGGCCAGGCACCCAGCAGGGACTCAAGGGCTGGGAGGGCCCTTCAGTACCCATCACCTGCCAGCTTTCCTGATGGCACTATGCTCTCTCATGGCAGTGGCAGAGACTCAAACCCAGGTTAGAAGAGGCAGCCTTGCAAGGCAGAAGATGCAAGGAGAGACCTAAGGCTACAGCCAGAGGCTGAGGAGATGGAGAAGGTGTGCTCTGTCACATACTGAGGTGGTAGCATACAGAATTGGAGAGCTCCCAGCATCTGCTTGTGCTCCAGAGCACTTAAGGAACTTCTTCTCCTGGAAGACAAACTTAGCAGAGTATCACACTGCCCTGGCAAGCAGCAGGCTGGGGATGACAGCCAGACCAGCAGCTCCATGATGGTGCCCAACATTTTGGGTTTGTGCTGGAGAAGGTCAGAGACCAGAAATTCCAGCTGAAAGAGATAAAGAATTTGCCTGGACTATCAATTTTCTGCTTTGTGTCTGCATTATGCAAACCCACTGCCAGCATGCAGGCCTTGCTCATGGAGCTCAAAGGTATTCAACACTTCTGGTGCACTTCTCGAGCTCATTTCTCCAGCTACTGCTCAAAAGTCAACTCCAGGCAGGAGTCCCTCCAGCCTGACCAGTGCACAAACTTGGGCTGACATGGTCTGGGCACAGTCAGGGTTAACTCTACAGATAAAAGGCATGAACAGAAGGAAATATCTTGAGATATGACATGCACCACTCCATAAATAAGGCAGTCTCTCCTGAGTATTTCTGGATTAGCCAAGAGAACCAGCTACTGCAGGAATAAACCTCTGTACTTTGCACTGTGAAAGGAACTCCTGAGTCTGCAAGTTAAGTGGAGCTGAGTTTGCTTCAGGAGTGACCAGCTCTGCCTGGTCCACGTGCTTTTTGCCCCCAGTACACCCGGTCACAGCCCGAGCTGGGATGCAGAGCCATCACAGAGCTCTCCTGACTTCCTGGCACACTTCACAAGATCACGTTTTTCTACCTCAGGTCTAGCCCATTGAGCTTATTTCTATTCAACACATTTGAGAACATAAATCTGCCTTCAGGAAGGAAAAAAAACATCAGCTCATTAAGAAGATAGACAGCGTCTACCGTCTGAAAGGAACAGCAAATGGCAGCTGCCAAAAATGTCAACGTTAATGCAGCTGCCAGCTGGGATTTATTAAAAGGTAGTTTTACAGCAGCAGTGGCGAATAGCACATATTGTACTGAGGTAATCTTCCCTTTTCTCTCCCACCTTTGTGCAGATTGCTGGATGATCTGATGCATCCATCCAGCCCTGCCGTGACCTCCAGGACTGGCAGCCTTGAAGTATTGCCTTGAGTATTACTCATTGCCTGGGTATTTAATTTGTTTGGTTGCTTATCTAGGAAAGCCAGAATCAAGGAAAACAGCTAAAGCATTTCTCAGAGAGGGCAATGGATCACTTTCCTCCACGTGATCCTGCTCTCTGCCCATGGGAAGAGGCACCTGGTGCAACCCTAGGCAGTAACTGAGCTGCAGCAGGCTCAGCTACAGGAAAAGCAGGAATCAGACTGATGCCACCCAACCTAGGTTTTCCCTTGTTCCTACAGAGGATGTGCCCTTCGTTCCACATGTGAATACACTATGCTAAAATAGAAAAACAAGACATATGGAGAAGGGAGGAAATGGATAAAATGAGCCGCCTGATTTGGCTCAAAAAGTGAAGTGTGCTCAGCAAGGGACCGCAGCGTCATTGTCCCACACCCAGCATGGAAGTCAAGCACCTCCAAAGCCAAGACCAAGTTAGCCTCTGCAGCTCCTTTCTTGTGACCTACCTGGTCTTTCCTATGCAGAGCAGGAGAAGGACTGCCTCCCATCTTGCCCCCAAAGGCCACGAACCAATGCCACCTCACATCTCATGGGATTTACTACCCATACCCACCTCTTTAAGACTGATGTTTGCTGTGTAGATCACGTTTGTCCCGTCCCTCTTGAAGTGCGAGTGAGGCTTGTCCTTGAGGATGAAGACGATGTCTGCAGGGATGTTGTCTGGAGTAGCATCCCCTTCTTTGGGGAATGTGATTTTGGTTCCCTCCTTCCAGCCCCGTTTGATGACAATGTTTAGGATCTTGTCCTCAGTCCTCATGGTCCGGCCATCAGCGTTGAGCCTTCTGCGAGTGATCTTCATCCTCTTGGTGGATCCATGGTAGATCTCTTCCAGGGATACCTTGAGCTCGTGAATGACAGGTGGGTCTTGGACCTTCCTCCGCGTGTGCAGGGACTCCTGGTGCCGCCGGTGAACCCCATTAATACCGTTGAAGCCAAACCGGCCAAAGGCACTGAAAGGGTCATCGTCATCATCCATATCCATGTCTTCCTGGTCAAAGCCGTTGAACATCCGAGAGCGGCTGCTGGCGAAGAAGATGTCGAAAGGGTTGGAGCCTCCGAAGAAGGATGCAAAGGTGGCATGGGGGTCTCCATGGAAAGTGTAGTGGAAGGTGTTCCCTGTGCCACCTGAAGAGCCACCTCCAGTTTTGAGACCTGGAAGAGAAGGGGGAAGAGGAGACATGAATGTTCCCTGTGGGGGAATGCTCTGCAAGGACTGCACTGCCCAGGTGGGAGAATGGCCTCTGCCACCTCCTTCCAGCCTCTCCTGAGTGTGCAGATCACCCCTCCAGCCCAACCACCGTGAAGGCACCATTTCCACCCATGACACACAGTCCCCCTCCTACACCCTGCAAGCTCAGAATCCATTAAGCTTTCATTCTCTCTATCCCTAGTGAAAGACCTCTTTGTTTCTCTCCACCCTACTAACCTAATTTTAATTTAAAATGTACAGCCTATCTCCATTTTTCCCCATAAGCAGGCTCCTTCCTGCCCCAATAGCCTTGTCTCTGAGACTGGATGTTAGGAAAAATTTCTTCACAGGCATTGGAATAGGGTGCCCAGGGAAGTGATGTAGTCACCATTCTTGGAAGTGTTCAAAAGGTGTGTGGATGTGGCACTTAGGGACATGGGTTAGTGGTCATTAAATGATCTTAGAGATATTCTCCACCCTCAATGATTCTAGAGGCAAGTGAAGGTGAGCAGACCTCCAGGTCGGCATGCAGCTCCCTGCGCACTGACTGTATAAAATGCCAGGTAAACTCCAGGTCTGAATCATTTGGCAACCTTTCCCATGGGAAACTCCCCTGCCAAATCCCAGGCTGAGCCTGACATCACTGCAACTCATCCCAAGTCCCAAGGAGTCAAGGCACATGACAAATGCCCCCCAAAGAGGTCACACATGCTCTTTAAGGCTATTTTTGATCAGGAGAGTTGGGAAGGGTTAAGCCAAGCCTAGCTCAGGGACTATTTTCAGGGCACACCAGTGACAGTGAAGGACTATTTCTGACAGGCTGTCCTTTGTCCCAAACCCCCACGCCCTTTCCACAGCAGGACAAGTTTGGGGGTCTCTTCTCAGTGCTGAAGTCAGTATTCTGGGTGGGCTGAAGGGGCTTTTCCACTTCACCTTGCTATACAGCATGTAGGACCCTGAAGGTCCTCAAAATGCTGATCTTCATTGCCGCAAAAAAAAGAGAAACAAAACGTTGGGGAAAGTCATGGAACATGAGAGGTTCAACAATGATGGGACATGGGGGAAGATGGTCTTTAACTTGATGGGGCAGTGAGGGAGCTCTTACCCTCTTCCTTAATTCACTCTTATTTTAGATGCCTGCAGGTGACAGGGATTTTGCCAAATCCCCAGTGAGCCCCATTCCTGATAGACTGTACAGCCAGGAGGTTTCACCTTTAATCCCATGACGCCAGCCTGAGCAGGGTCCGATTTCATTGAGGCCTCCTGGGAAAAGCTGGTCTCCCACTTGAGAGAGTCTCTTCTCATTTTACAGGGCAGCAAATCACTGTGCCTGGTGCATCCATCATAGCCCTGACATAACTAACGGGTCAACAATTAACCCACTACTGCTTAATCCTGCCGGTGGCTTGTCAGGGGATGCACCTGCCCAAGAGAGGAGCTGCCTCTTCCACCCAGCAGCCTGCTCCTGCCAGACCTCCTGCTCTTTTAAGCACCCAAGCCCTGGGCTGTGATTAATGCAGATGCTATTCGGCACTCTCCTCGAATGGGGTTGCACTCTTCCATCATCGACTAATAAGGCTGCCTGCTTGGAGCGGCTCTCCTCCTCCTCCTCCATGCCAACCACCAGACAACAGCAGCCGCTTGGTTTCAAAACAAGGGCCTATTACTTAAATTGGGAAAAGCTTTGAATCCTGTAGGTCACCCTGTACCAGGGAGGACAGTGGGACCAGTGCCCAAGTGCAGGGGGAATGTGGGCAGAAGCAGTACGTCTCTGCTGCGTTATTTAGGTCATTTAAAGAGCTGCTAACGAATTACCCCAGGTATGACCCTGAAGGTGAGCTCCTTCCATTTCTCAGCTGACGCCCACAGTTTTGGGCAGAGGGCAGGGGGAGCCCAGCCACCCCAGGAAGCAAGGTGGCAAATTGCTGGGAAAGTGAAGCAGCCTGGGGAGGAGTGGGATGAGAAGTGATTTCTGACACCTGTGGAGCCTTCACTCTCTCTGATTCTTTGGCAACCAGTCCCATTTCAGGAGTAGGCATGAAACACTGAAACAACCCTCTGTGAAAACCCTCCCTCACCTCATTTGGACCCCAAATCCCTGCCTCCCGGTGGGCAGTGCCTATCCCCTTACCTTCCTCCCCATACTGGTCGTACACGGCTCGTTTCTTGGGGTCACTCAGGACGTCATAAGCCTCTGCAATCTCCTTGAACTTCTCCTCAGCATTGGGGTCTTTATTCTTATCAGGGTGATATTTCAGGGCCATTTTCCGATAGGCCTTCTTGATTTCATCTTCATTGGCGCCACTCTGGATACCCAAAATCTTGTAATAGTCCTTCCCCATGACGGCGACGCTGCCGGAAGCCGAGTACTTATTCCTGAAAGGAGAAAGACAGGTCTTCATAACGTGAATATCAGACAGGGGCAGTTGGGGACAGGACTGGCACACACTTATCACAGAGATGATGCTCCCTGTGTCCCAAAGGCCAGCAGCACCAGAGCCAGCTCAAGTCCACGCTTCTCAACAGAGGTTAGAGCCCCGGTGCCAGAATGTATCCCAGCTCTGGTTTTATCCCGCTGAGCCCCACGGCTGGGATGGACAGACTCATCTCTGTGGCTGACAGGGAGAGAGAGCTCAAGTCGGGGCACGGCGCTATTATAGGGGCCACGCCACTGCTAACGTCAGGCCAGGACCATGTCCCTGCTCGTCCCCCCCCCCGGCTGAGTCAGGAGGGCTGAGCTATGTCCAAATGCAGCTGCCAGCCTGTGTCCACCCCCTTGCCTGGTTCTCTCCCAGCTGAGCATCTGAGACCCAAGTCGGGGTGATGACAGCAGGTTTTAGAGGCTGAAAGCAGTGGCAGGGACCATGTTGTGCCTTCACCTTAAAGGAACTTCAAACATTTTGTTCCTGAAAGCAATTGGCATTCAGCTGGAGATAAGCGCCTCCGGCTGTCAGAGCCATAATTTGTATTTAGCGGAAAGAGAATGGAGCCGTTAGACAGAAACATCTTGTGATGGTGGGAGGGCTTTTTTCTTTTTCTGTTTAAAAAAAAACCAACACTTTCTAGCCTGACTTGCACTCCCCGAGAGCCTCCAACTGGATCTTGCAGTAAGCCAGGAACTCAGGGCTCATCATTGCATCGCGCGGGGGCTGAGGCCATGCCCATGCCTATACTAAGGCATGGAAAACCCGGTGGCCGTAATTCATCCCCCAGTCACCCCTGGAGAAGCAGCCACCCAGGGAGCAGCCAGGGGAGGTGACAGGGCTGCTCCTCCATGCAAAAGCTAACAAGTCCCATGCCTCTCCACGGTTGTTTCCAACTGCTTCTCGACTTCTGGTTATCTGATAGCAAACACTTGACACCCCAAATCTCAGGGTCTGGCCCCTCTCACACTCAGTGCTGACCCTGCTTCTCCGAGGTGCTGCCCTAGCACACCTGCACCCCACTGCTCACATCCTCCTCCCTGCTACAGTCCAGGTTTCAAACTTGCTCCAAACACACCTAAGCCACCTCAACCCACTGTGCCCCTCCAGCAGATGGATTTTGGCATGGGGTGTGAGCCTTGGCCCTCTTCTTCATCATCATACAAGCTACTAGATGTTCTCCCCATCCTTACTCTATCCATGAGCTCCCATTGGAGGTCACACAGGGATCCCCCAACAACACCAAAGCTCAATCAAGGGTTGCTATGCTCCCCTAGGATCCATGCTTGGGTGCTACTCTAAGAATCTGGCAGCTACACCAAGCATCCAACACTTGCCTTGGGCCATGCCTTGGGCAATGACCACCTACAGGAGCTTGGAAATTGGTCCCACATTTGGCCACCTCCATTCAAACCAACTTCTGTTCTTTTTTGCTCCAGCCATGGAGGAGAAGCTTTGCCATAGATGGGAAGGGGGGCTAAGGCATCCCTGAAGGACACAGTGAGGGAAGATGGGGGCATCTGCAAACACTGTACAACATCTCAGGCACAGAAGAAGTGGGAGGAAGTCCCTGGGGGCATAAAGAGCATCTGACAGCGTCTCCTGTGGCACCTCCCAGATGCCAGCACATTTCTATACCAGCTCCTGCATGCAGAGATGCCAGCAGCACCCAACCCACACAGGTGCCCCCAGCCCACATCCACCTCCCCATTTACACTCTCTAAGTGGTGGAGGAAGCTGCAGGAGACCCTGGGGTGAGCAATCAGCAGGATAACCAAGATCTATCCTGTCCATTCTCCACACCAAGGGTCACTCCAACACCTCACTTTCCCACAGCAGCCTCCAGTGGAGTGTAGGGGCTCCCTGAGACTAGTACTGGGACAACAATTTGGCCCCATCTGGATGCTGCCAACCGTCCAACAGTGACAGCAAATCAAGCAGTTCTAAAGACAACCCCATCACACCCTAGCTCCAACAACACCGAGCTGACAAACCTTCAACTGTCACTGCCCAGGAACCACAGTGTCTGGCTCTGACCCCATGCAGCCCAACTTGACAGCACCACTGGGACACCCTCATCTGGCCAAAACTCCACAGCGCTTCCCATGAAAACACATCCCAAAAATGCAAAATGCTGTCGCCACCCACAAGATCTCTGGTCTTGCCCACCAAGAGGTCTTTGGCCAGGGTGGGGATGCCTGATGAGGATCTCTGACCTGACCAAGGACCCCTTCGTCTGGCTGGACATGGGGAAGGGAATTTCTGTACCAAAATGCATCCCAGTGCCGCGGTTTACCGTGCCAGAGAGGACCAGGTGCCAGTGGGTGACCCGGTGGGTTACAGCATGCTCCCAAGGCTCAGCTCACATGCACAATGATGGTAAAACACGACTCTGTCCCTGCAGAGCGTCTTTCCTTCCCTCCCACCTCTCTGGGATCAGCTGCACCTTGCCATGGATCCTCTCCTGACTTCCCATTTAACCCCCTCGGGAGTGGTGGGGGGTTTCAGGCAGGCAAAGGCATTCCTGTATCACCCCTGCAAATCAGATGTCCCCAGATAAGCCACGGCCACCCTGCCTTGGTGAAAACCACAGGCATTCCCCTGCTCTGACGAGCCAGCCCAGCCTCCATCCTCCTCTTGCAACCACACCAAAAGAAAAAAAAAAAATTAAATAAAGAATAAATCTTTGTTCCAGCCCCGCACATGACATCAGCCTGAGCAACCGCTGGGCTAGCACGCCAGTTGAATAGTGATCGTTTGACATAATCCCTCTGCTTGACAGTCATCTAAGGGATCAAACCCACCCTGGCAACGGCACAAGGTCTTTTTTGTTCCATCTTGGGGTGCAAGGTCACTGCGGGATGCCAGGGACAGACACTGATGGTTTAACGAGGACACAAGGTCGAGAGGCAGAAACCCACTTACCGAAACTTTATGAACACATTCATCGTCCAAGCTGTCATTTTTAAAGGCTCTAGTTTTATTTTAAACATCGCGGCTGTCCGCAGGCAGCGGCAGGTCCTGTGTGACCGGCCGGGAGGTGCTGGAGGGTGGGAGGAGGGTGGCGGGGCAAAAGGCACTGGCTCGTGCCGGCGATGCCGCCACCGCCGCCAAGGGATGCTCTGCTGGTGAGTCCCCCCCTCCACCTCCTCCGGCACACCCAAAGGGCAGCTCTTTGCCAGCCCGGCAGCCGTGGTTGGCTCTGACCTCGTTCCCAGGATGGCTCCGAAAGGGCTCCTCCGGTCGACGCAGTGCCGCCGGGGAGCTGCTGTCCTTTGTGTGCTTCCCAGCTACGCACGGAGAGACTTTTCAATGGAGTCACTCGCCGTGCCGTAATTTTCCTTTTAACTGGTTTCTTGACGCTTTCTCGTTAAACTGACAGATTAAGACACTTCTGCTTAATCCGTCAGTTTCAGCATTCCTCCGCTGCCACAAGGCACCCAGCCGCCTGGTACCGTCACGTCCCCGACGCAGACCCCTCCAAGGAGCGCAGGGAGAGCAGCCAGGAGCCCCCCGGTGTCCCCAGAAACGACTCTGCTGACGCCCAGGGCTGAGCACCCGCCAGGCGAATCGGGTAGGGAGAAAAGTAGGGCGGCGTTGATATGGAAAAAAGTCACGTTAACCAATGTGCACCTCCCCAGCTTTTCCCGTTCGGATGCATGGGGGTCCCTGTGTCCCCCTCACCGGACGCCGGCACCGGCCCCCTGGCAGAAGGGATTTGAGTGCCGCATTTCCGCCCGGCGTCCGGGGCTCCCCGTGGCGGCAGGGCAGCGGGACGGGGACGGTGCGTCCCCCGAGCCCACGGCGCAAAACCTACTTCTGAGAAGTCACCTTCAGGCACGCCAAGGAAAGCTAATGCCACCGCGTCCCCTTGTCTGTCACCGTCACTCGCAGGCCACGGAGAGCATCCTCTCCAGAAGCTCTACACCGAAACTAGGCAGCCGTACTGGGGATATCACCAGGTAGATCCTATATCCTACCCGCGGCAAGCGAAACAGCCGGGCGGGCGACAGCCCCCATCCCGCTGTGTCCCCAGGGGCTGGAGTCCCGCCGGGCTCCGAGCCGGGTGGGTCCGGCGAGGCGCGGGTGCCGAGGCAGCGCATACCTCTCGGCGCGGCTCCAGAAGAGCAGGATTGCCGGCATGGTAGCGTATCCCGGGCTCAGTCAGGGAGCTGGTGGGGATCTTGTCGCGCCGGGGCAGGCAGAGCCACCCGTGCCCGTGCTGGATGGCAGTCGCAGGCAACCAGGCAGCAATGTCATGACTACCCGCAATGAATCATCCCCTCCCCGAGCCCCCACATGCACCGCCCGCCTCCCCCTCCCCACCGACAGCCCCACTGGGGTGCCGGCACCTGCGTGGGGACGGGGTTAACCCTCCCCTCGCTGCCTCTGCCAGCACAGCCCCCGCTGCCAGCCCCACCGGCGGCCGCCTCCTGTGTGGGCACGGATCAGGACCCCCGCTCAGAATTTCCCCAGAGAGGGTCCCATATCTCCACAGCCATGAAGTGCTGTCTCCTGCGTGGGGATGGTGTCAAGTACTACTTGCGATCACCCCCGACATGGTCCCCCATTTTCCAGACATATCTGGTGCTAGCTCTTGAGTGGAGATGGGGTCAAGCCCCTTACAGCATCTCCCCAGGCAGGCTGTCCTCTTTCCAGCCACACTCGGCTGCTCACAGCTGTGTGGACACAGGGTCAAGCCCTGCATGCTGCCTCCCCGTGTAGGGTACCCCATTTCCAGTCTCACCGGGATGATCACAATGGCATGGGGATGGCGTTGGACCCCCTCCCCACTGCACAGATCGCCACCCCATACCCCCTGCCCCCCTCACTGTGAGGCTAAGAACTTCATGGAGATGGGGTTTATCCCCCTCCTAAGCCGAGAGGCACTATCCTCTTTAGGGGCTTTCATGCACACAGGGGTTCACTCATGCATTGTGCCCCAGTGCACAGACCCACAGGGGTCCCAGGGTGACCCCTTGCCATGATCAAGACCCACTGGGACCCGCTGTCTGCCTCAAGAGGAAAGCGGGTTAACCTTTTCCTCCTGGTCAGCCCTCCCAGGAGACACTGTCACCTCGACTGGGGACAGGGGTTAACCCCTTCCATGCTGGTCCCTCTAACCGTGTTACTGTCACCCGGATGGGAGGTTACCAACTTTGGCACCAGCCAGTTCAGCCCCACTGGGACACACAGTACCCCCAGTACAGTGGTGGAGGGGTGATGACCCCTTTTAGGCCATACCATATAGCTCAAATAGAGTACATTTATTCCCTCCAAAGTGAAATTGGAGAGAAGGATTAACCCTAACCTCACCACCCTCTCCAGCTCCGCAGGGTTCTACAGCAGCCCCATGGCAGGGGTGTTTCTCTCTCCCTGCCCCACTTGGATGCGCTATCTCTGTTATGAGGCAGTGGGGATTAACCCTCGCCTGACACACTCTTCAGACCCACAGGGACAAGTGGTCACCAGGTAGGGCAGGCCAGTTAACCCTGACACCCCACAGGAGCCAGAGATGCCAACTCCTTCCTCCCCCATCTTCAGCCCCATAGAGATTCCATGTCACCCCATGGTGACAGGACAAGGTGGGCACCCTGTGCTCCCCACCCACAAAAGGGCAAAGCAGCTAAGCTCCCAGACCCACAGCAAAACCCTGTCACCCCTTGGGGCAGAGATGCCGATCCTGCCAGCCCCCAGGGACTCTGCCACTTCATAAAGCAGAGGTTTAAGCCCCCACATCAGGACAGACTGTCACCTCACGGGTGGAGTGGGGCAAGCACCCCTCCCCAGCCCTATAAGGGACATGCTGTCACCCCATAGGCAGAGAGGTCAATCACCTTCAGCCCCACAGTGACATTCTGTCACCCCTTCGGGCTGAAGGACTGACCCTCTCCAGCCCCATAGTGATATTCTACCACCCTACAGTGCAGGGGGACTGACGACCCCCCAACTTCATGGCAACAACTTGCCAACGCACGGCGCAGAGAACTGACACCCCAGTCCCACAGCAACCCCGTGTCACCCCTTGGGCAGGGGGGCTGGTCCCACAGCGACACCTTGTTAACCCCGAGACAGGGGCACTGACCCCCACACCCAGAGTGACTCTTTGTCACCCCCCGAGGCACTGGGTAAGACCCCCGCCGGTCCTAAAGGGGCGCCCTGTCACCCCTGGGGTGGGGGGCACTGACCCCCGCCCAGCCCCACGGCAACACCTTGTCACCCCGCGGCGCAAAGTGACGCCCCACCCCACAGTGACACCCTGTTACTCCCCAGGGCGGGGTGACATGACCCCCCCCACCCCACAGCGAGCCGCTTCGCTCTGTGGGGCACGGGGACCGACTCCTCCCAGCCCCACGGCAACAACTTGTCACCCCACGGCAGTCCCGCCTGACAGCGGCACCCTGTCACCCCACGGGGCAGGGGGGACTGGCCCCCATGGCCGCGGTGTCACCCCGCGGTAGCGCAGCTGGGGCCGGGGTGCGGGGGTCGGTGTGGGGGTGCGGGGGCGGTCGGGGGGGGCTCCCCCCGGCACTCACCGCTCCCGCTGTCCCGGGGCGCCGCGCGCTCGCTGGGCCGCCCCCGCCCCCGCCCCCCGGCCAGCACGTCAGGGGAGTCCCGCCCGCGGCCACCACGCCCCCGTTGGCCCGGGGGGCTGTCCATCGCCGCGCCGCGCCGCGCTGATTTGCCGTCCCTGAAAGGAAGGCGGGGCGAAGGCGGGCCGCCGCCGCTCTCCTGCCCGTCTCTCCCCCTCCGCCTCCCAGTCGCCGCCTTCTATTGGCCAGTTCAAGCCAGCACCGCCCTGTTGGCGCTCTCTGATTGGTCGGGCGCTCGCTCGGAGCAGCGGGATCCCCGGGGGGAATCTTCTGGAAAGGCGTGACGTCACCGACGAGCCGTGCCTCAAGCGGTTCGTGTGCACGCCCCCTTCCCCGCCGCCCGCGGGTCCGGGGGCCCGGGGCGACACAGCGGCGGTGGGTGTTCTCAGAGCGCCGGGGCACCCCGCACGCTGTCGGAGGCTGGGGCTGCTCAGGGCCCGTGCCCCATCCCCCATGGCCTGGCAGCCCCTCAAGACCCCGGCGCAGGCAGGACTGTGGTGGCGCAAATCCCTGAGTGAATGTGGTTGGAAAAGACCCCTGAGCTCAAGTCCAACCTATGACCGGACACCACCCTATCAACCAGACCGTGGCACTGACTGCCAGGTCCTGTCATCTTAGAAACATCTTCAGAGATGATCAGTCCACCACCGGGCCACAAATTAGAAGTGGCAGTTGGTCCACGATCTGTTTTACAGGGTAGTGTTTGGTCATAGGTTGATCTTGATGAGCTCAAAGGTCTTTCCCAGCCTAATTGGTTCTGTGATTCTGTGGGGCACTCTGAGGTGTGATGGGTGAGCATCCCAGGAACAATGCCATAGCCAGATCAAACACCCAGTGCGATGGGGCCAGGGTCGTTATGCAAGAGGGTGGCTGAGACTCTTTAGACATGTGAGGCCGTGAGGGCTGACATTATGCTATGCCTTTTCATCATGGAAAAGACTCCAAAGCCCTGGTCCAGTGGGAGGCTTCATGTCTGTGTTGAAAACAGCATCTGCTCTGACATTGATGCATCCCATCTCCGCAGCATCTGTGGCCAGCTAGCCAGGAAACTGGGTATCTGAGCCACACATGCTGCCAGCACTGTCCCTCTGTGAAGCCCTGTCACATGTCTCCTTCTGAGGTCGGGGTGTGTTTGGGCTTTCGCCATGTGAGTCTCCCCTTTGATCTTTCCAGCATCCCGGTGTGGGTTAGACTGGTAACAAGGTGGATCCTGGTTGGAGGAGCTGTCTGGACCCAGTGACTTGGATTTTGTCCTGGGAGATCTGCCTGTCTTAAGAAGAAAACCCACGTCTTGATGCTGTTGAGTGCGGAACATGGGGACAGCATCCTGCCTGCACACCTGTCCATAGACTGAGAAAGCATCTGGTCGCACAGGTGCTGCAGCTCGTGGGTGGAGCTGAGCACTACTGTGAATGGCTGAGGCTGTTAAGATGTTTGTCCTTTTGTAACCTCTGTCTGCTTCCTTACGGATGGAGTGTTTGAAAAGGGCGCTTTCAGTTCACATCTTGTCTGTCCCTTATGGTGTGGTAACAGCATTGGTCTTTCTGTCCTGCCTGGGAGTCTTCGACTCTCCGGAGTCTCCATGCACGGTGTGCACAGCCGCCTGGGCTCCTCGTTTCCCACCATGACCTGTCTGTGGAGCCCCTGGGAGCTGGGAGAGTCGGAGTTCTCTCCGCTCTGCCCGTGGAGCGGCTGAGTCATCGCGGTAGTGAACCAGCACTTACTGTAGCCCATCTATTTTGCTGTGTGTTGTTCGGTGGCCCCGTCCCCGTGGCGGGGGGGCCCGTGCTGCGTGTCCCGCGCCGTGCCCATGCCCTGGCCTTGCAAATGCTTTTTGTTCTGGCTTTTCATCGCCGGGAGCACTGGAGGCCCCGGGGTGGGGGAGCTGGCGCTGGCCCTCCCCGTGCTCACAAATTATCTGCTTGGTGTGCAGCCTGCCCGGGGACAAACAAGGGCTCCGGGCTAGGGGCTGGCTGCGGCCCCTCTAGGCTGGAGCGGGGTCAGGGCAGACCACAGCCTCTCCTCCTAGGGGCACAGGGTGTTTTAACCAAAACCGCGCCTCCTTCGTAGCCCGTCCCCCTTGCTGGCACATCCGCACCCTTTTAAAGGCACGCCGGGGAAGTGCAGGGAGGGGTGGCAGGAATAATTAAAGTACGAAGCCGTTTCCATAAATGGAACAATTACATAAACTGGCTTTCTTCCGTCTGGGGGAAGAGATGACTGAGGGAGGCATGATGGGGAATAATAAAATCCTGTGTGGTGGGGGGAAGGAAGGTGAGCAGGGAAGGGTTGCTTGAGTTCCTGTAATAGGGCATCTTGTGTCAGAATATGCAGTGACATTTCAGGACATGAAGACATTTCCTGAAGCAGTTTGGGATTAAGCTGTGGAAATGGTGGCCTTAGGTGAAGTGATGGAGGGAAGATGTAGGAAAATTGTTTGGGATCAAAAGGCAATTGAGTAAATTCCTGGAAAGAGAAATCCACGAGTGCTGATGAGCCCAACTGATGTTGGTTCTGGTACAGGAAATCCCCAGACTACAGGTGTGAGAGCATGCTGTGTTCACCTGGAGCTTCAGCTCTTCCTGGTACTTTGTACCTCACCTGCAGAGGTGATGGGGAGGTGGGAAACCACATTCCGGGCTGTTTTCCTGTTAAAACATCATTACCTGGTGTCTGAAGGTTGGAGCACAGGAGAACGCCACTTAGCTCTGCAACCACCTACCCAAGTGCCATGCCACCGCAATAAAGACCTTTCCAGGTTGCTTTCACCTCCTTCTGGATCTGTATCTTCCTAAGGCTGAACAGATGGGGCAGGAACAAGGCACTGGCTCCTTGCTGTACTGCTCCCTTGTCCTGCTCAGAATCCCTTGCTCAGTGCAGCACAGGGAAATATCCAGTGTCTGTGATTGGGTGAGCTGGGGAGATGCATCTGAGGACACTGGGCTTGGCAGCAGCAGGGTTTGCGCTCTGTTCTCCTCAGCAAGAGCAGCACCCACGCATTTGGTGCTGTCTCTTCTTCTTGCCTGTTCCCATCCTCGCCCGCCTTTTCCAGCACTCTGAGCTGCAGCAGGAGGAAAAGGCTGCAAGGAAAAAATTCCATGCTCAGTATTTTTCTTTTTCTTTTTTTCTTTTTTTTTTTTTTTTTTTTTTTTTTTTTGGTGGGATTAATGCTCCATTCCCTGCCTGCTGCTGTCCTGGCTGTGGTCTGAGCTTGATGAATCTCTAAGGAGATGCTGCTGGTGGGTCACCTTCTAGGACAGGCTAGGCTCTTATGTCCTACAGAAGCTGGTGTCCATGCAGAGGAACCCTGTCCAGAAGACCTGGGAACTAGCATCCTTGGGATTCATCCAGCCTCTGGCTTGTCCTCTGAGGAAATCACCAGCTCTCAGTCACCCTGGTTGTGTTGGTAGCCTCAGCATGTGGTGGGCTTGTGTCTGCCTGGCTCTGAGTATGGGCTAAACTGGATGGGAATGGTCCCCAGCAGTCTCGTCCTGCAAGCAGGATCAGCCTCAAGGTCAGTGTGTACTGCTTGGGGCTTTATCCAGGCTGACATTGCAAACCACCAAGGACAGTCATTGCAGCACTAGAAGAGCTTGTTCCAGCAGCATATTCCGTGTCCTTGTGCTGCTGTGTCAGAGCCTGACGGGCCTCCCAGGGTGTGCAGAGGAAGGGGGTGACAGCTACTCTCAGCCATCATGATGTTGTTTGGTTTGTCCTTCCCGCTGGGCCTGAGGATGAGGATGGTGGCCGCTGTCTCCCCACTGGCAGCACTGCCGGCAGCAGTAGAGCTGGCCGCTCTGCTCGGCACTTCACACCTGCGGGGGTGGCATAATGAGCCATGTCCTTGTCTCAACCTGCCTCTTCCTCTCCCGGTAGCGTCTGTGCTGCCAGCTGGGTTATTTTTTCTTTTCATATTTTTTTTTCTTTTTTTTTTTCTCCTTTCTTTTTTGCCTTCCTGCCGCTATTCTTGAGTGATTCCAAGCCGGTGGTTGGCAGGCAGCCCTTGCTGGAGACCATATCCCAGGCTGACCTTTGCCAACCCCCTCGGATGAGCACAGCAGGGCTCTCCTGCCACCCACATCAGCTGCGCAGGTGAGATGCGAGCTGCTCTGAGTGACAGTGTGTGGGAGAACTGGGTCTTCTCCAGTCCCTTGCTGTCTCCACCTGTGCTCATGCTCTGCTGGAGGGGCCAAATCCTGAAGGCAGGAGTGAGTGGGAGGAAAGGGCAGCATGGGGGATGCTGTGGTGCTTTTTCTGTGGTACAGCCCAGGGAAAAGAAAGGTTCCACTAGGCAGGTCCTGCCTTTGGACGCCTTGGTTTGTCCTGACCTAGCCTGCTGTCTCCCTCACTGAACCACCAACGCAGAGGACTAAACTGGGCATGCAGATTGTGTGGGCAGGGAAAGCCCCTCCTGGAGCCATTTCTGCCAGCCCTGTATCCAAGCAGTTGAAAGAAGGAAGGCAGTGTCCCCAACCCGGCTTGGCATGGTGGAATGTGGCAATTTGTCCCAAGTTGCTGTGGGAATCAGCAGCAGGCATGGGACTAGAATCTGGAATGTCTTGACTCTGGTTGCGATACTACCCAGCCAGGCAGGATGATAATAAATGAGAGCCAGCAGCCGCCCCACAGCCCCTGTCATCCTACTTGCCACTCACCTCTGACTTCCACATCTCCCTGGGAGGAAGGCCAGCCATGCCAGGGAGTCCAAATTGCATCAGTTACCCCTGGGGACCCATCTGCATGTGGAGGACGCATGCTGAAGTTTGGGTTGGCTCTGTTTCAGCTTCCAGCCTTTGCCCTGCTTTCGTCAGCGAAGTTGTCCTGCAGCACTTGGTTCCTCCTGGGCGTGTCTCTCCCAAGTTACATTTTGGCCAAGCTATTTACTTGGTTTCTCCTGGGAATGTCTGTCTCTCTCCAAGTTACATTTTGACCAAGTTGTTTCTGCTCTGTGTTTGGGTGTCAAGCACACTGAGCCCTTCTAGTCCGTCCGGCCACTCCATCATTTCAGAAATTTTAGCCCTGAAACATCCTTTCCAGGACAGGGGTGTCCCCAGGTGCTCCCAGCAGGGGTGCTGTCCTTGAAAGTCACAGCTGGAAGTGCGTGGTGTCCAGGCTGGAAACAAACCCTGCTGCACCTACTGGAAATGTGTCCATCTGATACCTTTCCATTGCAGATCTGCCTGGCATCTAATTCTTGACATGCCAAATGAGCTGTGAGGAGTTCATCAGGACAGCAAGTGCTGCCCAGCTGACTGCTGTAGGAATCTTCATATCTCTGTGAGGCTACCAAATGTGTGACCTCTAGAATAAAAATAAAAATATCACAGGAATTGTCTGCAAGGAGAGTTTCCTGAAAGAACCAGCTAGCTGGCCTTTATTTTGGTCTTGGCTGTTCTCCATTGCCTACCAAACCTTCTTCCTTGTGTCTGCCCTGGCCCCATGGCAGGTGGTGCTCAGAGGGATGCAGGTGATGTTTTTCTGAGGGCAGAAGATTGCACTGGTGGTGCAGTGGTAGTGGTTTGGTTCCCTGTTTACCCATAGCCTGTAACTACAATCTCTCTAATTTTACAGTGTCCTTAGTATCCCATCTTCTTGTGGATAGTGGGCAGGTAAAACTCTAACCCTGTGCAGAGGAGAAAGGACAGGGTTAAGATTCCCAAGCACTCCCTTGGAGTGCTGGAGGATGCTGATGTGGCCCTGTCTTTTCTTCAAAAGTAAAAGCAGACATGTGGAGTTGCCTGACTCTAGGCATCTTGGCTTGGTCTCATGGGGTTTTGTGTCTCTCAGCACTTGGACTTGCTGTTTGGCATTGTGCTGGTCGTGTGATAGCTCTGCAGATCTCCAGGTCTGCTCCTGGCAGGGAACAGTCTTGCCTAGAGCTTTGCATCAGGAACCCAAGACACCAGCCAGTCTTGATGCTGAAATAGGAGGGGATGCAGTAGTGAGTGAGCTGAGCATGCTGGCAGGGGCTGGCTGAGCATCTAATGGTCTGGCTGGAGGCTGTAGCAAGGAGGCTTTTCCTCTCTGCTTGTTTCTTGCTTGGAGACAGATGATGGGCAGATAGGGCAGGGTGTGGAGGCAGTGTGTGAAATGGGGCTTGGTTAACAGCATGTTATAGGTCACCATCTGCAAATCAAGCAGCTTTCTCATGTCCCTCTGATTCAGAGGGTAGTCCTTTGAGGTTTCAGTTGGATCTGGTCTCCCTGGGTGCCTATCACGAGGTATCTGAGCACCATCAACCTCTCCTGCCTGGCAGACATGTCTGTAGTGGCTGCTCTCTGCATGTGTTTTTGCTGGATGCATTGCTGTGCTCCTTGAGAAAAGGAGATTGGTCTTGTCCAGGTGGCCTTGAAGGTGTCCACTAACTTCCACACTTGCTCAGCTTGGAATGGAGCTCCTGCTCATCAACTCCATCACTCAGGTTTGGTGGCAGAGCCTGGAGCTGTGCTTGTCCCCCTTTGGAACACAGACGTGAGAGGACACCCCAAGAGTAGAGCAAGCCCTGCATTCTCCTCTCAGTCCAGGCCAAAGGACAGGGCAGGGGTTTGGGCCTTTCCCAGCACCCACCAGGGCTTCCCAGCAGCCCTGTGAAGTGGGACTCCAGAGAGGACAAATCCTTGGGGATACAAATGTATCTGGAAGCCCTGCACAGCTGACCGGTTGTGTGGCCCATGTGTGAAGCACTTGGGCTCTCATTCCCAAAGCCATTCCCAAAGCCACTATTTCCCATGGTGAGAACTGCAGAGAGGATTCAGCCTGGCACATGGTGCCGGACCCCAAGATAAAGCTGATGCATCCAGCTATCAAGTACATACAGAGAAAATACATTCAAGCCTGGTCAGGGATGGTGGTGGGTGAAAGGGAAACTTTGCAACCCTTCACTTCTCATTTGCTTGGAGAGAAATAATGGAGAGGGAAAAGTTACAGTCCTGTGTAATTATGGAGCAAATAAGGAGAGCAGCAGCGTCTCCACATGAGAACAGGATAGAAGAATTAATGCTTCAGAAAATCAGTCCCAAACTGATTGCCTGCTTTGTTTCAACTTTCAGTAAGGGCAGCAGCACTGAAAGTACATCCCAGAGGATGGGGAGTAGGAGGGAGGTGGAGAGGAGAAATTGCTGTTGCTGGAAAGGAACAAAACCACAGAAGGTTCAATGTACTGGGCCTGGGGAGAAAGGCCGAGCTGTACCAAGGGGACCACCTGGGATTGCTGCCACACAATGATGGTGGCAGGGTTCTTCTTTGACAAACCACCTTCTTTAAAAGTATCATTCAAGCTGGCATGGGACTGAATTACCTGTGTTTGTGCAGGAGGAGGGTTCAGCAAGGGAGACAGCAGACTACATCAGGACAAACCAGCAGTCTGAGCACACACAAGTCCCTGTGTCTGGTCTCAAATTCTAGATACGGTTGAGGAAAAATATGAATACTCAAAGTCAAATAGGAAGAGCAGTCATTGAGGGAGTGGGCAGGGACAGGGCATGCAGTAGATGCTGGTACTTTTGCTTCTTTGAAGCGTGCAGGGTCTGAATTTCTCTGTCTCTTTGAGATGAGCACCAGTACCCACTGCAGGAAATGTTCCCTGTCCAGGACAGATGTTGGCACAGGTCTGTGCAATTAGAGGGGGGAACTGAGCTGGGTACCTGTCATGCAGGTGCTGGGGTACCTGTGGGTGCATCAGTGTCTCACTTCTGTAAGAGGGGAGGGAGAATAGGACTGGGGATGAGCATCATGGATGCCAGGATATGTGACCTGGCTCTGGTTTGGGAAAGACATGCTTATGGATGCCACACACACTGTGGTGGCTGCCACTGCTGCACTGCAGGTTGGTGCTGCTGAGTGAGTGTGAGGGAGGTGGAGATGGGATGTTTTCTTGGGCACCTCAAGGGACTTGAAGTTATTCTAGGAAAAGTAATGAGCTGAATCTGCTCCAAGCTTGGTGCAGTGGCTTGTCCCACACTCAGCTGGAGTTACATGAGGACGTGCCAGCAGAGCAGGGTTATGCTGAGGCACAGGCAGGCATGACTGTGCCCCACTGCTGCCTGGCATGACTGTGCCCCACTGCTGCCTTGTGTGCTGGTCAGCAGAGCTCATGTATCATGGAGTGTGTCAGGTATGTGCACACTCATGTGGGCACAGACTGCATGTGCCAGGGGTTGCACACTAGTGTGTGCTGTGAGCTGGTGAGCCTATGCATCCTGGGGAGTGTTTGCTGTGAGACAACCCCAGGCCAGATCTTTCGGCTTAGTACTGGAGATTTCTGCCCATGCCCATCCCATGTGGTTGTGTCAGTGGACATTCACACACCTGCCATGCACATATATAACACCCGTGTCATGCATGTGCCAGACCCTGCACAGCTTCAGGCTTTTTTGGGTTGAGTGGCCTGTGTGGCCATGGTGAGGGTTTTTGCTACACTAGCATCCCTGTAGAAGGGTCTCCACTGAGCCATGGGGACAAATGTGGCTGGCAATGCTTTTATGTGTGCTAAGGAGGTGTGTCCCATGTGAGAGTTTCTGGATTTGGGACTAAAAATTCATGGGGCATTTTCCCCCCCAGGAAATATGGGACCCTCCCACCATGCTATGAATCTGCCCCAGTCAGGGTTGTTCTTCTACAGAGCTGGGGTTCTCCTGGCAGGACATGCACAGATGCAGAATTTACTTCAGTTTGGAGAGGGGGGTGAAGAAGTTGGCTGGGGGGGGGGGGGGGGGGCGGAATTCCTGGAGGGTGTAGGGATGGTCGCACGTGTCTGCCACACATGTCTGCCTGCGCGTATGTTTGCATGTACGGACAAAGCTTCCGGAGAGGGTGAATGAATGAGGCAATTCACTATTTCAGCTCTGGCTCTGGCGAGGCTTTTCCTTTGGAGGCAGGCGTGTGCCGGCTTGCGGGTTCCTGCCTGCGTATGTGCGTGGGTTCCTGCCTGCGTGTGCAGGTGGGCATGGAGGGGGCTTCGGGAGATGTTTGCCACGTCAGGGAATTCACTGCGGGGGCTACCGTGCACCCCCGCAGTTCTCGCTGCCTTGTCTGCATAGCGCAGGGTTGCGTAACTTCCGATGCCCCACCGGATCTCCTTACCCGGTAGAGTGGGATGCTTGGGCTGCCCTCCCTGCCTGCCGCCGCGGAGACTTCCCCTCATCCAAATGGGATGAGGAGGGCAGTCCTGATGTCCCATATGCCTTTCCTCCCCACCGCAGGGGTATCCCTGAACGGCAGAGGGACTGGCTGCAGGGTAAATGCCGTTGGCAGCCAAAGAAACCAGGAACCCTCTTCTCAGGTCGTATAGATTTGTGCCCCTCAAACCAGGTGTTTGCTCTGGAAGTGAGAAGGGGGGGGGGGGGGGGCATGATCCTACCCCCTTAGGGACCCACGAAGGGCATCAGCCTGCTGCCGTGGCTCCCTGTATGCCAGGACTGTGAGACCTCAGCTGAGACCCAGCAACTCATTTCATACAATGCTGGGCAGTAGGGAGGGGAGATGAGGAAGGGAGATGAGGCCAGCAGGGTTCGTCATGTCTGGTGACCAAAACCCTTTTGATGTATCCAAGGGAGACGGGGCAGCTTTGTTGCTCTGGGAAGCAGAAAAGGGGATCTGCCTGACATTTTTATCTCTCTACCACAGCGTTGCCATGCCAGTACTACCATTTCCATGCCAGTACAGCTGTTTCTATGCTGGTACTGCCGTTGCCAGGCTACGCTGAGGGTGTTGGAAGAGGACATCAGGTTGCTTTAAAGATGAGAAGACAGAGATTAAACCAGGATGATGCTGTGGCTTCTGAATCCCACCTTGCTGCCTGCCTAGGGACACAGACCATCTCAGAGGGTGCTGGGCAGTGACAGAGTTGTTGCTGCCTCTGGGAGTTGGAGTGATGGGTGGAGGTCCCTAGGGCTGGGTCCTGGTAGGTCACTGGCCTTGTGATGCTCACCCAACATTGCCTGGGGCTCCCCTTGTATTGCTCTCTGCTCCCCTGGCATTGCCCTCTGCTCCCCTGATATTGCCTGGTTTTGCCCTGGTATTGCCTGGTGCTCCCACAACATTGCCCACTGCTCCCTCTGGCATTGCCCAGTGCTCCCCTGGCATGACAGCCTGACCTGACAGCAGCCTGGTATGTCCATGATGGTATTTTAGCCACCGAATTTATAAAGTCATCAATTAAGGAAGCAAGGAGTGAATATATAGACATGAAATATATTGAATATATAGACATGAAATCATGCTGGGTTATAGCCCCTTCCTTAATTTAATTTCCTGCGCCATCCTAGGGTGTGGTCCTGCTCTTGTAGCCTATTATGATCAGCTGATGGGACTCCTAGCTGCAAGTGTTGGGGACTGTCTGACCTAAAAATGATGCTCCCTAGCAAATGTCCTCCTGGGCTGGATGGTGCGGAGGTCACTTGGGTGTGCTCCCCATGCATGGAGCAGCCTGCAGGCTCCCACAGGCTGCCAGATGGGATGTTTGTACCACAGTTATGCTGCAAAAATCTTTGCAAAGTGGGTAGCAGGGTGGCAACCCTCAGGTGAATGAGGCAGGATGGCCCTATCGAAGTACCAGCTTGAGTTGTGGCTCTGAGTACTTCACTTGTTCTTCATCCTGATGCCAGCTCCTAAAGCACTAGATGACCCCACAAAATAAGATTTGGTACCTTTTGACTTTGGGAATAGCTTATTTGGTGAGGTCCCTTCCTTCCTGGGAGAAGGGATTGGTCCCAGAGGATGATGAGCTCCTTTTTCTTTACATCCCCTTCTCCTTCCTTTGATTTTTCTTGTGCACCAGGTGGTTACATGAGAGCACACCTCTGGGATGGGGCTCAGAACAGATGCCATGTAGTGGGACCATTTCTCCACCCTCTGGGACCCACCCTGTGCAGGCAGCTGCTGGGTGTTATCCCGTGCGTGGGAGATACTGCAGTGCTGATGGTTGGTCTCCAAGCCTGGCTGCGGGGCTGGAGCCAGGGCAGGACACTCCCTTGGGCGTAAGTATTTTCTCCACAAAAGTGAGCCAGCAGCTTCCAGTTTCCCAGCTCTTGTGCTGTTTCTCACCAGTACTTGGTGTCCCTCAGGCAGCGAGGGGGAGCACTGCCAGGGCATTCCACCTAGCTTCCACCTTCCCTCCACCCATCTCCCAGCTCCCATCCCTCCACCCCCATGCTCCAGCCTAAATAATTCCTCCTCTGCCTGGCGGTGTGCAGACTGCTCTCCTGTCCTTCCCTTAGTCATCACTCAGCCAAGCAAGACAGATATAGTTTTGTGCGGCTCCTCGCAGATCAGTCACTCCAGCCCCCGGATCATTTTCCTGCTGGGTCACGGGGTTCTCCATGATGAACATGAGGTGCCTCCCCCCTTTATTACTCCCATCCTTGCTGTCAGAGCCCCAGGTCCCACTCCTGGGGAGTGAATGGCCCCATTGATGCTGTGTGGGTTGGCAGATACCCCAGATTGGACTCTGTGTCCCCAGTTGTCTGAGGGCTAGGCGCCTCTGCCGATGCCAAGCACAGTGCTCATTTTCTAGAGTGGCTCAGATCCAAATCCCTGCTTTCCAGGTACTCTGGCTGACTTCCTCTTTCCCTGGCCAGCAGGGTATGTCTTGGCCCCATTGAGTTCCCACATTAGATGCTTTCTTATCCTTGTCCCATAACTTGAGGGTAAGCTGAGAGGACAGCTATGTGTGCTGTCTTATGGGTCCAGGGGCACATCCTAAATGAAGAGGGGATACTGAGGTGCACACATATGGCATGAGGAGGAATGCTGGGGCACACAGGGACATGTGTGCCATGCATGGCACTGCTCATTGTGCTATCCAGAGGGGCCATCAGCAGCTGCTCCATTGTCAACAGCAGCACTGTGGGAAGGCAGGTCCTGCCCTTCACTGTACCTCAAATAATTTCACTCTGCTTAATTTGGCAGCCAACAGCCCCTGCCACACCATGTTGCTTGGTAGCAGCTGCTTAGGGGACTATGGGGTGCAGAGAGGAACATGAAACCCCAGGGCTGGGGCCAGCTCCCAGTCCCACTGTAATACCAGGGCAGCAGGACCAGGGAGATCAGGAGGCAGGCAAGCAGTGCTGTTAGTGCATTGCTCCGGCATGGCCTTGCTCTAAGGCAGGAAGGGACCTGGACACCCTGCCTGAGTGCTGTGTGGGTTGCCAGGATGAGTCACAGCAATGCTGCTGTGGGAACAAGATGCTTGCCATGCCTGGCACTGTGCTGTGCCCCCCTGCTCCCCATCCCAGGGCCTCCTCTGCACCCTTTGCACCACGCAGACACCCCGTGTCCCCCCCGCACAGCTGTGCCGTGCAGGAGAAAGTGGGAGAGAGTGTGCTGAGAACAGGAGGGAGTGTCTGGCAGCCCTGCACTCTGCCAGGGCCACCAAGCCAGCAAAGGTGGTGGGAGCTGGTGGCACAGTGTGCAGCTTGGAAACCACGCATAGGCCCTATGTGGGCTCCTGTGGGTGGCATGGGTCATGTGCATTTCCTCGGAGAGTAGCATACCTTCCCCATGTTGGAGTGCCTGTGGGGTTCTGTCCTGTTGGGACAGCTCATCCAACAGGTGGCAGGGGGCTGGGTACATTCTGGGTAGGTGCTGGGGAGGGGATATAATTTCCCCACTCAGGTCCCAGATGGTTCCCTCCAGACTGTCTTGTGGATCTGAGCAGCATGTGATGGGTCCCAGCAGGTGCTGGTGGGCATTGCTGTCCTTGCCCGTGCCACCACAGCTACTGCTAGGTTTCATTTCCTTGAACAACCTTCCCAGCCAGGTGGCAGTGCCGGGTGTGGACAGACCCAGCGGCTATTTGGGGGGTGCAGTGGCTCTATGCAGAGGAGGTGGTGTCCCGCCAGGGGACAAAGAGAGGAGGGGGCTCAGACTGCCCGTGCAACTCATGGGGAAGGGATGTTAAACCCGAGGGAGCCCTGAGTTAATCCCTCTTCCCCAAAGCCCAGGGTGTCCAGCCTCCAGGAGGCTGCGGAGAATGGAGACCATTCCTGCAGGAGCCTGAAGCTGCCCGGGCTCAGTCCCAGCTCCCCGGGCAGCGGGTGTGGTCCTCCATTCACCAACCACGGGCACATAACCAGGAAGGAGGAAGGTGCTATGAGGCGGAGGTAGGAGCCAGAGCTGGGTTTGGCGCACAGGGATAAGGGGGTCACAAAACAGCCTACACAATTATTTCGGGATATTGAAACAATTCCCTACGTCCCCACTCCCTCCCTGCTCCCTACATGCTTTCTGCGCGTTCTCGAATGGCACCGCCGGCTCCCGGCGTGGAGCAGGCGCGACACCCCGTGGTCACCACTCTGTTGCGGGGAACATGCACACTTCTTACGGCCCCTTGTACTTCTCTGCAGCCCACTCACCCCTAGTTCTTCCTCAGCTGTCCTGGCCCTGGTGTCCCTAGGGACTCTGATTTGGGGTGGGAGGATCACTTCTAGGTAATCCAATCTCCTCATCGCAATTCTGTTCTCCCAAATCCTCTCAGCATCCCCACCTTGTTTTCTTGCTTGCATCTGCAGTGATGTTGTTAAATGGGGACATCATTTATCCCTGTTCTGCATGGTCACTCCTGCTCTGGCCTGGGAGGGGAAGGATATTTGGGGCCACCACGGTGTCACTGCCTCCACGGGCTGTGGCTTTGCTGTTGCTGTCACATGCTGCCTAGAGAATGCTCTTTTCTTGCCATTGGTCTCTGACTGGTCCAATAATGGGATGGGGCTCTGACATCTTGCCCAGTGATAGTCAGTGCCAGGGTTCATTGTGACACTGTCCAGTGAGTACCTCTGGTCATCTTTCTTCCCTCTATGTCAGCACAGCTCTCTTGAAGATTATCTGGCTTTGGTGTGGGGCTCATCATGGTCACTTCCCCTCCAGGACACACCAGACCTGAGGGTACCTGGCCAAGTCCAGGGGAGCCCCAGGGACGTGCAGAGGTGTCCAGGCTTGGAGGAGGGTGCTATCCTGCACCCTTGGGTGCAAAACCAAGTACTCATTTTCCCCACTAACAGTTTTTTTGAGGCAGTGGCAGCCCTCTCCAATAGCCCTGCAGCCTGGCAGAGAGGGCAACCTCAATACAGAGTGAGGCACTACTACTCCCCATCTGCTGGGTCTGCCATGGGGCAGTGCCTCATCACCTGTGGGCTGCTCCTGAGCTAGGCAGGATCTGTCAGTCCCCTCCCAGATAGCAGGACCACTGGGGTAAAGGGTGGACAATACCTTGACCATTGCCTGCTGTGAAACACAGGAGCCAGAGCTGCCTCCCAGGACCCTGGGACTCTGTTCCTGGCTCCAGGCAGGGTGATGCTGGACTGGAGCCTTGGAGCTGGGAACCCCCAGTGGGGAGCATAGCATCCACTGCATGGCACTTGGTGGTGGGTGACAGATGTGGGACCACAGGCATGTGAGCTGCACACTGTAACTTCAGCAGAGCTTGGGAGGGTTGGGCTGGACAGCTGATTCTTGCCCCAGCCTTAAATCCCACATGAACATCCTGATCCTTTGGTTTAGGGCCTGGGATCACCATGGGGATGTTTGCACTGCTGTTAAGGGAAAGGTTTGTTACAGCACTCAGTTTGCACCAGCATTCAGAGACATCTGGAGAGAGGTTTGAACCAGTGTGAGGTGAGCAGATTGCACAAGTGTCCAGAGAGAGCTTTGTGCCAGTTTTTGGGTGTTTGGGAGGTTTGGTACCAAACGCAGCAGAAGGTATCCTCCAGTGTTTGGAGACAGGCTAGGTAACAGAGGCTTTCTTGGGACAGTGTCTCAGAGGTCAGCAGTCTTGAAGGACCAGGTGACATCAAAGAGGAACCACAGCAACACCTTGTCCGTTCCCCCACCGCATCCTCCCACTTCTGCCCAGACCTTGATGCTGCCTCTGTGGAGACATGGCTGGGGTACACTCTGCTGCATGGTGGTCACTCACTGGGGATCTGTAGCTGTGACAGAGCTGTGAAGCTGGTGCTGCAGTGGTAACAGCACAGCCCTGCAGGACACAGGTCACCACGGCCACCTCTGGCCCTTGTTATCCAGCTTTCTGGGGACACCAGCCAGCTGTGTGTCCTGGCAGGGGTGCCAACCTGCTGCAGGGAGCAACAGGGTGGGCTGGGGCTGGGAGAGCTGTTGTGTGTTCTTCCCCAGGTGAAGAGCTTTGGGGCGCTGGCAGTGGTTGCCCCACTTCCAGGGTTCTCAAGCCTGTGCTGTGCTTGGTTGCTCTTCATCTCCAGCAGATGGAGCAATAACACAGTGATTTAACGCCCTCTCGCCATGTGAGGGCTTCCCTGGGCTTCCCTGCAGTGGCAGAGCCCGCATCACCAATCCATGACATCCCACCAGGATGTACCCAACCAGGCACAAAACCACCGTCAACTCCCCCTTCCTGCAGATGTCCATCCTCTTCCCCAAGGTGATGTCCATCCTCTTCCTCTGAGGTGACACAGATAATTTTAAGGCTTATCTGGCTCTCAGAACCTGAAATGCTTGCTGGTTTTTCTCTGTAGGTGAGCTGGACACCCCTGCTGTGGTTTGTATGCAATGATATCCCACTGTGACCATAGGAGTGAGCTCAAATATCCAAGTCAAGCTTTTAGCAGCGAGCTCTGTGGCCCCACAGACTGAACTGATGCTGCCAAGGCAGCATACCCCTCCTAATTCCCTTCCAGATCCTCTTCTCAAATCCCATTCCCCTCCCAGCTGCAGCATGGGCACTGGGCAAGGAAAGTCCCCTGCAGGCTGGTGAGTTCCCTTTACTGGGAGCCTGGTTCCCATAGGCCATGCGCTGCCAGCAATAGCTGCAGCTTTTCCTGGGAGCTCTGTGGATGCGATTAGCTGGAGCATTCCAACCATGGGGGCCACTCTCCTGGGGAACCTTAGTGTCTGCGGGGTTATTTTGCGCAGACAGCCTGTTCCCAGCATCCAGCTGTCTCCAATGCTCAGAGCTCTGTTCTCATCATGCAGTACCTCTAAAGATGAAGAGCACACTCATCCCAGTGGAGGGCTGTCCCTTTCACTGCAGTGTTTGGGGTGGTTCCACAATCAGCCAGGCACTCTCCTACTGTCTGCTTTCCTGGGGAGACATGCAGCACCCCGAGTTTACTGGGTCCTGGCTCCACACACTGGCTGCCCCCTGTCACTTCTGTGGGACACTCTGGGGACAGGAAACCAAGCTTGCCTGATGGGACAGTGACCTGAGCCTGGGGTGGGATTTTAAAAAATAGGAAGTTGTGGGTGCCCAGAAATGCCCACAGAGAAGCCAGAAGCCCTGTAAGCACACCAGACAAAGGCTAGCTGGACACAGCTGTTTAATGAATGTATCTCAGTACGGATAGGGAGTTGCAACCCACGCACCCACGGCCACCTCCTCGCCATGGCTCTGGCCACATCTCCGACCTGGCATCCGAAATATCCCCATTGGCGCTCTGGCCACATCTCGGACCTGGCATCCAAAATATCCCCATTGGCCTGGCATGCCAGGGTGGTAGAGGAAGATGTCGTGGCACTGGTGCGCCTCCTGGTCTTGCAGTGGGGGAGACCCTGGAGAGGGGAACTGTGCCCTGGCTGGGGGAAGGGGGCTGACTGGGATCATGCCCACAGGGCATTGGGGATGGAGGTGAGGGAGTGACCAGGTTGCTGCAAGTGCACCCCTGGCCTGTGTACATCCTGGGGCCTCCTGGCTAAGCCATGGCACACCAGGAAGGGAGAGGCTGAGGGCACTGTGGGAAAGGGATTAGAGGGGCAGGAGCAGTTGCTGGGACTGCCATGGGTCCTGGGCATCCCATCCCCTGGCATGTCTGGGGCAAGGTTTCTGGGCATTCCTGCTCCTTCATCTGTGGGCTGAGTGCATCTTTCTACTTTAGGGCTGCCAACAGGCTCAGTGAATGCCTCATCCCTGCAGCTGACACCTGGGGGGGGGGGGAGTTCTGGCCTCTGCCTCTCCTCCCTACCTCTAGCACTAATGCTCCCAGCGAGACAAGGCTGTCCACTTGATGTGGTGGAAAAAGAGTGAGACTGAACAGGGTTGGTGTGGGACTGGAATGGCAAGCAAATGAAGAGCATCCCTTGGAACCAGGGATACAGAAGGGGATGAGGGATGCAGGGGAGTGCTGCCGGCAAAATCAGAGGCATAGGGGGGGTCCCCCTACATATGGCCTTTCCCTCCTTCTGATACTTTCTTTTACCAGTGCTCCTTCCTACACCGTCACTGTTGGCATTAAATAGTTGGTTACCAGCAGGGAAGGGTTGAGCCATGTCAGGAAACGGTCTCTTCCAGCCATGAGTTGTGCATGCAGGAATGGACCTACTGGGCTCCAACCCGTATTGGAGTAGGGCAGGGATGTGAAAGATCCCAAAGAGAGTCAGCCACATCCCCTGAGGATCTACCATGCTGATGAGCTGAGACACTGCTTGCCGCACACCTGTGGGTGCTGCCTGTGGCACGCAGAGGCTCAGCTGTGCTGCCCCATGATGCTGTGGGAGGCTGGGGACACACGGGTGCTCTGGGTTCTGCTGTCACCCCACAAGTACCCAAGGCAGCCCCTGCTGTGTCTGCAGGTCCCTGGGTGCTGTGGGGATGGGGATCATGGGGACAGCATGTTCCCTGCCCCTTGTACCCCATGGTGACCCCGGGCATGGGACTCTTGCCCACCATGGTCCCTGCAGGTCGTGGGAAACAGTGGGGACACGCCCTACCCCGCCCTGCTTCCCCCCACCAATCAGAGACCCAAGAGCCGTTCCCGCTCCCTCAGCCAATCAGAGCCCAGTACCCATCCTCTTCACAGCCAATCCAAGGGGGAAGCAGGGCATAGGGCAGCATGGCCGCTTCCCTGCCAGCCAATCGGCGCCTGGCTGTGCCTGCAGGGGAGAGCGGGGCAGGTCACCATGGTGGGCGTGGCACCGCGCCCTCGAGGCGCGGCCAGGTCTAGGCGAGGGGCTGCAGGTGCAGGGCTGCGCTGTTGGGGCGCGCGGCCAGGATGTAGGCGACGTTCTCCCGCAAGAATCCGGGCCAGTCGATGCTCCTGCTGGCAGATGTGGGCTCATTGGACATCCTGGCAACATGCTCCCCCAGGGTCTCCCCCGAAAATGGGCGTGTCCACCATCCTCCTAACCATCCCTGCCTCACCTGGTCTCCTCCTGCTTTGTGGCTGGCAGGATCTTCTCCGGGCTCTTGCCGTTCCTGCTGCTGGCAGGGCTGCCCTCTGATATGGGCCCCACGTGGCTGATGCTGTGGCAGGAAGGAAGATGCTCTTCATCCTGGCTCCTCCTACCCCAAATGGCAGTGGTGGGGGAAGAGAGTGCACAGGGCTGAGGGGCCATGGAGGGGGAGGTGGCAGGAAACAGGGACAACCATTTGTGTGCTGAGCCCCTTTGGTATGAGTTGGGACTGTGCTGGGAGTTCTGGCTGGGATATCACCCCTAAACCAGTGTGGGCATTCTCTCACCTGACATTGCAGGACTGCATCTCCTTTTGGTGCTTGCGGAACCAGGTGTGCCGGGCCTGGCGGCACTCACCCTCCCCGATGAAGCCATCGTGATCCTGGTCCAGGGCCAGGAAGGCTATCCGTGCCCGCTCCCGCTCCTTGGCTGTCAGCAGCCGCAGAAGGGCATTCTAGAGGGTCAGAGAAGTGAAGGTGGAGCACTCATCCTGTGGGAACCTGCCTCTTTATATTCCCAGAGCTGTAGGGGCCTCCACCCTGAGTTCCATGGCCAGAAGTGCTGGCCATGGGAGTCAGCCCCAGGTGCCACAGCCAGCGGCGTCAGCTGTAGGAGCCAGCTTTGGGTGCCATGACCATGGGCACTGCTCATGGGTGCTGTGGCTGTGGGTGCTGGACCCAGGTGCCACTGCCACAGCTGCTGGCCATGGTAGCCAGCCCTGGGTGCTGTGACCATGTGTGACAGCCATGGGAGCAATCCCTGGATGTCATAACCATACCTGCGACCGTATTTTCTGCAGCAGCTGGATGGACTCATGGGAGAGGAAGTCCTGCCACTCAATGTGCCCCTTCTTGTCGGGGTCCAGGGCATTGAACTGCAGGGTTGCCTGCTCCTCCTGTGCCTTGGGCATGGTCCGCTCAAACTGCTGCTTGTGCACTTGGTGTTTGTAGTGCAGGAAGTCATCCTGGGTCAAACAGCTCTCTGCAGGGGACAGATTGCCTGTGCTGTTCCCAGGAAGGAGGGGGACCCACCTCCCCAGCTGCTTCCCACAGCCATCTGGGACCCGCCGCATGGAGGGTACACACCTGGAATGATCTTGCAGTTCCTCAGGGTCTCCATCAGGCTATACATCTCTTCCTCTGTCAGCAACAGATTGAGGTTGTCCTGGGTTGGGGGGCAGAGAAGAGCCGTGAGGCAAAGACATGGGGTGAGGGAGTACACCTCTGTATGGCCGCACCAGGATCCCTTGAAGGCGAGTGGGTGAGGACACCCACTGCTGTGTCACCCAAGGGTGCTGCAATGGGATGGCTCCATACCCCCAGGCTTTGGCCATTCCAGCTCTGCTACAGCCTCTTATGTGCCCACAGTGTCACATCCTGCACCAAAGTCTTGGGGAGCTGGCTGCAGGGGTGGGGAGGTGGCAAAGGGCCACTGTCCCCTGTGTCTGGTGACCCTATCATGTCAAGGTGGATGGTGGGAACTGGAGAGCAGCACATCCTCCATTGCCACAGAGCAGGCTGTGAGGAGAGACCCTGCTCATGTCCATGTAGGGCACAGTTCCCTGGGGAGCACCCACCACCCAGCAGCAGCCTGATGTCCTCCAGTCCAGGCACTCACGCAGTAGTAGCAGCTCCAGCCCGTTTCAGTGTGCGCTGTCTCTGTCACCTCCATGGCGCTGTCCTTCTGCAGGTATCCCATGCGGCGCAAGCAGCCATCGTGGTACACCCGGTGGCAGATGCGGCAGGGGAAGAGGCTCTCGGCTGTCCACACCTCGCAGATCTCACACATCTCATCATTCAGGATCTGGGGAGGAAGGGAAGGATGGGCAGATGCTTAGCAGAGCAGTGTAAGCAGGGGCTTGGCTTCTCGATCTGGGTGGTACTTTGCAGGTGTGGGTGGATGCTGAGGAGCAGAGAGGACGGGAAGATGGGAATGTGTGGGGCTGGCATAGGGAAGAGGTTGTTGTAATGGACATGGTGGGTCAAGTTAGAGGAGGTTGGGTGTGTTTGTGGGGATGAATGGTGGGTGGATGGGTCTGGCTATAGGGTTGGTGGGGCTGTGGAGTCATAGGTTCTCTGCAGCGTGTTACATGTGGGTTGCTGGACTGTAGGGTTGTACATTGGCTGGTCTTTGGGTTGTGTTGATGGATAAGCTGTAAGGTTTTCCGCACATTTCCATTTCCACTTCCAAAGAGATACTAACCTGGGTATATTATCTAGGTACCCTGGTTAATTTAGGCTCAGGGTGTGGTTGGACAATGGATAGGCCCCCCAGGGCAGTAGTCACAGCACCAAGCCTGGACAATGCTCTCAGGCACATGGTGTGATTCTTGGGGTGTCCTCTGGAATTGGACTTCAATGATCCTTGTGGGTCCCTCCAGCTTGGGATATTCCATGTCTGTATGGTGCTATATAAGGCTGTAGGTGGGCTGGGGTGTAGGCTCATTGGGTGGGTGGCTGTATGGGTAGGGTTGTGGGTGTGGAGGGGTGGGTTGTAGGATTGAGGGCATGGGTGGATAAGCTGTTGGGTTGTAGATAGGCAGGGATTTAGGGCTGCAGGTATAGAGGGTTGGCTTGAGTTGCAAGCTGGTTGACTGTAGGTGGATGAACATGTAGATCAAATTGTCCTCTCTTCTCCAGACTTAGAACTGCCTGTGCCCAGCAGTGACTTCTGCTTTTCAAGACACCCCAGGGTGCCTCCAGGGCACATCTGAACAGCTGCATCCCCCTCTCAGTGTGGCACCTCCACCTGCCCAGCCTGGCCACTGGCACCCTACCCCACTGAGCCACCGCCGTAGGGCTTTGCGAGACTGTCACTGCCTGGCAGACACTTAGGTGCTTGTACAGCCCTGTGCACCTCCAGCCCTGTCCCCATCCCTCCCACTGTCTCTGTGGTTCCATCAGCTCACCTGCTCCCTCTGCTCCAGGCTGATGTCCAGGGGCTCATCATCGTGGAGCTCCCTCTTGGGCCGGATGAAGGCTGGTGGCGTGAACCTCTTGGCCCGGTCGAACTCCTCTGGCTCCACGCCCCGGCCATCCCGCAGCCGCTCCCAGGCTGCCTTGCTGGCACTGCTCTCCTCCGGCTGGGAAGGTCCTGCCAAGGCTTCCTCCTCTCCCTCTTCCACCTCCTGCTCCAGCGTCCCCTGGCGTGCAGTCCCCGCCTCCGCCCGACGCCGTGTCGATGGCTGCTCCCGCAGCCCATCCTTGAAGGCTGACACGGCCAAGCTGACTTTCTGCACCCTCTCCACCGTCTGCCTCCTGGACATCAGCACCCCCATGGCTCTGCAGTGGGAAGGAATGTGCTATGTCCCTGACCCTCAAAAAGGTATCCTGGTGGTTTTCCCCCAGCTGCATGAGGAGCAGCTCAGGGCAGGGAGAAGCGGGGTCTTTGTGACAAACTGACATTGGGATCATGGTGGTGGCTGTGGGGAGATGGATTCCTGGCCATGAAGGGTCTGAGTGGGTGGGGGAGTAGGACAAAAGGCAGAGAGATGGACTGGGGGTGCCTCCCCACCCTTGCTGTATAGACCCCAGCTTAACAAGGAACACATCCAGGCCTTTTCCATGCCAGATCAATAAAACCCAGAGGGAATAGGACTAGCTGTAACCCTTCTCCTTGCGTGCATCTCTTTCTGCCGTGAAGACAGTCTCTGTGGCCAGTCAAGGGTGAAAGATGTCCTCCTTGGAGCTCTGCCCAGGACTAGGTCATTGCAGGTCTGGTGCTGACCCTTCACCTTCCGTAAAATTCCTCTTCATTCAGCTGCCTCTTCTTGCACTCACATGTTTGTGTGTGTGCTGCTGCTGTGATCATTGGGCATCCAAGGAGCCATGTGGGGAGGCTGGGCCAGCCATAGGAGGACTGTGAGGGTGCAAGAGGGAAGGGGAGCAATGTATGGGACAGGGGCACACGGGTCCCAAGAAGAATGTTTGGCTTCAGTGCCAGGGGAAGATCACCATAGGATAAAGTGGGGAGGCCAACAGCAGCAGCATTAACAAGTTGGACTCTGTCTCACTGGGTGTGAGGTGAAGCTGGGGAGAAGTGGAATTTCTCCTATGGCATCGTGGGGCACAGCACCACGCCACATGGGTCCAAGGGCTTCCCTTGTGCCATGTTGGGGTTGCACTATGGAAGATGCTGCCCTGGGCAATGGTGGAATCACCATCTCTGGAAGTGTTCAAAAACCGTGTAGATGTGGCACTTAGGGATGTGGTTTAGTGGTGGCCTTGGCAGTGCTGGGTTAATGGTTGGAGTTGATGATCTTAGAGGTCTTTTCCAGCCTTAATTATTCTCTAATTCTATGCTGCAGCAAAGAGGCACTTCCAGCTGGTGACCAGGGACTGGGAGGCGAAGCAGGGAGATTGGAGCAGCAATCTCCAGCCCCGCCAGCCTCAGCAGGGAAGTCCCCAGGTAGTGGGATAATTAGCAGCACGTGTGCACACCGCCGGGATCTCACTGCCTGCGGCAGGACTCGACACCGCGGGCACTGCTGTGGCAGGGAGCCTGGTCACGGTAATTACAGGTACCCCACAGCAGCAGGGCCGAGCGGAGCGGAGCAGAGCATGCTGGCAGGCGGCAAACACCATTGCGTGCACACACATGTGATTTCCCAGCCTCTCCCCACCACCCCGGGACCATCTGCCAGCGGATTCCCACACGCTGAGCCGGGTGTGCAACACATGTGGGCCCCGTCCTGCGCATGGGGGTCCCAGCAGTGGGCGCGTGTGTGGGCTGGGGTATTTGCACCTGTTGGCCACAGTGCCTGGCTCAGAGCTGATGCCTGGCATTCTTCAGCTCCTGGGGCTTTACAAAGGTGGGAGTGGGGCAGAGCTGGAGGCATGTGTCCAAGCCACAGCAACAGCATCTCTGTGGCTGTGCCAGTGGGAAGGAAAACACCTGGGTGTTTCTACCTCCTCGCCGTACCACCACCCTCTGCCTGGCTGGCTCAGGATCACGTCTGCCGTGGTCAGGATCAGCTCTGCTGCTGGGCAGCATTGCAGCTCTGCCTGCGAGCGAGAGAGTCGGAGAAGTCACAGGGAAATCCCCCCAAGAGCTGCCTTTGTAGGTCCCTGCACCACCGAGTGTTGACCAGATCCAGGCCTACTCCTGCCCAGAGTTTGTGTAGAAGTGGGGAGGAGAGGGTCCAGAGGGCCTAGGCTCACAGAGAGGAGTGAAAAGAGGTGTGTGGCCCACAGCACGCCACTCTCCCTGGTACCCACACTGGTGCTCCTCATCTCAGCATGCCGGCAGCTTCCCCCACAATGCTGCTGAGCCCTGGGTGCCCCAACCTCAGCCATCCTGCAGTGCAGTGAAGTAGCCTGGGCAATAGGAGGGTGGCTGGTGTGTAGACTTGCTGTATTCCCCCCAAATCTTGTTCTCCTGTGTGTTCATAGTCACCCGCCTCAACTGCACTGCTGCTGCAAGATCCCAGCCCAGAAACCTGAGCAGCCCCTGCATCCCCACATGTCCTTTGGGGAAGGTGTCCCCAGTGCTATTTGTGTCCAGCCCCCGAGGCAAACAGAACCACCACCTGTCTCATCATGACCTAAGAGGTGTGGGGGCCTCGACCTTGCTGCCAGGCTGCACCGTGGGGCTATTTTTAGGTCGCCCCTACAGAGGAGCTAAATCTGGGCACAGGCAGGAGCTGCCTGCAAACACCCGGCTCCACTGAGCCCTGCCAGCACCGGGGGCTGTCACAGTGGGTGGTGGGAATCTTCCTAACCCCTTCCCTTCCCTTGCCCCCAGCCCCCTGCACCCCTGCCCTGATCCTTGGGCAACACCCATTCCCCTCACTCTTCTCTTTTGGATTTGCTCCTTACTGCTTCATTCCTGCAGCAAAACACTGAGCTAGAAAGCACTTCTTCCTCTCAGTACCCATGGACACATCTTTCCCAGCTTCATGCTCCTCTCTACATGGGGGAAACTGAGGCATGGAAGCAAGACTGGTGCAGCTGGAGTGAGAATTAAGCCTGTGTTAGGTGCCAATGGGGAAAGAGCTGGTGGCTAGTACAGAGGCACCCCAGGAGAAGGAAACAGGGCAGAGCATCCAGATGCAAACAGAGCCAGTGGTCCCTGCACGGCTGCAAAATCTCTCTCCCGTGGCAGAGCACACGTGGCTTGTGCTGGGGTTCCAGGGTGCCAGGTTAGTGGTGGGTGGTGGTGGTGGGTGACACAGAGGTGGGCATAGCGCGGTGCAGCTGGGGTGGTGTAGTGGTTGGGAGCACAGGACGGATGTGTCGGGGAGCAGCACGGGGGGGTGTGTTTGTTAGGAGTGGATGTGTTATGGAGTGGATGAGGTGTGAGGGGTGGATGTGTTTCGGGGTGATATGCTAGAGCATGGCTGGCAGTGCAGGGCAGGTGTTATGGCCCATGGAGTGTGTTACAGAGGCTGTGGGCATCGGGTGGGTGGTGGCTTTGGGTGCAGGGATGTTGCAGCAGCTGTGGGAGTGGGGTGGTGTCTGTGGCAGCTGGAAGTGTGGGATGAGTGCTTCTTGGGGGCCGTGGGTGCAGGGTGAGCTGTTGTGGCGTGCAGTGGTGGCCTGGAGAGATGGGGGTGTGGGGCCGCAGGGTCTGTAGGACTGAGTGTTGCCTGCCCCACAGTGTGTCCTCGGTGAAAGGCCCTCCCAGCAAATGAAGGGTCAGTGGGTGCTTGGGCTGGTGCACACTTGAGCAGGGTCCACAGCTCCCACTCTCGGGGGGATGCATCAGGGGTGTGTGTGGAGCAGAACCCCCTCATGTGCCAGACCAGGCTCCCTGATTGGGGGGGAAGGATGTGCCTGGTCCCCACAGACTGCCAGGGGGGCAGACCTCCTCCCTGCCCTCACCAGGCTGCTGGGTCTTTTGCCCTGCAGTGCTGTGCCTTACTTCGAGCAGCATTAGGGAACCTGGGGGCAGAGGAGGGATGGGGTACCAACAGGGAGGACAACCCTGGGACCTCAGAGCCCATGGCAGCCTGGTCCCAGGTCTCCGTCTAAAGGGCATGAAGCAGGGCTGGGAGGAGCTGCCATGGCTCTACTATGCCTCTTGCACAGCTCTGCACACCCTGACAGTTGGTGCCTGCCTGGAGGGCGACCAGGCTGCGAAGGCAGCAGGCTCTGCATAGGGGACATCGCATTCCACCTCTATGAGCTGGCTGCAGATGGCCACAGGGGTCTGGTAGCATCCTCTTGTCCCCTCTCCTGGACAGACAGCACATGCCAGAACTGTGGCAGTGCTGGGACTGCTGCTGCGAGATGATCTGTTTGCCATGGGGCAGAGAGGTCTGTGGCTGATGGTCCCTCCCACCCTCTGCAGGGCTGTAGGAGTCCAGTGGGGATATCAGGCAGGGGGTGCTTGTGTCCCAGTCCTAGGGACACCAATCCAGTGGCTGTTCTCCCTGCTGGATCAGGTTGCCCATCCTGCTGCGCTATGACAGATTTTATAGGTGTGTCTCACTCTTTCATCTCCCAGAGGGGGATGAAAATGCCGTGACAGCAGAGTCCCTTCCTCTGCAGCACACACAGCTCCTTCTCAGCTCTGCACTTTTCCTTCTCTTCTCCCTCCCCAGCGCCTCTTCCCAGTACCCACATGAGGACCCTGATGCCTGGGCAGGACCCTCTCACCTCATCCTCATCCCCACTCCCAGGCATCTCATCCCAGAAGCTCTAGTCCCCGGCACCAGGATCTCGGGGGTAGTGGGGGAACCCCCTGAAGGGCGACACAATGTGTGGAGCCCGTGCTATGCACCCAACAAAGCGCCTACAATGCTACAATGTCAAACCCCCCCCCCCCCCCCCCGCACTTACCAGGATCAGGGTCGGTCTGGGAACGCGAGCTCTAGACAGCAGTCCACACAATGTCCATCGCCACTGCTTCTGGCCACGAGCTCCTCTCCACCCGCGGGTGCTCACCGCATGCCGTGCCCCGCGTGCAAATCCCTGTCAGGGGATGGAGTGGCGAGGGTGGTACCCGGGAAGCCAGAGCCCTGCACTTGCTGCCGGAGGATGCAGGAGGCAGTGAGATGCTGGGAGCGGATGCCTGTGTCTAGCGCGCGTGCACACACACACACAGACACACAGACACACACACACACAGAGGAAGCAGGGAGCTTGTGACTGGGGCTGAGCAGATGCAGCCTGGTTTGCTGTCCCTGTACCAATTGCTGCCCGAGTCGTGTTAAAAAGCTCTCTGAGAATTTTTTTTAACTGGGCTGACGTGTGCTGGAAGATACCAATAAAAGCTTTCCCTCCATCTCCTTTGGCCCCCTGGGTTGAACTGCCTTTCTCAGAAAAAACCTCAAGGATTACAGAGGTGGGACTGCATCCAAGGATGAGCAAAGGTCTCATCTGGCCCCACTGCGGGGTCTTCCCCAGACCAGTGCCTCACTCACAGGCTACCTGCACCTGCTTTAACCCAATGCCTGCTGGTCAGTGTGTGCAGGCAGGCTGTCCATCCCATGCTGTGGTGCAGCAGGGGCACGGTGGCTGCTGGCTATATGCAGCCCTATGTGCTCAGTTAAATGCAAATCCTGGGGTTTTGTTCTTCTAGTCCCCAGGACTTGATATATCACCTGGGTGGACACCACAGGGCTGCAGCAGGGCTGGGGGCTCACAGGGGGTTTGAAGGAGGTGATGGGACAGGAGAGAGGATGCTGGTGGGGAGAAAAAGGCACAGCTCTAATGCAGCACTGCTGAGGCAGAGTATCTGGTCTATGTGCATCCCCAGCTGCCCCATATCAGCTTAGTGGAGATGGTCACTCAACCCCCTTACACCTTACTGGAAGGGGGTGCCACTGGTGAGGGGCTGCACTTTCCCTTTCAGGAACAGACAGGTCTACATGGCGATGATTTAGGGTGAAACAGTCTCTGAGCCCTCCTAGGAGCAGTTTCCATCCAGGTTTGGGATACATGCTGATGGTGAGAGCAGAGGGGCCTGGGCAGTGGGGATGCTGCAGAGCTGCCCTCTCTTTGGCCAGGCTGGACACAGCAGGTGCTGTTCTGACTAGGACAAAGGGAAGATCTGCTAGCCCCACTGCACTGTTCCTGTTCCCAGGATACTGCCTGGGGGGAACCCCTCATCCCACCCTGTGATCCTAGGTCTGCCAGCCCTTGTGCCCTCCATTGGGCAGGTCCTATCAGGCTCCAGGTCTGCCAGCCCCACAGAACAGCAGTGAGCAGCAGTGGAGAGGTAAGAATTTCACCTTTCCCATAAAGAGAGCATGGGGAGCATGGAGTGGGAGACCTGGGATTAAGATCCATTTGATGGATGAAGCTTCCTGGCTTCTGGAAGATGGGCAGGACCATCCTTGAAGTCTTCTACACCCTGAAAAAACGTGTACTGATGTAGCATCCAACACCCCTGGAGTGCTCTGCATCCCCAGGGGCAGGTCACTGGGACAGGGCAGCCCTGAGGGGACCAGGTTCCACATGGTTGTGCCACATGATGGTGCCAGGATGGTTCTTGACCCTTGGCTGCTAATCCACACCCTGTGCCAGCCCTCCACAGACTTATGGGCACTGACACTGATCCCACAATACCCATATCTTCATTACAGACCCTTCCCATGGCTTAGGTGGGAGTAAGCTGAGACCATCTGCAGCTCATGTCACCTGCAAACAGATCCAGCGGTTGGGAAAGACAGCATCTGTTTGCTGTGCTGGGATCTAAGTCAGTCTGTGGCTCTCTTTCCCATGGCTGGGGATGCAGAGAGCCGGGCTAGAGACAGGATTTATCTGTTTTCTGCTTGCGGCTGTCAGGTCCTGTCTTGCTTCACTCCATCAACTACAGGAGCCTTAATGCAGCCTCTGGGTGCCCTGCCCTGGCCCAAGGTGCCTCTCTGTGCTTCATCCTTCCTCAGGAATGCTTCTCTTTAGGGTGAATCACATTTTGCATTATTTGGCATGGGAGCATGGTGGAAAGGGGCTAGGATGGCCGTGGGGTGGAGAAAGTGGATGCCAGCTGTGAGGGAGGCCAGCAGGAAACATCTTCACAGACAAACCCTGGCCCCAGATGACTGGAGAGGAGTGTGCGGGCAGGCTGTAAAAGCTTTTAGTGCCTCTGTGGGGAGGGCAGTCCCTGGGCCGAGTGCAGTGATTCCTGGAAAAGCAGAGGCAAGGAGGAGCTCCAGTCTTGCTCCTGTTCTAGTTGCCAAAGGCCTTGGGGATCCTGCTGCAGGTAGGTGCACTGTCCCCCAAAACGAGAGCTACAGCCCAGATACGCTTCTGCAAGGACATTCTGTGCCAGATTAAGGATCGTCTCGCACCCTTTGGGGAGGAGGAGGAGGACACAGTCCCCTGTCCTCTCTGAAAAGCCACAGCGTGGTTGGCTGCTCACTGGGGTGGCACAACCGGCAACAGGCTGGGGAAGCTCCTGGGAGGGAGCCGGCAGCGCCGGTCTGCTGGAGGAGGGCTGCAGGGGCGGAGGTGAGAGCTGAGCTGCAGAGGGAATGTGCATTTTCGTCAGCTCCTCTCTCCGCTCCAAAATCTCGCATGACGCCCGCGTGTAGGTCACTGGCTGCTGCGGCAACGCGGCGTGTGGGCTCACCATCTGCGGCTGCATCTGCAGCACGCCGGTCGGAACTCCGTGCACTGCCCCGGCGCACCCCTCCGCCCGCCCAGCCCCCGGGCCCGCAGCTGTCACCACCCCTGGGGGTACACGGGCCGGGGGGTCTGCCCTGGCATAGGGAAGGGAGGGGGTCCCGAAGTTTTGGCAGGAACGGCAGCCTCGGCGCGCCTGCGCGAGCCGGCGTTCCTGCCAGTCGGCGGGGGGTGATGGAAAAGAGAACTTGTCAAAATAGCGAGGTATCTTTTTTCAGGAGATTGCAAGTTTGGCTGATGGAGATAATAGTGTTGATGCGCTGCAGGGAGGGTTCGGAGAGGCATTGACTCCCCTCAAGGCAGCTGTTTCAGGAGGGAAGGATGATGCCAAAATCAGCATGAAATTGGATAAAAACTGGCTGCCTGAAGGGCTGCCGTGTCAGAATGCAGGCAGAGAATGGCAGAGCATTGCCCATCACCTGGAATAAACGGTGCAAGATCAAACCTGTGAGCAAGGCAGACCATGCCTAGCTCCCTGCACAGCCCATGCCGCCCATATGTGTGGGGTCCATGTAGTGAAAGGAGCTCAGGATCTTACCCATGGAATTGGTCCCAGTTGCACACATGATCCTGCTCTCCACTGGCAACCAAACAGGAAACCTCCTGGTGCTGGCTGCAGATAGCACCTCTCAGGGCCACCTGCTGATGGCTGTCCTTCATGTCCACTGACAGTTGTCCATCCCTGCCCCTGGACATTCACACAGGCTCACTGATGGCTGTCCATCACACTCCTGGTCATCAGTGAGGGGCTGTGCAGGATGCTGATGGCTGTCCATCATGTTCCCACATCAAGGCCAGATCATTGACACTGCCTTTCACTCTGTACATTGATGCAGATGTCTTCTGGTGGTGCCACTCCCTGACAGCTCAGCCATCAATCCCCACAGCCTCCAGCTCCCTGCAGCTCAAACCTGAGGGAGGAGGGGAGCTGTAGCCCTGTGCCACTTACCCCAAAGGTAATCTCCCTTGTGGAGATGGATCCTGGAGAATCCTAGGCTGTTCTGATATGTTCCCTCTCCCAGCTCTGTCCCGACCAATGTCCCCCTCTCCTTGCCAGGTGTGTGTGTGGGAAGCTGCAGTGCCATTGCCACTGCAAGTTGGTGATGGGGTGGTGACTGCTCCATGGCTCCGGCTCCCTGCATTCATCCTGCTGCGTTTCTTGGAATGGTGATGGGGACAGGGATCATCCTGGCTTTCCCCCTCCTTCAGTAGCCAGAATGCCCTAAGCAGGAGCTGCCAGATGGTGCCCGACATGGGTGCAGCCCCTCCTTTGGCCCCCATCAGCAGCCATGCAGTAGCAAACCCAAAGCAGGTTAAGACGCCGTGGATGCTGGCTGTGTGCCTCGTGGCTGTGGCACCGAGCTTTTGTGCTCTGAGCTTTTCCCTCCCATCCCAGAATGCAGAGCTCTGGCCAGACATCATTACTGAGCAGCCTTGTTTACAGGGCAGGGTGCAAGGGCTGGTTTTGCCGCGCCTCCCCCCAGTCTCCCCAACAGCTTCTGTGGTACTCAAAAATTCCCCAGCACAAAAGCCTGGAGTAGAACCTGTCTGTTGTCAGTCACACAGGAATGAGGAGTTTGCAATCGAGGTCTGTCTGGATTTACAGCAGAATTCCAGCTGTGGCATGGCCAGGCACCACTTTGTGTGGGTAGGAGGAACCCCTCCTTTGTCCAGCTGCAGATTTGGTCTGAGGTCCCACTCTAGCCTGATCCAACAACTTCTCCTGGAGCATGAGCACATTGTGCTTCCGAGGGTGTTTTGAGCTCCTTCCAGGGTCCTGACCTGGTAGAGAGTTGAGTGCAGCTTCCTTCTCATCCTCATCTGTCTCTGCTGCCATTCCTACCTCACTGCTACATCTCCACATCTTTCGGGCTGAGCCGTAGCAGTCCCAGATCTGCTGGACATGCATCTCTGAGCAGGCAGTGCAGCCTACCAGCTTCTCCAGCTGCTGGAAGGAGAAGATCCAGCCTAGATCCAGCTCATCTATCTTTTCACTTGTCCACTTCCAGAGCTGCATGCTATTCTGTGTTCCATGTGTCCTGCAGTCACATTTTGGCTGTTCCCTTATCCTACAGGACAGGGCTCTGAGGAGCCTTGGAAAGAGTGTGAGGTGCTCAGTACCCTGTTCCCTTGCACAGTCATTTGCCCACATTGCTCCTTCATGAAGCTGCCTTCATCCCCACAGTAAAGGAGAAAAGCTGATGGAGACAACTGGTCGGACCTGGGGAGAGAGTAGAGAGAAAGGATGTGGTCTGACTGTGTCTGAGTGTTAAAATGCCCCATGAAGAGCTGGGAGGAAGGTTCAGGGGTGAGGGAAGCAGGGACATGAAGGAGGTGGGAGGAAGGCAGCAGCCCATCTTGCCCAGAGGACATACTCCAAGACTTGGATCGGCAGGAAGGTGTTCCCCAAGCTAGTGCTTATCCTGGGATGCCCTTCCTTGGAGTGGCAAGTCCCTGCAGAGCAGCTGGGGCAGGGAGTCATGAGTCTTTCGAACCCGTTCCTGCGGCTGGAGGCTTGCCAAGCGTGGTCCTGATGAGATGAGGGTGCTCCTGCTGGACAGATAATAGCTGAGCAATTTAGAGATCTCTAGTCTAGGAGTACTCTTGCAGGCATCAGCTGAATGACCCTCTTCACAGGACCACTCCAGCCAGCTCCCAGACAGTGGACATCCCTCCCAGCTTATCCCCTCTGCTCCACCTGTAAGTCACAGAAAATTTGAGCCTGACCCCACGACTCTCCAGGGACCCTCCTTACCTAAGCAGAGACATGAGTGGAGTCAAATAATGGAGACTGGTGCAGGGACTTGTCCCCCAGAACACTGATGGGCTCTGGAAAGGAGGAATTCCCCTGGGAATGGGGAGAAGGAGCGAGGCTGTGTTGGTGGGGGGAGTGCTGGGTTTGGACTGTGGATGGGTGCAGGGTGTGGGTTTGTAACCCCACAGCACCTTGCAGGACATGCACTCAGCCCCACAGGAATGCCAGCCCTTCTTGCTGCCCAGCCGGCAGCCTAGCTGTCACCCTGCAGCATCAGCAATCCCCACATCCTCCATTTCTGCCACAGGCTGGTGGAGCATCCTCACAGAGGAGCTTTTCAAGTGGAATGGAAACTCCTAATGAAGGCCGACTTCATTAACCAGGGCTGTCACTGGGATGATTGCTGCCTTCCTAAGCCACTCTGTGAGCAATGAAGCTGTGGGAGAGGAGAGGAGAGGAGAGGAGAGGAGAGGAGAGGAGAGGAGAGGAGAGGAGAGGAGAGGAGAGGAGAGGAGAGGAGAGGAGAGGAGAGGAGAGGAGAGGAGAGGAGAGGAGAGGAGAGGAGAGGAGAGGAGAGGAGAGGAGAGGAGAGGAGAGGAGAGGAGAGGAGAGGAGAGGAGAGGAGAGGAGAGGAGAGGAGAGGAGAGGAGAGGAGAGGAGAGGAGAGGAGAGGAGAGGAGAGGAGAGGAGAGGAGAGGAGAGGAGAGGAGAGGAGAGGAGTCAATCCAAATACCGCTGCCCTGCTGGCAAGGGCACCATGATATGTTTAGGGAACTGGTGACAAGCAGGCAGCCCTCAGGGCTGGAGCCCATCTGGCTCCAGAGGAGAGTGGTTCTCCCTCTCTTTTCCCTCTCCTCTCACACAGCTCCTTTCCTATCTTCTCCTCTCAGCTGAGAGCTGTGAGTGCTGGATCTGGCCATTGAATCCCCCCGGGGCACAGCAGTTCTAACACACAGATGGGACCTGCAGTGATCCCGGACTTCTGGATGCTGCAATCTGGAGAGGGACACGGTGCTTGCAAGTGGTCCAGCAGGGTCCACATTGTTTTTGGCATCTCTATCAGCCCTGTTCCCATACTGCAGCATGCCACAGACTGGCTTCCTGAAAAAGCTCCCTCTCCAAGCCTGGAAAACCTTTACCCATGTGAGGGGCTGTGCATGCTCCCTGTCTTCCCTCTTGGGAACCTCCAAGCACCCCTGATGGGGTAATTTGGAACAGCCCCGCAGAACATCAGAACCCCAGCATGCCACTGCCTCTCCTCTTAATCAGCTAATTGTGTGTTTGGGGTTTCAGGCAAGGGCCCCAGCCTGGTGTTGCCATACCAACCACATCAGCTTCACTTTCAAACATTTACCAAGCAGGCTTGAAATGTGGAGGGGGAAGTGGGGGGTGTGAATTAAAAGAGAAGAGGAAGCCAAACAGAGGGTTGAAGAGAGGGGAGAGAGTAAAAGGGCTGTGCCTGTGCCTCTTTCACTACCCCACGCTGAGTCCTGCAGGGCGGAAAGCTCTGATTAAAACAGCTCTTGCTGGGACTCAGAGGCTTTTTGGGGAACAAAAAAATGCCCCTGCCTGCTGGAGACTGACTGGGGCACTACTGGGGATGGGATCATATTGATTCCTTCAGTGAGGTGAGGGGAGGGCTGTGAGATGAGACCCATCCTCAGGATCCTGAGCAGGATGAGGGATAGGTAGTGGGTGCTGGTTCTGGGGAACTATCACCCCCAAAGTTGGCTAGGCTGGTGGTGCAGGCAACTGGTGGATGGCTCAGTGGAGGAGGTTAAAAAAGGTGGCTTGGAGTGTGATGTGGGCAAAATCTTACAGCTCAGAGGGTCTGCCCCCTCTTTGTCCCCAGCCTGCTGTCATCCCAGGGTAAAGAGCAGGACCCCAACTCCCAGGAGCACTTGCCCCCGCTGACATGTGCCTGCCCTGCTTTCTGGAGCTGGGTTGACTGTCTGCCCTGCTCTCTGGCTGTGACACTGTCCCTCCTCTCTTCTTCCAAATCCACATCTTTGCCCTGCTTGACCTATCTGTGAGCTGGATCAGCCCTTTCAGCTTCTCCAGTCCTGCAAAGCAGCTCTGGGCTGCTTTCTCATGCCAGCAGTGGTATGGCATGAGCCCTTCTTTGCCTGCCAGCCCTGCTGCAGCGTCTTAGCAGTGGCCTGCATGATGCAGGCAAGGGAACTGCCCCAGGAGGGGAAATGGAGGTGGATGGGTGTTCCTTCTCCAGCTCATCCAGCTTCCTCTGAAAACCCATTTAACAGATCAAAATTTTTTATGCTGAGCCATGCTAGAGCCCAGAGCAGAGCAAATTTTAGTTACTTGCAGATTTTGGGTGAAGGAGAGGCATGGCATGAACAGGAGACATCAGCTGCTGCAGCTACACAAGGGAGATGGTAAAGAGGCAGGGCAGGTCAGAGAAAGGATGACATACAAGGAAACCAAGTTTTTGAGGGTGATATGTGGCCTTTTTGGCATCCTTTGGGATGGGCCTTGCTCTGGTATCTGATTGCCTCTGTCCTGTTCCTCTCCCCACACAGCATCCCCTGGCTGGGCTCTGACACTCACCTGAGTGTCATGTGAGCCTGGTGGCACAGGGCCATGGCCCTGGCTATGGAGCAGAGGCAGACCGTCCCTTTTTTATTCTCATTGCTAAGGCTTCAACATGTAGGACTGCTTCCCGTGAAGCCCTCCTGTTCCTCCTCCTCTGTGCTGAGTGAATTGTTCCATCCCTTCACGCTGGTGATGTGGCTCAGCTGTGAATCACTGTGGGCAAAGCTGCTCCTCGGGAGTTCCTTGGTCTCTGGAGAAGACTCCATGCACCTGGCTCCCTTCTGGCCACACACCTCCTCTCTGCCATGCTTTGCTCCTCAGAGGCCCCAGCTCTCTGGAGGCCTGGAAGAAGTCTGTTTCTCTGGAATGAGTTCTCTCCTTCCTCTCCCAGGCAGCTATGCAATCTTCATATGCCCCAACAACCAGCACCACCAGAAACTGTCTCCTCATGCTTGTCACAAGGGTTTCAGGGACCTGTGCCATGCCCAGTGGCCTGGGGGACCCTGCCCACACCACAGCTCCTTCCCGTGGCCTGTGGATCCCCTGCAAATTCCCTGTCCCACCTGTAATTTCTATGATGACAAGAGCCACTGAAGTGGCCATGGTCTGTGGGAAGGCTACTGTGAGCCTCAGGCTGGGAGCAGATGCAGAGGTCAGCAGCAGGAGTGTAGCCCAGGCTTTGCAGGGCAAGCTCTGGGTTTGCCCACACTGCCTCAGGCTTTGCAAGCAGCCTGAGACAGCTCGGCCATCACAGTTAGTTTATCAGCCTTGCTGAGCACCTCTGAGTGGCCCAGATGGCTTTCTGCTGACAGAGTGCAGCCCTGGAAGCTCTCATCTGCTGGAGATGCTGTGTGGGCAAACCCCCTGCCTCCTCCCGTACACCCTCAGGGGCTGGTGTGCTTTGGGTTCTGGGTTCACCCAGACCTGGCCACAGTGCAAATCTGGACATCAACGGGGCAGGAAGGCAAATCCTCCCTCTCGGGGCTGTGTGGGTACTGCTAGCTCCATGGATGGAGCAATCTGGGAAGTCTCAGTGGGATGCCCTGTGCCATGGGTTATGCTTGCTGGGCAAGATACCCTGGTGTATCCCTCCTGGATCCTGCACCCTGCCTGTGGTTTCCCCACTATGGACCAAACACCAGTCAGGAGCTGGGACATGGACTTCCCCAGTCAAAGTTTTGCCACAGCCACCAGGACAGGCAGCAGCCTCCTCACAAACATCATGTTTTGTTCTCCATCCTTGCCATGTGTCCTTTTGACAGGGAAAAGCCTCCAAGCCATTATTCTTGGGCTGTCCTCCCCTGCAGATTCAGAAGGAGATGGTCAGTGTGACCGCTGTGCAGGTGGCAGGGAGAAGGAATATGGTGTCCCACGACCCTGCATCCCACCCCAGGAAGCTCATATGTAGCACATATGGGCTTCTGAGTGCTGGACATGAGGCTCTTGTCTGGGCAGCTCTGTCTGTGAGTTTTACATCTGCTTGCAACGTTTCCAATGGTTTGATTTATTGTAATTCCTCTGGAAAGCAACTTTTGTGATTGCTAGCCTGGAGATCTCAAGGTGGACTTAAACAACAGGATCCTAAAGAGGCCATGAATAATTGAGCCTAATAAATATTAATAACTGTGGCAGGGCATGTAATTGCAAGGAGTGTTCTGGAAACACAGCTCTGCAGGCAAATGTGCACTCTCAGCAGGCCAGGGCAGAGCCCAGTTAACACTGATGCTGCCAGGCCATGCAAAGCTGTACCTGGCCACCAGCCCAGCCACCCTCCTCTATGGTTATTGGTGGCCAGGGGCAGGGGATGCTGGCCACTGTGTGAATTTTCAGCTGTCTGTGTTTAGCAGAGAGTCTTTTCCCCATAACCTGATCTCCCATTGAACATAGCAGACTTGCAGCATCCACTCCATCATTTGGCAGGGATGTTGTCTGACTCTGACCTATCCTCATCCCTCAGTGATCCTGGAGGACTTGGGACACTCCAGAAAGTCCTGCCCACACTCACCCACAGGCCACAGGAGGAATGCCCCAGACTGAAGTCAGTCTATGGAAGCTCCTGGCTCTTTGGCCACAAATACTGGATCATCTGTCTGTGGCCAGATTTCAAACAGGACTGTCCCATTCATCGCAAAAAATGAATCCATTGCAAAATCTGCCTCCCAAGTCCAAGAGATATCAAGAAGGCACAGTCTAAGTTTTGTATGACCTAACAAGTCCTCCAAAGTTAGGACAAGTGAAGACAAGACTGAGGGAAGGAATATGCATGGATTTTCTATTTCTGACAGGACAGTGATGGGGAGTGCACGTGGTTACTTCTCCTGACTGAGGGATGTCCTGCAGGGAAAGACTGAACTTGTCACTTGAACTTTTGCTGAGCCATTGACCAGAGCTTGAGCAAATGCAGGATCCTGCCTTAAGTAGCTGAGCTTTTTGGATGAGATATAACAACAATGCTGAAGATAAAACCCAGCCATACTCTTCCTGGGGTGCTTTGGTCCCTCACCGAATCCTGTGCAGGAAGCAATGCTCACCCTTGTGGCTTTGCCAATGCCTGATCAAACCCAGCATTTCCCAGTCTTGTCTCTGCTTTTCAAGGCAGATGAGGGAAAGGAGTCAAGAAGGAGTCACAAGTGCTTGCATGGCTCAGTCTGCAGCAGTGCTATGGGTGGGTTTGAAATGTGTGGATGAAGGCTTTGCCACAGCTTTCTGAGTGTTGTGATTCAGAGTGGAGGCCTTGTGGTCCTGCCCCTTTGCAAAAAAAACACTGGCTTTGCTACCTGATGCTGAGGGTGTGATGAAGGCTTCTGTATGGCATACAGAGGATGGAACAGAAAAACCGCTGAGCTTAGGGCAAGAGCTGGGAGTAATTTGAGTAGGATGCTGTCCACAAGTTTCTGCTTGAAAATTGTGGTGCTTGGGCAGTTGAAGGCCTGTGAATGCTTGGCGAGGGTATTGTATCCTCTGCAGGATCTTCTCCCACACTGAACAAGTGCTTCTTTTCCCCAAGCTGCCTGGCTGTTGACACTGCATCTTGCAAATGTGATTTCAGACAATAACAGCTTGCAATTATGCAGTGCTTTCAAAACCAAGATATCCTGAATTTCGTTAACGTCTTTGTGTAAAACTAGCTGAGGCTGCTTTTGGGATGCAAAGCTCCAGCCTGTGCGGAAACATCGCAGCTGGATCACCCAAATCTTTATTCTGTTCTGGAGATGGATCATCCTCAAGGAGATTTTAGGGTGTTGCTGTCTGCCTGGGACGTATTGCCTGGGCTAAGCCAGAGCAGAGGGTGCACAGAAACATCCTGTGGTCTCTGACCCCCACTTTCTATGATTTCTGCTGCAATATGGGTTCAGAGTGAGGGCTGGGAGGGGTGGGGATTATCCATGCAGGAGTCAAAGGGCTCTGAGCTCTCTGGGGAGAGAGAGATGTAACTTGGTGAGGATCAGTATAGGATGTGGGAATTGTTGTAAGACCCATTGTGGGGCAGCATCTTGGAAACCATTTCTTAGTGTGCAAAGGGCAAGCAGGAATTTCCCAAGGGAAAGCTGTGCTGGACTCCAAAGGTCATCACCAACAGCTCGAAGGCTGGTGGTTGGCCAGTAATGACTGAAGCACCTGGCGGGTGGGTGACACAGAGCATTCCATCAGCAACAGGGGTACATACCCACAGGGGATGAACCTCCAGCCAAGCCTCAGGTGCCACTAGACAAGTGGGGCTGATGCCTGACACAGCCTCAGTGCAAAGAGGTTAGATAAATGTGAACACCAAGACCCTTAAATTCATCAAGGGGGATGCAAAGTGCAGCCCTGAGGTGCAGTGAGACCAGGCAGGGAGCAGAGTATGGAGCAGCAGTGGTGGTGGGAAGGATCTGTGTGTTATCGTGGACACTGGGCTGAATAAGAGCCAAGAGAGCACTCTTGTCGTGGAAAAGGGAAACCACATCCTGGACTACATTAGGAGGAGAGTGTCCAGCAGATTGAGGGAAGTTATTATCCCTGCTCCTTGGCCCTTGGGAGGATGCACAGATGTCAGAAGCTATTCTTGAATTGCTGTTAACAGCAGCTCCTCCCCAGCTTCTTCTGTTGATACTGGGAGGTGAAAATACAGATGATGATACAGGGGTTACTGCAGGAGCAATAAAGGAACTGTAGTCTATCCCAAGGCAATTGGAGCACCTGCTTGGGAAATGCATAGTCTTTCCTAAGTCCCACATCATTCAAATGACACATTTGGGAAAACAAGCATCTTTACACTAGGATATTAACTTGTCTTTTGGATGAAAAATTAATGAAAAATCTGTCTGTGAAGAACCTGGAGGTTTTTTTCTATGATAACAGATACCCCAAAACATAGGAATACTGAAACACTTCCAGTCGCTCCGAGTTGCTGTGCAGTCACTCTCCAACTGAAAGACAGTAATATTTCATTCAGGATAGAAAACTGCTTCAGCTGTAGTTGAAAGTGTGATTTCAGTCAGTGGTCAGCAGCTTGGCTGACCATTGCTATGTGCAGCTGACAGTGCTGGAGCTCTTTGAGGAAGCAGGCAGCAGGTTCCTCTTTGAGGAATCAGTACTTGCCAGGGGCTGACTGCCCAGAGTGTATTGCATGAGGAGCACTCACATCAGTGTTTTCTCAATCCTTTTTTCTTTCCGACTGTGTCGAAAATTCAGTGTTTCAGATGAGACCCATCTGTCATGGATTGGCACATTTGCCCCACAGAGTTAACTTAATACCCTGTGGTCGAGAGGAACCCAAATAATTTTGGGGGTTATCACAGATATCTCTGCACTAGGTGTTGTGTTTTGTGGGAGTGGTCTCACTGCTGGGTGAAGCCATTATCACGCTGTCAACACTTCAGAGGGATCCAGCATCACGTGGCAAGGCTGGCAAGGAGGCACACACTGGAGAGACAGTGACGTGGGTGGGCTGGTGACAAGTGTCTGGGGCTGACTTTCAAGCCAGTGGCATGAGCAGGCTTGTGACAAGTGGCTCTGGAGGTGGCAAACCTCCTTCAACAGGGAATTGAGGGCAGTACTGGATGCCCCGGGACAGCTTTGCCCCAAGCTCCTACCTTCATAGCAGAGTGATAGGGTGATAGCAGAGCACCAATCCCCAAATCCGCTCCACTTTTCAAAGCTTTTAAGCTCCCCGGGCTTTACTATGCTCAAAGGCAGCTGCCTGAAAGAATATTTTCCCTTTGTAAACAGATGCAGTGACCTGCTTAGCATCAATCTTGTGAGGCAGGGCTTCAAATTCAATTTGTTTCCATCATATCTGTGAATAGTTTGGTAAATTGATTTTTGGAATAAAAATGTATTGACAGTGATTATAGCTGATAAATATAATTTTCAATATAAGATGAGGCTTATGATCATTGAATTGTTCACCTGAGGGATGCAAAGCTTGTACATTAAACAGTATTTTTCTAAGACATCACTTAAAGCTCTGACCTTTATTTTTCATGAGATGACTCCAATTTCCATCTCTTTTTCAAGGGAGGAAGCCCTGAAAAAGTCATGGAGTACAGCTGATGATCCCTAAACCTTCAATTTATGCGACTGTTGCAATCTCTGTACAACCATAACTGATGAATATGCATCATGTAATTTCTATGCGTGGCAGAAAGTAACCTACTTCTGTCCCCTAACAAGCTGTGGTAGGGCTGGCTGCATATTCCTGAGACTGTGCCTTCAGTGGGGCTGTGGGATTTCCGGGAGCGTGGGGACACCACGGGAAAACCCTGAGGGCAGACCTGGTCTGCAGGTTAAGACCATATCTATCTATCTGTTCCATGGGTGTCGGTGTGCTGATCTGTTCCTGCCTCCTCTTAAGTCCCACTTAAGGTGGGGTTTAGGGCACAGTGAGGCAACAACCGTCTGAGGGTGGCTGGGAGGATGGTGGCCACCCCAGAGGCGGCCCTAAATTAACATCTTGAGCCAAAGCCGCAGAGATGTGATAGACACAGAAGAATGGCCAAGTGACACTCTAATGAGTGTTAATGGGAGATAGGAATTGGATCCTGCCAGCTCATTAGCAAGGGAAGAGGTGCCATCTGCTGTGGCTGGCAGGTTCCCTGTCACAGTTTGTGGAGGGGGGCTACTGCTTCTGTGGAGTTGTGGGGAGTCAAGACCCTGCCTGGGAGGGCCCATGGTGCTTTGTGTGTGACTGCAAGAGAATGAGCTTTGATCCTGCCAAAGAAGCTGGTGGCCTTTCTGTGAGTGCCCACGACCTGGACTTTTCCCTCCCAGCCTGCTGGCAGTGAGACAAGGATGCTGGCTGGGGTCTGCAGGCATAGCCAGTTGTCTACAGGTCCGGACTGCTCCCAAGCCCTTCAGGACTGAGAGATTTGGGGCTGCAAGCCAGGGAGTGGAGCTTGAAGAACTGTGACTATCACTGGGGAACACTGTGTGTGAGATACTTCTCCTGGATGGAGGAGAAGTTGTGTAGGGTCTCCTGGTTTGTCTCTGGTCCTCCCAGCCCCTCTCAAAGCAGAACCTGCAGCAGAACCAGCTTTGATCCTTCCCAAGGAACACGACCATCAGACCAATCCCACCACACCATGCTCATGCGCAGCTGAGGACAGCAGCCAGCCTCATGCTGTCGTGACTGGTGTCCTCTCAAATCTGGAGCTGAGACAGGAGGCAAGCAGCAGGCAGAGCAGGAAAGAGGCTGGAGATAAAGCTGTGAACCTTTCTGGAGTAGTGCAGGGGTTCATGGAGGGGTTTCACTGGCTGCTGCCCAAATTTCTGCAGGTGGTGACTGGCCCCTGTGTCTGAAGTGCCTGGCTAAGCCAGATCAGGTCACAGGTCAGCATCCCTGTAAGGCTGACTCATGCCCTGCACTGCATCCCTTGCCCACTCAGTGCCTGGTGACTATCATAGCACTGTGTCCTCTGCCTGCAGCGGGGCTGCTGCCTCAGCCTGGGGCACCAGGCACCTCTTACTGCTCCAAAATTTGTCCTGCTCCTTCCCCCAGCCTGGTTACTCCCATGGAGCACAGCTGAGCCTCAATCCCCTGAGAGCCCGAGAAATAGAGACCTGACCCAGGGAGAAAAGCCCCTGCAGAGCTGGGGTCTGCCTGCTCCCTGGGATCTCTGCATGGCTGCACAGCCCCTTGGGCCTGGACAGTGTAGGTGGCACTGGACTGGAGAGACTGGAACTGTGGTTGTGTGTCATGACTGTGCTGGTGCATGGATTACTTGGTGTGCTCAGTAAAAAGGGGGGAGCACCTACCAGAAAGGAGCTGGTTGGCATAAGTAGATGCAAATGGGAAGTTGAGGGGTATAAAACTGTGAATGCTTTGGGGAAATATGCATGGCTGACCACAGCAATGCTGATGATAAGGAGGTACTGCAAAAACACATCCTCATCTTTTAAATCTGTTTCCCAAAAGAAAGAAGATCTGTTATGCAAGAAAGAAGGAAAGCAATGTCTGTATTCAGTGTTTGGGAAGAAGTAAGGAAGACTGTGAAATATTTTCCAGTTTATCAGGCACTGCAGGGGATGCTAGAAGACATACACCAAGGGCAAAAAATTCAAAAGTAGCTGCCTGCATAAATTGTACCCAAGAGCCCTACAAAATGGGCTGAAGGATGTTAGCTGCAATAGTCTTTATTTCTTTTACAACTGGAATTTCCCTGATGCTCCCAGGAGGTGCTGGGGCTGACAGGCCTCTGCTGGGTGTCTCTCTGCTCAGGCATCCATGTTCCCCGAAGCATAGAACATCCTTCATGTGAGTCAGGCCCACAGAGATGACATTGCTCTTACTACAAGCATCTTGAAAGAAGACTGGCTGCTTCCTCTTTCTGGGAAAAGTGCAAGCAGAGTAAAGCAAAGGCAATGCAATTTGCACATGAGGTTTTAAAGGGTAATAGGAACACATTCCATGGGAAGGGACTCCCTTTGTCTAGCTCTCCACTTCTGCCTCCTCCATCCTTGTGATGAGAAGCTTGTGGAGAGAGGTTGCTTCTCCCTTGACATGGGGACACTCTGTGTCTAGCTGCTGGGAGACAGCACCTCTTTTTGGTGTGCATGGATTTTAATGGGGCTTCTCTTTTTTGTAGCCCTTTGGAGGTTTGACCATGAGTCTGCAGAATTGTCCCCGACAAAGAAAACATCCTAACGGTGCTTAGTTGCTGCTTCTTGCCAACCTGCCTCACAAAACAGGTCTCCAGAATAACTTCCAGCTTATTTTGTCAATTCCACAGCTTTTTTAGAGCCATTTCTGGCCATTTCCTGTGCTACGAAAGGTATTCCAGGTGCCCTAGAAAATGCAGTGGAGATAGGAGTCCCTGTGAAACTTTGAAGATGTCAGGTTGCCCTGAGCTGGGGAGAAAACAGGAGGTGGCTCGGGACAGTAGGCACCAGTAGCCATCTGCGAGGAAGTGACACCTGCCAGGGTATTCCTCTGGGACCAGCTCTGGACCTGATGATGTTCAGCATGATAGGAAATGAGTATTAAATGACTGTAGATGAAATCTGCAGGCACAAGGAGACAAGCAAGAAGCTAAAACATTGCAAGGACTGGGCATCTACACAGCCACCAGTGAGACCTGGGGCTGTGAGAAGTTCATCTGATGGCTCTCTCAGGCTGGAGGCTTTCTGAAACTGAGGAGAATGCAGCTGGCAGCTGCTTCATTCCCTCAGACATCCAAAGAGGTAGGAAACCTGGTTCTTTTCTGAATCTGTTGTCTGCAAAAGACCTCCTCCACTACTTTGCCCTGTGAAGTTTTGGGCAACACAGAAACATGGGGCTGCAGCTATGCTGGGCATCACTCACAGGTTCTTTGAACACACAAAAGTTCACCATCATTTCGAGGCTGCCGGAACAATAGTTTTGGCAACACCACTGAGCTGCTAAAAGGCAGAAGGGCTCAACTCTTTTGTGCTGATCTCAGGAAGTGATTGCTTTCCTTTGCTGACCTCTCATTATGTCACTTCTGGGTAATGTGTTAAGGTTTCAGTCCCCCCAGTACAGGAGAAACATTGATAAACTGGAGTGAGTTCAGCAGAAGCCACTAAAATGGCTTGGGCTGGAGCTCCTGCCCTAAAGGAGAGGATGGGGAGCTGGGCTTGTCCACCTGTGAGAAGGGATGGTCTGGGGGAGTCCCAAGAGCAGCTCCCCAACATCTGTGGGTGGATTATTGAGAAGATGGAGCCAAGCATTTAAGGGAGGTGCACAGTGAGGGGCATGACAGAGAGTGATCTAACTTGGAGTGCAGGAAAATTATCCCCATGGGCAGTCACATGCTTGAAGAGGGGCCTGAAGAGCTGGAATGATCTCCAGCCTTAGATGATGTCAAGATGCAGTTGGGCATCCTGTGCAACCTGGTCCAACCAAAGTGATTCTGTGATTCTCTGATCTCACTGGGATGGAAGTATGGTAGGTTGGATTTGAGACCTTGTTTGGTCTGCGAGTTCCTGAGGTGGATTTGTCAGTCCCCGAAGGTGTAGGAAGGAGACTGGGGAGATCAGCAACTGAAAGTGGTCTTGTGCACAGCAAGCCTGAAGGATGGGTAGGGGAAAGCTGGATACTTGGTGGGAGGATGTGAGAATCCTTAAAATCAGAGGGTTTTGGGCAAGTTGCAAAAGGCAGGCCTCAGAGACACCAGAACTGTGATTAGAGCTAAGCCGTAGCCATAAGATTTGTCAGCAGAAAAATTATACAAGAATAGAAAGTAAGGACAAATAAAACAATGGTCAGTGTATTAATGCTTGGCTAGAATAATTCCCTAAGCTACAGAAAAGTATATCAGTGAGATATTAGGAAGTTCTAAGCTTAATAATGGAACTCTCTGCATTGTGTCTTAAGGTTTACAAGCAGGTATTGTATTCAAAATAAGCGAGCATGGTTTTAACCAAAGGTACATGTGCTTATAGTGGTTGGATAGAACTATTGTCAATATGCTTTTGCTTTGTGTGATTGGTCAAAAAGCTTTTAAAGTAAGTTGTAACATTAAGTTCTTTGTCTGCTGCCTGGGATGTGAGCTGCTGGCATCTTCCCATTGTCACAACCATGTAATGAGACTGATGCTGGAAAATAAACAGCTCGAGATGTGTTCCTCAGCAGCTCCATCCCGTTCGTGATTTGTACACAGTCCCCCGGCTGGCGATAGGAGGACAGCCTGTTCTACTTCAGGCCTGCTGTGCCACCAGTCCCTGTGCCACCAGCCTGGTCTGAGACTGGAGAAGAACTGGCCTTGGCAAGGACCTGCTTGGAGCACAAGACTCTTGGAGCTGGTGGAGAAAAGCAGGACCAAACAGCATAAGGAGTCAGAAAAGCTGGATAAGAAATAAAGCCAGCTTCTATCATATCCTTCTGGATTTGGACTCATCCAACATGCTCTTCTGCCAGCTCCAAAGGAGGTGGGAGAGGGGAAATTAATGGAGCTGCTTGGAAAGCGTTTGCAAATGCTTTGGCCTCATGCAGAGGGCTGTGGGTCAAGGCTCTGAGAGTGATATGGGGCCAGAGGTCCTGAGCAGGGCTGGGGACTGACTTGCTTGGGTGCTGGCAGCCAGAACTACCTTCTAGGGGAAAAAAGCAATGGGATGCTGACATCTGCCTCAGGAATGGAGCAGGGCATGAGGTTACACCTACGCCTCAGAGGAAGGAGGTTGTAAATCAGGGAATGGTAGGGTGCACAGGGCAAGGAAGATGTCTGGGCTGCCTCAGCATCTGGTAGGACCTGTGTTCACTGGTGATTAATGAAGGAACTGCCATGTCTGGATGAGGTGATTGGATGTGCACAACAAAGCCACCAGGCACCGTGGCCAGCTGGCAGGGAGAGCCTTGGGCAGAGCTCTCTCATCCCTGGATGGAGTGGCCGCATTCCCCCATCCCTCGAGGATGGTCCCTGGCTCTGCTTGCCCCCATGCACTTAGCTTGGCATTAGCAGGCCTGGCTCAGAGGCCTCTGACAGAGCGTGCAGTCAATTTGGCAGCACATACAAGGATGTTATAGTGGTGCCATTGCATCCTGAGTATCACTTCAGGACAACACCATCACTCTGCAGTAATAGAACAGGAGGAACCAATGCAACAGAGTCTTCTGAAGCTACAATTGATCCCTGGTTTCTTGGCTGAGAGACCAGTGGCTGCAGCTATGGAGAAATCAGCAGGGAAAAGGGACAAACAGAAAGGCCACTGCAGTTTGTCTCTTCCTAAGAGTGACAAAGGTCACAAAGTTGGGAAGTTGGGTCTGTGTGCTCTCCTCTGTCTACTTTTATTCTTGCTTGCCCCTTATGCATGGCCAATTAGTAACCCAAAAAGCTACTCTATTTGATCATGTCTGTGTGATTCTCTGGGATGATTTTGTCCTTCCAGCTAGCAAGAAACTGTTGTCTATCTTGCCATGGCACAGGGAGAGGGCATTCATCTGTGCTGGGGGTTCCCAATGTCCCATGGTCGTTCTAGGGTCCTCAGTGCTCCTCTGGAAGCTTTCCTGACTGGAAAACCCGTGATTTTCAACTTTCACCCATATGGCTTTCAGGAACATTCTTACTAAAAAAAAAGGCGGGGGGGAAGATAAGAAAAATAGGAAAAAAAAAACCAATTTCAAGTACTTATAATGTTTTTTTTTCCTCTGATTGTGTTCCTTTAATTAATTAAGCTGTTTGTCTCAAAATCTCCCCTCTAAATCTGAGCAATGTTTCTGGTTGAACTGACCAGGTTTTGAGTCCAAGTTGCTCTGTTTGTATTACCGGCAAAACTTTGGGTTTTCATGCCTGGAAGACATCACACAGGGAACAGCTGGACGAGCTGAAGAGGAGTTGGGATCTTCTGTATCTGAGACACCACAGATAGGGCACTTGGGGTCCTTGCGTCTGGGTCATCAAGATCTCTGGTCACCTTGTGCCCTGCCAAAATCCAGCTGTGCTTAGCCTGAGCTTCGTGTGTGGCAGCAGCACAAGCACTGCCTGTTGCTGGCCTTCAGAGCTACCCACGGGCAGGCAGGGGAGGTCCTGGCTGCAATCAAGGCCAAATGTAAATTCCCCCAGCCTTGTGTTGTGCTGGCCTTGGGGAGGGTGAGGGGTCTAGTATCCCTTGGGCAGGGAGAGGAAGGAGAGAAGGGCAGACCTCCCCATTCAACATCACGAGCTTGTCAGGCTTGTTTGGGTCCCTGCATTGGCAGGAAATGGGTTGTGAGCTCTGCTCCAGCTCTGGTGTCGACACATCACTCATTCTGTGTCCCCAAAGCACGTGGGCATCAGGCATTTTATCTCCACTGTTATGCTCTTACAGGCAAACTGCCCAAAGAAGTGTCTCCCTCACCCCAAAACCAGCAATACTGGGGGACCTTCTGCACCATGCTGGGGGAAGACATCACATTTCAACCACAAGTCCCTCTTACAGGAGTGCTGATGTTCTCTTTCCTCCCCAACTCACACTTGTATCTGTACCTCAGGACTCAGGGGTCATGTTTCTCTACTGATCATCCTATTCTGCAGTCCATCAGGAACCCCAGATGGCTGCACTCCCTTCTTTCTTTGTGCAATCACAGCGAGGCCAGGTGCAAGCTGCTTGCTTTATGGAGTGGGAAACATACAGATGGTCTGGGGGTCCAGAGAGAACTCTCAAGCTTGTGAGGAGAAAGAGGACAGCCTGTTTCCTTTGACAGGGACAGAGGCTTTGACTCGGGGGAGGCTGTAGAAGCCTCAGCACACAGCTGGGTGGATGCAGGATGGCTTCTCTGTGGAGTTGGCTTGGGGTCTCTGTGCCACAGGGGTTTGAAGGCTGCAAAATCTGGGGTCGATTGAATAATGAACAACCAGAGGCAGCATCTGCTGCCTCTAGGCAGGAAGCAGAACAAGGACAAGGGAATCTGTCTGGAAGGACTGTGTTGAAGACTCTGCTTTGCCCTGAGCTGGCTGCTCAGCTCCACTGAGCCCTGGAGGATGGTGGGCTGCCCCTCCCTGAGGGGTGAGTGTGTTAATGTGCTCGGGAGGATGGAGGGGACAGTTAGGCAGAGCTGCAGGGGGGACACAAGATGCTGGGGCCCAGGTGAGATGTGTTATGGACATGAATCCCTTCTGACAGCTCTGGGCATCTTTCCCCCAGCCTTGCTGTCTCCCTTTTCTTCCCCTTTGAAGGGCATGTGCCTGGTCACCCTATGGTTTGCAGTGTCCCCAAGCTGGTGGCTAACTTGTCTGGGTTAGCATTGAGCCCTTCCTGGGAATTCCCTTCACAGATGCCACAGTGTTTATTAGCCCATGTGCTTTTGTGCCTGAGTGTGACTGCAAAAGCTGCTTGCAGAAACAGGCTGGAACTGTTTGCAAACCTTCCAGGCTGGGTCTTTGCCTTAATCTCTGTGATTAGCTCAAATGGAAAGGAACGGCTGGGCAGCTGGCAAGCTGGGGAAGTGGGACAAATATTTGTGAGATCCAAAGCTTCCCAGAAATTGCAGTGTAGAGTTTAGTGCCAAGGGACTGGAAGGACAGCTCTTTATGGGGGCATCCTTGGTGTGGGAGAAGGGAGCAGGTAGTGTGTTTGCCCAGCTGATGTTCTGGCATCCATGGAGGGAGGGGCAAGAGAGCCCTGGCTGGGAAGTGAGGGCAGAAGAAGGTGAGGGTACCACATCTCCCCTTGTTCCATGTTTGTCTGGGCTTCTGCTTAAATGGGCTGGTATTTAAAGCTGGAGGAGACAGTAGGTTGCTCAGTCTTAGCCCTGCACAGTGTAGATCACAGACCACTGCGATTGCTTTGGGGCAGGAAGTGTTGCTGCCTTCATGGAGACCCACAAGGGATGCTGCTTATTCCCCAGTGGGCTTGGGGTGGGCCTGGGCAGCAGGTTCACCAGCTGTAGTCTTTTTGGCAAGCCTAAGGCCAGCACTCTGGAGTGTCTCACAGTCCAGGGACTGTGGTGGAGGTGGATGAACCCAGCACAGTGTTTCAGGGAGGTCCTTAAAGTGAGGTTTTGGGGTACAATGCTGGAGACAGGCTGCACTCCCCTGAGAAAAGCTCTTCTAATGTCCTACATCACTTTCTTTAGTGTATATATATAATGTCTGTTTCAGCAAAACATGATGAGGACAGGCACCAGTCAAGCCTCAGGACAGCGGGAATTTCCAGAAGATTTAGAAGAAAATGTTATGCCAGTATTTGACAGGGGTACAGGGGTGACTAGAAAGATGGTGCATGTGTCTGGTGAGGCAGTTAGTCCCCAGCACTCACCCAAGCTGCAGGATGTCTCTGAAAATCAAAACTTTTTAAATAAGACAGATTTTTTTCTAGAAGTCTCTGTGTGACCCAGCAGATCCCAAGGCAGATAACATCAAGTGGGAAGGGAGAACAACTTGACCTCCATGAGCTGCTTGGATGTTTGGAGCATTACCCTTATCTTTGAAGAGCTCTTGCCAAGGCGGCTGTGTGCGATCTCAGCTGTGCACTCCACTCAGGCTCATTATCCATAAGAAATGCTTAATGTTTAATTCCCTGTGATATGTGGGCAATTGGAAATTTCATTAGTTTCCAGGAAGATCTATTATCCCAGGCAGTGAGAAGCTAACATCATGGGGATGGAAGGTGAAAAGGCACTTAGTGAGAGATTGGGAGGAGATTGGGTTAGTATCATGGGGCTGATGGTGGTATGCTGGGATCCTGTTGGGGTCTCCTGAACAGAGTTTACTTTCATGAGAAGCTGGAAACAGGCAGAGGTGTGTGGTTGGATGTCTCTCTGTACCAGTGTCCTTCTTTTGAGAGTGAAGTATCTTGTGTATTTTCAAGCACCTTTGCATTTGTACTCCAAATCCTGCTGCCCAAATCTGCCCAATCTTTACATGTGCTGGTGCTGTCCTGGCACAGGGTGAGGCAGCTGAGGTGGTCACACAACTTCTGCAGTAGCAGGGAGGGAGTCTCTCACACCAGGTGTGTTCAGGGTACACTGTCAGATGGGGTGTAGCTGTGCTGAAGATTGCATCCTCATTTCCTTCTCCTGAGTGCGCTCACCCCTCCAGCAAGGGTAGATGTGGCACTGCTGGGGTCCTGCTGTTTGGAAGGGGAAATACAGGTAGTGCTCCAAAGGAAATTCTGCTGTCAAAAAAGCATGTGGGGCCATTTCATGAGACAAACTGGGGTGTGGGTGTGTGTGTCTGGGGGACGGGGGTTTGAAGCTCCCTATCTAGAGCTCTAAACTGCACAACACTGCCAGCATCGTGGATAACCATACCCTTTGATCATGCCCATCCAGAAGCAGAAGGAGATGTTCTGAACACTTCTCATTGCCTCTTCTGCCTTGGGTTTTCTCTCCAACATTGAGTTTCCATCTCTGGCCACAAAGCTTTGGCTGTTGTATCATGAAGGGCGGCTACATTGTGCAGTGAGGAGGGAAGGCAAGTGTGGTTTCCCAGGATTTTAGTGCAAATGTCCTTATTCTGGGCAGCTGGCTTGCAGCTCAGCAGGGGAATGGGCTCTGGGCTTGCGGACCCCTTGGCAGTCCTGCTTCCAGAGGAGGGAGCACAGGGTGAATTCAAGGAGAGCAGGAACATCCCCAAAACTTTCGACACTGCAGTGGCACACAGTCCTCTGCTGCTAGTTTGTACATCTTCCCACTCTCCCTCCAGGGAGGCTGTTTTGCAATGCTGGCAACTATCACAGTGACCTTCAACACTGGAGCAGAGCCCTGTGCAGATGGGAATTAGGGCCATGACCCTTGTGATCTTTCTTGGAGTACAAAATTCCTATCCTGATTACAACCACAGTCACTTACTTGTGGGATACATGGGGCATAATCTGGCCTAAATCTCATCTTGGCAACCTTGAGCTCCTCCAGACTCCTGCAACTTGTAGGGTCTGCTCTGCAACCAAAGTGTCGGGGCAAGACCCATAGGGGAGGCAGGAAGAAGACCCCTGTTCCTAAAGTGTGGATTTGGATCTTCAGTGCAGAGTGTGGGGCCCCCTGGGGGGCATACCCATTAGCTGGGTTCAGGCATACCCATTAGCTGGGCGACCAGAAACAGACCAGCTTGGAAGGCACAGGAATGTTCCTCTGTCCAGTGGGACCATGCCATAACAGCTCTGGATGTGTTGAGACCACCACACTGCCTCCATCACCCTCAACAAAGGGGAAAGGGCTCCATATGTCACACTGAACTGTTTGCTAAGGGGAGTCAGAAGAGAAGAGGCACCCACCAGCCCTCAGGGGGAACACTGAGCCAGCCAGAAGCTGAGCTCTGGAGTTTGGTGGGTGGCTGCAGGCAATGTGTCATGGTCCAGGAGCAGTGCGAGGGGATGGAAATTCCCTTTGGGGCTGGGGATCACGTGAGTGGCTGTTTACAGCAAGGGAAGAACTGTAGGGCCAGAAGCTGGGTGACCTCCTGACAGTGTCTGCCTGCCAAGGCTCTGGAGACACATGACAAGGATGGAGACAGAACACACCAGTCCATCAAGACAGAGCAGCTCTGGGCTGTGGAAAGTACCAGATAGGCCAAAGCAGATTTGTCTTTCATCTTTCCAGTTTTGAGAGGAAAGATTTGGGCTCTTCTTCAGGAGAGATGCCAGCTTCCTCACTGTTTTCCAGGTAAGATCCTCTTTCCAGGGCAGCTTTGTCCTGTGGATTAAGAAGCTGCTCATGATTTGGGAGGACAGGGTTCCTGTCCCCCCTGACATTTGGGTCAGGTTCATCCTGATCTCTGACCTGGTGGCACCACCTGAGGAGCCTCAGGCTGTCTGGGGATTTGGAAATATTCTCCCATCTCCACAAATGGCTAGCTGCCCATTGTAGGATTTCCTTGTGATATACTATATGGAAGTTGTACCTGATGTTTCTTCTTCTGTGGAGTGTTTGTCATGAAAACAAACACTCCCATCAGAGAGCTCATCATCACAGTTACTGTGGGGAACAAACTGTTTTCCATGGCTAAACAGAGTGAGGGAGAACTGCTCACAGCTCTCTGGCCTGGCCCTGCAGCTTCGACATGGCAAATGGGCTTGATGAATATTGTCATGGGATGAATCTGGTGGGACACTGTGTTTGGGTGCCTTTGAAGGCAGCACACCAGTCTCCTACCCCATTAGAGACATCTCTTAAAGCTTCCCTGGTGCCATAAATGGAAGTTCTTGCTTAGATATGAGTCAGCAGCACAGAATCATAGAATGGTTTGGGTTGGAAGGGACCTTAAGGATCATCTCACTCCAAATGCCTCCCCCACGTGCAGGGACACCTTCCACTAGACCAAGTTTCTCACAGCCCCATCCAACCTGGCCTTGAACACTGCCAGGGATGGGGCATTCACAACTTCTCTGGGCAACCTGTGCCAGGGCCTCAACACCCTCTTCCAAATATCGTACCTAAACCTACTCTCTTTCAGTTTGAAGCCATTGTCCCTTGTTCTATCACTACATGCCCTTGTACATTGTCTCTCTCCATCTTCCTTGTAGGCTCCCTTCAGGTACTGGAAGGCCACAATTCTTTGGAGCCCTCTCTTTTGCAGGCTGAAAAATCCCAGCTCTTTCCTCATAAGAGAGATCCTCCATCCCTTTGATCATCTTGGTGGCCTCCTCTGGGCTCACTCCAGCAGGTCCCTGTCCCTCCCATGCTGGGAGCCCAGAGCTGGATGCAGTGCTCCAGGTGGGTCTCAGCAGAGCAGAGCAGAGGAGCAGAATGCCCTCCCTGCCCTGCTGCCCACGGGGCTCTGGATGCAGCCCAGGACACGTTTGACTCTCTGGGCTGTGAGTGCCATGGCCGGGCCATGTGCAGCCTCTCACCCACAGCACCCCCAAGCCCTCCTGGGCAGGGCTGCTCTGGGTCTGGTCATGCCCAGCCTGTGCTGGTACCGGGGGCTGCCCTGACCCAGGTGCAGCAGCAGCACTTGGTCCTGTCAATTTTCATGGTGTTCCCATGGGTCCACTTCTAGAGCTTGTCCTGGTCCCTCTGGATGGCATCCCATCCTTCAGGTGTGTCCCTCCTCATCCTTTTTTCATTGACTTATCCCATTTTTTTCCTGAAAGGTTGACTCCAAAGCTGGGTGGTGTCATCAGTCCCCCCCAATGCTCATGTGCAGAAGGGCACATCAGCTTCAAGGCCCTGTTTGTGATTCCCCAGTATTTGTGGCAGACACACATTTTGTAAGTACAGGTTATTTTGGCACTGAAATTACTGATACTGAACATACTGAAGGACACCAGGGCTCTCTGGGCTGTGCTTACAGAAGAGGAATGGACTTGATTGATCATGTTGATGATAGCTCCTGGCCTGTGGTTGGACAGGCTGAACCTAACTGATGCTCCCATCTTTCATGTCTATCAAATTAAATCTCCCTGACTATTGTATCTTGACCTCAGTGGCAGAAAAAGGTTGGCTCTTGCATTTCATGCTTACTTGGAGCTTCCACAGCATCATGGGCATCATTGGAGTGTGAAGCATTAACCATGGAATGGAAAGGCATTCATGTAACATGTGGCAGATGTACTGGTTTTATTGAGATAAAGGCCTTTTTGGCACCCAGTGTGGTGCTTAAAGTGTTTGAGAGAATGACAGATTTGATTGGAATATGTTTATGTGTTTTGTGACTGAATTTATATCTGTATTGTTATTTAGCTGTCAGTGGGCAGAGCTCCTGTGCTTACCATGGAGCTTGCTTGCCTGATTCTAGAGTATCATATATATACTGGATATATATATATACACTGGACCCTAGTGCTTCTCGGTGGCTGCTTTTTTGCTTTAGCAGTTTGCTGCAGTGCTGTGCAGCTTGTCACCTTCCTGTGCTGTGCCTGGGAACATTCTGATAACGTCCATGCCAATGAGCCTGGGCTGGCAGATGGCCAGGGCATCATTGCTGTTCCTGTGCCACTGTACTGGGCAGGCTGTAAGTCCAGTGTGAGCTCCTAGAAAAGGGATTGTGACCTGTAGATGGAGCCCCTGGAGTATGGATGTGGTGCAAACCAAGGAGTCTGTGGCCAAGGGTCTGTCCATGTTGCAGCAGGTGCTCAGTGAAGCATCTGTGGCCATGGATGAGGCCATGCTGGAACACCTTGAAGCCTCTGGGGCCATAAGTATCTGCACATCACAGAAGGCTCTCCCCTAAAGGGATTGTGGCCCATGGATGAGTCTATGGCAGAGCAGGGGCAAGGAGAGGGGAGGGGTTCATCACAGTATTACACCCTGAGAGACCAGGGGTGGAAATTGTCACCTTGCACTGTGGTAACCTGGGATTTGAGTTGCATGTTGTGGGAATTTCTGTATCAGGAACCCCCTGAGCCAGTGGAGAGCGAGGCTCACAAGAAGCAGAGCAAGTGCAGCAGTGACCCCACCTGAGCTGGCTTTGGTGCCAGTAACTCCACCCAACACAGTCCCTCTCCTGCCCCAGTGACCACCATAAGAGATGGAGCCCAAAGTCATGGACTAAGTGAATTCAATGGTCATTTTGTAGATATTTCACCGGGATGGCCAGCAGACTAATGATCGATGCCTGTTTATAAATCAAAGGATGGGAAAGGGGAGAGGAGACAATTAATGAGGAGGTATTGGGTGGTGTGGGTCATGAGCATAATCTAAATAGTATCAAATCAGTGGTGAAGACAGTACTGTTTTTTTCCAGGAAAGAGTAAATTTTCTTCATAATAGCCCATATGGTGCTGTGTTTTACATTTGTGATCAAAAACAGTGTTGATAAGACAGGGATGTTTTTGTTTTTGCTGAACAGTGTTTGCATAGTCTCAATGCCGTTCTTATAATTTGGGAATGCATGAGCAGGGAGTGGATACAGCTGGGACAGCTGACCCCACCAGATCAGAGGTGTACCTCATATCAGTGGTGTTGTGGTCAGCAATAAAATGTGGGGAAAAAAAGAGGAAGGGTGGGTTTTTGGAGTTATAGCATTTGTTGTTCCAAACAGCCACCACGCGTGATGAAGTATTTATTTCATCAGCATGATGAACACTTTCTTGGAAGTGGTAAACACCTGCCTCCTGATGGGATGAAGTGAATTAATTCCTAATATTGTTTTTCTTGTGCATGCAGCTTTTGTTTTACCTATTAAATCTTCTTTTATCTCAAGCCATGAGTTTCCTGACTTCTAACCTTCTGATTCTCTCCTCCACTGCACTTGGCAGGGAGTGAGTGAGCCATATGTTTAGCTGCTTACTGGGGTTAACCCACAACAGCTCATCAGCCTATTTTAACTTAAGGTTGTTACCCCAGGGCTGTGATGGAAGGGTGAGGCCACTGCTGTGAGTTCAGAGAATCACAGAATGGCACAGGTTGGAAGGGGACTTTAAAGACCATCTTATTCCAAACCCCCTGCCATGCACCTTCCACTTCCACTAGGCTAGGCTGCTCAGACCCCCATCCAGGCTGGCCTTGAACATCTCCAGGGATGAGGCATTCATAACTTCTCTGGGCAACCTGTATCAGTACCTCACCATTCTCACAGTAAAGTTTTTTTTTTTTTTTTTTTCCCTAGTATCTTATCTAAACTATCTTTCCATTTGAAGCCATTCCCCCTTGTCCCCAGTTGTTGGTGGGACATGCTCTGCCCAACTCAGCCTTGAACCTAAGAGCAGGAAGAGACAGGAACAGGCAGAACAGTTTTTATGTCTGAAAATCCATGGCGAGATTTTGACCTGGCCTTATCTCCCTGCTTAGTGGAGAGAGAAACCCAAAGGGAATGGGATAGGCCACATCTGCCAGAGCTGTGTCCTGAGGGGCTTCAGGGCCTTCAGGGGCTGTGGTATTTGTGTAAGGGATCTGCTGTTCCATGGGAGGTAGCTTCAGGCAATGGAGAGAGCAGCATAGGATTATACAATCACAGAATAATTTGGGTTGGAAAAGACCCTAATTATTCTGTGAGGACCATCTCATTCCAACCCCTTTGACATGGGCAGGAACATTTTCCACTAGACCAGGTTGCTCAGAGCCCCATCCAACCTGGCCTAGAACACTGCTAGGGATGGGGCATCCACAATGTTTCTGGGCAACCTGTCCTTAGGCTGTTCTCCCTATCTACTGATAAATGCCAACCATACCAACTGGTCTCACAAACCTCTTCATTGCCATCATAGCTTTGCCTTGGGGCACCATGTGGGGTTTACAAGACTGGCAACTATCACAGGGATCGTCAATCTCTGAGCAGAGTCCTGCACAGTTGGAAATTGAGGCTGCAGCCCTTGTGGTATTCTCGGTGGGCAATTTCTCCTTTGTGCCTGTGACCACAGTCAGCCAGTTCTGGAGGACATTGAATGGGGTCTGCACTTATTCTCTGTTTGGCAGCCATGATCTCTGCAGCAAGCATGGTCTGTTCTGCTGCTAAGGCACTGGGATGCAGCCCATTGTGGGTATGATGGTATGTCTGCCCTTTGACCTAATGCCTGAGCCAGATACTGTCAAAGAGAATCTCTCGAACGGTCTGGCTGACTTTTCCAGAGCTGCCATTGCAGGATCTGTGGGGCCTTGGCAGGCAGCTACTGTCACGGCTTCTGCACCTGCAGCTCTTCTCTTGCTGTAAACAGATGCTTGCCTGATCCCCATCCCCAAGGGGAATTTCCATCCCCTCGCACTGTTCCCAGCCCCTTACACGGTGCCTGCAGTCACCTGCTGAACCACAGATGCTGGCTGGCTGTGGCCTCTGGAGCAGTGTCCCAGCTCCAAACAATGTTCTTTCCCATGTTTAGGCATGTGTCCCCTGCATCCTCCCAGACACACCCATTTGGTGACGCCCAGGTCACATGCCCAGTCTTGGCTCCCCAGGTACTTGGTGTTTCCTGGATCAGTCCCTGCTCTGTGTGTGCTTGGGAAGAGGTTGCTCTGCATCATACAGGTCCCCTGGGTGGTGCAGGGTGTCCCCTCTGTATAAATTATGTTTGGCTGGTGCCAAAATGACCCTCAAGTCAGTCCTCATGTCTTCTAGCGCTGGCCTCATGCTGGAGCCAGCTGTTGCCAAGTGCTGAAGGCTCTGTTGCTCCGCCCCACTGCTCTGAATCAACTGCTCATTGCCAGTTATAATTAAGCTTGGAGTATGTAACTTCTTATCTTTGAGCTATATCCACAAAGGAAGAGAATTGTCCCCTGGATAGCTGAGTTCCCAGAGCCCCCCTGTCCACTTCCCTCTCTTCCAGCTGCTGTTTCCTTTCCATGCAGGCTGCTGGGAACAGCTTGACCAGCGACTATTCAGGTACCCTTCTGGCACTGGTACTCCTTGATGGCAAGTCCTGATGCTCATGGCCCATGAAATGGGCAAGCAACATGGTGGGTCTGCACCTGGTGTTGGTGCCTGACACATCCTCCTGCTGTGGGGCTTCATCTCCTTTCTCTTTGTTTCTCCCTGCTGTTTGCCTTGTCTCCTGCTGCCTGGGCATTTGGCAGCTGCTTCCTTGGCTGGGGTGTATGGCTGAGCCACCACAAGGAGCAGAGCCCTTCTCTGGAGTTTTCTGGTCATGGCTGAAGCATATCTAGTTCCTAGTTTATGGCTTGCTGTAATGTCTTCTGCAAAATCTCCAGAGCCTTCTCCATATTTTGCTTCATTTCCCTTTGGCTGTCTTTAATTCCACTGTCTCCACACACACAGCCCTCCTCCAACCCCACTGATGAACTCGCTGAATGTGTCAGCTGCTATTTCCTCTGGTTCAAGCTCACAGGGAAGTGAGCTTGTGCCAGAAGCGTGGGGCAGAGCGGGCTGCTGGGTGTCTGCAGTGAGGCTCTGCCTGGTGCCAAAGTCCAACACCCCAAGAGAGAAGGAGCAGTTTCCTCTCCAAAAACACTCAGACAACTTTTTTTTCCCAGCAGCTTCTCAAGTCTCTGTGAATTCACATGCCAGAGCAATGCCTTTGCACAAAGTGCACGCATCCATCCTGGACAGTGCCGTCCAACCCACCCATCTCCCACTGCCCAGAGCTCCATCTCAGCTGGCACATGCCATACCCTGCTTCAGGAGCTGCTGCTCGCTCTGCCGTGAGAGGATATATGACTCTTACATCTCCACTTTCTACTGGCTGGGTTGGTGCCAGTAGTTTCCACTGAGTTTTACGCTTCCATATGAGGACCTGTAGGATTTCTGGATGGAGCATTGATGTACTTTCCGAATTGATGGAGAGATAGGTTTGTACCTGTGGTTGGTGGGAAGGATGAGGACTAGCTGAGAGGGACACTGTGTTTGGAGGATTGTGCAAACAGTTAAACCTCTCTTCCTTGTAGTGTCTCCCACTCTGTGCCTCATCTCCTTTCCAACACAATTCTTGGCCACTCCATGGGGGTGTCCACCATGCCACAAAGGGACAGGCTCTGAGCCATTTCCCCTGTATTTTCTAGCGGCATAGTGCACACTCACAACAGCCACAGTCCAAAGGACCCCATGTGCCTTGATCAGGGGGGCTGAGATCTGAGCAATGCTGACCATGTATTTTTCATGAGGACACAAAACTTGCCCATTCCCTTGATTTTGGGTCTGAGCAAGCACTGTGTGCAGCACTGCACATCCCACAGAGGAAAGAGAGCACTGTTCCAGGATGCAGGATCTGCTCAGGTCCCTCTCATCCTGTTCACTTAACCCCTGAACATTTTCATCATCCTGCCTTAATCCACTGAGCCAGTCTGCAGTCATGCTAGCAACCAAAGGTTAACCTGCACCTGGCTGGGAAATCAGGTTTCCATCTGGGGAAATGAAGAGTGTGTGTGTGGCAAACTTTTCAAGGCTGAAGACCCTCTCCCAGACCAGCCAGCTTCAGCACCCCTGCACTCCCGAGGAGCTGTTTCCTTGCCCTTCTCAGCATGTTGTGCTTATCCTGCTCTTCCCATTGGCCTCGCTGAAGGCTGGGGATGGCATAGCAATCAGCAGGCAGCCTGCCTGGCTCGTGTGCTGCCGGCTTCCAGCAATTATTTCCCGCATCCCAAGGAATGTGTTGCTCTTTGACATTTCTATACGTTGTGCCTGGCAGCTAGCTCCCCTTCCCAGACACGGGGATTTTCCACGCTGGGCTTTGCAAGCTACCTCTATGCTGGGTCCTGGGAATCGGGCCTCTGCAGGAAGGAATGTGCTGGTCAGCGGGTTGAACTGAGCTGTGCGACCCTGTTCCTGTCAGCAGTGACTGTAACTTAGAGGCAGCATCCACAAGGATTTGGAAATTCCCAGTTCCATTGGTTGGCCCCTCTTGATGCCTTCAGTTTGAGGAACCTCTGATCCCAGCCCTGAGCTGCCTGGGAAGAAGACCCTGCAGTCTGGTTAAGTGGGACAGAGCTGGAGGCTTCTCAAGTGCTGATGGTCAGCCCAGGTGTGAATGAGAAGAGGGCTGAATGCTCAGAAGAACTGATCTCCTGGCAATGTGGGTTAAGATGCTAGGAAATTGTGATGCTAGAAACCAGGGGAGTAATCCACAGATGAACTCCAGGCCCTGAAGTTCTGGTGCTCTGGTGCAGGGCGCAAACTTGGGAAGCATTTGGGGTGGAGGCTTGAGAGAGTTACGGTGGTTTTATTGCCTGGGAAGGGATCATGAGCAAGGCAGTGAAGTGACCTTTGCTATAGTCCCACACTATTTCTGTGCATGCTGTGTGTGGGGATACCACAGTCCCAGCCTAGGACACCCTCCCCTCTTCATTCACTGTGGAGGTTCCTATACCACAGGGATGCAGAGGGCTGGCGCTGGGCTGCCTGAGCATGGGGGGAGCTGGAGGCATCATTGTAAAAAACCTTGTTGCAATGGCTCTGTACAGTGTCAGACATAGACCCTGTGGTCAGAGAGGGATTCTCTGTAGCTGAGACACCTCAGAGGGCATCCTGCCTGGCTGTGTATCCCTCCCTGTGTCTGCCTCCATCCTGCACCTATGAGCTATGGGAAAAGGTGGTCACTGCAGAAGACCAGGTAAATGAGGAATGGGTAACGTGCAGGAAATTGTGCCTGGCCAGTTGCTGGAGTCTGCTGGTGTTTGAGACCCCCAAAAAGCCATGTCTCCACCACCCCCCCCCCCCCGCTGTCAGTTGCTCTGTATCCCAAAATTCGGTCATCCCTGCAAACAGGGATGCTCACTCATCTCTCATTGCCAGAAGCTCTCTTATTTCTCCTTGGGCTGGGGGAACAGGTGACAGAGTAAGGCACATGAAGATGAAGGAGTGAAGAGGGATGGTCTGAGGGAAAGGAGGCAGAAGGGGAGACAAGGCATGGACCCCCAGACTGATTTCCAAGGGGTCCTGCTGCTCAAGCATGCAGATGCATCTGCAATTGCCACGTAGCCCTTTCCCTCCTGGAGCCTCTTCAACCACCTTCCCTGGAAAGACTGAGAGTCTGCTCATCCAGATGCTTTGTTAGAGGTGCAAGTCACAGCAAAAGGGAATTGCCAAAGACTCTGGGATGCCTCTGGGAAGGGAAACACGTGCCCTGACTCTACTCAGCAGCTCAGACCGTAATTGGGGCTGGCCTCTGGCCAGAGGTTGCTGCTGCAGTGTCTTCAAAACACTCAGAGAGCCAGGGACTTTCCAGGATCTTGCTGCCTTAGTGGGACATAGACTGGGCAAGGAAGGAATCTGGGCTCTGTGCTGGGACTGCAGAGCTCCCCTGGGCTCCATTGCAAGCTTCCAGACACTGCTCCCAATGGGGAGGTCGCACAAGTAAGGGCTGGAAGGGCACTAAGTACCAGCATGGCTCTCCTTTTTCTGCCCTGTCCTATGCCACCAATGCTTTGGGATTTGGGGGATGGGTGACATCACACAGGATGCCTCCAGGAACTCCTTCCCCATGCTGCCAAATACCCTGGGGAGATGCACCTGCAGACAACCTGCTACTGCCCAACCTGCTGCTTGCCTCAGGCTCTGCTGCCGACTCCACAGCAGCCTCTGTGTTGCACAAGTGTGTGAGGATTTGCCTTCCCCTATCTGTGTATGTGGGTACCCCCTGAATGGGATGTCCATGCATGAGGGAAGGAGGAAGTCCCAGGAGTGCACCCCTGGCACACTGCCCCAGGCTGTCCCAGAGGAATGGCGGAGCTGTATCTCCTGGCTGGCAGTTGTTGGTGATCCATGACTCCATCGTTGCCTTCTACTTGCTGAGGGGAACAAGAGAGTGGGCACCTTACACAGCTCTGCTTTCTACAGCAGCTGGGACTTTGGTTTTCTCCTGGGCTACTCATTGTCCTTTATGGCTGTTTATCAGGGTCATTATCAGAAATTGGTGGAAAGTCCTTGTATTACAACCCAGCTCCCAGGCAGCAGGGCCCTCAAAGGGGTTTTACCGCCACTATCATTGGTTAAACCCCATGAGAGCTGTCCATTCTACTGGGGCTCCTAGGACACAGCTGACATGAGCACTGGGACCGCAGGAGCTGGAGGCCAGGGTGAGCGAAGAGGGGCTGTTATCAGTGCATGAAGAAGGATGGCAAGGGGGACTTCTTGCTGCTGGGGGTTGTCCAGGAGAGCTGGAGTGGTGCTGGGACATCATTTCTTCTCAGAGAGGCTCTGGAGCAGGGTGAGAGGCAGCGACACCAGACACATCACAAGAAATTCCAATTAAATGGTGGGGGAAATGTTTTCAACTTGGGGATGTATCAAGCACTGGAACAGGTAGCCCAAAGCAGCTGTGAAACCACCATCCTTGGTCTCTTCCAGACCATGCTCTGGTGATTACCTGAAAAATGTCAGGTAATCTTTCCCCACAGCAGGACTGGTGTCACAGTAGCTGCTCAGGGCTTGGTTCAGTAACAAAGGCCATCTCTTTGGATGGCTTTTGTCACTACAGGAATTTCCTGTGGGGTCCTGTTCAGCTCTCTGGGTTCACTTTTATGTAGTCCCCACCTGTCCAGCTATGTCCACCTGCACAGGGCCATGTCATGCTGCTGTGGGTTTTCATATCCTCGTCAGCACATTCCTTCAGCTAGTCAAGGTCCCCACTCACCCCCAGCTCCCCACAATTTGATATCAGCACCAAAATATGATAGGCTCTGCTGTTTTCCGGAGCCACATTGCAGTGTGGCCCTCACACATCCTAGCCCTAGAGCTGTATTCAGCTCTGTTCAGCTGGGGTCGTCCTCAAGGCAGCCAGATACAGATGCGGCTCAGGGGAAAGATGTGTGGCTCACCCTGAGCCACTTCTCACCTATTATTTGTGTTGGTGGTTTGGCTTAGAAGCAAATCACAAAACTGGGAGCAAAACAGGTTGACTCCATGGTTTCTTTGAAGGCTTGGCCACCTTCCAGGATCCCTTTCATGGGAATAAACACCTGACTCTCTGAGAGCAGGTAGTGGCAGGTTTTAAGACTGTGTAGGAAACTGGAACCTACAAACTCATCTAGCTGTGATGTGAGCTGTATCCAGCATGTCCCCCACCTGGCACCTCATGCCGTGATGGGCAGCTGGGAGCAAGACAGGATATGTCTGTAAAGGGGGGCTTGCAGCTTACAGGAATCCCCCACCCTCTACTTCTGCATCACCCAGCTCTTGGCCGGCTGGTGGGCTGCCTGCCAAGCTGTCCAAAAACGAAAGCAAGGAATCCGGATAAATAGGAGCAGCCTCAGCATGAGGCAGCAGTGCGTGTTCTGCTCCCAAGCCTTGTCCTGCTCCCAAGCCTTGTCCTGCTCAGTGCCTGTGGCAGCACCATGGCTCTCCGCCCCTTCCTGCTGCTGCTGCCACTGCTGGCTGCCGCCCTCCTCATCACCCAGGCTCAAGGTGAGGGGCGAGTGCCCTCCTGCCTGCTCCTGCTGGGATGGGGCAGGATGTGTGGATACTCAGGTACCGGGTGGAGAGGGTGGTGTTTGTAGTGCACTGGCCTGTGGGGTGTGTGGATGTGTGTAGGGCTCTGTGTGCGTGTGCCTGGGGCCTTAACTTGCAGTGCTTGCTCAGCTTTGGAGTGTGTCTGTGTGCATGTGGCTTTTGGAGCAGCAACACCCCAAGCTGAAAAGAATAGGAGGAGAATGAGGTTCAATACCAGATTCAGTACCTTTTCAAGGAGCTCATCAAGTTTCCCTGCCACCACACTTGGATGCGGTGCCTTGTATTCCTGGGGCCAGGTCTGACCTGGGCACTGGGGTTCAGAGCTTCCAACCCCACGTGGTGCCCAGGATCATGCTAACCTGTGACTGTCAGCCCTGTGCTGACACAGGCCCTGTGCTGTCAGCTGGTAATCTGTGCTGAAGGTGTCCTGACTCACTGATGATCCCAAATCTCACATGCCCTCCTTGCTCACAGGCATTGGAAGCTCAGCCTTGGACTGCTGCCTGAAGCACAGCTCTTTAAAGAAGGATATCCCCAGTGGCGTGATGACATCCTACCACCTCCAGGGACCTGAGACTGGGTGCTACCTTCGTGCTGTTGTGTGAGTACCCCGTGGTGGCCAGGACCACTTGGAACAGTTTGGCTTCAGACAAACCCTTCCCTGTCCTCCCTCTGCTCCCCCCCCGAAAATCTTTCTGCTGCTCTCCCAGGCTTATCACCAAGAGGAACAAGAAAATCTGTGTCTCTCCCAATGATGACACTATCCAGAAGTTGATGCAGCAGCTGGACAAGAAGGCCAACAATGAGAAGGACAAGAAGCCCAAGAATAATAAGGGGCAGACCCAGCGTTCCAGGGGCAGACCCAAGAAGCAGAAGCGGCAGCGGGTCTAAGTCAGGCCTGAAGAGGTAGGTGAGGGGGCGTGAGTAGAGTGAGGGTGCTGCACCCCATTCTAGATCCTTCTGTGTGGGAGGGTGGGCATTCAGCTCCTGCAAAGCCTGGGAGAGCTGTCAGAGCCATGGCTGGAGCACAGAGGCACTTAGGGAACAACTCTCTCCTGGGTTGTGCTTGCCTTGAAATTAAATTAGTTTCTGGAGCTGCTAGGATAAGGCAATGCTTGGGGATGGGCAGGGCAGGGCACACTAGGGAATGGCCCCCAGCTGGGGTGGATGATCTTGCTGAGACTCTGTCCATCTCACCCCGTCCTCCTTGCCTTTGTTAGGATGGATGCCTTCCTACTGGTGACTGACCCACAGCCTGGCAATGGCAATGGACTTACGCAAGCCACACACTCACCCACCCGCCAGCCCCAGGGCGGGGATGGGGCAGGCTGAGGAGGATTCCCTCTGCCCCACAACCTCTTTGTTGCTGCTATGCCTGACACAGAGATCCCCCAGCACCTGCAGTGCCTGGGTGCTCTCAGCAAAGCAGGCACCCAGGTCCTCACTTGTCCCATGGCCAAATAAATGGGGACCTGGGCATGGGAGCTGAGCCATGGCCTCTAGAGGGAAGTGGACATGCTTCCCACTCAATGGGAGTTATTTAGTGTAGCAGGATGGATGCTTTTCCTATGACTTTTTTGGGGGATATTATACATTTGTATTTATATTTGAAAACTGTGCTTTCATTCAGTCTTTCTGAAAGGCTTTACTTCTGTCTCCTTCTGATTCACAAAATAGCCTTTATGCTGCAGACCAGATTTTCTGGAAGGCTTCTCTTATTTTTCTACCAAATGACTGCATTTTATTTACCTCTCATCTCTTTGCTCCTTCTTGGCTTGCAAGGCGTGGGAAGCCAGGCAGGTCCCAAGTCCTGTGGTCCTACTTGAGCTGCTTGCTGAGTGCTTCTTTGCAGAGCAATTAATAGCAGCTGAGATGGAGAGCTTTGGGACAACAGTGGTAACAGTGTGGCTCTGTGTCTGGGCTATTCTAATCTTTCATGTTTTATGGTACACTGTTGCATTGTAGTTTGGATAAAGATAGCCACAATTTATCTCTTTGTTTTTTTCATCTTCTTTTTTAGGTACAGCATTCCCATGAAATCAGAACTAATTGTTCAATTTAGTGGAATTATACCCTTTTAGCTCCCCTGGCTACAAAATTGCAATGAAATCAGAACAAATTGTTCGGTTTAGTGGAATTTTACCCTCTTCTTTCCCCTGGTTTTGCTTGTGCCAGGGTTTCAGACACTATTAAGACAAATGCTTAGTTTTCTGGAAAAAAAAAGCACCAGCAACTCTCTCATACATATTTACCAAATCTGAAAAGCCCATATGGTGAAAACCACATGTGAGGCTGTGAAGCTGGGGGAATAGCAGATTTCGTAAAATTCACTGTAGACATGCTGCGGCCATTTGAGAGCTGCTCTATCCCAAACCTTTAGTGAGAGAAGTCACTGAGTAGAGGACACCTTTAGGTGAGACTGAAAGTGGAGGTGGGACAGACCCCTGGGACAGGGCTGGGGGGAAAATGGCATCTCCCTGTGCTTGCAACCCACTCTCCCTGGCATGCTGAGAAAGAGCAAATTAAAAAGCTGTGCTAGAGCCACACTGCTATCTGCTTGCAGAGATTTTGAACGTGGACTTTGGTCAGTAAAAGTCTATTAAATCATATAAATGAAATAATAGTATTTGCAGAGCTTAACAGTATCAGCACAGGCGGTGTGTTTGTTGGAGTAAAGCTTATAGCTGAGTGTTTTTACCAAGTACGTATTTGGCTTGACTGCTTCATTAATAGGGCATTTAGATCTATCATTTTAAGGCTGTGTAAAGTAACTGTGAAGTCCAAGATACTGGCCCTGAGTATGGGACAGATGCTGAGCTGTCTCCTCCCTCACAGTGAACACCCACCCATCTGCCAGACCGGCTTTTGGACAGGATGTGTGGCAATAAAATATATTCTTTATAATCAAATTAATTTGTTCTCATTGTTGTGATGGGCTTTGGTGGGGTGGGAAGGGCTGCATAGCGGGGTGCTCTCCTGCCCCACTCACCATCATCTCCCAGGTCTAGGATTTTGCAGTACTCCCATGCGATGCATTCCTAGGGTGCTCGGGCTGGGAGCTGCTGGCACAGGGGAGCAATGCAAGTCCCCTCTCTTGTAGCTGTGTTTCCCATCAAGGTGGAGACATCCTGGTTGCTCATCTGTCCCCCAGTGAGGGATTCTGAGGTGCTAGAGAACCCCTGGGCACAACCCTGGTTTGGACACAGCATCTTTTCTCACGGCTGAGCCTGTCCCTCTGACTCTGACCAATCTGGATGTGCACTGCTTGTTCAAAGCAGGGGCTCTGTGCTCCTTGCTGCTTTGGGATAACAGCAATAAAACATGTTATTAATGAGGCTATGCTCTGGACTGGGCTTTGCTGGAAGCCTGGGAACTGACACCTGCACACAAGGAGTCAGGTGGGGGTGCAGTGGAAGGGCTAGAGGAAGCCCTGTGTTTGATGGGGACACACTGCATCCAGTGGCCCTGCCTCTGATGAACTCCTTGTGCTGGTTGTGGTGTCAGGGGATTGTGAAATGGTCATAAAAATTCCCTAGAAATGAGGTCTAGATGAATACATCTGCAACCACAGACAGCTAAGCATGAGAATATGGCAGGAGCGAGCCAGCATGTGAAATGTGCTCTGGTGTCTCTGTGGCTGTGGAAGAAGACAGCACACAGGAGGGCTTTTTCCCTTTAAATGCGAGGAGGGCATTAGGCTAAAACAGGTTAAAAATATATACCAGTGGCGGTGTTCTCATTTACCCGAAAATTTACCAAAAAAACACGGTCTGGAAGCACACGGGAGCTTGTCCCTTGCTCAGGAAGGCACACATGAGCACGGGTACAGATGCACAAATGTAAACCCACATGTGCCTGTGCCTGTACACACACAGGTGTTTGCACTCTCCTTCCAGATTTACTGCTGAATGCTGCTTTCCAGGAAGACAAGGTGGCAGGGTTACTGGGAGCCTCTCGAGGCAGGTGTGAAACAGGTGGTCACAGTGCTGCTACAGCCAGATGGCACCAGGCAAACACCTTCAAGGAGATTCCCTGTGAGAAGTAGTGAGCTGCAACCTGCAGCACTCAGTGGGCGCCTGAATTTCTTCTTCACAAAGGAGCTGAATCCACAGACCCCAGCTGGGACAAGAGATGTGAAGAAGAATGTCTAAGGCAGTGCAGCAGTGAAGCAGCAGAAAGGAATTCACACAGCTGTACCCCTGGGCAGGGCAAACCTGATGCTATGTGCCAGGTTTGCATAAGGCAGTGCTGATGAAGCATGTGCTGGAGTAGTAGGTGGGCAAGGGATTTATAAAAACCTAGACATATAATCAGTCTGCAGGGAAGGAAGCCAAGTTGCAACAATGTCAAGCTGAGCAGAGTTAGGAAAGCTCAGCCACTCTGGAACAGAAAGGCTTCAGTGACAGCAGAGACCAGCCGGGTGAGATAGAAAACTCAGTGCAGCCAAGAAAGTCTTGAGCCCAGGCCAAATGATTAGCTGGTGCAGACGATGCTCCAGGGTTGTGCCAACAGCCGAGTGCTCTGGGCTGTGATGCCAGGTGGAGCTCCAGCAAGGCTCACCTGGACATAGGCATACCAGCTCCATCCCTCCATCCCAGGTCCTTGCCCAGCAGCAGCAGGAGTGGGCTGTGCTGCAGCAGCGTCGTGGGGGCCAAGGGCTGCTTTTGGGGCTGCACAGGTGTTAGAGGGGCTTTGGATTCCAAGCAAAGCTTCAAGGTGTTTTTTTGTGTTGTCTCCACCAACTTTGCTCTCCTGAGGTCTGCTATGATCTTGAGAGCAGACAGGATGTGGGAAAATGGCTGGTGGGCAACAGGGGCTCTCACCTTTCCTGCCCCAAGGTATTTCCCGGGCCTGGCCATCCCCTGGCATTCATGCTGTCCTAGAGGGAACAACCCAGTGCTTCCTTTCAACCCTTTTGTTGCCTACATGTAACTCCCAAGTGTCCCCCTTCTCCCACCTTCTGTTTTGCTGTCGGAAGACCCTTGGCTTTGGGGCGTCTCATGCTGTTATTCCTCCTTCCATTTCCCCAGAACCCAAGGTCCCTCAGCTTGTCTCCCATCCTTGTCTCCCTATTTCAGACCTGCTCCTCAGCTGTGAAAAAGCATCTGCTCTACTCTGAGGATATCCTGTGTTGGGGCCAGTGTGAGCCCTACCCCAGAGCTGCCACAAACCAAGAACTTCACAGTCTTCCCCACCCGTTGTCAGAGAGCCAATAGAGCAGTGAGACAGCCCCCAGGGGTTTGTTCTATCCCATATTCTTGTAGATCTGTCCACAGGCGCACTGGGTGTGCAGCCTCACTGGGCACCTTTCTCTGCCAAGCAATGCAGGGTGTGTGAAGGAGATTTCTGATTGGCTGCTTTTTGTACAGGTCTTTGAGCTGCCCCAGCCATCCCCTCTGAAATCCCTATAGGGGCTGCAGAGAGGAAAGGCAGAATGATGGCAGGGAGTCAGGGCTGCAGTGGGGGCATCCCACCTGGCCACTGCCATCTTGGTGCTATTTACAGGAAGCATCTGGCTGGGAAACTGCAACCCAAAGGTGATGCTGAGGGACATGAGTGTTGCAGGGACTCTGGGAGATGGTTGCTTGCCTAGGTGTGTACAGCAAGACACAGCTGAAGATGTTTTTGGATCTGCTGCTCATCACTCATGGTGACCTCAACATCAGTGACACTGAAGCCAGTGAGTATTAGAGAAAGAGCAGGAATTGGAACCTTTTGAGTCCTTCTGGACCAGATCCTCAGGTTCATCTTTGCTACTTCTGGGCAAAACTGTGACTTGCTATTTTCCCCCCCTTGTCTCCATTTAAATCAGTTTGGCTGTGTTCACTCAGCTAGAGGAGATCCAGTGGGGCCCTGAGCCCCATAGGTTGCTGTGGCATCAGTCCTTGTGCTGCACCAGGACTGGGAATGTGATGGGAGCTTTGTGAGGCTGCCAGGAGCTGGGTGTTGCAAGCAGAATTGAAGCAGCTGCCGTGCTTTCCCAGTATTTCCCAATGAAATGAATGCAGCCAGCCCAGATCCCACCCCCAGGGACTGGCTGTAGCTGGAATTTGCTGAAATTCCCCCTTTGCCCTTTCCAGGTCCATAGCTCAGAGGTGGAAGGCAGACCATCACCAGACAGCCTGGGGAGTAGCTGTCCTGGCAGCTTGTGTGGCTGTCAGGTCTCCAGGAAGGCAACAGAATGGTCAGTGCTCCCTGAGGAGAGCCCAGGGGTGAAGATGATACCCACGTGGTCCATTTACATTTTGATGGTTGGATTTCCCACAGGGATCATTAGTCCCTTCTGATTTCCACTTTAATTCACAACTTCATTATCGAGGTTTCTGCAGGAGTGAGTACTCATGGATGCTTCATCCTGTATCCTGTGATGTCCTCGGCGCTGGAGCACCAGTGCCTCCTAATTGCTCGCGAAGAGGCTTAAATGAGTCAGTGTGAACAATGCTCTTTCCTCATCCCCACCAAATCCCCTGCCTGTTTGTGCCTTTAGGGACCTGGGACCCTGAAGATCCCTGTCTTCCCCATCTGCACCACCTCTTCTGGTCCCTGAGGCTCAGTCCTGCAAGGGGGATGGGTGACCTTCCTGAATGTCACAGGGATGCACTTCAGAGATGACCACACTTTTCTTAGAAATCTTACTGACCCCAGAAAGAGGGGGTGGAAACCCACCACATTCCCCTTTCACAATGCAACTGGAAAGCCCCTTTCCTCACTCTGGTGTTCTTCCTGGGGAGCAGAGGCGTGTGAAGCTGCTGTGCTTTGACCCACAAGGCTCCCTGGCAACTGTCATGAGGAAGAACAACCTTCCCTTTCCTGTCCATGTTGTTGGCAGGGGCTGTGGGCAGCTCAAGGGGTGGGGGTCCCCTGCAGCCAGACGTGGCTAAGAGGTTTAGTCCCAGAGGGATATATTCACAACTCAGCATGCTCCTTTTGGTGTAAAGCCAATTGGGAGGCAGCAGCGGGTGGGAGAACCTTGTGCCAGGGAAGCGGTGGCTGGGGACACACCTGCTTGGGATGGGATGCAGGACCCAGCACTGCCTGGAATGGAGTCCCACAGCACAGGACTCTGAGCACTCCTTGCCAGCCCTTGGTTGTGCTCCAAGATCTATCAAACACACTGAACATGCAAGGAGGTGAGAGTTTGTTGCTGGGCAGCCCACTCAGCACCCCTTGTGAGTGGGTCATCATTCTCTCAGCGAGGAGCTGGCTCTGGGCTGGCAGCAGTTCTGGCCACCAGCAACCAGGAGCTGTCATCCTCCCTGCTGTGACATCTCTCTGGCAGTGTCCTGAGGAGATTAAGTAGAGACCAGGTTGCAGAATTAGCCTACATCCCCAAACCTGTGGGGAGCCCGGGGCTGATGACGGACACTAATCCTCCACCACCTAAACTCGACTTTTGCTGGCTTGGGAGTATCAGCAGGTGCTGACTGAAGTTAAGCTGGCACATCCTGTTTGTGCTACTCCTCCTGCCCACCAGCCCCCGCCTGATTCCTTCTCCACAGTGCTGGCTTGCTGGGGCACAGGAGCAGCCAGAGGCAATGCTTTCCTGATGGAGGAGATCACCACACACATGAGGCTTGCAGTGTCAAGATGCAGCACCATGTCTGGTGGCATGACTGGAGTCTCCTTTTGCTTCTTAGCATGGAGTGGGGAAGGAGCAGAGCTTCTCCTGCTGTTGAGAGGAGCAGAGAAACTCACTGAGGTTCCTGGGTCCCAGCTGTGTGCCTTGTGCCCGGGTGGATATTTGTCCACACAGAAGGGGTCTGTACACTTCTCTTCACTTTAGGTGCAAGGACAGTATGAAGCTGGAGCAAGGGTAAAAGTGCAGGCATAGAGACTCTGCTGCAGGGTTTGTTCACCCCTGTTGCAAAATATTTCTCCTTTTGTCAGTGGGGATTTATCTGGGTGCATCTGATGCCTTTATATTTGTCCTAACCCTGGGCCCTGCAGAGAAGACCCTGACTCTGGCATCTCCAACTCTCTACAAGGCAGATGCTGACAGCAGTGAGCCGTCCATCATTCTTTCCCTGTGCTGCACAACCGTGGTGCTCTCTGCTTCCCACAAGGGACTGAAGCAGCCTGGTTTAAGGGACATCGCTGCAGGTGGCACTGGCACTGGCACGGTGGTGAGTCACCATACCAAGTAGAAACAACCCCTGTCCCTGTGCTCCTGTGAAGATTCAAAGCGAGAGTGCTGGTCCTCGGTCTCGGCAGTGCCCACTCAGCAGGTAAGCTGCTGGCACCCTGCGCTGTGCACACAGCCTCCGTGGGGGATTTCTGCTCTTCCATGGAGAAAACCTGTTTACAGGAAATTCTGTAGCTGCCTTTGGCCAAGAACCCATTTTCTGGGACACCTGGAAATCAGGTTGTCTTTTGGCCTGTGAGATCTTGGCCCTGGAGTGGACTGCTCTGACTGGGCTCTCCTCTCTCTGCCAGCTTCAGATGTGCCCCCATGCAGGCACTCAGAAAGGCATGGGGGGAAAGCCAGGCTTCAGCAACCAGCCAGGGAGACTCTGGGAAGGGAGACAAACATCACCCCAGTACCAACATACACTCTAAAAATAGGGTTGAGGCAAGTTCTACCCCCCACAGCATCAGAGGGTTGAGACTATGTGATATTTATTGTGAATATCCCAGAGATGTCTCAGAGAAGAGACTGGGAAATGTGTGGGGTGAGAGCCCCCCAAGTGCTATCCCAGGGCCCTGGGGTGCTTTCACAAGGTAAAAGGGACCCTGGAGCTGCCTGGTCCTGAACAGCAACACCTATGGCCTGAGTGCTGGCAGAGAGGGCAAGAGAGTGTTTGGCTATGGGACCACAGATCAGCTGGCTGCAGGGAAACAGCTGCTGGGATATTCGGGAACTGCTCAAAGATTAAAATCCAGCCTGTTGTAATTCTTTTTACAACCTCCCAGCCTCCAAAAGAAACTGAAAGCCACGGGCTGGAAGGCTATATAAGCAGTGGGGAGCAGCAGCAGCAGGGCACAGGGAAGCTGTGCAGAGCTCACCTCTCCTGCCTGGAGCTCCATTGCCTCCAGCCCATCCTCTCCCAGACTTAGTGGCAAAATGTCGCAGGTGCATCTTCTCTGCTTCAGTCTCCTGTTGCTGGGACGTATCCTGGATGGTAAGATGGGATCTCTCAGGCTGCCTTTCCTGGGGGAGTGAGAGGATTCTGCTTCTTCTCTCTTTTGCATTTCCAGCAGACTTTTAGAGGGACACATGGCTGCTGCTTCCTCACAGCCCTCCTGTGTCTTCTTGTAACCTGCCCACAGGGACTCTGTCCTGCCCAAAATTCAGACAGAAGTCTGCAGGGCTCTGGGGCAAGGAAGGTGTATTTGGGAAAGGCCATGGAGCAATCTTGCCTCCCAGTGCCCTAGCCCAGCTTGCACACATTGGGCTGGGATTGTCTTGGTCCCAATTCTCCCCAGGACACCACCAAGGTGACGTTCCTGTCACCCTGTGGTGTAGGGCAGCCTGAAGACCAGTGGCAGGGCTGGGAGCCAGAGGGAAGGTGTCTGTTAGGGCAGGGCTGATGTTTGAGGGGCTGTTGGTGTTGGATATGGTGTTTGCACAGGTCACAGCTGTCTGGGTGGGTGACATCAGAGCCTCTATATGTGGTGGGGAGCTGGGACGTCCAGACGCCTTGTAGTGTTGCACCACACCTTGCTGCTGAGGGTACAGACATCTGTGGGTGCTGCCAGTCTTGTCATGTGTTAGCAGTGAATACAGGATTTGCTGGGCAGGTGACTCTGGATCTCCTTCCCTGCAAAGAAGCACAGACAGCTATGTCCTTCAGCTGTCACAGGAATGATCTGTGTGGGGTGGGCTGGTGGTGGGGTAGCTGCCAAACCTGTGATTGCTTCAGTAAATAAAGCTGAAGTCATCCCCAGCCCCTTGGAAAGGCATGTCTGTATTGCAGCACCCTGAAGCGGGGTAAATAAAGATCCCTGTGTCCTGCCTTGCTAGCTGGGATGCAGGAGGGTTGCCTTCTGCCTGTTTACTCTTCCCCATCTCTTTTTCTTTCTGTCAGAAGGAGGCAAAGGGCTCTCAGCACTGGGGTGTGAGCGCAATAAAGCTGGTGCCTGTGTGCCCCGCCAGGGCAGTGTGTGATAGCATTCCTGCAGGCACCATCCTGCCACAGCCCCGTCACCCTCTGGAGAAGCTGGGAGAGGTGCAGCTGGCCTCAGCCTGCATGGTGTGTTCCTCCTCCAGTGCACGGCGGGAACAACGTCCTTGACTGCTGCCTGCGGACAAGTGATGTGCCCATCCCGCGGCGGATTGTGCAGGATTACTGGCTTCAGCTGGTGCAGGATGGCTGTGACATCCCTGCTGCCGTGTAAGAGCCCAAGTGCTGATGGCTGAGGGACAAGGCTCGTGATGGCCAAGGGATGGACCTTGCACAGAGGCAGGGTGGAAGGCAGAGTAGGATGGCAGATGAATGTTGAGCTGGATTTGAGGGCAGAGGAATAAGGAGAGCTGCAGAAGAGATCGTGGAGATCCAGAGGCTCAGTGAGAGGGGAAGCAGCTGAGAGGGGAGAGCATGGGACAAAAGCCAGGGAAGAAAGTCATCTACAGGCAGAGATGGGGGAGGGCAGTGAGGTAGGGAGTGGGTGAGAGCTTGAGCTGTTCTTGAGCATCCATGGAGTTCCTGTCACTACATCTTGGTTTTTTCCCTCATGGGCCTGGCAGATTCATCACCACAAAGGGCAAGCGCCTCTGTGCACCCCTCCATTCCCCGTGGGTGATTCGTCTCCAAGAGAAGCTGGATGCCAGCTTTGCCAACAGGGTAAGAACCATCCCTGTTCTCAGCCAGGCATGAGATCAGCCCAGGGGGTGGGTTTATCCACTGCCAGACAGGCTTTTCCCATTGTGACTGGGCTGCTGGGAAGAGCAGGGCCATGCTCTACTGAGTCATGGATAATTTGTCTTGGTCTCCATCCCTCCTACCTCCAACTGGGACTAGTCTGCCTCCTTGGTAGTCCCTCTTCCACCCCAAATCAATGCAGCCCTGGAATTTTTGTCTACTCAGTGTGACTCTTGTCTGAGCCTGGTGTGTGTGCCATGGCAAATGGCACAGAGAGCAAAATCCCTTTTTACTTCTGCCCTGCAAGCTTGGAGTTTGCTGCTTGTGTATCTTCATGGATAGGGCTTATGATGAGCTTGGTGGGTGCTTTACAAGCCCTGACAGGTCCTTCATTACCATGGCTTGTCCAGCGGAGGAAGGGACCCTGGGGAAGCTCATACCCCAAGGAGTACACTAGTATCAGCTGGGTTTTTAATTTCCACAGGGCAAGTAGGTCCTGAAGAAGCAATGGCTGGTCCCAACAGCTGGAGGGGACCATCTCCCAGCTGTGAATCTGATGCTAATAGAGCCAACCTGCTTCCACCTCCAGCCTCAGGGCTGACCTTCCCTGAGACTCATGCCAGTGTATGGGACTGAGTAGAACCCTGCCTGCTCTGTCTTTTTCCCTCTGCCTCCAATGTGACCCTGTCAGACTGAGCCAGGGGCTGCTGGACTCCATCACCATTGCAGCCTAGAAGTTGTCTGATGGACTGATCTGTCGACTCTCAGGCTTCCCATCAACACATCAGTTGTGATCTCCAGCTATAGTCTGAATCCTTTGGTTTCCATTGTCAGACCCAACCTAGAGTCCTTCTACATCCCTGGGAAGGGCTGCCAGCATAGAGCAGTGTGGGGCTGGAGGGGAGTGATAGAGATGTTCCACAATGGCCATACATTGTACTGATCCTTGCTAAGCACAACCCAGATGCCCTCAGAAAATGTGTAGCTGATGTGGTTCCTCTCTCACTCCTGAATTCCCTCCAGCCCTTACTTGCAAAGGTAGAAATAGAACCACTAATGTGGAGCAGGCAGAGATGTGGCCCTTAGCCCCTGCTCTTCTCTGGGATATTCCACCCTTTCTCAGTCCCTCAGCCTGACACCACTGTCCAGCCCTGCCCCATGCCCATGCCTGGAGGCTGTGCTGCTCTCAGGTTATTTGCTGCTAGATCTCTTCATTGCAACAATTCCATGTGTATGTCTCTTCTTTACTGTCTTTTCTTATTGTGCTGTGATTTTGTTAAATAAAAAGAAAAGCCAGCAGGTAGTTATTGTGCCTCATGTTTGAACCTGAAAGCCAGCATGGAGTGTGTTGTGAGCAGACAGCATTGCCTACTGTGCTGCAATGGCAAGGGGGCTGTGCTGGGGTGTGGGGAGAAGGAAGGATGGTTCTTGGCGATGAGTGACACAGCAGCTGGGCTGCAGGTCTCTCCTGGGAATCCCTCGGCACTGTGGCAGAACAGGCCCCCTGCTCTGCACTGCTCAGCCAGGCTACAGGTGTGCAGAGATGGGGTAGGAGGGAGCATGCCAGTATTGCACCATCCAGCCCCAAACGCTACAGTCCTGCCAATGCAGATGCTGGGTCCGAGCTCCCCAGCTCTCAGCTTCCACAGGAGCAGAGGACATGGAAGAAGTGCTGCAGGAATGGGAGGTTTGTCCTTGCAGTAAAGGGAAATTGAGGCACAGTGTGGTTGATTACTCTGGCAGGTGAGTACTTGCTGGTGGCTGAGGTGCAGGTGAGTGGAAGGATAAGCTTTCGGGGCAATGGAGGCTGCTGAAGACACCTACTCCTGGGCACATCCATGGGTAAGGCACAGATGGCAGCCCCCCAGCTCCTGGCACTCATCAACAGTAAGCTGAGAGTCTATGGCCATTTTCCTCCTGAGCCTCAGGTCTCCTGTGCACTCTGAATAAGGTCTTGCTGTCTCAAAGTGTCCTTTTGTCCCCTTTTGTCCAGACCATGTGATGTTTGAACGAAGCTGTTCTGTCCAGCTGAAGCATTTGTGTGTCCAACAGGCAGGCACCATCCTCTCCTCCCAAGCACTACTGTGTGACTGTCTGCATCATTCAACTACTCGGGTTTGGTGCTAGTCAGCATGCCTGGGCACAGGTTGGGAGTGAGACGGTCCAGAACTATTCCTGAAGGCAAGGGTACAGCCCTCAGGGGATAGCATCCACAGTGGTGCAGTGGCTGGGCTGTCCAAGCCAGGGAGTGCCCAGGTACCTGATGGCTTTGTGCTGACACCTCTTGAATCCAAGCTTAATCCTGTCCCTTCTTCTCTCCTGGTCACCTGTCTCACTCAGCTGGTGTCTTGTTTCTCTTTCAGTTGTTCTCCCCTCTAGGGTCCTCCTCCTTGGTATGAGCACGCACAATGCCTCGGGCTCGGATGTCTCTGAGTGTGACTCTCACAGAGCCCCAGCTCTGTCCCAGACCATTAACTATAGTGACAGCCCCAGCAATTCAATCCTGGGCAGAAGAAGGAAGAGAAAGAAGGCTGGTATGGGAAGAGGGGCCAAGATAAACAGTGTGAGTGGGAAATGAAGATAACTGGTGCTGGCTTGGACAGAAGCCTTCCTGCTGCTTGCTCAGTGACCTGTGAGGGGGCCGTGGCTGGGGACGGGGAGGATGCTTGGCATGGATCTGCTCTGAGGCTGAGCTGCTGCAGTTGGAGCAGGTCCCTGTGATTTATTAAAGAAATATGGATATTGACCTAGTACCGATATCCAACTGTGACGGACAAAAACTCTCTAACAGTTTAAAGTTAGAAAGTGTATGTTTATTGCGACGCTGGGCAGTGTGTGGGATAGCTCCCAAATACACACTGCACCTTTCAAATGATTACAGAGTCCTTTTATCCACACAAGAATTGAATACCCAAAATACAAATACATATTCATAATTTGGTCCATCCCATTCCTCGCTTCGTATGCTAATAATTTCAAAAGCTATTAAGCATGCGTAGTTTGTTCCTTGAAATGGGCTGGTGGTCCCTTTCCTGGGGAGGGGTCCCAAAATGAGGAAGTAAATGAAGTCTTCCTCATTCTGACCTTTCTACCTTTTCAATGCAAATATGACAAATGGACCTTGGTAGAACTCCTACTCCTTGTCTTCAATTGGTTTCAGAACAGAGGAGGCCCACAATTGTCTTATGTTCCTAAAAGCTATTTGTCAGTTTCTATATTCTCCATTATAAACCCAGCTAACTAAAGATTGTGTTGACAAGCAATCAATTATTAGTTAACTACTAAATCTTAACTTTATCAAGACCTACTCATTTATTTTAATTAACTCTAGTAAGGCTTATCTCTAACTAAAATCTTAGCTCCTCTAAAATCTCTAAATCCCTTAAAGTTTATGTTTCACCTGTGAAGGCCAGGGACTGCCAGAGGGGCTTAGCCTGGGGTGGATTAGATTCATGCTTGGCTGCAGGCTGCCAGGACAAGGAGAATAGTGTCCTGGACCAGGGAAAATGAGGGAGAAGGGGTTTACACTGATCTCTTGGATGCTGGAAGCAGGTTAATCCATTTCGATGAGGGTTTCAGGGATGTCTTAGCCAACCAGCCTGTAAGAGCATGGTTACAACGCCCGGGGTTCTCATCTCTGCTGGGAACAGTAAATGTGGTCTCCTCAGAGCAATGCAGCTGCACACCACAGATCCCTGCTAGGTCCTTGCCTGCCGAGGTTCTCAAGTGGATGGTGAGCCACATCCCAGCTCTGGCAGCAGGCTGCTCTTATCCCCCCAGGGGAGGACAAGAAGAGATACTGTCCTAGACCAGGTACATGGTTCTGGCTCCTGTCCCTCCTCCAGCCCTGCAGCAGCCTCTTCCCCCACTCCAGAGCCCAGCTCCTCTTGGAAATCTGTCAAAAACCAGACTGGTTCAGTGCTTAGTAAACTATGGGAGTGAGTTTCTCTGATTCAAAATGTCAATGATCTCTTTAGGAGGAAGCAGCCACTTTCCTTAGGGAAAGCTAGTCACTGCTGTGTCAAAAACTTCGGTTCCCAGCCCAAAGCTAGTTTCAGTAAAAAATTCCTCCTGCTTTTATCTCTCCAGACATGTTTTCCTCACTCTTTTCCTATCCTCACTGCATCCTCGGGGGTGGGTGGTGCAGGACCAGAATCCATTGCAGTATGATGCAGACATACCCTCAGTAGCTCAGGAGTTACGTGGAGAGATCTCTTTGGCTCTGGAGCATTGGCTGAATCCCCTGTAGCCCTTTATTCAAACCTGGGGACCTGTATTTCACATGTTGTGGAGCAACAAGGTGCTATAACTGCAAAGCCTTCACAAGGAACTAACAAAACAGCCCTTCTCTTGGTGGCTGTGAGCAAGGCAGGAGAGAAAGGACAGGGCTGCATCTGTGCAAGCAAACTGGGCAGGCATCGGGTCGCTCCCTGGCTGCCAGCACTCACAGCTGGGATCATGAGAGCACTTGTGTGTCTGCCTGGCATGGTGAAAGCAGTCTTGGATGCTGCCCAGATTGAGTTCAAGGGGCACCAGACACAGCAGGCACAATCTGCTGCGGTCTCAGGGTCTGACCTGGAACAGACATACCCAGCTGGGAGGTAGGATTGAAGGTTCCATGGCAGAAAACACCCATTTGCTTCTCTGCAAGCAGGGCACCGAGGGAAATGCTATGTTGGTCTCCCTTGGTGCCACCATACCCTTTCCAGGAAGGGTATTTGCTGGAACTGTTTTTGTCCCTTGCTCCCAAAGAGACGGTGTACAGGGCCTTTTTCTGTCACCAGCATCCCCCATGTGCTGCCCATGCTGGTCCTGGAGTGACTGGGGAGGAACCAGCTGCATCCTCCTCACATGGACCTACAGGTAAGGTGAGCAGCACCACAGGGGCTAAGAGCTGTTCCCCCTCTCACAACCCTCACACAGCTTCTTCATGTGACTCCCTGGTGCAAAAGAGTCAACAGGAGGTGTGGACATGCCCTGGGCACATTTGCCAGTGCAGGGGCCAGTTGTTCTCTATTCTGGTGGTTTCCACCCCATGGTGCCAAGGCAAGGGGCTGCTCTTCCTTGGCACAAGCGCCAGATTAGCTGGCAGGGGCTCAGGGACCTGTCTAGGTTTATATGAGGAGATGGGACATGTGGATGTTTGGGAAGGGTGGCAAGCCAGGTGAGGAAAAGCCCCTTTAGTCTTGTTCCATTGTACTGTTTGCTCTTGCCTAAACAACATGTGTGGATGATGGAGAGAATCCAGAACTGGCATCTCTTATCCTCAGCCCCCTGCTTGCTCCCCCCTCATTTCCAGCATGTCATCACCACTGCTGCTTGTCTGGACAGTTTCTGCTGAGATTTGTCCTGTGGACAGATGCCAGCACCCTTAGCCAGGCTGTGTGGTTCCAAAAAGGAGCTGGTGCCATTCCCACCATGTTCGTCTTGCAGCTGAACTCTGCCTGGTGGCATTGCCCAGCCTGCACCTCCATGATCTGATCCCCAGGACTGGAGCATGAGACCAGGGTGTTTTTCCTGTCCTGAGCTCCTGGAATCAAATTGAGTCCAGAAGCTGTCTTATATGGAGAGCCTTGTGCCTAGACCAGACTTGACTTAGCTTTGTGTTTCTAGAAGTAGCAGGAACTGCAGCTCATTGTAGTGGAGGCTGAACCATGAGACAGGCACAGCTCTACCCAGGTCCCAGGGTTCCCTGTGGAAAGGGAGGGGGGACCCATCCTCTCTGCACTCAGATGCACCCATCTTCTCTCTATGCACAGAAGCACTAAAAACTGGAGATAAAGACAAAACCAGGAGGGCAAACAAAGAGAAGACTTAACCTGCTGAGAGAATGCTCTGGAAAGTACCCGTTACCCATTACCCTCCTGAACAAGCAGCAGGCAGTGATGGGAGGCTTAGTGCCATTCCAGTGGTCCTCCCCACCTCTCCCTCCTGTTTTCCTGCTTAGCTGTGCCTCTAGGTAAAGCTTTCTTCTGCTCTCCACACTGTGTGCCCAGCCACAGAAGGCTGAGGGAAACCTATCCTCCCTTCTTTCCTCAATTGCTCTGCAACCACAGCAGAATGGCCTGGATACAGGGCAAAAAATAACTGTTTCTGTGAGAGACTGAGGGGAGGGGTCACCACCAGCTCAGATTGCAGGAATGGGCTTGGAGGGGGCTAGCAAAGATCTGGTTAGCTCTGTTTGGGATGAGAGGGGCAGCCATAGGCCAAACAAAGATGAGAAGATTTTGGGCATTCTCATGGATTTGTGAAATTGGTGTGCAGCCTGAGGCTGGCTGGGATGCATTATACCTGTGAGCATGAGAAATCTTTCCTTGTCCGTGATGAAAAGGAAAAGCCAGAAGATTGCTAATACTAAGGCAGACCCAGGGACTCTTCTTTCTTTAGATCTAACAAGCACAAGCTTCTAATCCTGGTGTCTCACTCTATCTGCTTGGCCCCGTGCTGCCCAGTGTGTGCCCCGTTTCCTTGGACCCTTCTGCCCTAGATGTATTGTACTGGCATCATAACTATTCTGTGCCTGTCCAGCTGTGTCAATGCAGATTTGCAAGGTGTGGAGTGTCACAAGCTTTCTGGCTTGGGAGGTTCACCTGCTGCAGCCTTTAGTTCTTTCTTGCTCCTAAGATATCTAATTCTTCCCCACTTTCCCACAGAAAGCAACATTTTGTTTCTTGCAGATGTTATGGCTGGGAAAACCCCTTCTCTGCTGAGATGTGCACTGCAAGCTCACAACTCTGTTTACATGGACACTCCTTAATCCTGTTTAAATTTTCAAGCTGTGACTTTCTGCTCTCTGTGGGAGGGACAATTCTCCAGAAATGTGAGCTGCTGAGGTGGTCTTTGGTAAATAAATCAAGTGCTTTCCTTGAAAGTACCTGCAATATATAGTTTCCCACCTTTTTATTTATGACACAGCTTTTGGAAAGGCACCAGTGTGTGTTTATGGTGATGGATGACAGCCACTGTTCTGCAAAGAACAAAAGCAGAAGTGTCCCGGATACGCTACAGCTACAGATTCAGCCTCTTCTCACAGTGCTTGGTTTCATTTCCCAGCCACTGCATTGTTCTCTGACCCTGCCAAGGACAGCTACCCCAGGGAATTCCTACTGTCAGAGACAACAGGTCTGCCTGGGGTGAAAGCAGGGATGATATCTGCTGTGTGGAGCCCGGCTGTTTCTGAAGGTTGTGTCTGCACTGTGCAATGGATCTTTGCTGAGCCTGTGGCATTCAGTTGGCTTCAGGAGGGCAGCAGGTCCTGGAGCTGCTGTCACTCAGCTCAACACTTCTCACTTCGGGTGGGCGGGCTCTGTCCTGTTTGCACTGCTTTGCCCCCCATCCCAGTACAGACACTTGGGGCAGTAGACATATTCTGCAGCTTGACAGACAAACAGGAATGCTCTCTCTACCTTGACCTGGATTCCAACTAAACTACACACTAGCCCTGCTGCCAGCAAATCCAGCACAGGTGGTTTGTTGCAAAAAGTAGCATCTCCTGCCATGCCTGTGTGCTGTAGAGCTGGTGTTTAAAACTGAGTTACTGCAGACTGAAGCAAAACATCACCACAAAGAGCCATTTGTGAGTCAGCCTCACACCAAGAGGTGCTCAGGTCTCCAGCCCAACTTGGCAGCTGGTGCAGCGCTAATAGGAGAAATGGGGGTTGTGTTGGGATGAGGAAAAAGGGATACATGTCCTGCATCTTGCTGTCACTGCATCCAGCTGCTGTCCCTTTTCAGCAGGGGTGGCTGCTTGATTTATCTCTGAGATTTCTTTAGTGAGGATTTTGGACATCACTCGTGAATGGTCCTGTAGGACATGAATTATAAAAATCAGTCTCAGATTTTTATCCCCAGATGGGACAGCTGGTCTCTGGAAAGGTGTGCACCCACTTGGGAGGGTTGTGGAGTACAGTGGTGAGCTTGATCAGAGGTGTGAATGATGTGACCTCAAACAACAGGCTGAAGGAACTTGATTTAATCTTTCTTCCAGGAATGGATGACATGGTCTCCAAGTGCACAGAGGGACATAGCGAAGAGAAAGTGAAAAGAAGTACTGAGTTTAATTCTGATAAGTCAAGAAACCACAGGGGTCGGACTTTGGGGGAAATTCCATTTAGCAGGAAGAGGCAGATGAAGAAATGCTGCATGTCCACTGCTGGAAACTTTTACAGTGAGACCAGAGCTTGTCAGAAAACTGGAAGAAGTGCTGGCTTTGGCTCAGCACAAGATGGGTTAGATGACTCCAGGCAGTCCTTCCTAATCCTTTTTTCCCCCCTGTGAAACTGTCCTACCAGGTTCCTGCTAGGTGAGGTAGACTTCCTCTGCCTTATGATACACTTCTGAGGGCTACATGAAATCTTTCACTTCCCATGACCTTGGGAATCTCTCTAAAAGGTGGAGAAGGGAGGATGGAGTTACACTCTGAAGCTCCCATTTAATTGTTGGGTGCTTGATGTGAGGCTGCCTGTGGTCACAAGAAACCATTGTTCCTGCATACAAATCCAGGATCTGACCTGATGCCGAAATGATGAAGGTGCCTTGGGAGCATGGGGAGAGCTTGCCACGCCAGACTGAAAGAAACAGATCTTGTGTGTCTTCCATTAGAAGTACCTTTGAAGTGCAGCAGGCTGTGCGGTGCTAATAGTAGAGTGTGAACCATCAGAAGTGAAAACCAGCACTCTTGTTGTCACCATCTTGGACACATGCTAGGGTGCTCCTGATGAGGGCCTTGGCAAGCTTGGCTCTGTTTCACCAGCATAATTTGAGTTTGGGCTTGAGGAAAAAAAGAAAGCAACTCAAAGAGATAACAGAAAAGAGCTCTTCAGGGAGAATGTGAAGTCAACAAGTTTAGCATCAAACGCCTTTTGAAAACAGCTGTGCAGCCTTGCTCAGGGATAAATAAAGGCTGGTTTGAAGCTGGAGAGATAGCTGGCAGAACACATTGTTCCCATCTTGCCAAACACTTGCCAGACCACCTGTCCTTGCAGGGCTGGGTTCCCCACAGAGCTCTCATGCTGCTATGTACTCTGGTGGAGTGGATGGCTGTATGGCCAGCACCCTGAGGCTCAGCCCCGGCTTGGAGTGAGGGCACAGCTCAGGCTCATGTTGATGGGGAAGCCCTTGTAGGTCCTTCATCTCTCTGGAGAGCTCAGAGAGATGGAGACCATTCCACTTCATGGTATATCCTCACCCTTGTGATGTTTCCAAGATTTGGAGAGGGAGGCAGATGTGAGAGTTTGGCTGGCAGGAGATGTGCACTGCCTGGCCCCAAGGGTAGTGCCAAGCAGAGGCCATGGTTTTGGGTTGATGCAAAGTCTGAAGCATTGGGGTCAAGGGAGCTCTAATCAAAGCAGGCCTTCAAGTGTCTGTGCTCAGTGCTCTAGCAGAATAAGGAAGGACTCAAGCAAAAAACATCTGGAACAGATGGATCAGAAGCCAGGCACTCTCCTAAACAAAGGAGATGCATGGCCTTGGAGGAGAAAACAGACATGTAAATAGAGACGGAGGGGGCCAACAGAAGGTTGGGTTTCTCTGGATCTCATTTGTCTTCCTTGTGCTGCAGCTGTCTAAAGTAAATGCTGGGGGGGCTGTGGTGTGCTGGAACATGCTGGGGCCATTCATCATGGGCAGTGCTGGCAGCTGGGACAAGTCCATGATGAGCAGAACCTTCCAGCTTTCCAGAGGGCTCTGCTTCACTTGCAGCACTAGTTTTGAGGCTGCAGCCTTTCTTGTGCTGCAGGCAGGCAAAGGTAGGGACAGAACAACTTCTTTCAGTAGGGCATTTACCCCCGTGAATGTGACCCTGAGGTGCTTTTTCACAAGAACTCTGGCTGGTCTTCAAGAGGGTCATTGCCCTCTCTCTTTCCAGAACCCCTTCAGTGTACTCTGGGAAGGAATTCCTCCTGGTCCAGATCTTGCCCCTCATTGTCTGTGTGTGGTTGTACTTACACAAAAGCCTTCTGGGTCAGTACTTTCCAGTCTGAACAGCCTCAATCTGCTCAGCATTTCTCCTTCTCTTTCTGCTCTCCTGTTCAGGACAGTGTGTATCAATGTGGAGGGCAGGTAGTTCTGCAGGGATTAGATATGGAGCTGCTACAATGGGCTTTCTTTGACAGCCAGATGGAGTCTTGGCACAGCTCTGTTGTGAAGAGAGTCTGCAGCTTCATGCGATGCTTGCCTGGGCCATCAGGGACAGCACAGGCAAGGAGCCGAACGTCAAAATTCCAAAGTGAGACTTTTTCTCAGCTGCTTGCAAAGGTTGCTGGAGAAGGCCACAGTGGCTGGGATTTTGAGAATTTCCCTGTGGAGCAAAGGGGCTGTACTACTCCAGAACAGCATAATCCTTCCCATTTTTCCTGTGGGATACCCCTGTCCAAGGATTTCCAGGCAGAAGCTTATCAGGAACAGGAAAAAGCCATCAAAAAAAGTCAAGCTAAAGCCTTCTGGGACAGAACTGCTGAGAGTGCACAGGGGGAGCTAGGGAAGTTTCTGAAGCATGTAAGATGTACTAGGCTGGTATTCCTAAAGGGGCACAGCATCAAGGAATGGGAAGTCCCTGGCTGACTCTTCTGTGCCTGATAAGGCAGACTGGCTCCATGCCCTGCTAAGGAAGGACTTGCTTGTGCATCCTTTCTTACTGGAAACAGAGGCAAGAGTCATCAAAATAACAGTCAGAAGGATGGGAAAAGAAAGCACAGCCACTGTGTTAGCCAACTCCTAAACTGTTGGAAAGGAGCTATCAGAAACTGGGCAGCATTGAAAGCTGCTGAGCCCCTGAGCTCCTCTCCCTTCTCATAAAGCTACCCCTGTAACATTAGAAGTGCACTGATCTCCTGGAATCCTTAAAGGCCTTTTAAAACCTCCATCTTCCTCAGGGAGGCTGGCCCAGGACCCCCAGTCAAATTTGGTCAGAAACATCCTCTGCACAGCCCACTGCAACATTGCCAGGGTCAACCCAAAGGCTCCTGTTCCATGTGCATCCCTGAAATGTTCAGGTCAAAGTTTAAAAACAACAGCAGTGCTCTTTTCACACTCCTCTCTGCTGATAATCCATTGAACTCGCAGCACAGGGTACTGGTGGGGCACAGCCAGGGGCTGGACAAGTGACCACAGGTAGTACATATGGTTCCCACACAAGCTCCACCTGGAGAAACTGCTGCACTGGTGACTCCTGGGTGCTGGCAGGGAAGGATGACTCTGGATTCCTCTCTGTCTGCTGATTTCTCTTATGCACCTAGTAGTAGTCTCAGCTACCACTGAGACAGAAGAGACAGAGAAGAAGAGAAGAGAGAGACAGTGTGAGAGAGCCTCTTTCCTGACCCAGCACTGCTGCTCTCGGGTTGTTTCCTTCACCCTTTGCACTGTAAAATTTCACATGATGCCTTTCACATCCTTTCTTTCTTGTAAGAGGTATATACTGCAACTCTCATGAATGATCAAAGAGGCTCATTAACCTGTTCTCACCCTCCTTGTTGGTGTCCTGTGACAAGTCACACAGGGTACTGGGGCAGCTGCTCTTTCCAAGCATCCTGCTTGCTGAGACACTCCTCATCCTTCAGGGGGCTGGGTTGAGGGGTACCAGCAGAGATTCTTCCCTGCCCTTCATCCCCAAGAGATCTTTACCTACCCAGCATTTCTCACATCCTGAGGAAGTGGCTGCAGACAGAGGAGCTGTGAGTGCTGCTTGGGATGGAGCGTGCTGGTCCTTTGACCTCCTGTGCTACGGGATGCCCTGCTCTAGCAATGCTTAATCCAATGTCCCTGACTCCCTGAAAAATCCCGGCCAGCAGAAAAAGGCAGCCACCCGCTGGGAAGAAGGAAGGCACCACTGGGTCTCTTCTTGTCTTTGTTCAGGCAGGCAAAGTCCAAGGCTAGCAGTCACACAGAGCCATCCCAGGCTGTGGGTGTGTGGCAGTGCATCCTGGAGACCCACAGAAACTGGCACCAGAGATAAAAAAGCTGGAAAGAACTTTGCCTGAGGGCATCCAGAGCTCAGGACATGATGCACGAGGTTGGGCTGGTTTTATGTGAACTCACAAATGCTACTGACGGGTACTTCCTGTTCCTTGCAGTAGAGAAACATCACCCTGAAACATATCTGTGCTGACTATTGACTGAAAAATGCTGATGGGTCACTCCAGCATATTTCAAGGATTTTGTGGTTTGGTTCCTGTTTGTTGGTTTCATTCAGTTTGTTGGTTGTTTTGGTTTCTTTTATTGAAAAGGAGAGTGATTTCTGTGGACAGGGGTGCTTGGGGTGAACATAACAGGACTCAGAGATGGGCACAAAGTAAGACTCTGCTCTGACAGATGCCTACCCTTCCTCCAAATTTCTTGCGGCTGCTGTTGCTGCATCCCAAACACCATTTCTGAAGGGACAAGAGGGTTTGTGGTGATGCTGGGGGAAATTGCCCCTTGTCACCACCATGCCCCAAGGTGGAGGAACAGCCCTAGCAGAACAGATTGCTCCCTGTCTATGTCAGAGAGCTTATCAGACAAACATAGCTGCAGCTCTGAGCCCAGGAACACCTGGGTTTTGGGAGAATGACCCTGCTGAACTTTGCTCCTCAGTGACAACAGGCTCATCCTTTAACTTTAGCCCTGCCATGGTCTCTGTGTGTCAGTCACTGTCCTCCCCTGTGTACAGGAGTGGCAGATAACTCTTCCATTCATTGTGTGCCTGATCTCTTTAGATAAGACTGTGAGGGCTTTAGGGTCCAGTGCAGGTCTCAGTCTCTGGACAGCACCTGTAAGAGTAACAGTTCTTTGGCAGAGGCACACATGGCTGGCACATCCTGCACTTGAATGCTGATGCTCCTGTTGATGTACAGGAACTGAAAACACAGTGCTGAGTGCTGGCATGGGCCAGGGGAAATGCTTCAGCATTCTCTTTACCTCCCTATTGTCCTAATATCACAGGAAAACACTTAACAATCTTCCAGGCCAGGGAGCCCTGCTTTGGTCATGTAATGCTTGTCTTTGCCAGAGACCCCATCTCAAGGGGTCTGTGATGTGCTGGGATGGGTCCACAAGCCTTGTCCTCCATAACTCCCTTCTCACACAAACACAGAGCAAGGAGAAGTCATCTGCCGAACTCCCACCAGCACCAGCAGTGGCTGCGGGCAGGCAGCGGGAGCTGGGCATGGGTGACAGCCACATATGCCCATGGCTTATGGTGAAAGAGCTTGCACAGGACACAGTGAGCACAGGAAGAAGACAAAATCTCCGTCCTGGTGGGTCTCTGCTACTCTTTTTCAAAGTTCCCATGCTGGTACCTGTAAGCCAGTGTCAGTTCAGAGCTGACATCACATCAGAGCCCTAGGCACATTCCATACTGCCATTCGCTGGGTTTATCCCTCTTGGCACCTTCCTGGTGCACTTGGATGGTGTCACAAGGCTTTGCATGGCCCCCTGTACCTGTGCAAGGACACTGAAAGCTACCTGGTTTGCAGCCAGGGATAGGGTAAGGCTAGCCTGCTTAGCCTGCCCCAGGTGCATGCCAGTGAATACTTCCCAGCTAATCAGGGATGTTTTCTAGAGAGCTCCGAGCAGTGCACAGCTAATGTCTCATGCTAGTGTCATTTACGTCTGCAGTGAAATAAGCTGCTGATTACACAGCAGTAGATTAAACGGCTTTCCGTACCTTTATTGGGTACAGGATACAAAACTTAGCCTGGTAACTGTCTTCAAAGAAAAAAGAAGTGAAGGTAAATCTAAATGATAAAGGGAGGACTTGGCTCTTTTCCCCCTTTTTACAGTCTGCTCAGGTTTGCAGATTACACAGCCCTGTGTACATTTCAGTAAATACTCCCAGTGCTACAATGGAGGCTCATTTCCTTGCAGAGACACTTACAAGCACCACACTTTGGTCTTATGCTCTCCCTTTCTGTGCTGCTAACGGTAATTTGTCTTTTGCTGCTGATGGATTGTGTGTCTTGGAGAGGTACTTTGTCACTCCCAGCCTGAGCCACGAATAGAGGAGCAGTGGGGAGCTTGTTGTCTCCTTGCCGTTCTTGGCAAAAATGAGGAGCACAGGAGAGATAGGAGACATCAGCAGCCCAGATCCCAGAGATACCAAGAGGCTGGGCTTCCCTTGGTGTGACAGGAGCAAGACCCCACAGCTGGGTGGGCAGTGCCCCCTTCTCATACTTTGTGAGGTTTCATCTGCTGCCCATCACCCTGACAGCTAGTCTCCTTGTCTTTCTGGGGCTTTTCTTACTTTCTGGATCCAAGAAATGCTTTGAGGAAGGGTATCAGAATTATTGTACCAGGGCAATCACAGTACCAGTCACCATGGGGTGTGCTGGAGTCTGTGCAGAGGGAACCTGCGCTTCCCTTTGCAGCTGATGTTCAGCGAAGGTGGCAGATCCTTGTTTGGTTTTTATCTTTGAAGTGACTGGCTTCCTGAAGAAATGAAAGCATGACCTTTCAGGCATCAGTATACTTCCTCTGGGCTCCAGACCCCAGTTCTAACACTTTTATAGATTTCCAGCCCCGCAAAGCAAGGAGCACTCAGAGGTGAAACAGGTCTGTAGATCACCTGTCAGGTCTTCACCAGGGATCCTCAGGCCACAGCTTAGGACCTGCTGCTTTTAAAGGATTGTGGTGCAAAAAGGAAGAGAAAGAAGCTATTTTCTGCAGAACTAGACCCTGGAGCAGAGCCAAGCTCCTATGCTGATGTAATAAGAATAAGCAAACAGCAAAAATCCCGCAGGAAGGGAAGGCCACTAACCCGCTGCAGGATCTGAGACACCAACAGCGTTGACTTTTTCCTCTTTCCTCCAATTGAGACTTTGGTTTTTCTGCTGGGTTCCCCTCCTGCTGGGCAGCAGCAGGCTGCCCTCCCAGCAATGGTGGCACACAAATTGTACTGTGCTTCCTTCCATCTGTCCTTCCAGTGGGCCCCCAAACTCAGCAGTTCTCCTTGGCCAGACTACAGGCAGGAGTTTGACCTTCTTGACTGTCCCAGTGCCCCTGAGGACAGAGTGGTGCCCACTGCAGGGCATCAGGGCTGGCTTCACAGGTGACAGCAACTGAAGCAAATGCCCCCTTGTGCTGGAACACTCTGAGCATCATTTCCGGCAGGTTTTGGCCCAGGTCAGCTAGCCTAACCCCAAAGGCAGGCAACATGCCCAACAAGAAAGCAGTCCTTAGCAGAGCTGATTTCGTAGTGCAAATGTAGCTGGAGTGTCCTTGCTCCTCTCTGTGCGGGCCTGGATGTTGGTTTCTGCATGATGATTCTGCTGGGGCTCTCAAAGTGCCATGGTGGCTTATTGCTTTTACCCTGCCACGTGAGTCTGGACAGGCTCATCCCTCAGCTCTGCACACAGCAAAAGCATTTCTCCAGCTCCTTCAGCTATCTTGTTTGCTCATGCCTCTCATCTATCATCTGCTGGGGCTTCTGAACAAGCACAAAAGGCCCAGCTCCACAGTCCCCTGCAGCCTCTCTGAGTCTGCCACCAGTGCCCCACATCACGCCAAAACATCATGCCATGGGAGAGAGGTGCAGGTCCTTACCTAAAGTAACTCGGCACAGCTCTACCAGACTTTCTGAAGCATTGCCAGCTCCATGCTTAGAGGATTTTCTCACCAGGCACCACGAGCTGAGGAATGTGGATGGTGTCACCCTGCTGCAGATGGGAGAGAACATGGCTCCCAGTTTGCTTCAACCCCTGGTTTGCTGATTACCTTGAGACCACTCCTGACAGGGCCCAGCCTCCAGGGATCTGAGACGAGGCCTAAAGTAAGACTGGGTGATGGGAGGGTGGCTGCCCATGGCAGTCTGTCACCAATTAGAGATGTCATGCAGAGGCAGGAAGCATTTGTTCGGTGGAAACAACCCCCAGAACTCTGAGCCTACAGAGAAGGCACAGAACCACTCCCAGGGTCTGGACTGGAAAGCTGGAATCAGGCACACATCAAGGCAAAGATACAACAGCCCCAGACATGGGGACTTGTCCATTCCTTGATGTCCTTGGGTCAAGAGGTCAAATCCTCCTGGACTGAAAATCTCAACTTTAGGAGTGAAGCAGCCACATCTGTGCTTACCTTCTGCTTTGCTACCTGCAGAAGCTGTGAGTTTCACAAAAGGATGGGGAATCCTCAAGCCACAGGGGTGCTGCACCAGAGCCCACACCATCCATGTTGTCACTGCTGTCCCTGTTGTCCCCAGGCGTCAGCACATACAAGGGTTGGCAAGGATCCCAGCTGGAAAGGGCCAGAATGGCTTTCTACCTGCTTGGCTCGTCATGATCCATCCCTGGATTGCTGTCCTGAGCCACAGGCTGCAGACTGGCTACCAACAGCTCTCTCAGTTTTATTCCCCAGACACATTACTGCTTTCATTTTCCAGAGTTTTCTCTGTGACTATAAATAGCTTTGTGAGGGAGTTGCCAGCCCTCGTGGAAGAATAGGCAATGATCTCTTCCTCAAGGAAGTGGCCTGGACACCAGAAGGATCCTTCTAAGCCAAGTGTAAATGATACCAAACAATGTGCCCAGGAGGAAACTGAGGCAGGGAGGGCAGAGGAAGCTGTGAGGAGCAGGGCTCCAGAGTGCTTAGTGAAGGGAATACAGCTGCTGCCATTACTTAATTAATGCTTGGTGTGGGGCTGCCATTCTGAGCACTGCTGAGCCACAGGCTTGCCACAAAACCAGGCAGCATGCTGTGAATGGCCAAGAGTCCGGTTGGGGGTCTGCAGGGAATGTTTTAAGTGAGATGATTTACTACTTCTCATTTGGCAGCTCGGCACTGGAGACGGCTGCCATCCCCTCCAGCCAACCAGAGGTCTGCATTCCAGAAACAAAGTCTTGTTCTGAAAAAAATGTCCTTGTCCCACAGGTGAAGGTACCCACAGGGTGGACTGGAGGTCTGCAGGAAAATCTGCATCCAGCACCTTTACACTTGGCTTGTATTAGGAGCTGCTCATCCTGCAGTGGCAGGTGTTTTACCCTTCCACAGAACCTCTCCTCCACACAGGACAGACACAGCTGAGATGACACACTTTTTTCTTGATATTCCCTAATTGGCTTGATTTGTCCATATTAAACATTTACCATCCACAGTTAGCTCCTTCATTAGCTATGACACATCGTGTTTAACCACACAGCAATATTGCATCAATGCGAGGGCCAGCAGCAAACACTCAGGAAACATCTGCACAAGGATAATACAGACACCATGAAAAAATCTGGGCCTGAATTAAAACTTAAACAAGCCTCGAAATACTTCTGAGCTGGTAGAAGACCTCAGACAAGTGTGCACATCCTCATGCACAGCCTTCATCCTTGCCTCCTTTATTTACACGCAGCATAATGGCTCGCTTGTGGACCTGGGCACTTGCAGAGAGGAATGAACACTCATTTGGTTCGCAAACCACAACGTAATTAATTCCCAGAAAAGCTTCTGGGCTTCACTCTCTGGCTGTGGAAGGTCAAGGTGCTACCCAGGGTTAACCAGATTCCTCTCCTGCAAGCCCAGGGTGCTCAGTTCCACCAGCACAGGGCAAGGGGTGGGTCTTCCCGGACCAGGGAGAAACCAGGCAGGTGGGAAAGGAAAACCATTTCAGCAATGACAGAAAAAGCAATATGAGGAGCATGCCGGGGTCCCCGCTACGCCCAGCCCAACGCTGAAGAAGCCTCAGGCCTGTCACCCCCAGGGCTTTTCCCTTAGCGTTTTCTCAGCTTCCTCTCAGAGGGATGGACACAATGTCTCCGAAGGCTTTTTTTGAAGGCAATGTTTGCCATCTAGTGGGAAAACAGAGTCTGTGTATCTCGCCCGCAGAAGGACGCAGCTTGTGGTTATTTTGGCAGTAGCTGGAGCCACACGCCCCCTTGCCCATAGCTGGGCAACAGGTCCCAGCTGGGCGTTCCGAGGCGGAGGGAAATTGGAATTAGTTCAGCTTCCTCCGGGCAGCTCGCCAGGCTCTTTGCCGCCAGACGTAGATGCTTGCCTGAGTGTGGATACCTAGCCCAAGCCCTTGGAGAGGATCCCTGGCCGAGCTGCTGCCCAGTGTAAGTGGGGAGGTGGAAGAAGTGCCCTGCAGTAGGGAAAAAAGCACCATGTTCTGGATAAATGGCACCTTTCAGATCAGCAAAACCCTGGGGATTGGTGCCTTCCAGATTGGGATCCTCCCAGGTATCTCTCTTCCAGGTCAGTCTCCTCCTGGGGATCAGTGCCCTCCGGACTGGGATCTCCAGCACTCCACTGGCAATCAGCAGCTTCCAAGTCAGCGTCCTCTCTGGCTTCAGTGCCTTCCAGGTCAGCATATTTCTAGTGATCAGTAGTTTCCAGGTTAGCTTTCCCCTGGGAATCAGTGCCTTTAAAATCTGCAGATCATCCTGGGGATCGGCCATTATCCCAGGAGGGGACCTCACACAGATCAGACACTTTTGGCACCTTACAACCTCCAGATCCATCAGCATAGAAGGGACTATGCTGGCGCCAGTGCCTGGAATTCGTGTGGAGCTCAGCTGCTCCCACATCTGGTGGATCTCCACATGGAGAACAAAGGCTGGGAGTTGCTTGAATGTGATGTGACCCTGCAAAGAACACACTAGACTCCCAGAGGCACATTTAATTGGGTCCATCATATTCAGGATGCAGACAAAAGCACAGCTGTACAGAGCTCTGTCTGCCCAGTGCCTGCTCCGTGGAATCCTGGAAACACGGGGAGCACTGGAGTGCCCCAGCTGGTTCAGAAGTTTCTGCAGAGGTCTGGGCCATGCTGTCCATAACCTCTACTTGTTTATTCTGCCCATGCCGACAAAGCAGCTGATGTGGCAGTGAATAGGGAAGGAAAAGGTGCAGCTGGTGGAAGGAGAGCAGGTAGAGAGGTTGCCCAGGGAAAGCTCCCAAAGTGTGTCCTGCTCTGTTTTAGTCCCTGCAGCTGGAGGAGAAGATGGAGTTCCGGCCTTGGGGTAAGGGGGAGATCATCTCCTCTGAGCAAGTAGCATGGCAGTACTGAGGAGGTGTAGTCCTCAAAAATGGGTGCTTGGGGAGCATACAGCACATGTCCCCTGGTACCACCACACTCCAGGGCAGGAACATAAAACATTGGGAACTTTTGCTTGGATTGGAGCAGGGAGCAGCTATTTCCCAAGAGCATCATGACCAGCAGTGCTTGGGCAGAGCTGTGCTGCTGGCTGTTGCCTCCCAGCATTTCTGTGGCCAGGTGCTTGGCATTTCCCATCTGTGAAACACCAAAAGCATCCTAGAGGCAGGGAAGGGGTCAGCCGCAGCAAGCAGAAAAAGAAACAGCCCATTTCTGGAGGGAGAAGCTGACAATGCAGCAGCAAGAAATGGTTCAGGTCTCTCCCTTCTCCACATCTGGCCTGGCAGGTGATGTCTCCTCTTCTGTTTTGGGAAAGAAGAGCAAGGAGTGTTCAGGCCTCTGGCAGCTAGAAAGGGAAGCAGATGAAGAAGAGGGAGTATGGGGGATTGCAGGGGTCTCTAATGGGTTGAATCTTGTACCTCTAGCAAGTTCCCAGGCAGAGATATCCACATGGAGGTGAGAAGAAAGCCATGATTATGGTGAACGCTCAGCACTACATTTTTAAAGCATTCATGTTTGGATTCACTGTGTCTCTGAGCATAGTCCTTGCTGTTCCTACTCTCTCAGTGTCTGGGCAGTGTGAGATGGAAGCGGCTCCTGAGGGGGATGCAATCCCTCTGGAGATAGTCCACATTCTCCCCAGTACTCTCAGGACCTGAACTGGTGACAGTTCAGGCTCTGTCTCATCATGTCAGCTGTGATGCCATTTATATGGGGACTGGGTGCATAGGTCACACTCTAGACTTGTTCTCCAACACAGTCTTTGCTCTCTGCCTGTGGGCCTCTCATCCCTCTTCACAGGTCAGCCCCTGCAGAGCGGGGCTGATGCTTAGGATGGTAACTGAGTGTCCAAACTACCTATCCATACATTCATCTATAAATTCATCTATCTCTTCCTCATTCTGACAAGTGATCCACACATCCATATATACATCTGCATGTCTCCTTCCCTCAATCCATGCATCTTCCTTCCCTCCCTTCTGAACCACTGACTGTGTATGCACCCTTTGCTCTCTGCATCATCTCATGACACATATAAATAGATGTCTGTTTCATGGCTGTTCTGCTCAAGCTGCTTTTACTTCTTTCCTTGGCTCAGGATTTGGCACAGAAGGAAGCAGAAGCAGCCATGAGAGGTAAGTTGAGACTGTTTTGCTTCACAGTCCTGTGCGACTTGCCTCCTCCCCTGCAAAATGCGGGCTGATCCTGGCAGTGAGGCAGGGAGAGGAGGAGGCTATTCCTGAGGGCTAGCTCATAAATTTGGCAGGGTTGGTGGCAGTCAAAAAGCCCAGGCAGTGCTGCACAACCGCCCACAACCAGTGCCCTGCTCCAAAGGTTTTTGCCAAAGCTATGGATTTCCCAAACAAGCCCCTGCCTGAGACATGATCTGGTCACCCTGTGCTGGATGGAGACAATGGATATGGACATCTCTCTGTCTCAGTGTTTGGGACCTTCTCTGGTGTGTAGCATTGGCTGATGGAAATTTTTCAAAGCAAGTATATTCCAGGCCATGTTCTCCTGCACTTTTTTTTCCTGCTGGGCTTGGGCTGGTCCCTGTTCCATGCCAGGAAGCTGGACCCATCCCTGCCTCATGTGGATGCAGTCCATGGACTGTTTTGACCTGGCACATTCTCAGCATCTCTGGGCCTGGCTTGTACCAGCTCCCCTGGCGATCTTGGCACAGCATGCACCCTGGGGTGTGTGGGATACAGCAGCAAAGGCAAGTTTGGATGTGCCTTTGCCTACCTGGGGCAGGGTGCATGCAGGCAGGGCTCCAGCCTGCAGCAGGAGGCCTCCTGCTCACTCAGCAGCTGTGTGAGCCACCAGAGAGCCCAAGCCTGGAGGAAGTGCCCTAGCCCCACAGTGGGACAGGGAGGTGCCGGCACTGGGACTGCTCCCATGGTCCCTTCCTGTTTTTCTTCTCCACAGCTTGAAGACAAAGTTGATTTTGGCATCTGGATCCCTCTCCTTTATTCCAGATTGCTGCTCACCACAGCTCTCCCTTCCATCTTCTCAGTTCACTGGAAAGCCCTGTTTGCCCACATCCAGCACCAGTGTATCTTCCCCTTTGGCAAAGGGGAGAGCAGCACCCAGCACCAGGCATCTTTATTCCCCAAAACACAGAATTTGCTGCTTCCTTTGGGTCCTCAAGGCCTGTGTGTCACATTTACAGGCTGCTGGGGCAGGGAGCTGAGCCATGGGGCATCCCAGCAGGAAGCTGCAGTACAGGCAGGCAGGACTTTGTGGCGACATGCAGACCCCCTGCCTGCTCTTGGTATCTCCAGCTGCCAAATGGATGGCAGGTCATGGCTCCTTACATCAGAGAGGAAAGGGGTCACCCTCCAGAGCCATGGGCAGCAGGATGCAGTGATGAGAACCAGACGTGCCTCTCTTGCCCTCAAGCTGCCCCAGTCACCAGAATTGGGTGTCCCTACTGCCTGGCCAGGCAAGCCCCAGCTAAGGAAGGGGACACAGGGCTTGGCATATGGGGACAACAGATCCATGGGTTCCCCAGACAGCAGCAACAAACTTCTATTTGGAGTATGCATGGACTTTCTGGAGTTTAAAAGCAGGCAGAATACAGAGGCCAGAGCTACTGTCTTCCATTTTCTGGCTGCTGTGCTGCTACATCTTAAGCAGGTACCAGTCTCTAAACCATCACCAGATGCTGGGAAATTACTAAGTTGTTTGCAAACACTGGAGCCACAGCTATGGGATGTACATCACCTCTGCTCCACGGCATCTCTGCACAACCACTGCTTTGATCCCTTCCATAGTGGCAGAGGAGTGGGATCTGGTGGTGACAAGAGGAGGTTTCCAATGGTAAAGGCTGCCCATGCCATGCTGGGGATCGAGAAAAGACAAGGGTGACCATGAAAAGACAAGGGTGACTGTGTGACACATCAGAATGTGTGTTGGTTGGGTTGGGTGCTGGAGACCAGAGCACAGAGGATGGCAGTGTGATATAGCTGGAGCTGTCAAGCTATGGAATACACCTGGGAGAAGTGATGTGGCTGCTGAGTCTGGAAGTCCAGGCAAGATCTAGCTCCTTATGCCTCACCAGGTTGGTGAGCTGCCTTAGCAGCCCTGTGGAGAGCTCTGGTCTGGTCCAGGGATAGTGCCATGCCAGCAGCACACTGCAGATAGAGGGCTGACCTCCATCTCTCTCATTCAGTATGTCTGTGCTCATGAGGGACAGTGAGGGGCTGCAACCCCAGAGAGCCAAGCATGGAGAGCCCTCATGAGCCCACAACCAGGGTACCCAGTGAGAGCAGCAGGGAGCCTGTGGGCACACAACACATTGCAAAAGGCACAGCCTGCCCCAGCTCCCTCCAACCCAGCCCACACAAGGACCCTTTGTGGTTGCCCCAGTCCAGGCTCCCTCTGCATTGTGGGTTCACGGGCAGCCCCAGGACCCAGGTGGGTCCCCACTCTGCACTGGCTCTGCTCCCTGTGCTCCATGCGTTGCCGCTGTCTGAATTTCCACCCAGATCCATCTGGATCTCGTTGGGCTGCTGGCACTGAACACTGGGGTCTGGAGGTTCCAACACATGGAAGCCATTAGAGCGGCCGGGTCGAGGTGCAGCAAGGGGGCCACATGCAGAGCAAGGGGGGCTGTGCAGAGGGTCCTGTCTCAGCTGTCATGCTGGTGAGGGCAGGGGAGATGTCCTACACAGCCGCCTGTCTGCATCCTCTTCTGGCACTTAGCTTTGGCATGGGTCTCTCTCAGCGCATCCATGCACCTGGGGAGAGGACTGAAGAGTTTGGGAGGCAGTCCTGCTGCCTGTGCACCTCCTGCAAGGACCATTCCCAAGCTGGCACCCACCCCTCCCTTGGCCCAGCATCATCTGCAAAGGGGTTTTGCCTGGACAGTGCCAATGATAGCATTGGCATATCCCCTTTATTGGCATCTCTGCTCCGTCCAGCCACAGCATGGGGGATTGGGGCAGAGGGAAGGGGCAGGGGGTGTTCTCTTCTGCCTGCTGGCGGCTGGTGGGGGGTGACAGGCAGGGATCAGCACCCCTTGGTCTGGCACTGATGCCTGGCACCCCTGGGAGCCAACACCCATGGTCCCCGTCAACACTAGGCAGTGAAGTGGGGCTGGCTCAGTGTCTTATCCCCATTTGTTTAGCAGCGCTCAGAGGCAGAGCTGGCCTGTCACCCTGAGCCTGAAGTGACTCCAGCTGGCTCCCAGTGGGCTCAGGCAGTCCAACGCTCCTGAGAGCAGAGCTTCTCTCCTTAGGATCCATCCTGCAACCCCAGGGTGTTGGGGGCTCCGGCAATGTCCACAGCTGTGGGGTGACCCAGGGGCGTGGGGTCCTTGGGGGCCAGCAGTGGCATCAAGTCCCACACGTGGGCAAGCGGGTGCAGGGAGCAGGGACCGGCCAGGGCTCACTACAGGATCTGAGCTTCTGCGAGAGAGAAGACAAGGGGTCAAGGGGGACACTGGGGACACTGGGATCACTGACCTGCCCCATGCTCTGCATTCCCTGCTCCACATTCCCCACCCTGCACCCCAACTCACTTGGTAGTGCCTTCAAGTGGGTGGCAGCAACCAAAAAACTGGGTTTGGTCTTGTCCTTGCCATGTTTCCTCACCCGGAGCCTGGGGATGAGAGCAACGGCAGCTGAAGACCCCAAGCAGCCTTCCTGAGCATCAGGATTGCCCAGATTCCCAGTGATCCTGATGTGTTTCCATCCAGTTGTTCCCAACTGTGCCCAGCTCAGCTAAACCAGCTCCAGGGCTACAGCAGGAACTGGTCACCAGATAGAACAGGATTGGGATGGGAACAGGGACTGAGAGCAGAGCCAGAGCATGGCAGGGAGATCCCATGGTGGCGGGATGAGAGGGGACCTGGGGACAGGATTCCCAGGGAGCAAAGGCACTGGGATGGGATATTTGTGCTGACTCTGGAGTGTGAGACTCTCCAGCAAGAGCCTTTGAGAGGATATTAGAGGGAGCAGCATCTTGAGGACATTCAGAAAAAGGTCCCTTGGATCTGGGGTCATTAGAAAGAGCCCAGGCAGGCTGGGCAGTAATGGGTGTGCTGGGAAGAGGCACTGGTGTGGCACAGGGGCAAGGGGAGCATAAACCACCCTACAGGGCATCAAGCGTGTTTTGGCAGGGAACTCAGAGTAGGGCTGGGGGATCACAGGGCACTCCATGCTGAGGGGTCAGGATGGGATGGGGAACAGCAATCATACAGCCCCTCCTTCTCCAAACCCAGCCTACCAGATGAGGATAGTGATGACAAGAACAGCAGCCAGGATGAAGAAGGCAAAGATCCCAAGGGACACCAGAACAGCCATCTTCTCCAAGGGGTCACTGTGATCTGGGACAGAGAGACTGTCACAGCTGAGGGATGTCACAGTCCCCAGCACCCGGGGGACCCTATGGCAAGCTCCTGGACACTCCAACAGCCCAGCCAAACATGGACTTGGGGCAAGAGACCCTTCCCATTGCTCTCAGCAGCGCACATGGCACTCCTGCCCACCACCCCTAGCTCTACTCACTGATGGGCTCAGGGTTGGGAACCTGGGAGGGCTCCTTAGCCAGGCTCTCCAGTCTGGCATCTGTAGTGGTTTCTTCACTTGCTGTGGAGGCCAGGTCTGAAAGGACAGAAGGGATGGAAACACTCACCAAAAGCATATGCAGCACACCAGGGACCCACAGAGAGGAGTGTGGAAGGGTATCTTTGTGCCCCAGAGGTCCCATGAACCCAAGAGTTTCATTGAGGTGCTAATGGTAGTTTGGAAGCACTGCTCTGTCCCAAGTCTGTGAGGGTCAATTCCCAAATGGCACCAGCACAGCGGCAGACTGACATAGGCTGGGAGATGTTTTGTCCTCCTGCAGCTCTGCCTCCCAACCTTAAGTGGCCCTGGAGTTGAGACTCTGGTTGATATTTGGGGGAATGAGTGCCATGGGGAAGGTACTGAAGAGGTTCAGAGTTCTGGAGGGACTTTGGGGAGGGAGGTCACAACGTGGTAGGCTGCTGGGGGCTGCAGCATGTCCCTCTCTCACCTCTGACTGGTGTTGCCCGGGCCTCAGCACTCCACTCGCTCCAATTCCCTGCATCCAGGAAATCCTTGGCACTGACTTGGACCACGTGCTCCAGCCCAGCGAAGGCATCCGTGATAACCTCAGACAGATTCACTGTCTCTACCTGTGCCAGGCAGAGGGGAGCTGTGGGGCAGGCAGGGGCACCCCTCCCTGGCCCCATGCACACCCCACTCCTGTGCTGGCCCTGCCTTTCCTTGCACACTTACCATGGACCAGGAACAGTGGATGACGGGTCGGTACTGGAGCCGAAACCTTAACTGGAAGTGGGGTTCCTTTGGCCAGGAGGAAGGGTACTTCCAGCTCACATGGAGTCGCCGCGGAGCCAGAGGGATGGGCTCCACCACCAAGCCCTCTGGAGGGTCTGGCTTAACTGTGTGGGAAAGGACAGGAAGCCCTTGTCAACCCGCACTGCTGTGCACAGGGGTGTAGGGTTCCCCGCTGTCACCCACAGGTAACTCGCCAGGGATGGACAAACAGTGGGACAGACAGCTGGATGGATAGGGACTCACTGATGGCCTGCATGGTGACATCAAGAAGGCGGTAGCTGAAGCCCAGGGGGTTCACCTCGGTGATGTTCAGGCGGTAGGAGCTCCAGAACTCTGACCTGTGGACGGTGCAGGTGCCAGGGAGGGACGGATCCTGAAGGCACAGCCCCACATGCCCGTTCCTGTTCCTGCAAACAGGGAGGCGGGCTGGTGACACATCCTACCTGCCCACCATGAACAGATTCCAAATGCTGCCAAAGAGGTGCCATGGAAGACCCTCATGCTAAGACCCCAGTGGAGGAGGCAGACCCTGGAGGAGGAGTGCTCAGCTGCACTCACCCTTCCAGAGTCCAGCATATCCCTCTGAGCATGACAGAAGGGACCCTCATCCCAGCTCCACACTCTGCCTGGGAAGGTCCCTCCCTGAGGCAAACCCTTCTCCCACACTCCCAGGGTAGCTGGGAAGTAGCTGGCTCCCTGATGGGAGCCCAGCTCTTGCTTTGGGGTCCCTGCTGAAGACAGAAGCAGGGCCTTTGGGATGGGGCCAGTCCCTAGGGAGCGGGAGCAGGGTGGGAGTCAGTCCTACCTCCGCTTTTCTTCGCCTGTCAGGGATTTCTTTCTGCCATGGAGACATATGGAAAAGCAGATGATTAGGATGAGGAGGCAGCACAAAGTGAACCCCACCATGGCCCAGAGGAGGGAGAGGACACACTGCAAAGCAGCCCCACACTCCCAAGCTGACATACACATGTGACAGCATGGGGCAAAGAGCTAAAACCATGTCCACCTCTTCTAGTGAACAGCCTGGCAGCAGGAACTGGCAATCCCAGGGAAAAGAAATGGGACACCCTTCCCTGCCCAGGATTTCATCACACAGAAGCAAAGACACTGATAAAAGCAGCTCCCCAGAGCCTGGCTTCACCCTCCCCCTAAAGCCTGCCAAATCCCATGCTTCCACTCCCCCTCCCTGTGGAGCCCCTGATGCTCCACTCAGCCCCTTCTCCACCAAGCCCTTGGCTCCTGCAGCTTTCAGCAGGGCTGTGCTTTATGAGCTCCATAGGACTTCAAAGCCGCCTGCTAATTTGGCTTGCAGGGATAATTAGAAGCAGCAATGCTGTCAGGGCTCCTTTCATCCCAAAGCATGCCGGAGTGTGGAGGCTTGCAGATGACCTGCTTCTCTTTTATTGTCCCTCTGGTGCTGGCAGAGCTGTCAGCAGGGAGGGAGCCTGCCTGTGCCATCACCCCCAGTGCTGCTGAGATCCCCACTGAGAGCAAGCAAATGCTTGGTGCTCTGCTCATCCCAAAACAGGACCTGCTCTGGGGTGCAGCATGGTCCTTGGGGCAGGAGGTGAACCCAGGGTGTGTGTGGGATGGCCAGATGGATTCGGTGGTTATCCTTGGCTGTGACCCAGAGCTCACACCATAACAAGCCCAATCCATGCCCTGTGAGGATACTTCACCTGTATGTGGTGATGTATCTGGTGGGGAGGAAGGTCTCCATACTGGAGGTCCAGGAGCAAGAGAAATTCTCATAGTCAGATGCTCTGCAGTACACAAAGGGAACTCCAGGCAGGTCTGGGGTCCGGGAGAAACAGCAGTCAGCAAGGAGTCCCCCATCCCACAGCCCATCCAGCACACAGGGATGCCTGTGTCAACACCAAGCCCCCTTTCGGCAATTCCCTGGCAGGACTGCAGGCACCACACTCCCTCTAGAAGAGCCCAGCTCATAGACATGCTACTCACGCCCCAGACGCAGGGACACAGTGTGCAGGAGGCCACCATCCTCGCCATGGCAGCTGTATGCTCCCACAAAGGCCAGGCTGGCACTCGGCAGCACCAGGGATCCCTCCTGGATGGCTGAGCCCTCTGGCAGCGCTGTGGCCCCTGCTCGTCTCCATCGCACGGGTGAGCTGAGGAGGAGAGATCAGGCAGGCTGCGTGAGAGGACAGAGATGCCCAGGCCCACCCTGTAAACCATCCCATTGGAAAAATCCCTTGATGTGCACGGGAAAGACTTACCTGGCACGGACACCAGGGCATGGTAGGGTCACATCTGTCCCCAGCTGTCCATACTGCACGCCTGGAGGGACACACATCCCCAGATGAGTGTTAGCACTCCATACCACCCCACGCCAGGCTTGGGGGTGCAGGTGATACAGCCCCTGGGGCTATATCCCACAGTGGGCACTGGTTATGGGGTCTTGCTTCATGCAGGTACCACCATAGGGGACTAGTAAGGACACGTCCCAGTTGGGGCTGGGCAATGAGCAGAAACACAGGCTGGCCATCACTGTAGCATGTAGGGCTGTGTTTCATGTAGCCCTGGTAGGCCTGTTCCTGTCTGGGGGAAATGGGGTGCCCTCAGGGTTCTCATGCCTGGGACATGGGGAGGGGTGCTGTATGGGGGCGCTTGGTGGGGGTCTCACCTTCCTCTCCCCAGTCTTCAAGGATAGCAAAGGAGGCTGATGCCAGGGCTGCGAGGAACACCATCACCCTACCCAGGCCTGGGATGGAACTGCGCATCTGGATGAGGCAGACAAGGGGAGGAGAGAGTGTTATTGCCTACAATGGGGCAGCTGATATAGTCCACAGCCCACAGTATTCCTGCAGGGCCTTGGATCCTGCATCTCCCTCTCATTTCACCCATCCTGCTGGGGACAGAACAGGGACTGAATCCTGGGACCCCAGCTGGGACATCTGGCAGTGTCTGTGCCACAGTCACAGCTGGCTCCTGGCTGCTGAGCAGTCCCCATGCCTGGAGCGGGGATGCAGGGGGCAAACACTGACCAGGAGCTTAGGGCTGTGTGGGTGGGTGGGATTAAGGGCTCTTTGCCATTGCAATCCTGTGCTGGGAGCTTTGGCTGGCTCCCAACCCCAGGGTGGTCCAGAGACCTGTGCATGTGCAGCTGGGATGGGAAGGGACCAAGGAGAAATTCTGGCCTGTATTTACAAGGCAGGTGACAGTAATCAGATCTAAACAGGCTCACACAGCCGGGGAGAGCAGGGCTGTGATAGTTCAGGTTGTACCAAGTCTCACATCACTGCCCATGCCAGCACCCACTGTGAGGCTGGTCCAGGTAAGTCCCCATTTGTGGGAGAACGGCGCTGAGATCCCTTCCTCACGCTCCGTGATCACCAGTGAGAGGGGCAGGGGATGCAGGCTCAGGGATCTGTGCCCTTTCCACCCCAACCTACACCACTGTGGGCACATCAGCCAGTGCCATCCTGGCCAATACAAGCCAGCATTGCCCTGTCCTGCCCTACTACCATCACCCTGTCCATCACAGCCAGCAGTGCTCTATGATATCCTCCCAATCCAGTACTCTTTCTGTGCCAGCCAGCACTACCCTAAAGCATCTGGACCATCTGCAGAGTCCTGCATCAGCAGGACATATGAGCCAGTGTCACCCTGTCCATCCTAGCCCAATCTGTCTGTGCCAGCAAGCATCACCGCAGGGCATCCGTCCTGGCCAGCATCACGCTATCCCTACCAGGTGTGCCACATGGTCTGTGTCAGTCAGAAATGAATGATTTCTCCCTAGAAGACTCCACTGTCCACCCCTTGCAGCTGGACAGGCCTGCTTATTTACACCCACACTGTTGGGCTCTGCTCCCAGCTGCAGGGAGGGGCTGAGGGCACATAAGGCAGTAAGCTCCCTGCCAGCCCCAAGAGCAGGCATAAATCTGTAGGCATAAATCTGTGTCCCCCTGGGTTGAACAGCTGAGAGACTGGAGGGAGTGGTGCTCCAGCTCACCCCAGATCAGCAGCCAGTTCCCCTCCTGTGGCCAACTGCCCATGGCCACAGACCTTTAAACTGCCTGGCGAGGGAAGCAAGAGCTACAAGGCAATCTGCTGCAGGGGGGGAAGGCATGTGGCACCCCACATCAACCCTGTTCTGAGCATGCCAGGCAGCTTCAAGCACAAGCCCCAAATGTAAATAAAATAAAATAAAAATTTCCTGAGACTGTCATAAGCTTTTCCTACCAAACCACCCTAGAAATGTTCCCAAGAAATACCAGTCAAAAGGTCTCTGCCAGAACTATGCTGGTAAGTAACTGGGAACATTTGGCCTGAAAGTAAAATATTTTGGTGATGGGAAAAAAAAAAAAAAGAAGACAAAAATGAGTGTATTTTTTCTTAAAAGCAGCAACGAAAATTAACTCAAAAATCATGTGGGCTAGAGTGAAGGAATAGTTCTGGGGGGAAGAGGAAGGGGAGTAGGTGTATGAGTGTGTGTCAGGAAGAAGGGAGAGTGTGTTAATATACAGAGAGAAAAATAGCTTTAAAATAGAATAATTTTTTCTCATGACCACCCTGGTTTTTCATTCAAACACTGCAGAGGGTATCCATAATGACCCTAGTGGTTAAGTCTGGTTAGGGACTACTAACCTAGACCCTAACCCTAGAGGTCCCTAACTCTAACCCTAAACCTAACCCTAAGACAGCTCATCCTGATAGCCATTCCTCATCTTCCACCCTTCATCACTTTGTCCCAGGGTCCTCCAAGAGCTCCCCATCCTCACCCAGCACCCCAAGAGCTCCCCTGCCTCAGAGGGGCACCTCTGCAGCGCAGAGAAGGCAGCAGAGCCCCTCCAGACACGCTGACTCAGTAAACGACCCAGGTGAGCACTGCCAAAAACTATCCCTGGGGACACAGAATCACTGCAGAGAAAAGCAGCAGGGCAAGCCTTTCCTTGCCTGCCCAAAGGCCAAAAACAAAAGGGGAAAGAGCCACAGAACCCGAGAAAACCCAGAGCCCTCGTCTGCCCCAGGTGCAGAAGCAGGGTAGGGGGCCAGGTGCTATAAGACAGCCTGCCCAGAAAGGATCCCCTTATTTTCTGCCACCAAACTCCCCAGCCAAGGGACAAACAGGCATGCAAATGAACACAAGTGTGTGAGTGGCCAGGCCTACCTTCCTTGGTGGCTCCTCACCCCCACAGATGGGCACATAGGCAGAGAAAACATTCCTTGATGCTTGCACCAGCAGTGACACAGTCTGGGGACACAGAGTTGCGGCACAGTGGTCCTGGAGCCGGGCCGGGACAGAGGGAACAATCAGAGCTTTTCTTCCTCCCTTCATGCTAATCCTGGCCAGAGAGACGCCTGCCGCCAGCCCGGGGCTGGGTGACATTCCGTTGCCACAGCCAGGGTAGAGGAACCCAGATCGGCCTGGGGGCGTGGTGCTGGTGGGAAGGGCAGCAGTGCTAGACCCTGCTCCTTCAGCACAGGATGCTCTTGTCACTGGCATGGCCAGGGTGACCGGGCAGCCTCTGGCACCCGTGGATGTGAGCCAGAAATGCAAGGTTTCACTCTCCATACCTCCCTGATCCTGCTGTTCTGCTGGGGCACCATTTGAGCTCATGCAAATGGTTTTGGGCAGTGGTGGAGAGAAATCCTGACATAAGCCCCTTCCTGCATGCAAACTGAAGTGCTGTAAGCCAAAACTTCCCTCAAAATCATGGCCATATGCACTGGAACCAATGCCTATATTGGGTGTGACAGTTCCCTTGGCATAGCTGATCTGTGCCATGCCCTGCCATGGCCTAGCAAAGCCCAGCACAGATTCCTGGGGGAAGCCAATTTTCCATTGTGCTCAGTGCTTTGAAAGACATTGGGCTTTGTTTCCTTAAGATTTTTTTTTTTTTGCTTCATTTGAAGTTGGTCTTCAAAGCAAATGGGCTGCACACAGAGCTGGGGTGACTGGGACAGGGTCAGAAGCAGATGACACTGTGCCTCAAGGCTGCAGATGGCAGCTTGGAGACTTGGGATGCTCCCCACCGAGCACAGAAAGCTGGAGTGCCTCGTAACCTCTTCCTAGGGTGGTTGGAGGCAGCATTGCTGCAACAGAGATATGACAAATAACCCAGGAGCACTTGGCAGCTCTGCCTACCCTGTGCCAGGCCTTGACGGGAGTCACCCACCTACAAAAGCAATGGGCAGAGGCCCAAAGCTGGCTCTAATGTCCCAGAGATGGCACCACTCTGAGCATCCCCTGACCTGGGGGAGCATCCCTGGCCCTGTGCTACAAACTCTCCTCTCTGCCAGTGATTGCTGTGGGAAGAATGTCCTATGCTGAAATGCAGAATACTGCAGGAATTGTTTCCCTGTGGGGAAATGTGCCTCTGGAGCTGTGCCTTGCTAATCCCTCTGCACCTGACAGGCCTGCAGAAGCACCATGCCTCGCTCTGAGGAGCCATGGCATGGTCTGAGTATATCCCTGTGGCTGCTGATCTGCCCAGGGCCCTGGAATCACCCCATCCCTGCAGCACTGTTGGCTTCCATCATCACTGCATGAACGTGTGCCTGTGAGGGGACCATCAACCCCACTGCCGGATGGTCTCCTGCAACAGTCAATCCTGTCCCCTAAATGCTGCTGGCACCCTCCCTGGGTGTCCAGAGAAAGCCCAGCAGTGGGTGCTGGAGGGAAGCATGACCCCCACCACCACCAGGGCCACCAGGGCCATGCACAATCTCCAGGACTACTAGGAAGCATCTGAGGCAATACCTTGCCCACCTTGGGCACTGTGGGGGTGATGATCTGAGCACTGTCCCCAGTCCCCCACCCCAGTGCCTTGGGGATGTCAAAAAAAGGCTGTTTTCCTCTGCACCACTTTGGTGGGGTGCATGGGCTCCCATGCTTGCTGTGGGGGGTGTACCATGCATGCTGGGCTGTGCCAGAACACACACATGCATAGCTGCAGACAGTGCAATCCCAGTGCACTGGAATTACCTCAGTTAAACCAGCAAAACCAGTTGGAGTCTTGCCCTGTGAGGCCAGTCCAGTCCCGTAAGACCTGTGCACAGTCTGAACATAGGACTAAACCCAGTATAGTCCTGATGCAGGGCTTAACTCAGGACAACCCAAATATTGGATTATACCCCACAGCCCAGAAGGAGAATTAAATTCCACCCAGGAGGACAATTAAATCCAGTGCAGCCTAAATGTGTGGTTAAACTCAGCCCAGCCCAGGAGTGGGGCTGAACCCAGCTCAGCCATAATGTGAGGCAGGACCTAGCACAGGTCAAACATGTGGTTATGCCATGCTAATGTGGAGTTAAATTCGGCACAGCTCAGGAGTGGGGTTAACCCACAGCTCAACTCAAACACAGGGTTAACTTCAGCACAGTCCAGTCATGGGGTTACACAGTTCAAATGTGGGGCTAAACCAAAAGCAACCCTGCCATAAGGTTAACTCCAGCTCAGCCCAAACACAGTGATAACCCCAGCATTATCCAGGGAACCAGTTATCTCCACAGCCAGATACAATGCACATCTCCATCCAAACTAGACCAACCCCCTGGTGATACCCAGCTGACTACAGCCCCAGTGGTCTCCAAAGCCAAGCCCAAACCCCTCCATGTCCCAAGGGTAACCTCTTTCCTCTGTGGAGCCAGCAGCTGCCAGCTGTTTCTGGTGCCTGGGGTTGGGGGCCCCTACACACCCCAGCATGCCAGCAGCACCATGGAGATCAGGCTCTGCTCCTACCCCAGCTGGGAAACTCTCACCCCAACGCCCTGATTTCCACTCTACTCTGCTCCATCCTGCAGGAAGAAGTCTCTGGCTCCTGGCTGTAACTGCAGGCATCGGCAAGGGCCAAAAGAGCGAGGGCTCTGTTTAGCAGCCAGCAGCCCTGACACTGTGCCAGCTGGCAGCGCTTGCATTCTGAGGGAGGAGAGAAGGGGCGCCCCCCTCTCCATCCCCATCCCCACACTCCTCTCTCCAAAGCCACGTGCCAGAGACATTCCTAAAAATAATCTCCCGGCTGTAAAGACACCTACCAGTGCAGTAGCTGTAGTGCTGGTGGGTTTCTTTACAGCTTGGAGATTATTTTTAGAGTGGAGGCATGGAAGTTGGTGGGAGGGAGTGCTGCATCCCCACTGTCCTTGTCACATGGTTACAGGACAGGGATGAGCACAGTGATGGATCTGGGGACAGGGGTGGGACCTGCCAGCAGAGAGCTGGGCCGCCCTGTGATTACAGCAGGGTGGGAAAGGCTTTTCCTGTCCCAGGAACATTTTGGGATTTGGACCTTTTTCTGCTCCTTTTTTTCCTGCCCAGTATGGCAGAGCAGGTACCAGCCTGCAGCCTGCCCCCCCCCCCCCCACCCCGGGACCATCTGCACCTCCCAGAACAAAGTTCCCTCATAAGCTGGCTCTGGAGCTGATACAAGAGTGCATGTATCCATAAATGTAGGGGACAGACACACATGTACATACTTGTGAACACCCCAGGCACACCCAGCTCCCTTTGATGCTCCTCATGAACTCCAGCCTGGGGCTGGGAACTCTGATCAGGAGCAGGGCCCCACAGCATCCCCCATACATGATGCTCCCCCTGCCCTCCCCCTGCTCCAAAGATGGCCAGAGCCCAAGAGCCATCAGGCTCAGCTCCATCCCTGAGGCACGAAGGCGCATGGGTCAGCCAAAACGCAGCAGGGCCAAAATAAACAGCTCACCTTACACAAATGCTCCTCCAGCTAGCAATTTGCTGTCACTCCTTTTGCAAAACAAAATCCCTTTTGGGCAAGAGAAGGATTTCAGAAGTCATTAAGGACCACCTGGGCAGCCATATAAAGCCATCAGCAAGGGGTTGGCCTAATAAAGCCACCAGAAAAGGATGTCCTGTTAACCTCCTGTATACCACCAGCAGTGTCCCTGTGGGAGAGGGGCAGGGGGATGGAAATTGCAGACCCCCAACAATGTGTGATGTGGGGATAATGGTGCCAGTCTCCTTCACCTGATGGGATAACCATGACCTGTCTTCTCCAAGCTTGGAGTCAACCCTACCTGCTTTCATAGAATCATTGAATAATTAAGGTTGGAACAGACCTCTAAGGTCATCAAATATGCCACATGGAGGCGGCTCAGGGGTGGCAGCTGTCTACAAGGCACATGGCAGGAACAGAGGCTGGGGAAACACCTCACTGGGGTCAGCACCCATACCCCCATACCACACTTCTTCCCAAGTCAATCAGATGTCAATGCCCAAGCCAAAAGGAGATGGAAACATGGCAAAAAGTGGAAAGAAGGGAAAAACATGGAGGCTGTAGTACAGGGCCAGGGGATGGGGACTGAGCCTTGCCGAAGTTGAGAAGGTTGGAAAAACACCATCCAGCTCATTTTTGCTAGGGGAAAAAAACCCAGCCACGTTCTGAAAGATTAAGTGTGATTGTATCCAAGAGGGGGAAAGCAGGGCCATGCAGTGAGTGTGCTGACACATCTCCTTCCCCAGTGTTGGAGAGAAGCCTTAGCCCCACTCGAGGCCAGCTCTGTTTACAGGCTCCTATTGTCTCTCTTTTTAAATTTGGATTCCCCCCTCCAATGCTATAGTTCAGAATAAACAAAAGCAAGCAGCCTCTCACTCCAAACATTTCAGCCATCCCAAGCTTTCTCTGGAGGGGGGCTGCCCATGGAATTTTCCTCATCCAAAAGAATTTCGAAATGTTCCTGTTGCAGCCTGCTCTGACTGGAGGCCAGGACAGCTCTAAAATTCTTCATGAAATGCTTGAGCTGCCCTGTGCACTGCCACAGCTCTGGCTATGCCCCAAAGCTCCCCCCATGCACAGAGAGATCCTCTGGCCTGGCCAGAGGGGAACAGAGGCACATTCCAGCCTGCATAACTCCCCACAGCTCATCCCATTCACCTGAAGTGAGACAGCAGGCCTTGGTGAGGCTGGATTCTACTTTCCTATTTTAAGCTGCTGCTTCAGTTCTTATTGCTTATCCAGTCAGCAGTGCTGGTGCAAAGTACTTTGGTGCACTGGGGGGTGTGTGTGACAATGCACCCCAAGAAAATACAGTACTACCCTTTGCAGGCAGCATCTCCCTAGCACCAGGCAGAGGGGAGAGGGTGCAGCGGGTGCCAGAGCTCCTCCCAGGAGCAGTCAGTGGCACCTCGAGCACCAGGAGTGCTTTTTGCAGCAGTGATGCCTCTTCAGTGCTGCTGGGTGGCCACAGGGGCAGGCGGAGAAGGAAGGGATGGTGTGCTGGTACATCCCTGAGGATGGAGTGGGGGCACAGCACTGTACCCTGCACACCCCTGTTAGATGATGTGTGGAAGGGAGGACAAAATGTACTCCAGGATAAGCCAAATGCTGCGTGACGCCTAAATGTGCTGCTATTCCTTGGCGCACATTGTGCTGTCAGGGTATGCACCCTGGTCCCAGAAGAGGTGAACCAGAGACCCCCAACAGCTCTCTTGGCTTTGGCTGTGTACAGATATGAGGTGAAACCCATGAGACCCTGGCATAAGGCTGCCAGCACTGCTCCACCTGCTGGTAATGGGGGCACTGGAGGTAGATCCTCCAAAACTGGAAGGGGAAGAGCCCAGCTAAAAAGCCCCACAAAAAGCCAACAGTTGCATGAAGAAGTACCTAAAGCTCAGTCCAGCGTGGATTTGGACGTCAATGCAAGCCATTGGAGTGACTTGGCATGCTGATGTCCCTTGTCTGCTGCCCAGAATAGCCCCTGAATGGGTTTCACCACGTAGGTGGTCCTGTAGCCCAAAACACAACCTGACATGCTGGGGAACCCCCACATCCTCCCTCCCTTCTCCTGGGGAACATGCAAATTTTGGGGACTGCAACCCCTTGATGAGCATGCCGTCACCCCAGGAAGGCAAAACATTGCTGGTCCCTGCTGCATCTCCCACCCACAGCATCCCACCCTGGTGGGCACAGAGCCCTGTGCCACTGCAGCAGCACTGGCAGGGGAGAGATACCTCAGCTCCACGCCGGGATGGAATCTTGCTGTGGGACAGGGCTCTGCCGGGTGCCCCCGCTGCCTCTGCACCATCTCCCTGCACCGCCTCGTTGGGTTCTCCTCCTCCACGGAGGTTGCTCAGTGGTTTGGTGTGGGAGCAGTCCTACCCCCCCAACCCCAGCAGCCCCCTCCCCTATAAAGGGGCCAGGCAGCGGCTGTGTGGGGAGCAGAGTCCCCGACACAGCAGATGGGGTCTGTAAACTGAGGCTCCCCCAGGTGTGTTTGCCTTGGCCGGGGCTCAAGCCCGTCCAATTAGAGCTATAGAAAACATATCTCACAAAAAAACGAGGGGGAAAAAATAATCCTCTCCCCTGCGCTGGGGCCCAGGGTTTGGCTGGGTTTTCTCGGCAGGCCAAGCACAGGCGATGCAGGCTCTGCTGGCAGCAGCCCGGGGAGGGCGGGATGTTTGTGGATATTAAAATGCAGTCGTAAAGTAGAAGAAAAGGGCAGCCTTGTTTCAGAACGAGTCTCCTAGGCTTTCCCTTCTCCCGTCATGCTCGGCACCTGGACGGCAGCAAGACCAGCTCCTCCTTCCCACACCCCCCCCAGCCACCCCCAGCTCACCCAAGGGCTGAGGTACTGTCAGTGAGACCACATTCCTCACAGACTGAAACTCAGTGTCTCCAGAAGGGAGCAGATTTGGGAGGGTCCCCCTCTACAGCGACCCATATTGGGTCAACATTACAGCTGTGCTTCTATAAAACCCACCCCTGCACATCCCTTCCTTGTCACCCCTGCAGCTCTCTGCTTTCCCTTGTTCACTGCCCTGCCTACATGGAGCCAAGGCTGCCAGGCTCCAGCTGCTTGGCAGCAGCCACATGGCAACACCACTGGTACTCCACTGGTTCGCCTCTCTCTGCCTCCCTGCTGAAAATAAAGTAAGTTGGATGGTCTTTTGGTCAAGGCTTCAAATTATTCACAGGCACCCAACACCCTGTGCCCATGCAAAATAAGGGAGACATGGCAGATTCCCATTCCCAGGGACCCCACAAACCTCTGGAGAAGCCCTCTCCTTGGGATATCTCCCCAAATCCATCCCTGAAGCAGGATCCTGCCTCTCCACATCATCACCTCTGCCTCCATGCTGCTATGTCCAGCTCTGGAAAGTCATAGCAGGAGGTTGGGAAGCAGTTGCAGGCAATAACTCAGCAAGGGTGCCTCCATCCCGGCCCACCTGCTCAGCTGGAGATGCCCAGCACACATCTGGCTTCACCACTGCCTTCTGTCCCCCTTCCCAGCTTAGTAAGGAGGGGACTTTGGGCTGTGAGCCTGGAAGGCCCCCCACCCCCATCCATCCCCGCCCCCATCCCTCTCCCTTTGCCCTGTACAGGCTCTCCAAGCCCCCGTCCCCCTGCCCCACGGGGATCCGAGGCACATCATATCCCCAGCCACGGCCCAAATGACTAACACCCCGGCAAGCGAACCGGGTGCCGTCGGGGTGAGCAGGGCCTGTCTCTTGGCCACGCTCCCTCCCCGCAGTGGTGAAATCACGTCTGGAGAAAGCCCGGGGAGTGAGGCGCCGGGGCCCCCCCGCTGCTTCCCAGCGAGGATGCTTGCTCCCTGCCTGCTGGCCGGCGGCCCCCGCTCTGCAAACCCCACATTCCAGCAGAGGGGTGCTCCAGGCATGCAGCCTGCAGCAGAGCCTCATACCTCATCTCCTCCTCCTCACTCCGGATCCCATAGCGGCATCCCAGCTGTGGAAGTGGCTGTGAGATATGGAAACGCAGCAGCGAGCCCCAGATGCTCGTAAAAGTGCTCCCGGGGAGTGGGCAGGAACCTCTAATCTCCCTGTAACTTCTGTAAACCCGCCAGAGGCTGGGGGGGCAATCGGGAGGTGGATGGGTTGGAGGAGGTACCCCTCTCGCTGACAAACACCCCCCCCTGCCCCCCGGCCACGGCAGAGCAAGCTGGCTCATGGAAGGAGCTGGTGGATCGGGGTGCCTGGAACCAGCCCTGGGCAGCACCAGAAGGGGACAGCGAGGGACGGGCCACCGGCACTCGGCCTCGACCTGTCACACGGCACGTGTCGGCTACGACGGGGCGTGACTAACGCGGCTCTGGGAGTGCCTCCGCCGGCACGGGAGCGTGGCTCCGGGTTAGGGTTTAATTATCTGCCTTCCTCCGCAGCCCATGCTCTCCGCTCCCTAAACCGCCACAGGGACCCCTGGAATGTCGTCCATCCCCCGCTGGCCGGGGCTGCTGGCATGGAATGAGCAGGGTTGCGGCGGGGAGCTGGCTGGGAGCATGCCGAGGCTGCAGCTGGGGGCTATAAAAAACACGGCTGTGGTATGCAGCGAGGCACTGAGAGGGGAATAAAATAAAATCAGGTGGTGGATGAGTCGGGTGCTTGCTTCTGCACCAGGTCTGGCGATGGTGCTGCTCCCCATCACCCCTTCCCTGCTCCCTGCCTGGCTGACTCCCGGTGAGGCTGGGGCAGAGTGGAGAGCTGGGATTTGGCAAAAGGTGGAAGACGCAGGGTTGTTTTGGTGGGGAGTGGAGGGGGGTCAAGGCTGGGGAAACAATCGCTGGCTCTTGTACATGGGCTCCTACCCAGGATGGAAGCATTGCAGCCACCCCTTGTCCAGCTCAGAGACGCCTGATCCAGGCACTCAGACTTCTGGCAGCTCGCACCGGAGGATTAACCATGTGCTGATGGATGGCCAGAGCTGCTTTTGCCAGGAGGAAACCCCACCATCCCCCAGCACCCAGATCCTCGTGGGACCTCATCCAGAGGGGACAGTAACACCACAAGCTGGGTGCAGAGAGGGCTCCCCTCAGGCCAACAGGGCATGTCCCTTGCCCACGGACATGCCATGTTTGCACAAGTCTGAGCAGGGGAAGGTCAGATTAATTTTAAACCTGAATAAACAAGGAAAGAAGGCAATGCCAGAGCTCGCCCTTCTCAGTAGGGATGCCCAAAAGCAGAGTACAAGCACCTGCAGCACAGCTCTGCCCTGCCCAGGGGTTCACATTCCCCTAAGAGAGCTGGAACAGACCCACAACCAGGGGCCTCCCTTTTCCACAAGGAGCTCCCAGCTGAGTCAGTGTTGACAGCAGGGAGAGCAGCTTCTGCTTGATTCTGCAAGATTCCTCTGGTCTCCACAGGGAAGCATGCACCCTGGGACCCCCATCCCACTGGGAACAGCACCAGGGCTCGCCTGCTCCCTGGCCACAATGCACAATGTGGTCTTGGGAATGAACAAGGAGGAGAAAAGAAAATAGTAAAATTGTTTGTAAGTCAAGAGGAAAATGAAAAAAAAAAAAGAAGTTTGTGTTTTTCATGCCAAAAGGAAAATGAAAACCAAAACATTTTGTTCTAAATGATAGGCCTTGTTTAGTTTTCAGTGGTTTTACTTTTTAAAAAAGGTTTGAGTTGAATCAAGCTAAATTTATCTTCCAAACATTACCTTGGGGCAGGGAATAAAATAAATTGGAAAGAAAGAAAGAAAAAAAAGAATAAATCAAAACATTTCATTTGGAAAATGTCAAGAGCAAAATGCGACGGCTTTTCCAGCCTGGGAGAACCGCAGCCGGGCGCTGAACCCAGCCTCAGTTCACAACTTGTGATGGGCCCCCCCGAAGCAACTTTTTTTCCTGAAAAATAAAGCAACTGCTGTGCCAGTTGATGGCTGGCATGGCTTGTGCCCTGGTGCCTGGGTCCCATCAGGGATGCCCCCACTGCCCATGCCAGTCCCCAGGACCTGCTGCAGCATGGAGAGGCCCTGTTACAATCAGCAGCCATGCGCATGAGCTGAATCTGAGCTGAGCTGCTCTCCAAAACTTCTCTTTAAATGTCTTTTCTATTAGGTCAGCATTCCTGCGTTGCCCAGGGAAGGTGGTTACGGCCAGCAGCCCAGCACACAGGCTCCTCGGTGCTTGCTGCTGGCTGTCCGACAGTGAGCAGCCTGCCCACGCTATTAAATTACTGAGAAAAATGGATCGTTTCACCAAAAATTAGGTGCAGGATCCTCTCACACAGTGGCAAGGCGAGCTGGTAGTTGGAAATTCATAGAGCTGGCAGCAAATGCTGCCTCTGGCTCTGCTCCACCCTCCTCTGGTTGTGGTGAGGGATGGTAGAAAGGCATTTGCTGCCATCCCTGAAATGCTGCTGCTGGTGGAGATGCAGCAGTCTCGTCGCCAGCAGCAATGTGAGGTCCCCCACATATCCTTGCAGGGTTAAATGCAGCTGCACAGTCCCTCTGACCTTGACAAGTGAGGAAAATAGGTGAAAAAAGCTCTCAGAGACCTTTCTAGGCACTGGAGGAAGAAAGTTCTCCATGCACGGCTCACCATCAAGCACCTTACTGAGGGGGACATGTCCGATGGGCACATAGTTTGGGGATGCAGCAGGACATGCTGCCCCATCACCATCCCATTCTTAGAGCAGCACCACAGGGGTGCTTCCCCACAGACCTTGCCTTGCTCAAGTCCTTCATCTATCCATCATCCATCTCAGGCTCAGCGTAAGTACCACAGCTGCTCCACCTGCTCCACCTAACCATCCTCCCGGACTACTCCAAGCCCAAGCCTCTGTGCCCTGCTGAACTGAGCTCTCCAAGGCATCTCCAGGCCAAACCACCCAGCTTCAGGAGCTGACAAAGAACCGAGTGCATATCTGCAAACTCCAGTTGGGAAAGAGGAATGTGGATGTGCAGCAGATCAAGAGCTGTGTCAACAAGATACTCTGAGAGACCAGTCCCTCACACTGACTGCTCCCTGTGCCAGCACAGGAAATGGAGGCACTCATCTTCCTTGCTATGTACACTGTTTTTTGGATGCTGGGGTGCAAGGACTGTGGGCACAGTCCCAGCTGGAGAGGGGAAATGGAGCTAGGCACAGGATCAGGGAGGCCAGAGAAAACGGATGCCTCCCCTGGCACAGCCATGCTCCAGTCATGAAGCTGCAAAACTCAAAGCCAGGATGGGGTGGAGCAGCCTCAAGGGGGCCATAAAACAGCCCAGCGGGAGCCTTGCAGGAGCTAAAAAAATTCAAAAGCAGCCAAAGCACTGAGGAACCCCTGGGGTCATGTGTTGGCCCTTGCAAGACAAGGATGGAGCAATAGCTGGTTGGGTCCACCAGCTCCTCCTAAGCCTTGAGGCCTCAGGCAAAACTCATGGAAAGCAAAGACTCCTGCAGACCTCCCAGCAGCCGGAGGCTGGCCCTGGCCCTGTAAGGAAGTCTGGAGAGGTGCCAGCTGGCCTGGGCACCCTGAGTGACAGCAGCTTTTGCAAAACCACACCAGGCCACTGGGCCAGGCCATCCCTGGAGACCTTTGCAGGGCCGTTGCAGCACAGCTGTTGTGAGCTCTGTCGCAACACTGGCATGGCACTGGGCTGGACCACAATGAAGACTCTTCATGACAGCCCTTTCTGGTTTTCCCTATCTATTATTGCAGGAAGGTAAGGGCTGAACTGTGCCTTTCAGGATGTTACTGAATACAAAAGGCACTGATACCCATGCGAGCCTTCATCAAAAAGAGGCTGGTGATGTGCCTTTGGGACTATTGGTCTGGCTAGGATGAAAGCCTTCTGTCCCAAAGGAAGGGGATGGTGAAAGCATAGGAAGGCGAAGGAAACAGCTGGACAGGCACAGCCACACCAGCCTGGGGGCTCCAGGGATGCTGTGCCAGCCCTACTGCCTCCCACGTGCTCTTCTGTGAGGACATCCACACCCCTTAGGCTGCCAGCAGGATGGCAGGCAGCAGCCCCAAGCCCTGTCTGGAGCTCCCCAAGGTGGGACAACACTTAGCTACAGCTGAGCACAACACTCCTCAAAGTCAACGGATCAGAAGACCCTCCCAAAACAGCCACAAAGATGATGGTCCACCAAAACTGTAAGCTTCTTCCTTCCCTTCTTCCCCTCAGTGTGTCATCAGCACTGGCTTCTCAACAAGGGTTGGAATGCCTTGTTTTCACTTTGGGAGGTGAAATAAACCAGAAGATGCCCAAATGATTTTCCTTCCACCATAAGGATTTCATTAGATGGTGGAGCCCTGAACTTTCCCACCTCTCCCTATATGGCAATCTCTGCAGGTCCATAACAATTTTCATTATGCAGTTTCTATTTTGGCTGTCTCCATACTGAGAGGAATGGACCAGAGCTGAGCAGTCTCTGGGGAGCAGCCCCAGGCTGATTTTCAAAGTGCTTTCAGCATCCTCCCTTCTGGCCAATGCAGTCTTGTCTGCATGCAGGCCATCGCCACCTGCATGGGACAGCCCCATGTCGAACTATGTCAGATCTCCTGAAGTCCCTCCAGCCTCTTTGTCCTCTCCAAAAGCATCTTTAGACAACATGTATGAGCAGGTAGATGTGATCTTCCCCTGCCCAGACTCTTCCAAAATTCCTCAAAAGACTTTTCAGCAATGACCAAAGCCTGCTGCAGCAAGCCCAAGCTGTGCTGATCAGATGTGACCAATGTGACCTCAGTGAGCAGTCCTGGTAAGACAGAGGCAAATCAGTTCTTGACAGATTTCTTGTCCCTCTTTTCCTGGATGCCCCCAACTCAAACACCAGAGTAGAAGGAGCATTTTTTTTGCCATGTCTCAGACTAATACCACTAGAGAGAAGGAATTGCACATTCCAGCCCAGCCATCCACCTGTACTGGAGAGCTTGACAGATGCTCCAGGGGCTGCAGGTGCTGTGACCTTTCAAAAGAGCCCAAAGCTCACCCCATCCCACTGCCATGCCAGGGTGACTCAGAGACCTGGGAAGCAGTCAAACTTGAGAGATAATTCCTATTTACACACTGATCCCTGGAAATGTGCTACTAATCTCCAGAGGAATTTTCCTTTTTCCACAGAAATAGTCCATGAAAGTCTGGCTATTGGAGAAGACTCAACCACAACTGCAAGGTTATCTGTGCCCTTCCCTATTTTCATAACGTGGATGGGAGAAGAAAACCATCACTGGGAGGTGCAGAGAGATTTGCTGGTAGAAACTCAGGTCATAAGGTCGTGGCATCCCCCGCCAGAGAGATTTGGTGATTTTCACACATGCAATGCTGTTGTAACCACAGGAACACTTTGAAAAACCAAAAACTCTCTAAACATCCCAGCAAGCCAACTCAGACATCCCAGAGCTAATCCCTTATGCTGGCATTGTATCAGCATCCCAAATGCTGTTGAAGATCCTGTGTGTTGCCTATAGGGAAGAGCTCTCATACCATCCAAGCTCTGCCCTTGACTACATCTTGGGCAGGGGCAGAGCCACCCTCTTTTATGCCTAAACAAGAGGAGGGGAAAGAAGCTGTGAGAGATGCCAAAATTATCCAAAGGGAGAAAAGCAGAGACACAAGCCTGCACCTGCCCCTCCCATGGGAAACATGTCGCAGGGGGTTTTCCTCCAGAGCCAAACCCGCGGGAGAAGAGGAGGCAAGAATCCTTTGGCTTCCTTAACCTAACAAGGAAGCTATAAATATAGTAGGGTAAACACTGGAGAGGGAGAAGAGGTCTTGAACTAAAAGCACAATGTTGGCAAAAACCCACAGGGGAATAAGCTCTCCAGGAACGCATTCGACAGGAAACCAGAGGGAGGTTGAGGCCTGTGTGAGCAGGAAGAGCCTGGAGTTGCCTTTGAACAAGAACAGAGTGGAAATAAATGGTTTAAACTGAGTGCTCAGCTAGTTCATGGCAGGTGAGGATGCCATGTACTGTTGCCATCCATGAGGGTTTCCCCATTCAGGAAGGTCCAGGTGAGCTGTGTGAGAAGGGCAGGAGAGGCAGGACACCTTCATGTGTGGGCTGCAGCTGTGGGCCACCTTGATGCCCACCCAGCATGACAGCTTCTGATAAGCCCAGCAGCTGCAAAGGGGAACTGCTGCTGCTGCCACGATCAAAATGGCAGGGAGACTCACTGCGCCATGAGTCATTCATTCATCCTTCACAAACAGGGCCTGCACTTGGCCAAGCATCCTCCTCCCCCCGCTGCTGGGACAGGGAAAAAATGGCTTATTAGATATAATCAAGTCAAGTTTTCCCCTCCCTATGAGGTTCCTCTTCCTGGAATAGGAAGCACAAGACCAGAGCTCCTTTTCTTCCACTTTCCTGCAGGCTCTGCCATTAGCAGCATCCTCCAGGGAGCCCTCCCCACCACCCTACTGAACCCCACATACCCTGTTCACCCACTACTGGTGACATCCAGCCCTGAGCACAACCCTGGTGTCACCAGTTTGACTCTGTGCCCCACCTCCAGTCCCACTTTGGCTGCCAAGGTCGGTTTGCAGCTCTCTGGAGAGCACATATTGCCCATTTCATTTCTGCCCAAAAAGTACCACATTGGTAGGGCAGAGGGTGATGAGGGAGCATTGTGGCCATATCTCATCCTTGTCCCTAACACAGGAGGGCCTCCACCAGCTCCCTGTGAAGATCCTTTCCCTGTGCCCAGTTGCCCAGTGCAACTGGGGCAAGAGGCTGAAACATACCATTGTCACTGCACATGCTGTAATTAACCTCGCTGAGACCTCCCACCTGTAAACAGGTAGAGTGGAAACATGCCACCTCCTCCTGCAAACACAACAGCCAGACATGGGGCAGTCACCTCCTGGCACACAAGGCACTTAGGCAGCTCCAGAAGTCTCAGCTCTGGCTATGCCACCAATGCCAGCCAGTCGAAAACCATTTTATGTGCAAGGTAACACATCTGTGAGCTGCTGCAGCGCTGGGTTTCTTCCCATCCATGGGGACCAAGCACAAGGTACCCTCAGGCCCCATCACAGTGGGGTCACAGTTGCTGACAGCGATGTCCAAGCCCTGTGCTCAAGCCCTGTGGACACCTCTGACAGCCTTCACCAGCCCAGAGGCAGAGCTCGGAGGGGACCTTGTGGATGACACAGCCAGCCTGTGAGGGTGGTGGTGAGCACAGCCCAGGGCTGGCCACTCATCGGGACTGGCACGGGACAGAGAAGCTGGGATTGACAGACACAGAATCCTGGGGCAAGGAGGGACAAGGCAAGCAGAGCCCTGCCAGCACCCGCACATGGGAAAGCGCCTCTCTCAGCGCCTCTCCTAATTGGGAACAGCTTTTCCCTGGACCCCCCAGGAGAAGAGGGAGCCCTGCCAGGGGGGCGCTTTGCCTGACATTCCAGTCTTTCTTCAGAAAGCTCCCTCAGAGACAGTAGAGGTGTCCAAATCGGGAATGGTACGGGGTGGTCTGTGGAGGCTGGGGAAGAGGCTGAAACATACCAGCCCAGGAACATCAATCCCCCGAGCATCCCCGGGCAAGGCGGAGGCGCGGAGGGCGGAGAAGGGGGAGCAGCACTGGGAGCTCACAGGCAGCCGGGACGGACCGGGAGGGCAAATCCCTGGCAGCTGCTTTGTGAGGGGACACAGACACACAGACATCCACACACACCCGCACAACTTTCTCCACCCGGGCAGCAAACAGCTCCGGGAGCTGCCTAATCGCAGCCGCGCGTCCCTCACCGCGAAGTCGGGGCGGCGGCGACTCGCTCCCCTCGCGGGCTGGGGACCGGGGAACTGTTCCCTACCTTCCTGTGTGGCGCCGCGGCTATGTGTCCATGGCGCTAGCGGAGCGGGAGCCGGGCCGGGAGCGGGAGCGGGGCCGGGAGCGGGGCACCCACACCGGGCTGGCTGGGGCCAGTAGCGCAGGCGGTGCGAAGCCGCCGGGGCTGCCGCCGCCGCTCCATTGGAGCAGGGCTCTGCCAATCTGCCGCCACCAGCCCGGGACGCTTCCTGCCTTTGAGCCGCCCCCCGGACCGGGAGGGATCCAAACCCGCGGCCCACCGCTTGCCCGGGATTCGCGGTCCCCCTGGGGCTCCCCGTCACAGTCTGGAGCGCTGGGATGGGGATCCCACCGTGGCGCACGGATGTGCGGTGCCCTGCGCAGCGCGGGTGTCCCCCTGAGGCTCAGGAACCCCCCGAGAGTGCACAACCCTCCCCGGTGCTCTCGGAGGTCGGCATTCACCAATCATGCCTGCCCGCATCCCTGCATCCTGCAGGAGTGGAGGCAGGCAGGTCCTGCCTGTGACTCAGTTTCCCTTGCCCCTAGGCGGGCCATTTCTTTGGGGTTTATTATTGTGGTGGTTTATGTGATGGGGAGCATGCCTGGTGAAATCTGGCCGCGGGGTTTGCGTCCCTGAGTTGAAGAAAAGGCTCGTTCTTCCTTGCAGCTTGTGATGTGTGTTTTCATCCCTCTTTTGCAGGACGCATCCAACACCCAAGCTGCTTTCCCTTGGAAATGGGTTTGATTTGCCATTTATTGCAGTAAAAATTCTCAAGAGGAAAAAGATTTGTTGGAAGTGTGCAACAGGAAACCAGCTGGTGAAGACCCACTGGGAACTTTCCTCTCCGGTGGCACCTGAGGCCAGGTCTGGTTTGGGGTTTCCCCATGTGATGCCATCAAGGCTGGCACTGCTAGAGCCCTGGGATGGACCCAGTATTTCCCTCCCCACATTGTCTCTACCTGTGCAGAGATAATGGCCACATATTCCAGGTGTGTGCAGCACGCATATAGCACTTTCCCTGCAAAAATAGAAGGCTCTCTAGGCTGGCAGGAGTGAACAGGGTCATAGATGCCTTCTGCAACCCTACAGTGACAAACTGATCCTTGCCATATCCAGGCATATCCTTGAACCCCTGAACGCCTGAACCCCTGAACCCAGAGTAACGAAAGATTACCTGCTCTTGTCCAAACCTATCTCTTCAACATCACAAAAACATGCCCATGAGCTATCTCAGCTCCTGTGTATTCATATGATACTAAACTAGTGTTTTCCTTCATCCCAGCTCTCCCATGCAACCCCACCATATCAGACTTTGGGAGAGGTGGAGGCTGTGTGTGGGGTGAGCAGTTCCTATACTGGCTCCTGGCTGCACTGTGAGTGTTGAGATCAGCCACGGTTGAGGCTTGGTGCTCACATCGCCCAAGGAACAGCCCAATGTGGCACATCTGCTTGTGGCTGAGGCTGCTGCCTCACCAGCCACACGTGGCCAGATCCATCTCACCTGCACTATAAGAGCTGGGGATGTGCCAAGGCTCGGGATGTTCCTGCTTGAGTCAGCTCACATGGCCTTTCAGGTGCTTTGCAGATGGGGTCTGGTTCCACCAGCCTGCTCACATCTTCCCTCAGTTAGTGACTCAGGTGGATTTGGGAGCCTGGTGATGTAGGAGAGGCTGGTCCTGGGCAGAGAGAAATTTCCTCCATCCAGCTCCCTTTCCCACCTCCTGATGCTGCTCTGCTCTCTGCAGCCTACGTGAGCTTAGGGACACTGAGCATCTTCTAGGATTGGCCAGCTCCTCTGGAAGGAGCAGAGTTGGACAGGCTGCAGCACGCATTTGGCCCTGGGAGCAGACCCTGAGCTTTCCTCAATGCCTCGTGGTGCTCGCAGTGCACCGAGAGCTGGGCTGCTTGGCGCCACTGCTGGCCGGGAGCCACACGCTGCTTTCTCCGCTGCTGCAGTGCTGGAAAGCTGAACCGAGCCCAGCACCTGGGGAAACCCCCAGCTCTGCAGGGCTGGGGCAACCCTTGGGGGTGGGAATCTGAGAACAGAACCTGATTTGGAGGGGTGTCTGTGCAGGAGGTTGGAGCTGGCACTGTCAGTGGCGTGCTGGGAGGAGGGATGTAGTGGGATCTGGACTGTGTTGGGCCACCAGCTCTGAGCAGAGCTAGAGACTTGCAATGTTGCATGAAGAAGGAAGAGGTTTGACAGTGATGTAGGGTCTGCTGGATGAGCAGGGCACTTAATGGGGCTGCATGCACTGGGGGGTCCTTGGGGCAGGACATCCCTGGCACAGGGCAGCTCTGACATTGCAGCTCTTCCTCTGCTCCATCCTCAGGCTTAGATGAGGATCATGGGCTTCACACACCTCCTAGCTTCTCCTTTCTGCTATGGCAAAAGGACATGTTCAGGCTGTTTGCAGCATCCTGTCCAACAGCTGGTCTCCCTCTCAGCGGCCCAAAAGGACTAAATTTAGGGACCAGAGGGTCCCTTTCCCTTTACTCTTGAGCAGAGAGGAAGCTGACAGCTCTTGTCCAGGCAGATCAAGGCTTGGGCATGTGAGCAGATGTCTGGGGGTTAAATTACACTACCACAAATCCATGCAGGACAAGCTGAACTGGGCCATAAGAGCTGTGTGCTGCCCTCCCTCCCTGTCCGCAGCTTTGCCTTACTCGCTGCTGCTATGTGCTCAAAGATGCTTCCTTCCCAGAAGGAAGCAGTCACATCCCTGAACTGGGCTCCCATGTGCTAGGCTAGGTGAAGAGATTAAGAGGTTTGGGATCATGAGTTTGAGACCTGGAGCTGGGCCAGATTTGAAGTGAGTTGTGTCATGCTGATGTGCAAGTGCCCTGTCATGATGATATGCTGAGGGATGGGGACGCTGGTCCTCAGCCGTGCTGGCTGAGTTAGCACTTGCTGGATTTCTGCCTGTATGATGTGAGGGGAGCAGATGGATGGAAGAGGACTATGGGGACTGGAGATGGGTACATCTGAAATCTGTGGTGTCCTCTCACGGTTTCTGTGCAGAGGGGACTGCCACAGGATGTGTCTCCTCATGAGCAGGCCTGGCTGATGGTGTGAAGCCTCTCCCAGTACCCATTTCAGAGCTGCCTGTCTGAGGATGATCTAAAACCCTGCAGCCTGGGCAAGGATGGGGCACACACATGCCCTGGAAGCCAACCCCAGTGACTGTTCCTGACATCCTAGAAACACAGGTGATCATTCCAGAGGTGCAGGTGCCTGCTGGATGCAGGGCATCTTGGGGCAATGGGGCTGTGCCCTTCAGCACCACCCTATTTGCCTTGTGTGGAACTTGCCCTATGAAGCCTCCTGCTCAGTGGCTTTGCTCTGGCTGGCTTGGCACGTGTCCAGGCTCTGGCTGACGTGCTGTGGGCATGGCCCCGTCTGAAGTGCAGGCTTGTTGTGTGTTTATCCTGGCCAGCCTGAGGTGTACAGGAAACCAGAGAGCTCTGCTGCCTGGCTATCACTTTATTTATTATGGTCACAGTTTGGGCTGCCCACACCGTGAAATTAAGGTAGCAAAAACCCCAAGTGCTGCAGCACAGTTCCTGCCCTACCAGCCCTGCTCTGCTCTGATTCACACTGCTATTCTGGAGCTGGGAGTAATCCTGTCCTGGAGCGAGATGGCAGGATGCTTGGTGCTGTGCAAAGATCATCCCGTCCAAGAGTAGGGTGACTTTTCCCAGATGTGTCCAGCCACACTGTACCAGGAAAAATTGCTGATGGATACCCAGACCAATGTCACATCACAGTCATTACCTGTGCTAACACCTGGTTGTCCCAGTCTGGTTACATCTTCTCTGGCTCTTCACTTCTGCTCTGCAAAACAACAGTGAACATTGCCCTAGATCTGCACTGCTGCTGCTCCAGGGATTTTCATCCATCTCACCCTGAAAGGAGGTGTGAGGAACACTGCCCAGCTGCCACTGCAGTGTGCAGAGCCTGGGCTCACTCTTTGGACCCCAGGTTTTTGTTGCCTGTGGCCATCAGCTTCACACAGCCTGTTCCATCCCTGCTGCCATGACAGGTCCTCACTCTAGAGAGGACAGCACGGTGGTGACTCTAGCTGCTTTAAGGGTGGAGGCCGCTGAGGACTGGGAATCCCTCCATGTGGGGTTGGGAACAGATGCCTGTCTGGGGACTTGAGCCATCCCAGCTGCTCCCACCACTGTGCAGTGCAAGCAGCTGGGAGGCACTATGTGAAGAACTGCATATTGAGAGACACGGGTGAACTTGCAGCTCAGGAGTGAAGCAGAGAGAGGAGACTTACGCACATGGCTGTTTACAGGGACTGCCCTCCTGCCAGGGCCTGACTGGCAGCAACAAGGGCTGGGCTGGCAGGGCAAGAGTGCAGTCCAAAACCACCAGCCAGCAACCTGGGAACATGAAACAAAACCTCCCGGCCCTCAGAGGGCTCCTGGTCCCCACAGGGTCACATGGCTTGCTGGATTGCATTGCTATTAAAGGGAGAAAGTGCTAGAAAGCTGATAAACAGGGGAAAGCGAGCCAGCACCTGAAACCATAGACAACTTGGCAGCCCTTCTCCCAAAACAGACAGCTGGGTGCTGGAGCCTGCTAAACAAGACTCAACACTTGGTCTGAAATCATTGACACAGTGTTTTGAGCCACAGAGAGTTAAATCTATGAAGGGGAGAGAGACATTTGCCTTTTAAGGAAGATTTTAAGAGCTTGATATTAATTTCTTGACTCTATTAGTAAAATAGAGTCAAGGCAGATATTCACTGAAGCACCATGGCAAAATTTGAGTATGACTTTTTGAAGGCATTAAATTTACAGGGTGAGATAGCAAGCAAAAACCAGCTAACCAAGCCAGAGATGTGGAACATGAGAATTTATTTGCAAATGAAAAATGGGAATGTTCTGGAGGGTGGATTTCTCTCCTGGCTCTGTGCAGCATCTCCCTGGTGCCAGCCCTCAGCATCTGGGTGTTGCCCATGGGAAGCTTGGCTACTTCCCAAAGCCCTTAGTGGCTGTGTGCAGGCTGTCTTTTGGTTGTTCAGAGCCAGGGGTATACCAGTCACATTCCTGCTCCTCAGTCTCATGGTAGAATAACTATTCATCTCTCCAGCAAATCTCAGCAGAGCTGAGATGCTGCTGATCTTGCTGATGCAGCCGTTCCTGGTACCTGCTGACATTTGTGAATCTGTGCAGGATGGGGCCTCTCCTTCAGCACCTGCCCCTGGAGGCTGTTCCTGGTTTGTGGCTTGCAAGGGATGGGAAAGGTCTTTATGTTTTATAGGAAAAGTCCCATTTTTCCCTCCACAAGCCCAGATCCACGCCTTTGGAATGGGGGTGATGCTATGGCATGGAACAGAGTTGGGAAATAGGGATAAGATGGGGGGAGACTGAGAACTCGGTGGTGAAAACCCTCTGCCATGTAGGATCCCCTGCTCCATCAACACTGAAGGAGGCGGCTTACCTCGGGGACGGGCGCGGGGCTGATGTGTGCACATCCCGACGGGATCAGCCGCCCCCAAGCTGGACCACGGTGTGCTCAGCTAGGGCTGGGCGGCTGCGGGGGGAGAGAGAACAGTCCCCAGCGAGGCCCGGATGCAGGCATTCTTCCCGGCCGCACTGCTCGGGCTGCGGCTGCCCTCTCCTGGCTGCCGAGCAGGGCTGAGCTTCACTTCCCGGGCAGCATCCGCCTCCTCTGGGCTCCCAGAGTGCTGCAGACCGGCGGCTCGCATCCTTCTGTCCCCTTTACCTGCCCCACAGGACCGTTAGTACCCAGCAACTCAGACCTATCAAACTGGATCTTTCCTGGGCGTTGTGTGACCCCACTTTTACTGCTGAGAAAGTCATGGCAGGGGAGAGGACAGCATCAGGCTTCAAGGGGCCAAATGCTCTTCCTTATACTTGATGACAAAAAGCGCTGGGATACCTAATGCCAGGGATCTCATAGAATCACAGAATGGTTTGGGGTGAAAGAGAGTTTAAAGATTACTTTATTGCAGCAGCCCCCTGCCCTGGCAAGGTCACCTTTCACTAGGCCAGGGGTTCAAAGCTCATCCCACCTGGGCTTGAACACTTCCAAGGGTGGGACTTGCACAACTTCACTGGGTAACCTGTTCCAGTGCCTCACCACCGTCACAGTAAAAAAGATTTCTTTCTGACATCTAATATAGATCTCTATTTTAGTTTTAGAATCATTCTCCCTTACCCTATCTGCCTTTGTGAAAATTCCCTCTTTTTATAAGCCAAGCTCCCTTTAGGCAGTGATGTCACGATGGCTTGTTCTGCAGAAGGTAACAGGTACATGTCTCCGCCATGCTCCAGGTCTCCTGGTTCCATGGTGCTCAGGGGCCCAATACTGCTCAGGGGTGCAGTGGAACCTTGAAACAGTCAGAGCTTTGGGGACATCTGTTAGGAGTTTTTATTCTGAGAAAACAAAACAAAACCAAACCACACACCAAAAAAAAAAAAAAAAAAAAAAAAAACCCACCAAAAAAAAAAAAATAAAACCAAAAAAAACCACAACCCCCCCCAAAAAAAAAACCAAAAAAAAAACCCCCAAAAAAAACCTCTGAAAAGCCAAATTTTTGGAAGTGAAAAATCAGGAAAAGCACGGTGGGAAGGGCAGTGGTGCTGTGTGGACTGTGTCAGGTGTAATTCTTGTCCCAGACAGAACAGGAACATGCTGAGGTTCAGGGACAGGTAGGCAGCACAGAGGATGTGTGTGAGACAGATTTCCTGAGAAGGGCCGAGTCACACCTCATCCTCATTCAGGATTTTTAATTTTGCTGGTATATCCTCCAAGAAGTTCCTTCAGGCAACAGCTTTCGAACCTTGAAAAAGAGAAAAGCATCCAATTTGACCATTTTGTTTCAAGCTGCTGTTGCTGCTCCATGTGGCTCCAAGCAGAGTGGGACACCTGGGAGAGAAGGAACATAACAGCTGAAGATAACAGCATAACCTCTGCCTCTGTGGCACAGAGTCATGAGAAGATGAGGGTCTTGAGGTTAGAGGCACCAGGAAAAAAGTGGAATTTAATATTTAACAGCAAGCATCCCTTGAGCTAAATGGCCTAAATGAAGAACAGACCACCCATACAAGAAAGGGAGCAACAGCCACCCCTGCACCGGGGGGAGATACTGTGGGCTGGGGATTCATGTGAGACACTAGGAAAATCTGGTGTTTCCCTGTGTGTCAATGGGTTCACACCTGCTGCCCATGAGAAATGACACCTGTGGAGCAGAGGGTGCCACTTGAGTGGCAAGAGCAGCAAGGCAGGGCTGTACACAGGGAGGAGGGGGAGCAGTAGGGCAGATGAAGAAGTCTGTGACCAGAAAAGAGGGATTTATGCAGTATGTCAAAAGCCACTGTCTCAAGTAAGTCCCTGGAATATAGGTCATTGCTGGAAGCTGGTCTGGGCCTCTTTCTTGGAATCAGGATGAGAGGGTGATGTGAGAGAGGGGGAAACATCTCTCCTTTTGGGATGTGTCTGTCCCTCATGGAGGGGCTGCATGAGCTGCTCCAGGGCAGAGCACCTGCTGCAGCTGCCAGGGAGTGTCACCGAGGCGAGGGTCCCTGCAAACACCTCACAGCAGGGTGGCATTGTTAGTAAATCCATGTCTGCTCGGGATGTCCTAGAGGCCCGGTGGTAGCCAAGAGCGCAGCCTGGGTCTGTTGGGTGCATTTGCTCGATTTGGAGGATCCTTGCAGCGCTCCCAGAACAGCCGTGCGAGGGCAGCACAGACCGCCGAGAGCAGGAGCAGGAGCAGCAGTAGGAGAAGGAGGAGGAGGAGCAGCAGCAGCAGCAGCAGCAGCAGCAAGAGCAGACCAGAGCCTGCACTCCTGCTTGCCAGCAATTCTCTGCACAGGTCCTCTAGGACCTTGCCCCTTGCCCCGTGCCCCGTGCTCCCTCCCCGCAGCAGGCCAGGGCTTGCTCAGATTGAGTGGAGCTGCTGCAAGCTGCTGCTGGGTGAGGAAACATTTTATCTCATTTCTCCGTGGTGGGTGAGGTGCAGCGACCATCCTGGCTGGGTGCACATTGCTCCAGGTGTATGTCATCTGCCTCAGGCTATGTGAATCCTGCTCATCCACTGGGGAAATCGGCTTGAAAATGGGAAAAGACACGAGAAAACAAAGTCAGCTTTTTGGGATCTTCATGGAGAGCCCTGATCACTCAGAATTTGCCCTGTACACCAAGAGGCCATGTCTCTGCATGACACTGGGGACAGGGACTGAAAGTTTTTGCCAATTTCATGCTTCCTCAGAGCCCTGTGGAGGGAGGAGAGGATGCCCACAATGCTCCAGTGTGACAAAGACCATCTTTGCTCCTACAGGGGATGGGGAAAGAGGCTGGGGCTGGGGAGGGTGACAGGGCAGAAGACGTGTGGGCTGTGAGCTGCAGAGGGAGCAGCAAGCTTTTGGGACCAGCAGCAGTCAGGAGGCTGAGAAGGTAAAAGTTTGTGCAGGGTATGGCTGATAATCCATCAGGTATTCCTTGTTGCAGACACCATTCATTAGAGACAGGAAAGCACAGGGGGGGTTTCAGTGTTTCCAAGCTCCAGATGGTGTCTGGGTTACTTTTCTTCCAGGAAAATATCCCTGGTGGACACCAGAACTGGACTAACTGTATTTCTGGAAGGAGGACTGTGTGAGGATACCTCTCAGGGCCATCCACTGATCAGCCCAGACTGATCAGATCCCAACAGGTTGTGATGGAATTGACTCTGCTATCCACATTTGCCAAAGAACACCAAACAGAGGCACTAAATTTGGGCATTGGATATCTTTATCCCTGATTCAATTACTGAGAAACTTTTGAGAAATATCCATTCTTCCCACTATAACAGCAGGCAAGAGCACCAGAGGGTTGTCAAGAGCCTGGATAAATTGTAGATGTTCCATCCTTGTAAGTGTTCAAGGTCAGGTGGGACAGGGCTTTGAGTAACCTGCTCTAGTGGAAGATGTCCCTGGCCATGGTAGTGCGATTGGAACAAGGTGATCTTTAAGGTCCCTTCCAACCCAAACCACTCTATGATTCCATGATCCTTATGCCAAATACAGAGAAGGCTGCTCCATTTTTGGAGGAGCCAGCACACCAGGAGATCATCTACCCATCAGCTGCAGCTAGCTTTGCTACCTGTTTGGATTATAAAGTTGTGTAGAATTGCAGCAGCTCCTCTCTGGATTTGACCTTCTGTCCTTTATGGTTTTATGGAAATATTCCCTCTCTTCAGCAAAAATGCTCTTGGGAATGTGAAGTATTTGAGGATATGGGTCTGTGTGAACCTAAGAACATCTGCAAAGCAAATACCAGCCCTTTGCAGCATGGCGTGCGGATGGCAAATCAGCGTCCTCCCTTGCTGCGATATGCCATGGCCGTTACACAGCAGCTCCTGCCCAGCTGTTGGGATCATGGACAGGCATCTCTCACAGCTACCAGCTTCAGAAAACATCTGGGCTTCTAGAAAACCAGGTCTGGTGCTACACATAGTCTGTGGATGGGTAAGCTGGGAGCAGAACTATGGGTCCATGTTTCCACTGGGATCTGCAAAGGGCTGCTCTGGGGTCCCATGTCTTGATCCTTTTTCCCTTCTCTAGTCCTTGACTTTTTTCATCCCCCTACTTCACTGAAGCACAAATTACTGCTCCATCCTGCAAACTCCTCCCCTGAGGGAGTGCAAGGCAGTAGAGAAATAGACATTTGTTACTGCCCCTGTTCTTAAGCCACAGCGTTGTCCATGCTAAAAGCTCCAAGGTGATGTACATGCAAGTGATTGATCACACCAATTACCCCATTAAAGCTAGAGCCACCACTCTTGTCTCAGGCATCTTGCTGCCTGGTATAGCGTGATAACGTTGCTCATCCCTGGGGTTTGCCAGACACTATTCAGAGAACTTAAATGTGGGGCAAACAGCTCCTGCTGGGCAGGTACTCTCAAAATTCTGGCTGAGTGTCTGAGACTGGGGAATCCATGGCTTCCCCTGATTTCCCCTTCCAGGTCATCTGCAGATCATGATGACACCCAGGATAGTTTATTCTCAGTCATCGGATGCTTTCTCCCTTGAACATACTCCGATGCTGAGGGAGCGTTCAGCAAAACATACTTCTGGAAGAGAGTCCCCCGAGACTTCAAGAGTCCATGGTATTTATCTCTGCAACTTATAAAAGTTTTACTACAAATCTTCTGGTCCAAGCAAGCCAAGAGCTTGCTCCATAAATTACTACCAAGCTAGGGATTAGGAGTACTAAAACAGACGTACTTCGCAGCTAAAAATAAGGCACAGCACAAGCTTGAAGATTTGTTCTGCCTGGAAGTTTTATTGCACCCAAACTGTATGAGATAATGTGCAAGAAAGAGCCGCTTAGCAGATCCATCTGCTTTTGGACACATTCGCCTGCTCAATAGTTCTGGAACGAGGCAATGAATCCCTGAAAGAAACTGGAGTTAGACAGTGTTACCCAGTGCAGTAAAACTTTCTCCTTTCTCCAGACAAAGAGAAAGGCTGCCCTGTCCCCTCCCAGCTCTGCTCTGGGGATGCTCTGAGGACCCTGAGCTTAGGTGGTATTAGAGGCTGCTGACAAAGGAGTGAACCCCACCAGTGTTGGTGCCAGGTTTTGCTCTTGCTGGGCTTGTTTAGCCCATGGATGTAAGCAGGCTTTGAGAAAGTATTCTCCCTTCTGCTAAGGCTTGGCTGTATCTCCAGAATTGCCCAAGTTCTCCTGGCTGGGTAACTGAGAGTAGCCCTGTCAGCCTCCAACCTGCAGGCACACAAAAAAAACAGTGCAAAAGTTGTAATGCAGGTAAAATTTGTAATGTAATGCAAAAATTGTAATGTCTGCAAAGTTGTTCACAGAATCCCAGAATGGCAGATATTTTCAGGGACCCCCAGAGCTAAACTTTGTTTAAGCAGGGCCTGCTAGAGCTGGTTTGCAAGAACCACATCCAGGAGATCTTAGAATATGTCCAAAGATGGTAATCCACAGTCTCCTTGGTCAGTCTGCTCCTGTGGCTGGTCACTTGGACAAAAAAAGAATGTGTCCCATGTTCTGGTTTGTGCTCATTGCTTCTTGTCCTGTCACTGGACAAGTCTCTCCCATCTTTTCATCATTGGGAGAGATGATCCAATCCCTTCATCGTCTTGTGGCCCTTTGTTAGACTCTCCATTATGCCTATATTTCCCTTCTACTGAGATTCCAGAACTGAATACAGGGCTCCAGCTGTTTCTTCACCACTGCTGTGTAGAGCACAGGGACATTCTCCCTTGACCTGCTGCCAGCACTTTCTGTAATCCAACCCAGAATAAGTCCTTTTCAGCAAGAGCACACCACTGGCTAATATTCATCTTAGTGCCCACCAGGATCTCCAGCTCTTTCCATCTGAGTGGCCCCCAGCATCCATCAGCACATCAGTGCAGTGTCCATTGCTGCTCCCCAGGCATAGGACTTCGCACTTCTCCTTGCTGAATGCCATAAAGTTCCTGTTGGCCCCTATCTCCAGACTGTCAAGGCCCTTTAGGATGGCAGTGTGGTCCTCTGGCATTCCTGTCACTCCTGCATCTGAACCAGAGAAGGATTAATTCCTCTTGCACATTCCCAATCTGGACCAGGGACACCTGCAAGGAGTGGGATGGAGTATTGTGGAACAGCCACCATGCAGGAGGGGTGAGGCTGGTTGGATCCCATGTGTGTAGGGTGTGGGTGTGCATGAACACTGATCCCTCAGAGAAGGAGCCATGCTGGCTTGTTGCATACTGAAGATCTGTATTCTTGTCAGAGAACCTCTGGTGGCATTGACAGTTCTGGGAGCAAAGTCCCCACTTTAATCAGTCTTACTGGGGTCCTCATGACAGAGGCAGGCTCCACAGTGTATGCCTTTGGCCAGAGGACCCTATTCTCATAAGGAGAAGCAGGGAACAGAGTGACTTAGGGACTGCCTCTCTGTATGCCCCTGCCTCCTCTGCCACCTGTGTCTTACTTTGCATCCCTTTAATGTCACTAGGGCTGAGGTTTTCCAGCAACAAATCAGAAGGGACAGCAGACATGTGGCTGAGACCCCAGTCCTGTAGTGAGGGTCAGGCCAGGCTTTTTAATATCTGAAGCCATGACTGCAGCAGCTTTTGAGGAGCCCTGAATATGCCCTGACAGGAGTTACCTCTCTCAGAATGAGTTTGGGATGTGAACATGGGCACGGGGGAAAGCAAACACTGAGGCAGCCAGGGGGTATGAGACTTTAATTGAGCTGGGAATCACAGCTGCTTGGTTAACCTGTCCCTTGTCTGGGACAGAGACAGCCCTGTCCTGTCACCCTGCTGAATGTGACAAGAGTGCTCGCAGCTTTGCTGGAACCATAGCTCAGGAAATGCGGCACTGTTGGACTTCACTAGGGTGGTGCTGTGAAGGAGCCCAAGCACTGATCTGTGGTTGTCCCTTTGATCACATCAACAGGACACAAACATGCACCTGATGCACGACCACATGTGCATCCTCGTCATACATTTGTGTGCCTCGTGCTGAAAGGCAGAGGAATAGGATGAGCTGCCTGCTTTTCCAACTGTCTGTATGCATGTGCAGGGGTGGAAAGAGGCAGAAAAGGCTGTTCTGGGAGAAATGTAGCAGTAAATGACACCACAAGCCACCTCCCCTCAAGAAAGCTGCCAAGTGTCCTGTCAGCTCCTGGAGGCTGTGAGCTCCTCCTGTGTGAAAACCCAGCGAGCAGCAGAAGGAAAACAGGTCTCCTACTCTCCTACTACTGACCCACAGACTGCCACTGTAGCCCCAGTCCCACAGCAGCACTCAACCAGCTGCACAGACCCTCCTGTTGGCTACAGCATTTGCTGATGCTCTGGGGATCTGCAGCCTCAGATGTGCCCAGGTGTTCTTCAGGGCCACCAGGAAAGGGCCAGCCCTGGGAACATACCCTGCACTGAGACCAAGCTGTGGTGCACAGTGAAGCCGTCTGTTTCCATCCTGCAGCTGCTGTCCTTCCCACTGCAATTTACTCGGCCTCCTATAATTTATTCATCCCAGGATGCAGCTTGTACATCTGCAGTATCATTACTAGAGACACTATTAGCTTTAAAATTTTATAAACCTCGGTGCAGGTGATAAGTTGAAAAGTTAAAGAGGGTAATTGTGGCAGGAAAACAGGGGTATTTGCTCAGTGTTCATCTCACACCAGAGATGCAGGCTCTGGTGGGGGGGGGGGCGGCTTTGGAGGGAGATCAACAGACTGGTGTGAGCGAGTGAACTGCTGCCAGCTCCCAGTCAGCTCACCCAGATGTGAGCCCATCCTTGCTGGATCCATGCACTGGGCAAGGGACCTAGAAGCATTTCCACATGTTTCTCCCTCTTGCCTCCTCGGCTGCACAATTTCCTTGGGTCAATGATGAGAGGGCTGCACAACCAGATGTTTGCATCTGAACGTGTTGTGCATGCTTCTGTGATGGACTGGACAAGGGACTGGCAAGGGTTAGGGCAATCCTGAATCATCTGCTTGCTGTCTGTTGGTCTGGATGCTTCAGGACTCTCCAGGGAGCTGGGAGAGTCTCCACCATTTGGATACTCACCACTCTGAGCATGCCTGAGTCTCCCAAGCTGCATGTCCTGCCTGCCTCCTGCCTCTCTGCTTCCTAACCAGGTTCATGTGCCCTCATTCAAGAGCACCAAAATTAAGTCATGCTGGGCAATTTTCCTAGAAAGTTTCCATGGCTGGGGCTCAAGCATGCACCAAAGGTCTGGCAGGGAAGTAGGCATGGAAGCCTTCACTGGAGCCCTGAACCCTTTGCTATGAATTAAGAGCATCCTGATCACTTCTGGCAGCTGGAGGTCTCTGACAGCTGAGCTAGGGGGATAAATTTCCTCTCCCCGAGGCCAAGGGAGATATGTGTACAAGGATGATTTACAGGCTGCTCGCAAGGAGTGATGAGCTGGAAGGCTGCAGGGAGCAGGGTCAGTGCCAAGCAGGGTGGGGCATAGAGGAGTTTGAGGGGTGGTGGGAGGGAGTGAGGGGTAGCTGAAACCCGGGAGGGAGCGGAGGAGACAAGGTCCCAAAGATGTTCCTCAGTCTGCAGACAGCTTTCTTTCTCCATGCTGTAGGTGAGAAGATCCCAAATCCCCCCTCCCACCTGGGTGTACCTGCAGCTCTGCTCAGTCTCCTGCAGCCTGAGGACCTGAACACTGTTGTCTGTCCCCAGGGTATGGTCAAGGCACAGGCTGCTGTGAGTGCTGGGGACAGCCTGCTCATGGGTCTTGGTGGCATGAGTCTATCCCATCTTGTACATGTTTTCATGCTGGCTAATGAAAGCAGCCTGTAGCTGGGTAATTTGACTTCCACCTGTCCTTTCTGTGAACCTCATCAGTCTCTCATACACAGCATCACTCTGTGGGTCTCTGTCCTGCAGGGTGAGTTAATCACACACTGTGTAACTTCATTATCCAAGCCCTGAGCCCTCACCTAAGCTTTGCCAGCAGTTGGTTGCAGTCCTGGTTCAAGCTTCAGGAGGCTTTTCCCCCTCCATTCTGCAATCATCTTGTGCCTCCTTCCATAGCTAAGTTTCCCAGGATGCTCCAACACCTAGCGTGAAAAGATTCAGGATCTGAATGCTCAGCAGAAGGGAATTCACAAACTCTTGAGCAACAGAAGGGGAATGAAGCATGGGAGGTCTGGAAGACACATCAACCTAGCTGAGACTAACCAGTTTCCAGCTTGTCCTGCCCTCCTGACATACCCAGAATGCCCTTTTCTACTCCAAATGACACCCACACACACATTAGTTTTGCTGCTGCCCATCCCTCTTCACTGTGACTTTCTATCTCTGGTTTACTGTGGGAAATTAGCTTGAGATAGGACTGAGAAGCCTAAAACAGCTTTAAGAAGGAGGACAGGCTCATTCTGCTGCCTGTCTTAGGTAATCATGATCTGCTGGGGTGATTTTGCCCCAAGGCAGATTGCTCCATTTGCATTTTGGGGCAATCTGCCATGGGCTATAAGCATCATCATTCCCACACTCACAGACCTTACACTGTTGATACCAAAACAGCTCAGCCTTTCTGACAGGTCTTACTCTGCTGCATAGCTCACATCAAGGACCTTTTCCTGGTTTTCCCCACAAAGTGTTAGCTCCCTGGGAATAGATAGTGAACTCCTAGAAAGGCCTGGTCATCTTCTGCAGAGTGTAGTCCTCTTAAGGACTTTACAACCCTCAGCAGCCGGGATGGCACTGGACTCGAATCCATGCATCCTAGGAAGTTATGACAAAAATACACCCCTACACAGCAATTTCTTCTGGAATGTGAAGACCAAGCAAGATCGCACTCAATAGCCAATTTTGGCAGCCAAAGCTGGCTCCTTGTTCTTCTGCTGCATTGGCTTCCTTCCTCACGTGCTGCTCAACTTCCATCCTCTTGTACACCAGGATGAAGTCTTCTCTAACTGTTCCTGACTTCAGCATGCTGCCAGGTGAACAATGTGGAACTTAGTGGAGACGAGTAAATAATTTGTGAACAATCATTTATTCATTACTTTCCCCTCCTTTCCCTGTGCAAGCAGATTGCAAGGTGCCTCAGAAGCACTCGTAGTTTGGAGTGAGTTGCCTTGTAAGGCATTTCCCACTCTCCATGAATAACTTATGAACAGATCAGAGTGAATATTAAGGGCCTGGAAATCCAGAGATTGGGTTGTTGAGCTGAGTGAGTACCACTTGAGCTTCTCCAATAGACAAGATATCTAACAAAACAGCACTAAGTGGATTCACTGTGCTGTAATTAAAGGGTGTGCACATCTGTTAGTCAATGGGCTGCCTGTCAGGTAGGGTAAGGTAGCCATACAGCAGGGGATCGCGTGCCTGAGAGATGTGGTCTGTGATTGGAATACCAAGTCTTTGCATTTACTCTTGGGGTTGATTCATACTGTACAGTGCTTCTACCGAGTTGTTGATGAGAGGCAAACATGACCTGACCAGCTGGACTGGGTTCATGCAAGGGGTTCACAGAAACAATTTCTGAATAGCCTCACATGTCTACAAATTACCCAAGCATTGGTAGAATGCACGGTAGAAGGCAAACCAACAGAGAGCATAAGGATGTGCGGACTTCAAAGAGTCCAAAGTGAAGCTTGTGCTTGGCTTCAGCCAGGTGCTCTGTGATGGGCATTTATTCACCTTCGAGCTCAGCCACCTGCTTTGTGTTATTTTTTTTTTTTTGAAATATGATTATAATTTACTCAGAGAAAGATTCCCAGCCCCCTGCCTGGCTCCTAAGGCAAGGATTCAGATCAGTGCTACATGAAATGGGGGAGATGGGCTATGAGCTGAAATCCCTTTTGCTCTTGCAGAGGTTGCTGTCAGCCCTGCACATGATGTTCCCCACGTCCCAGGCCCAGCAGGACCTACTGCCCAGGGTGGTCCTTGTAGAACTGAGGGTTATGTTGATGCCAGGTACCTTTTCCAGTGTAGGCCTCAAGCATGTCCCAGTGTTGCAGGGAGGTCAGGAGTCCCCATGGCTGGGGACATCACCAGTATCCTCTCTTGAGGCCTTTGGCAGAGCATCTTTTATGCCACCATGGCTGGGACATCAGGCCTAATAGGGACCTAATAGGTGATCTCCTCTTGCCTTCATCACAGTAACTAGGAAGTCCTGGATAGGATTTAAACCAGGGGTGAATGTGAGGCACTAAGCTATGGATTGATATTCCAAACACCTGGGGTACCCAGGGGATGCTGTGGATACCCCCACAACACCACGGGTGTCCTCTGGACATCCTGCAGCACATCTGCTGGCATGGTGCAATTCTTCCTGCACCCCTGAACTTTGCCATGGCAGGCTGTCTGCAGGCAGCCCTACCAAGAACACCCCCAGAGCAATGCAGGTGGCTCCAGAGCAGGCAAGGGGACCATTCCCAGCGCTGGGATGGACCCAAAGCAGCACACAGCTTGAGGCCAGCCTCAGCTCCTCCTTGCTGGATCCCCCATGCATCTATAGTCCTTTCCGCTCCCCGGCAGCCTCATGCACCTGCACTCCTAGGCAGAGTGGGATTTATTCTGCCCCAGGTGCTCGGTGCAAGGGGTCAGCCCTCATAAACCTCTCCAGCACCGGAGCCCAGGCCAGCTGCCTTGCTTGCACCCATAGGGAGAGCCTCTGCAACTTGGGAGAGTTTTTCTATCCTTTAGTTCCCCAGGCCGGTACCCACCCTGCTGGGTCCAGGGTGGCACATGGCGAGGATGGGGCTGTGTGCTCCTGGCCCACAGCTCCCCTCCCTGCACCAAGCACTTTGGGTAACCCCCGGTACGTGGGAGCCGGCATGAAGTCATTCCGGTCCTCCAGCAAACCCCTCCAGCTGTCTGGAGCCAGTGCAGACTGTGGGATGTGTCTGGTGACTGACGAGGCCTCAAGTCCACATTTGTGAGAGATGATATCAAAAGTTTTAATTTTTTCATGAGTGAGGGTCCAGGGGAGGCAGGGACTCCCAGGGCGGCTCAGAGGGGAGGCGGCAGTGCATGCATGTGCATGTGTGAAACATATTTCATCCCACAGACCCCCAGCTGCAGGAGTCCTGCTCAGATAAAACCAGCATCCCATCACCTCTGAGCAGCAGGGACCAGCTGGGGAGGAGATTGGACAATGGCAGCTAACAGGGATGTGTCAACAGGGCTCAATGTCAGCTCTTGGATCAAACCCTGCTCAGTCCCTCCTGCACGTCACCAAAGTCCTCTCTGGGCCTTGCCCATGGGGTTGCTCCATCCTTGGGCCTTTTCTCAGTAGATGAGCTCCTGGGAAGCTTTTTGGAGCTGGTCTCCTCCTTCCCCACTGGTGAGACCAGTTGATGGAGTGCCTCCATGTGATTGCTCCACATCCAGAGTCTGGTGAAATGCTGTGGCCACTTTCAAACCCTACTGTTGCTCCTGGAGAAGCTGCTCTCCTGCCCTGCAGTCTTATGGGCAGCATTTGGTACATGCTAGTGGTTTCCACAGGAAAATCCTGTCTGCAAATTGCTCTGCCCTGCTTTAATCCCAGCTAAACCTCACCTGCATAATCCCTGCATTAAACCTCACCACACCATAGAGGAGTAGGTCAGAATCATCAATGCTTTCCAGCTGGACAGAAAATTGCCTGGTCTTTTGTCAGGCAAGAGCAAGGCAAAAGGTGAGCCCAGGTGAAGCCATGATGCCTGCTCTCAAGTGCACTGTCTTGGATGGGATCCTGCTGGGAAAGGACCCGGAGCAACTTCTTGGCCAGGAAATCTTAGAAGAAAGCACTCGCCTGCTGCACACCCAGGGTCAGTGTCCGAACCCATTCCCACAGCTACCTCATGTGACTTCCAAAGGTGGGGATCTGGCAGCCATAAGCCATCAATATCCCATGGCCAAGGTGACCACCAAGGTCACACACTGCCATCCATGACTGCAGGGTGGTGCCTGGCTCTTTCAGTGGAAAGATCCTGTCCCCACTTCCCACAGAGAGTGGGGATGGAGGAACCTCTCCTCGAACTGGCCAGAGTGCCTGCATGCAGTGACTCTCACCCGGAAAGGAGGAGGGGGCCGAGGCCTCTTTGTAACCCAATCTCGTCTGCATGGGCCCTTTTGTTGTTATTACATTTATTTATTGATCCCCCTTGGGAAAACCTTAGCGGTGCTGGACTTGCTGGGGCTTTATTAATGGGGATGGGGAGAGAGGGGAGGGAAGGGGGGCCGAACAGAGCACTCAGACCATCTGTTCCCACCAAAGGGATGGAGCAACAATAGCCATGTTTATAAAACTTCTCTGCAAGTCATTGTGTTTGCGAAAGGAGAGCTTCCACATCAAAGGCCATTTCCGCTCTCACTGCTCAGGGGCCCCTCCGTCTTCCAGCATTCTGCAAGGATCGCCCTGTCCTGGTCCCTTCTCCTCCCAGCCCTGGACACATGGTGAGGTGATAGTAGCATCATCCACAGAGGGACCACCATGACTGGGGACACCCCTGTTAAAGCAAGTGTTCACCACCTGCCTGTATCTGCTGTTCCAGGGAGACTTGCCAAGGAGGGGTTTCTCCTGGAAGCAATAAAACTATCATAAGGCATTGGATACTGTTTGCCAAGCACTGGTGCTAGGAGCAACAATATGTCTAGTACTGGAGACCTGTCTCCTGGATGGTTTCTTTCAGTCCACTGAAACAGCAGTGTTCACGAAGTTGCTTTGGTTTTCCTCAAATTTCATATATGGAAAAAAAAGGAAAAAAAAAAAACCAAAAAAAAGGGAAAGGAGTGGGGTCTGGCCACGTCAAAGCTGGCTGATGGGGTCCTTCATAATGAAACAACTGTGTTTGGCTTTGCTTGAGGCTTGTATTAGATTATCTGTTATTTACAATCAGACATGAAATGAAGACCATTAAACAGCTATGAAATATTTTGACTGAACCAGTATGTTGTTTTTTTCTTCCCAAACTGATCTTTATGGACAAGATGAGGGTTTAGTTCTGGCTCAGATCAAAGCCAAATGCCTTCCTAAGTACTTGGAGTTGTCAGCCATGTCCTGACCACAACCTGATCCTGCAGTTGGGGACAGGCTGCTCTGGGGTGAATTTGCAGGCTGGAGGTATGGGACATATCCAGGCTGTCACACATCCACAGCATGGCTCTGAATGATGGCGTGTCACCTCCTGGGACTGCATCTCCTTCCCCATTTGTTGGTGCTTTGTGGCTCCATGGGGTAATTCACATGTGAGCTGGTGACTGCTGGGGTTTGTGACCACTGGATGTGAGAAACAGAGAAACTCCCTAGGGATGTAGAATTATCTCAGTCCAACTTTGGATAAAACTGAGACCTCTGGAAGATGCTGTCAGCCTGTAGGTGGGCACTTTGGGAAAGGCTTATCTCTGCACCACGTGTTTGTGCAGGGACCTGATTTCCAGCTGGCAGGACAGGCATCCTGACAGCAGGCTGGTGGCTGGGCAGGGTTCAGGCTGTCTCACACTTTTCAACCATCCCTTCCATCATGGAAGGGGGAAACCTTCCCAGAGACTGCATGACGCCTTCTCAGGAAGCAGTCCAAGTCCCAGTTGGCTGTGTCCCCTTGGCCAGGCTGCTGGAGGAGACCTGAGCATGGTCCCTGATTGCTTTTGGCAGGGCATAGGGAGCATGCTGCTCTCTCCCAGCACTTATCAGCTTCCCTGGGAACCATGCAGGAAAGGAGGAGAGGAGCCCAGACTTGTGGGAGACACTTTTCATTTCATGCCTAAGCCACTACTCCACTGCTCAGCCACATGGTTCCATTAAGTCCCTTTCTGGCTGTCTTCTTTCCATCAATCACTCTATCTCTACGAGCAGCCCAGACACCGGATCTGGGTTATAAATAAGACAATCAATCAGCGATGCTATTAGATAAACAGAGTGGCAGAAGCCAAATTAATGCTTGGCTTTTTCTTGAAAGGGAGGGAAAAAAGAGTCAATTGCTTATTAGAGGACTCTGGTGTGGTCTGGTCTCCATGCTGCAGCTGAGCCGGGTGGGCTGTGCTTGGCTGCCGTGTCTGCGTGTAGGGAGATTTGGGATGCTGTGAGCACATAATCCATGTGGGTGACCCTGGCCAGATCAGGGAGGGGGCTGGGGTAGACTGGAGGTGAGCAGGGAGGTTGAGGGCAGTGACAGGAAATGGGAAAACAGTGGTGGGAGCTGCCATCTGGGCACTGAGGAGTTTTCAGGGCGGGTCTAGTGGGAAAGGACAGCATGAGGCTGCAGGCAGAAGAGTTTGGGGACCAGGGATGCAATGCCAGGACAGACATTGGTCCAGTCAGGATGGACACAAGGAAGAAAAGTGTCACTGCTTGGAGGCTTTTCAAACAACAGGCAGTCTCTTCTGGAGGTGAATCAAGTCCTTGTCTGGAGTCACCAACGAATAAGATGGTCCACGACTGTCATTTGTGGTTTGCTGTGACAATCAATCACCTCTTGTTGCTACAAGTCTCTGCCCTACAGCATTGTGAGGGTGCCCAAGGCTGTTTTTACCTCCAAGGTCTGCACCTGCAGCTCCATCTGCTTCTCTGTGTGGTGGTGGCTGATTAACTCAAAGCTCCTGGGCTCATTCCTTCACCAAAGATGTCTTTCTTCATGGTGGGACCTTGTTGCCTGAGCTACCCCTCCTGCCACTGAGGAAGAAGGTCCTGGGAGGAAGGCTATAATCTGCCAGAGGCATCCAGTGTAAAAGAGACATAAACTCTGTACAGGAGACATCAGCTTTTCCTGAATAAATACCCTGTGCTTTGGGCTGGGCTCTTGTATTTACTGGACTTGACACTACTGCAAGTTGAGGACTGGGAGAGTCTGGGCTTCTGCAAGTCAAATTAACTGTTTACGATCTCATCCCTCACAGATGCTGCTCTTTACTCTTTCATCCCAGGGACTGCCTTTCCACCAGCTCCTGCTGCTTTCACCTCCACCTGACACTTCTCCCATTTGTTGTGATGGAGGAGAGTATCTTCCCCTGGAGGACCAGATCTACCACTGTGCAAATAAGCAGCAGCTCTCCTCTGCCAACTGGCTCAAAATATCCCACCTGGTATTTCCACCCAACCCAGCAAGCTCTCAGCTCGGGTCTGGCAGTGCAGTTATGGGTGTGCTTTCTCAACAGCTAAGCCTGCCTTCATTCCCCATTCTCACCTGTGACTGTGCCAGACTGAAGCTCTGCCAGAGCTGAAATGCGCAACACAATACCCACTGTTCCTCCTTCATCCACCAAAGCATGTTACCCCATCAAAGGCTGCACATCACATTTCTGACAGCCTAATTTGGGATAATAAAACTGGTAGTTATCCCCCAGGAGATCCAGGCTCGTTGAGAGGCTGGTTGTGGGAGCAGCTAGATTTTCTGACTATTGGGTCAGAGAGAATGAGGTCTCTGCTAGCACCCACTTAAGGGAAGGTTGCAGGATGTGCATTCCGTCCCATTCCACTGTCCAGCCCCTCGCTCAAGCATGGGGGGTTTTTGCTTCCTCCAAGTCTTCAAGTCCAGGAAATAGCCCCTACTTTCCAGTCACACTTCTGATCCCTCTTGCAGAGCTTGGGGAGCTCCGTGCAAGGCTGCTCTCACATCAGCAACAGCCCAAAACAGCATCTAAGGTGGGATTTACTGCCACATATGTGCTGGGAAGATGCAGGGACCCATTGCACCCGGGTGATGTATTGGATTTCAGGTTATGTGATGCACAGGTTTCTCTGAGTATTGTAATTCCCTCTTTCTTCCTGTATGGATTTATACTGCTAAGTGGATGGATTTTCTGCTTGGCAGGGATGCTCCCCTGGGATCTTCCCCAGTTTGAAACATCTCTGCACATCTGTACATAATATTCCTGGGGCACTTAATGAGTGGGCTTTTATGACACCCCTCGCTTTATAGACTGCTGCTTAACGTGACCAGGAACCACGGAGGGGCTGACAAATGGCATCCCAGAGCTGGCAGAAAGCCGAGTACCAACTCCAGGTGCTGGATGATGCCTGGGGCTCTGTGTGAAAGCCACTGCTCTCAGCTGGCTTCTCACACAGCTGCCCTGAGCAGTGGAAGCACCAATCCCTTGGTCCCTGAAACAGCTTGAGAGGGACAGGTTTCTTCTGCTTAACAACCTGAGACAGCATGCCTCTGGACCAGCTATGGAAATCCTGGGAGGAAATGAAGGTGGTCTGTCTGGGATGATTCCCCCTAGCAAAGGCTGGGCCTGACATTTTTATCTCTGCTAAGATCTGTCCCTTCCCCCTGCCCCAAAGAGCCATCTGCTATGGTAGATTACCCCAGCTTTTAGCACTGTGAATCCGTAATTAATGCATAATTAATTACCATATGTTTTTAACACTAATGAAACATTAATAAATGATGGAGGCATGTTGTCTGGTAATGGAACATTAACCAGTGAACCAAGTCAGCACTGCCACCAGCATGGCCAAGCCAGAGACAGGTCTGCATCTGACTGAGCTCTTCCCTAAATAAAGCTCCAACATTGTTCAAATCACAGCAAGTGCTTGGTGGTAGCACGTGACCACTTTGGTGCTGCCTTCAGGCTTTGCAGAGCCAAAGCTGTGGCTCCTTCACCTCAGTCCTTCCTTCATTCCACCCACTCACCCATCCATCCACCCCACTCATGTGTCCATCCATCCATTCATCCATCCAATCATCCATCCATTCATCCATCCATCCATCCAGCCAGCCAGCCAGCCAGCCAGCCAGCCAGCCACACACATCTCCCTGCTGTAAAGACTTAGCTGGGGCACCAGAGAGGCAATTTTCTAAAAAGTGGACCTTTTCCCACTGGGCATTGCTTGATGGCACCCCTGCTCCAGGTGGTGCTCACAAGCAAGGCACATGGGGAAAGGACAGACTCCAGCAATGTGCTTTGCTGCATCCACTGCCCCCTGGGTCCCTGTGAGCCCTGCCCTGACAGGAGTTTAATTCAGAGCATCTGGCCAGTGACATTTTCCTAACATGAAATTATTAATCAGACATGGGAAGTGCATTAGTTGTGACTATGTGCCACCTCCAGCCTCCAGGCTGCAATGGGGCATAGGCAGGTCTCCATCCTCCTGCCTGCCTGAGAGATATCAGGGTGCAGCCAGAGCTTAGGGACACATGGGACCCTCCAGGGCCCATGAATGGGGAGATGTGGCACTGCCCCATCACAGCACAAGTGTCATATGACATGGTGACAACCATCTCCTTTCCCTTACCAGGAGTCTCCAGGCTGGGCACCCCCCTTGTACCTTCTCAGGATGTCCTGAAGGCCAGCTTTTGGGTCTCCCACCCCTCTGGAAGGATGGTGCTATGGTCTCAAACACCAGAGCAGGCTCCAGGGTGTGTGCCTGTCCACTCAATGCTGTTCCTATGTCTTCCCCAACTCAGCCAGCACCATCCACGGAAGAAGGCAGCCAAAACCCCCTTTCCAGATGGAAGGGAAATGACACCCAGAACCACCAGTCATCATGAAATGAACATTTAATGAAGACAGTCTCTCCTGGTGTGTGTGTGTGTGTGTGTGTGTGTGTGTGTGTGTGTGTGTGTGTGCATGTGTGCATTGTCTCTGTGAGCTTAGGTTTATCCCCTCTATTACTTTTTTTTTTCTTATTTTTCTTTTTTTTATATATATGCATCTATAAAAAATTCAAATACAGCATGTCAACAGTGGGAATACTAGGACGTATGGTATTAAATACTGCGCTTGGGTCCAGGCAGGGTGAAGTGGAGGTGTCTTTACAAAACAGGATTTTGGGCAGAATGGGGATGAGAGCAGAGCAGGCATGGGGACAGCTGGGGACAGCCAGGGACAGTGAGGGACAGCAGGGCACAGGTCTTCAGGGCTCTAGCTCTAAAGGCAGCAGCAGAGCTATTCTGCTTTTTTTGGAGAATGAGACAAAGACATCAATGGGGGTGATTCCCTGTATCCAACATGGTTAAAAGTTTGGGGGTGATGTCGGGTCGGGGTTGGGGGTGGCAAAGGCTCCTGCAGGGTGCTGTGGAGGGGGAGGTGGAGGGACAGCTCTCCCAGGTGCTCAGCAAAGGGCAGGGGGGTTTTATCGGTATTTCAATTCCTTTTTTCTGTTCCATTAAAATCCCGCCAGCTCCCTGCTCCCCATCGCACTTGTGAAAGCCACGAGTTCCCCACTCCACCACTTTCTCGGAGGGAACCAAGACCTCCCCCGCCCCAATCCGTGCACCCCTCCAGCTTTGCCACATGATCGAGAGCTCAGGGGAGCGAGTCCAGTCCTTGGGGGACCCCCTTTTGCCATAAGGGGATACACAGCTTGGAGCATCATTCCCCTCACCATCCCCCCATTTTCATATCCCCTTTTCTCGGTGCGCGGCCGCGCGGCGGCGGGCACGTCTTTGGCGTGGGGGGGTTTAGCTGTATGAGTGGGGCCCTCAGCTGTGGCGCGGGCCCGGGCTCGCTTCACTTGGCTGAGGAAAGGGGCACGGAGATGGGTCTCCTCGCTCCGGGCTCGGAGAGGATTTTGCGGTTCCCCAGGGGACGGCAGCAGCTCTGTCCTCCTCCGAAGTGGGGGCAAGAAGCGTGATACGTCCTCAATGTGTGCAAAATAGAAGAGCTAAGAGACTCAACCCGGGAGCAGGGCGGCGGGGCGGGGGCGGTGGCGGCGGTGGGGAGGCGTCTGCGCTGAGTTGTGGTGGATGGACAGATGGAGATCTGCAAGCGGGGAGCAGAAGGGTCATGGTGTCGCTCCAAACTCAGCTCTGCTCAGTCACTGGTGGGACACATCCGGCAGAATATGGCCTTTTTTTCCCACAGGGGAAATTCACTCAGGTACCCAAACACATAATTTCCACCTCCCAGGGCTCCCCATCCCAGGGCTGGGCCCTGCCCACCCTCCCCTGGTTGCATGCCACCGCCTCACCTGGTGTCACACATGATATGACACTGTCAGAGGGGAGCAAAGAACCCCGTACCCACAAGGAGCTTATCTTTGGGCACCAAAGGATGGGTGGCTTATCCTTTATTTCCCAAAAGGGACACGTGTGGCTGCTTCCAGGATCCATCCCTGTCCTTGGGCAATATGGGGACAGTAAAAGGGCATTTGGGTATAACATCCATGGGACAGCAGCCCTGGCCTGTAGAGGAGAGGGGTGTTTTGTGGCTCTCCAGGATGCCAGGTTCATCCTAAGCCAAATAAAGGACATTGTTGAGATGTGATCTGAATTTAAGCAAAGGCCTTAGATTTCCATGTGGTTTCTTTGCCTCTTAAAAATGTCAGCAGAGAGGATGGGAGAGGGCTGCTAAGAACAAGACATCAAAGACTGACCACTTTGCCACCTTTGCTTGAAAAGCCATTTTTGAGACCTCTAGCCCAATATCCATCTGGAAAAGCAGTCAAGCTTGGTGCATTTACAAAACTACAAGAAAAACCCAAATTACTTGTTCTCAATGCCCTTCACCCACACTCCAGCCAGAGCATCCCCTTCCCGACCACATCAGAGCCCTGAGGGTCCCCATATCCCTGCCCCATCCCAGCACCCACCTCCTGCCTCTTATACCTCAGATTTGGGAGATACTCACTAAATAAAGAGGACACTATAGGCAGCCACAACCAGTCCAGCTGTCCAACACACTGCCATGGCTCCGCTGCCCACCACGGCCCCCTTGTCACAGATCTTGGTTGTGGGTGGTGCCATGAAAGAGGAGGTGCTAGCACTTGTTGTCTCTGCAAGAAAGGAGAGTGGATGGTGAGCGGAGCTGGGATGTTCTGGGATTCATCCCATAGGAACAGCCCTGCTCTCCTGCTGGTGTGGATAGGACCCGGCCCCAAGTTTCCCTTTTCAGTGCCATGCCACACTAGAGCTGAGGTAGAGGGCAGGGATGATTCAAGAGATGGTGTGATCCATGAGACCTTCCTGGCTGTGACAGTGGATCTACTGCTTGGAGATGTTTCTGCCATCAGGCAGAGCTGGGCATTCTTCTCATCCCCATCCTGACCAGCTGAGCCACTCTATGCACCAGCTCTGTGGGAATTTTAGCTAAGAAGTCACAATGAGCCACTAGTGCTTAGCCGAGAGCATCCCTCGCCCACAGAACATGCCACACACAGCGTGCTGCATCTGCTGGGCTGGCTCACAAGGTTTGTCCTGCTTTGTTCTGAACCAGACGGATTGTCTATGCCTGCAGAGGGCTGCAGGGTTGCAGGGAGTGCTTGGATGAGCAGTCAGGTGGGGACAGCTTTGGCCACATACAAATGGCTCCAGCATGTCCCTGGCCAGAGTCTGTCTCACCATCTCTCAGACTCCACTGAGGTGTCACAGCGTTGGAGCTGGGGTGTCCCACATCAGCCCTGCCTGGCTGCACCAGGCTGTGTGTACAGGGATGTGTGTGTGAGGAACACATGTGAGGGACACACATGTGCCTGTACAGGGAGCGGGCAGGGGATACTGGGAGGGGCATTTGCATTTAGCACAACGCAAGTGGCAATAGAAGCAAAACCAAAATGCAGACAGTAGCACTGCTGCAAGGTGTTCCTGCACTCCTTGTAGGGGTTTATCCACCTGGGAATGGTGGCGGGGGCTGTGAATCCCTGCTGCTGCCTGAATATCCAGGTGCTCTACCAGGTGCTGTTTTAAAAAGGGGGGTTTCTCTACATAGGAGTCAAGGAAACCAGTCCAGGGTCTGCTCCATCCTTTCTGGGAAATGGAGAATCCATTTGGACGTAGTCCCAGCTTTTTCCTAGAAACAGAGACTTGTTAACTTGGTGGCTTTTATTTTGAATTGGTGTCCCTTTGAGCCATTGTGAGGGGTCCAAGGTGTGGAGTGGGTAGGACTGGAGAGGGGAGGGAGAGCTGGAGCAAGAGAGGACACCAGGGAACAACAAAAACCACCACAACCACCACAACAACAACAATACAATGGCCAGCCTCATTGTCCTGGCCCAAGTATCCTGGTGAGAAGGATGCTGGACCCAGGTAAGCTGAGTCAGCATTCTTCAGGCCATGATTACACCTGCTGACAGGGCCACGGGGTAGGGCAGAGTGCAGGGTGAAGGACTGCAGCTCCATGGGTGTTTAGGGGCTATCCTTGGCTGTGGGCAAAACTTGCATGGAGCCAAAGAGGAGATCCCTCAGCCCGGAGTCCTCGGTTCCTCCTGGAGGAAGCCTGTTTGTACTGGGACGAGGCTCTTACCTGTGATCTGGGCCTCCGTAGTGAGATGCTTCGGCTCCTCTGTCCAGGGGGTGGCATGAACAGCCACACTCCAGTCACTCCACGTGCCGATGTCATTGTCTTTGGCTGCCACCTGGATGATGTATTCCTTGCCAGCATAAGCGTCCGTGATGGTGTGCGATGTCCCATCCGACAGCTCGACCTGAGGGCAGCAGCAGGGAGAGGAGGGTAGTCAGAGGAGTCCCCGGGAGGTGTAAGGCAATCAGGCTATTTAGATTGGCTAAAAGATGGTAACAAGGCTTTTGCAGCACTTTTGGAAATACTGAGGCGCTGTGGGCAGAGGCACAAGAAGGAAGTGGAGGGAGATGCTCCAGCTGCAGCTCCACTAAACGTGTAAAGACCTGGTTCCACTCCCAAACTCACGCCGTCAGAGTGGAGCAGCTTCCTCTAGAGGTCACCAGAAACTAGCAGATGTGTGTGCGGGCTCCCTCGGACACGTTAGGGCAGCTGGGAGTTGGATATTGCAGGCAGTGGCTGAGATGTGCAATGTGCTTTCAGGGCACCACTGCCAGTGCTGGAAGGAAGCTTCCCCACCAGCAGCACCTCTGGCCAACCTGCTCCCATGCCTGCTGGCATCCCGTTGTTTTGGCTTGCATCTCCCCAGCTGGGCCCTTGGACAAGTATCAAGTTGTATCAATCTTTCCTAGAAACCATTCCCTCTGTCCCATTGTCACTGCTGTCTGAGCCGTAGAAGACCCTGCCATCCTTTGTGCTGCAAAGTGCAATGGTTTAACCCCATTTAACCTTCTAAGGGATCTTTGATTGACTTGGAGCTTGGCTCCAGGACAGAGGGATGCAGGTGCTCAGCAGAAATGCACCCCTATGGCACCGATCCTGGTGAGCAAACACATGTGGCTGACAGAGGGAGAGGGCTCAGCATCCAAGTGACCAGGGCAGGAGTATCTGGCAGAGGCTAAGTGGGATACTGCCCTCCACCCCATCTCTGAGACTGAGGACCAACATGCTGCCCACCTGAGTACCCCTCTGCGCTGCTGTGCGTGGTTTGGGGGGCACACAGGGCACTCCTGCCCAGACACATTTCTAATAAAGACGCCGCAGGATGAGGGGTGTTGTGGGACTGACACAGCCCACCTGCGAGCACCAGTGCCCAGCCAGGGGCCTGAGCAGGGAAAGCATCACATCATGGGTGGGGACAGCTTCATGGTGCTACATGTGTGGGGTCCTCCACGTGTACCCAGCCACCCAGGAGAAGGTCAGTCACAGAATCACGGGAGGGCTGCACTTACCAGAGTGCCCTGGAGGTACCTGGGCCAATGCACCTGTGGGGTGAGGCTGCCCTGGCAGTGTGGCTGTACACACACAGGAATGGTGTGCACACCAGGTGGTCAGTGCCATCACACCATCACAGCTTGCAGGAGTACCTTAAAAGCAGGAACCCACCCTGAGAAAGAACCAGCCCTTTTCCTGTCTCTTCTGTGCAGCACGTGCAATAGCCCAGCACAGATGCAATCCCTTTGTTGTGAAAGGTGCAACCCCCTCCAGGCTTCTACTGTCACTCTGGGAGATTCCTAACAGGAGGAGGGGCACTTTTGTTTTCTTGCTCCAAGTGAAAGCCTTTCCTTCCCTATTCTCTCTTCCAGCCTTCAGCCCAGAACATCAGAGCCTTTGGGCTCTGCACTACCAGCTACTCCTGCCACTTGACCTAAGCCCCATATCTGGAGCACATCTGGATGCAGGCCTGACTGGTCTCCCTCATGGCCACTGGGAGCCCAGGCACCTTGGGGTGGGTAAGCAGGAGACCCACTAGGTTGTGAATCATCTGGTCTGCTAGGCAGGGCACCTTCCTGCAGTGTAGTGGCACAGTGAGGCTCTCTGTGCCACCCAGACCCTGGGAGCTCTTTGGTGGCACCCACCAGTGTGGATGGCAATGCCAAGGGAATCAAGTTAATTCCTAATGATAATTAAATGAAATGAAACCTCACAGGATGAGCTGCCAACACCCTGCTGGCTTGACTTCCTCTGTGCTGGGGTATGGCTTGGAATTGGAGAATGGGGACAGGGCTCTGAAAGATGCTGGGCTTATCCAGCTGGTGTATGACTCCGTCCAAGACTTCCAGCATGCTCTGAACCCCCTGGCTCTTCCCTGAGACCTGCACCAAGCTGGCTGCAGGCAGGCCAGCCCTACTAAGGTCCTGATGACCTGGCCAGGCTGCTTTCCCATCAGGATCCCATTTTCCCCATCCCAAGACCCCTCCCAGCTTTCCCTTGGGAGGAATTCCTGTCTCTTCCCACCCACAACCAACCAGCAGCTGAGTGTTTGTAGGTGGGGTGTCACAGACACAATGGTGTTCAATCTGTGCCTTGCCTGGGCAGGGGAAATGTCCCACCAGGACCCAGACCTTCCTTGTAGGACCTGGGAGGATGTTGCTCTAAGCTCTGCTTTACACAGCAGTTAAAAAGAGAAAACATGGAAGGTATCATCCATCTCTCCCTGTGGGAATCCAGGGCGTCCCTCTCTGGCTGCCCTGGAAGGTCTGGGACCCTGGCAGGGGGTCAGAAACTCCCCTGTACAGAGCCCCAAGAGACAACGTCTCTGACCTCTATCCATGGAAAAGAGTTTTCAATCTTACAGGATGAATTACAAGCTCTGAGTGTTTGATATAAGTAGTAATTGTGGCACGGGTGCAAAAGTAGAATTTTAGGATTCTAGATAAGGGGTTCAAAGGGAGCAAGATGGAGGAAAGTGGGCATGCCTTGTCCTTTTTCTTCTTCTTCATGCCCTCCATGTTTCACTGTGGTGTTGGCATTTTTCTATTGGTTTAGGCTGGGGACACACTGTTCAACATGGGCGATAGATATTGGCACGTTATTGTAAATATAGCACACGTAGTTTCTAGTACATAATGTTTGTAACATCCCACTGAGGGGCAGAGCCCCACACACTGTTCCTGCAAGACAGACCTGCTGCAGGTCAGAGAGAAAATATTTTAGATAAGAAGAAAGAAACAACCTTGAAAACCAGCCCAGATGAATTACGACTCCTTCTTTGGTGTGGGGCTAAAAGACAGAGACCTTCTACAATCTTGGGAGCATTTAAATATCACAGATCCTGACAGGAATCCCCACACATTCAACCTCTGGATGCAGAACTTCTGAGCTGGGCAGCCACGGATACATGCAGCATTTGTCATGGTGGGGATAAAGCCACTGGGTGGGTGAAGTGCCACAACAAATAGGAAAGCACACCAGGATTGGGTCCAATTGGACACAGACAGGGAGAGATAGAACTGGGGGAAGACACACTGAGAAGGCTGTGGAGGTCGGGTGGACACACTGCATCAAAGGCAGAGTGAGAAATTCCTTAATCCATGTCCTCGCCACACAGAGACAAAAGTTGGAAGAAGGCTGTGCATGGTAATTTTTTTTGGCCAGGGTGGGGGTTTGTGTGTCACTGCCTGCCTTTGTGCACCTGCCAAAAGTCACTCTCACTGGCTGTGAAGTGCTGCCCAGATTAATGAGGGATCAGTAGCCAGTGCAATGCAGAGCTATTAGCATTGGAAAAAAAAAAAAAAAGAGAGAGAGAGAAGCACAGGAGAGAGAAATGAAAAAAAGCCCTTGAACGCAGTAATTCAGATGACAGCTTGCTGAGGACAGCATGGGCTGGGATCTCACTCCCTGCCATGGTCACATACCCCCACATTCCTGCTTGGAAAGATTATAGAGCTGCTGAGTGCCCACCCACAGTCCCAAGTGCCAGGATGAGCATATGGGTCAGCACCACATTGATGGGATGGAGACAGACTCTTAGGGCAGGCTGAGGGGAGGACTGCCTGCCACTTGGCTTTCCCCCTGTCCATGCTGGTCCCCCCTGCACAGGCTGGAGGCCTGGGGACATCCACAGCAGCCATACACCCTCCAACACCCATGCCTGCCATCGTTCCAGTCCCTGCCTGCAGACTGGTGTCCTTGACTCACAGTGCTCAGCATAGCAAGAATTAGGGAAGCCATTATCCCCTCTGAGGTCCCCTCATCCTGCTCCCATGGCCCCCAGCCCACCCTTCCACGGTGCCCTGGCAGTAAAAAATGTCACTGTGCCTTGTTCTCACCCAGGCTCTGCTCCTGTTCCAGGGTGACCATGTAGCAACTACTTGTAAACAGGGTGATGATGCATGGACAGGTCTGAAGCCTGGATGGCCTTTGAAAGGGGATGAGGAAGGGGGGCTGGGAAGAAAACTCCACCCTCCTCTGCCCTGACAGGTGGGCTGGGGGCTGCTGTGTGTTGAAAGGAGGTGCAGGGGGAGAAGGGGAGATCAGATGCCTCCTTTTCTGCATCCCACACAAAAATGTGTTTGCTGGCTCCCCTGTGGTGGCAGCGGCTCTGTTTTCCATTCCTTGACACCTCCTGCTTTCCAGTGCAGCTTCTAGAGTAGGAAGAGAGCGCTCCACTGGCAGTATGGGAATGAGGACTGGCACCCCTCTGTCCCAAGGCAGGATGCACTGTCTCTGTGCGTGACAGGACAGTGACCATGCACCCGTCCCTGGCACTGCATCAAGCCTAGACACTAGATTTTTTAATCCCCAAAATAAAAGAAGCACCCTCCCTGGCTATTGTAAGGTGAAGCTGATGTGCTCACACAGCCTTTGCTACCCACAGCACTCATGGGAAGAAACCTCTTCTAAGAACACAACCTGGATCTGCCAAACATCTGACATCCTTGCAGCCTCCTCCTCTGGATGCTACTCGAGTTGTACTGGATGATGGGGGAAATTGGAACTGGGATAGGGATGAGACACCCAGTGAGCTCTGTTTCACAGCCATTTCCACAGCAAGGGCCAGATCCTGCCACTGGGCTGCAATGAGTTTTGCAGGGACTCACCTACACAAAGCAGCTGCGGTTTCAGGTGCCTTCAGTCCCTGCAAGTGCAGGGGGATCTCAGCAGGGCTTCCACCTGTCCTGGGGAACAAGATAAACCAAAAGCCGGAGTAATCCCCAAGCAAACTGCCCTGGCACTGGGAAGTTCATGATAGTCACTGCAAATGGCCAGTGCAGCTTGAGAAAAGATGTCACCATGTGGAAAAGAAATGTTTTGCTTTTTCCCTTTGAAAGCCATGCTTGGAGAGCAAATATGTCTGACAGTGATTAGTACTAACAAAGGTACCCCCAGATACCTCCTCCTTCTGAGAGCCACAATAGTAGGCATGGTGGCACCACAAGAATCAGTTGGTATAACCCCAGACAAAACTTTCTACCTGAACTCTGGGATAGCTGAAGCTTGGGAAAAATTAATGACTCTCTCTTATTCTCTGCCAGCCACATAGTGGAAGAGCCACACCAGCAGGGTCTGAGCTCAGCTCTCTGCTGTCACCCCCTCCTGGAAAGGCTGCTGTGGTGCTGCACAGAGCCCAGCCCTGCTGTGGATTTGGGAGGATGAGCTATCACAGGGCTCCTCTGCAGCCTGGGCTGTGCCACACCAGATGCAGCTGAACAGATCCCTTCTGGCTCAAAATAAAGACCATCTTTGAAAGCGGGGGCTGTTACAGGAAAACAAGTTAACAGGAAACTTTCTCCAGATGTGCTGGCCCCCTCCTGCCAAGTGACAACTGTAAGAAGTCACTTTTTCTTGTGGCTCTGGGGAAGATGGGATCAGGGATGCTGAGGGCACTCAGCAACAACTCTAACCCAGCCGGCACTGGCATATGCTGCTTGCAGATGCCTTCAGCATGCTGATGCAGTGGGCTGAGGGTGAAAGCAGCTTGTGCATGGGCATGGCAGAGCACAGACACCTGCCCAGTGCGGTCTGCATGTGGGCAGGGAAAGTTAGGCTTGTCAGCACTTTCCTACCTCCTTGTAGCTGTGTGAGCCTGCAGGTGAGGACGTGCATGCATGAGTACTCTGCTGCACTATGGGACCTTTACAGCTGCCAGGTGCTCAGTACTTTTAGGTCACCAGCAGTTTCCAAGGGGACTGAGAGCACCCAGGCAATGCCAGCCAAGGGTCCTGAACCTGCTCTGTCCCAGAAAAGGTGATTTCTGGGCATTTCCCACCTCCACCCTCCTCTGAGAAAATCTCTGCTCCAGCCCTGCCTGCCCCACGCTGAGTTGCGAGTGACATTATGACAGCCTAAATATTTTGCTCCCACCTATTAATTCTTTGGATTTTCTCCCCCATCTTTTTTAATCACTGACTTTGCAGTCAGGAGGGGAAGGGAGAGAAATGTCGTAATAAAAGCTACCAGGTGTGAAGTTGTAACCCAGCTTGCTCAGGGTGACCTCCCTGCCAAGATTGCTCTGCTTAGAGGGGGAGTGCAGGCAAAGAGCAGAGTGCAAATGGGTACAAAGAGGCACTCCTGCTGCAAAGTGACATTGCCATCGTGCTGGCGGGGATGCTGTTGTGGCAGGCAGTGGCACTAATTGCCTTCCTACCCAGCTTGCTCCATCCCTCTCCTTGCCCATCACAGACAGGATATATGCATTAGCTTACACTTTCAGGCTATTTCAAGCTGCTCCAAGGCAGGAACTTCCAGAGACAGCATGTAAGACTTACCTCTCTGATGAAAAAAATGTTGCTTTGCCCTGGGAGACAAGCCTGAGCCCACCCTGGCATCCACTTCCAATATGGACAAGGGAGGTCAGTCCAGGGGACAATGCCATCCTTGCACCAACAAACCCAACACTAAGTATTTGGCAATACCCATAAACTTTTCATTCCTGAACCCAAAACCCCATCATGTAACTACATTAGACCAGGCACAGATGTCTATGTGGTTTTTTGTTTTTTTTTTTTTTTTTTTTCCCCAGCTCCTAAAATCCTGTGATGGTGGGAGCACTTCTGTTTGCACTTCCAGAGAAGGTCGCTTCCAGTCTTTGCAAATGCTCATGAATGTGGCCCTAATGCTTCCAACACAAAAGAGGAAGGAGAGAACTCAACCACATTATTAGCTTTAAATATCTCATGACCTTTTACTGCAAATCTCAAGATCTGAGGTGCAGCCTGCCTCATGGTTCGTTAACATTTCATGTTGTCAGCATGGCCAATGGGTTCAATTAGACTTCACTACGGCATCTGCAAATTGCTGGCAACGCACAGTAGGAAATCCTCCCTCAGTCTGGCCACCAGCTCTGACACTGCATAAGAAATACCTTCTTGAGCCTTGCCACATTCCTGGAAGGTGCATCGAGCTGGCAAGCGCTCAGCACACGTGATCTCCTCCGAAAACTGCTAAAAGGGGGTATCCTGCTCCAGCAAATGCCATGGGAAGGGAGCAAATTGGGTGCAAGACCTGCTCATGGCTCCCCAGAGATTCTCAGGATGGTGTCTGGCCACCCGCCTGCGTGTAGGGGTGAGTGTGCAGATGTGCTCACAGGGAGATTGCATGTGTGAGTGCGGCAGTCGCTGCTGTTGCGAGTTAACCGAAGGAGCCTGTAAAACCAGAAACAGGCTATTAGCAATCCATTAGGAAAGGGTATCCAGTTCCAGCCTAGGTAAGCCATTAGAGGAACATCTGAGAGCATTAGGAGGGCTCGCTTGGGGCCAGGATGGGGTAATAAAACAGAAGAGGAAACCACGCTAATCTGGCTTGAATTACAAACTTAAAAGCGGGAGAAAAATAAAGGATACCCTAAACATTTAATGTTTTATATTTAGGAGACAGAAGGGGAGATTTTGCCAAAAGGAGAGAATAAAAAACCTGTTTAGGCTACAAATATCCATCTCTCTTCTGGCAGCAGAGAAAACACTAGCCCCTGTTCCAGAAAGGGAGGAGTGTGATTTTAAAGTTGCTTGAGTTTCAGAGTGAGCTCAGTGCTGGTGGGGTGGAGGGGAGTCTTTGGCCACATGATGTGACATGACATGACATGGCTACATCCCAAACAGCTACGAAATGCTTGTGCCCAGGTTCAAGGGAGCTGCTGTGAGGTGGTATGATCCGGCATATGCTTCACTGCATGCCCATGTGGAAACTCATCATCCTTCCATGATAATAATTCCCAGAGCACATCACCGTAATTCCCAGAGCAAACTGCAACATGAGAGCTAAGTGGTCTGGGTGGAAAGGTGCTGCTGAGCAGGGGAAAAGGATTGCAAATGGCACGCTAGAGCTCAAACCCAATTTGCAAAGCACTGGGAAGGTGACAAGGGTGTTCTCCCCACTGCTGGGTCATCCCCAGAGATTGCTTCATGGTGTGGGTTGCTTGGGTCATGCATCACTGGACTTTCTCTGGCAGAGGGGAAACTGCATTTATGGCCAGCTCACACAGTGGCAGTCTCGATAAGATCCACTGCTCCCACCACAGATGGCTTCATCTTCTGGTGCCAAGCCCTGACATTATTAAAATCCTGAAAGAAAGAGCCTGGAAGAAAGCAGATGCTGATTGAATCAGGCCCTATGGTATTCGACAGCTCGACATCCATCTGATCCTATTAGTGCTCATTTGGTCCTGCCTGCCGAGGTACTGTGCATAAATCAGACCCTGCAAAGATAATGGGAGGTGGAGAGGTGAAGTAAGAGCTGCTTCTTCTGCCAAGAAACACCACATGTGAGCAGGGCCTGCATGGATATTCTGTCTCTGTGCAGTCTCTGATGCTCCTTTGTGGGTTTTCTCCTGCAGGGATGCTGGCCTTCCCACAGGTCTGCCAAGTACATGCTTAAAACCCATGGCTGGTGCAGAAGTGGGTTGCCGTAAGGAGGCAGGGTCAGGGCTCAGCCTGTGGACCTTGGGCAGACAGGGACGTGCCAGAACGTGAGGTTACCCAACTTGTCCTGCCTGCTGGCAGGGACTTCTCCTCTCCCTACTGAGCTCCAAGCTGCCCCATTGTCAGCGCACAGGTTGTGTGGGCATAAAAAGCAAGGACTTCTCTGTCCCAGCTGCCAGTGGGGACAGCAAGAGCCAAGATGGGGGGCAGCTTGTGGCAGGAGACCTGCACCTCCACGAGAATCAAGACACCCCCATGCAAGCATGGCATGTGTGACCACCTCATCCTTTGTCAGGGCAGTCACCCCTTTGAGCTGAGACCCAACACCACCACTGCAGGACAAGAGGGACAGATGAGCTAGACTTGTACCCATCAAACCATGTCCTTCCCTTTTCTGTCTTGATTTGGGTGAACAGGGACACCCTCTAATATAACAACAAGTAGTAAGTCAAACAAAGAGTGCAGGGAGACTTGGGCATGCTCCCAGCATGCTGACATTGGTGGGGGTTATTTTAGGTACAGTACCTGCATTTGCAGGGTGCTCAGCTGGGCTAAGCAGCTTGAATGTACCAGTGAGGTCTGGGGTCAGAGCAGGTCCAGCTGCTGCAGCACTGCCTTTCTCTGGTGTTTGGGAAATGATTGAATTAGGCTTTGCAAATAATTCATCTGATGAATAGTGGCAGTTTTCCTCAAATCATCCACAAATCAGATTTTTCATTACCCAGTCAGCAGGGTAGAGAGTCAGAAAACAAGGCTGGCACCTCACTCACTGAATGCTTGCACTTGCTCACTGAGCAAATTATTCCCCAAACGCTCTTCTCCATCAGTCAGTGACGAGGAACATGTCTCTTGCAAGGGGATATTGATTAAAAGCTGTACCCAAGACTGCTGCACCTTCCTGAAATGCTGGGAAATGAAACCCTTCCCAGCCATCCTTGTACCCACCAGGAGAGCTGATACTTGAGGTCTCTCTGCACCTCAGGGTATTTTTACACAGAAGAAGTTACGTTCTTACTGCCCAAGAACTGCCTTTACCAACTAGGATAGCCCTGCCACCAGTGTCACCAACAACTCCATGTGTTTCCCACTGTCACTGCCTGCCTGAGGGCACTGATGGAGAAGCCACAGCATCCCCCCAGGGCTCTGCCAGAGAGGACTGGCATGTCTTGACTCTGCAATTATGGTAGCCCACACCCAGTGATGGAGGGACCAGCCAGTCCAACGGTGTTGAGGTAGGAGGTAGCTCAGTGGCTACGCCACCATTTTTGGATGCAAACCAGGATATCTGGCTGGATCAGGCTGTGGCAGGGTAAAACCATCAGCTTTTTTCACAATTGCACACCTTGGGAAAATAACAATGTTGTGTTTGGCAGCCCCCACTAAATCTTCCCTTTTTTACACAGCTTCTACAGTTTGAGCATTCCTCCCCCAGATGAAAAAAAAAAAAATACTTACAGAAAACTAATAGACAAACTCCGCCTATGCTTTCTAACCCCTCTGGATGCTCCACAGATGCTCTCCCACTACTAGGAAAGGAGCAAAAGGCAAAAAGGCAAGCAGGAAAACCCTCTTATTTTCAGAGCCATCCGCAAATGCTCCAATCTGAGACAGAACCTGTGGTGCAGCCTCATCAAAAAGCCCAAGAAAATGCAAAAAGTCACCAAGAGACCTTGCAGAGCCATGAGCAAAGGCTCCCATCCACTCTTCCACATTTCTCTCCACCACCAGGAAGTGATGGCTGGAAGAAAATCCCACTTGGCTCTTTGATGCAGGTGCCCAGGGACCCAGTGCTGCCTCTTATTTCACTTTTGGTTGTTTTTAGCAAAATTCTTTATCAAGCAAAGTACCTAACTTTCAACTGGCTTTCAACTGGCCCAGATTGGGCACAGAAGGGATGCTGGATGAGCTATGCCAGAGCAGCAGCACCTCCTCTCCAGCCACAGAATGCTTTCCTACACAACTTGAGCATAAAAGCAGCACACAGAGGTTTAAAAAAAAAAAAAAAAAAAGCCGGTTTGTTATCTTTCTGCAGTAACAAATGAAATCTGTCCTCCAGGCTGCCAAGGATTTCACTGACTATTTTTTTTTTAGGAAACAAGAAATAAAAGTAAGAAATACAATAACATCTCAGCAATTGCTCGGTGACTGTGCTCTGAGTTATGGTGAGCGGTATTTTATCTCCAGTTCAAAATCTAAATGTGGCAGAGGCGCATTTAAATGTGGTGACATTTATACTTTAAATGCCTTTTATATCTCATTGGCAAGTTTTATATAGAACATATGTATGGAAAGTAGATAGGGGCCATGGATAAAAATGCAGAGCAGGGAGAGGCTGTAGAGCCATTTGTAGGCAGAGTGTGAGCTACAAAAAAGGTGGAGAGGAAGAGAAAAACAATGAGAAAGAGAAGGAGAGGAACAGGGTCCAGGTTGCCTGAGCAGTAAATAAAAACTTTTTTTTGTCCCTGAACACTTATTTATAATGCAGCTTGTTCCCAGTCACCAGCTCACCCCTCCCCCTCACATCCCAGGCAGTGCAGCATCACTCACATGTTGCCACTGGTCCAGGATGAGAGGCCGATATCGCAGGAAGAACTTCAGTGGGAAAGACTCAGGGTCAGGCCATGATGAGGGGTTTTGCCATGACACTTCCAGTCTTCGAGGGTTATTGGGCACAGGTTTTGCCACCACACTCTCTGGAGGGTCTGGCTTTACTGTAAGAGAAGAAAAGAGGGGGAATTGGCAAAGCTTTGCATGTGGCATACTTCCTTTATACCCCTTGGCAAAGCTGTCTGGGCTTTGCACCATGTGCTTTCCAAGAGGACCAACTAACATGCATCCTTTCCCCAAATTAATTACATGCAAATCACCTTTTGTTGTCCAGGTCAGTGGTATGGCTGTCCTGGCTCAAAATACCACCATTAAGGAGGTGACAGCACTGGAGACATGTGGAAACAACTGGGCAAGGGCAGAGAGTGTCCCTCCTACACAGGGCTAATTCGACCAGGATGAGGAGCCCACCAAGTCAAAATCTTGCACGCCCCTTGCAACTGCTGATTTCTGTGAGTCTGATACACATTCAAGCCCACTTGCCTCACAGTAATCTGGCAGAGTTTGGCCCTTGGCTTAGGGTTTTGAGGATTCAAAAGATTGGCAAATTGTATTTACTAAAGGGGAAGGATTGCCCTGGTCACCTTCCACTCCAGCTCTCTCTCTCTCACTGCCCTGCTCTGCTTTTGGGATATGGGAATATTTTCTTGCTACCTGACATATATTTCAGGTGAATATTAATTGGCTGTGGGCTGTGCAATGTGCTTTGATGTTGCAGCTACTTCAAGAGTGCCGGAAGCTCATGACAGACAGGCTGTGATGAATGTCGCTGCCTGTTGCAGAGCAGTCCTTGCTCCTTGCCAAGGGCTTGATCAAATCCTGACAGCTCAAACTCCCAATTGCAACAGTAAAGCTAAAAAAATTTGTGTACGTCCATGCTTATCCTTTAATCATGGTCAGGAAGGAGCTGGACACACAAGAGCTAGGCACACAGCTGTGCCAGAGGTGGATGAGGGCTCTCTGTGTGCTCCAAGAATAGCAATGTACATGAGACTTCCTGTCCTGGGAAGGCGCTTAACGCTCTTCCAAGTCCACATGCAGGCAAGTGGATCCCTCCTGACCTGAAAATTTCTGGATTGAACAATGGTCCCCAGGCTCTGACTGTCTTTAGCAGAAGCCTGTCAAGATGTCAGCATCAAACTCCCCTCCCAATGATGGAGGAGGGATGGTGGGGGCTGTGGGGAGCCCCCTTCTGCCTGGCAGAGCTCCTACCCTGCAGTCAGAGGCCTTCTCCATGCTGACTCCAGGGTTCACCTGCTGTGGGTGGGAAATAATGCCCTCACAGGGGCTTTGCTTACCTTGAGAGAGGAAGGAGGTGGTGGTGAGTGAGCTGCTCCCTCACCACCTAGCCTGCCTGCAGCCCTGCCTTATGTGTGAAGGGCATTTTTCCCTCACTCAAATGAGATCAGGTGCTGATGCGTGGCCAGTCTGGGGCAAGTGCAGTCACATGTGAACTGCTTGCTGCCACCCCTGCTGCAGAATGATGGTGACATTGCAGCAACTGTCCCTGCACTGCCACCGTTTGCTCCTCTCAGAAGAAACCAGCCTGTGATGCTTTGAGAGCACACTTTCTTGTCTGCAGGTGAGGCAGAGAGGGTGCTGAAATGAAGCCACAGCCCAGTTACCTTGGTGGGACCTGTTTCCCCCAAGACATAGCCCACCATTTTCTCTGTCTCCCCAGCCTCCTCTTGCTCAGCACCCTGGCACACACCCTGCTGCAGTCCTTTATCACCATCATCTTCACCACCACTCTGGCTTTCACCACCTTCCCTCTGTCACAGTGGGTGCGAGCAGGGCTGGATAGCTTCCTCCTTCCCAATGCCATTTCAGGCTCAAAGGGTGCTCCCAGAGGCTCTGGCAATGGCTGGTCAGCTGGTAAGCCTGACCATAGGTGCCTAGTGCCACCTCCCAACTCTCACAGACTCCTCTCTGTAGCAGGATGGGGCACAATTTTCCATTTACAGCTATATCCTCAGCAGCAGGAACACTTGCTGGGGCTGTGCTGTGCTGAGCTACTCCAGATAGCTCTACAATTCCTTTGCTCACTTTGAATCCCAAGGTTGGGACTGGACATCAGCTTCCATCAACAGGGACTTGGAGTCCAAACGCATACAGAAAAGTATAAATCCAGCGTTGGCTCAGCAGGATGGGTTTGCAAAACAAAAGTCTGTTTGGCTGAATGAATGCAGATGACTCTGAACTGCAGCTCTGCAGTGAGGAAGTGGGAAGGAAAGTGCTGGGCTAGGATACTCCCTGGGGTAATGCAGGGGGCCTGGCCGTGGTTTTTAGTATGCCAGCCTGAAGGCATGATTATATTCAGTTGGGCATAGCAAATGTGCTTGGGCAGCAATGAGAAATGCTACTGTAACTGTTAAAGGAAGTCAGGAAAAAAAAAAAAAAATGCCCTGATGCTGAGGCGGGAGTCACCTGCCCATTTTGCAGGGATGTGACCCCTAGACCCTCTCCTGTGAGCTAGACACTGTTGCTGGTGCACAGAGGAAGGCTGTTGATGCTCCCAGCTTCAAACAGCACTGCAGGTTAACAGGAAAACCAAAAGTCCCAGGTATCTCCTCATATGTCCCCCATCCACAGGAGTCCTGCCCAGGCTAGAGAGCACAGCAGGGCCAATCTCTCCAAAACAAAGCCAAAACTGTTCCTGCCATGTCCTTCCAAGGCAGTGGGGACACAACAGCCAGGAGAGGGGACCATACCTCTGGCAGCCAGTCCAGAGAGGACAAACCTATGTCTCTTAGGACAGACCTCACCTTACTGTGCTCATCACAGGAAACACAGGGGCCAGCTGAGGAGTGAGGAGAAGCAGGTTGTGTCCAGCTTTCTGATTTCTATGTGACCTTGAAGGAGTCCTTTATACCCTGCAGACAGGGACGAGTGCGCCTCCTTCCCCAGCCTTTGTCTGCCTCCATTCAGCTTGTACATGAGGCAGGGGCTGTCTGGCTGTACATCAGCCAGCATAATAGAGCCCTGTCCTCACTAAGGGCCTGCAGGCAGTAACATAATAAAAGCAGTAATAGTAATAATAATAATGGATGATGGGCATTAGGCTGAGTACTGGTTAAGCAGCTATAAAACCAGATGTAATATTATCCTTCAGAGCTAAGGGAGCATCATCAGACATTCCTGGGAAGAGGACTTGACCAGGAGGCTACTCACAGCTCTTCCCACTTGTTTTTTGGCTGCTGTGTCTAAGCGAGGGCTTGAAGTGCAAGAAGAGCATCAGGGAGCAGCTTCTCCTTAAGGTGCTGCATGCTCGCGCTTACCTGTGAGTCTTTAGCTATCCATCGCCCCTGGCTCTTGTCAGACATGTCTGGTGGTTCAGAAAGGCAGCTGAGACCCTGTGGCATGGATCAGCCCGTCACCCATCCTGTCTCTCCAATAAGCACTAAAATGGATCCCTTGCGGCCATTAAATATCCCCTGGCATTTTCCATGAGCAGAGGGATATTAAACTCAATGTCTTAGCCAAATGTCAGTCTAGGTAATTTAATTCTGCCTTCCTAAGTAGTATGAATTGAACTGACCTTCTGCTTAGACAACTCTACACCTGTGCTCAAAGACTCTGAATTTCATACAGACATGGGCATCATGCAGCTTCTCTGAAATGCTCTGCATCTTCATCACCACAGAGCTGGAGTTGGAAGGATCAGATGACCTTTTCAAGGTCACACAAGCATGGGCAGAACATTTGAGGAAGGTATCCACACCTGCAAGGCCCCATCCAAGGCTGCCTTCCTCCTTTTAATGCTGTGCATCTTCTCACATTTTTCCTCAGGATTATATGAGGAGAAAGGTGCTGAGGCAGGATACCAATGTTGCTGTGTGGTGGTGCTGTCCTGCCTTTCCTGGGGAATGCAAAAACCAGCTCTTGGGCTGAAACACAAGTGAGGAAGGTGTGGTTGTATCCTAGTTGGACATTTGTGGCCATGCTGTTCCAGCCGTCATGAAAGAGGTAGCAGCTCTTACACACCACCTCACTCCTCCCTGGCATCTTCCTCTGCCTCCAGTCCCTCTTCCCTATAGTCCCTTTTCCTCCTCTCTGAGGCTGGAGCCCTGGTATCTGTAGGGCTTTCCATGACTCCTCATACTCACATTTATTAATATCAATACTTTTGCAGAAGATGTAATTATGAAAACAATTTGCAGGAGCAAGATGAGGAGGAAGGCAGTGCGCATCTCCTACCAATAGGAGATGGGGGCCAGAGGGCTGGAAAAGCTTTTCCAGTCATCACTGAAAATGACAATGCAGAGTGACCCTTTGCAGCTGGCTGCTAATGACTGGCACGACTGCCAGCAAGGCATGGGCTCAGGACAGCAAAAGAAAGTAGCAATCTTTTTCCACTCAATTAGAGACCATCTTCTGAGCAGCTTGGGAAGGGATTTTCTTCTGGCAGCTTCAGAGATGGAGAAAGGAGTGAAGAAGCAAAACCAAAGGAGGTCACTCTTTCCCAGAGAGTTTTTGTGCTTGCCCAGGCTGGAGTCTGACCCAGAAGAGAGTCTTCCCTCAGCTCAGATGGTGCTGGGAGGGAGAACTGCCTGCCCTGCACTGCTCTCTCCTTGGCTTTGGGTTGCTCTGTCCCCACCAGGGCATGAGACTGGAGCCATGTGGCTGCCCTTTAACCTTCATGCAGAAAGTATGATATTTTCCTCTAGGCTAAGGGGAGGCTCTGACAACCAGAGCCCAGAGATTTCTGGAGAAACATCACACAAGTTGTGGCTGACACTGTCTCTTCATTTTAGCAGGATATGTGCAGATGCTGCAATGTTCCCACTCAGCATTTTCTGTGAGTCAAAGCAGCGGCATTGCCCTGAGCCATAGGTTTCCCATCCTCCATTTAGCAAAAGGAAACCCAGAAAAATCTTCCAGATGAGAGCTCATCAGGCCAGCTGAGATCCCCAGAGAACCTACTGGATGCTAGAGCCACACCTCCAGCACTCCCCATGCTGGGACACAATCCTGGATTGCAGCTGCAGAGAGGAAAGCTGAAAGAGACACTGAAGCTTCAGTGAGGACCGCAGGCAACCTGGGGCAAAACTGCCTAGCAAAACAAAGCAATGCAGTGCACTTGTTTTAACACCAGGATGGCACGAGGAGAAGTTCCACTTGGGTTAGGTGGCTGTTGTTCATCAGCAGCAGATGCTGTAATGATCTGCTAGGCCTGTGACTGCCTGCTTCAGCACTCTGTCACCACCCTGTCTGTGGTGCTGATGGATGGCACCCGTACCAAATCCTGAGGAGGAGGATTTCACAGTCATACAGAATATGGAGATTTCAGGGCCACTGGATACTGAAGTGGTTATGGGAGTGGGCTCGTGCAGGACATGGCCTCTCCTATTGGCATCAGCCCATCACCCCTTCCCCAAGTGCCATCCTGGAACCAGGTGATGCCAGGTGGTGTGACCTCTCAGTGCACTGCTGAGACATGTCTGGGCACCTTGCACCCTTCCAGGCACTCGTGCAAGAGGCAGCAATAGTACACCAGTGCCAAGGGCTGGCCCAGGCAGTGCTGGCCTCTGCTCACCACTCCTCAGACCTGGGCCGAGTTCAAACTGCTGGGCTGGATCCAGCTTTGTGCTGGTGTTGGGATGCCCGAGGCTTGCAGCTGGGTGTGCTTCCCCAGGGGAGGTGCCCTTGTGTGCTGGATGGAGGAGTAGAGGTTTGGGAAGCTAGGCAGGGCATGGGTGGGATACAGATGTTACAAGAGGGTGCCCTGAACTCCTGCAGGAGGGAATGCAAGGAAGTTGGAAAATGTTGCTTAATTGCTGTCCTGGGCCATGCAGGCTGGAGGTTACCTTCATTTTAAGGAGTGTATTTTCCACAAACACAACAATTTCCATTTAAAGGCACCCAAGTGACTGAAATTCCACCGCTTCCCTGCTAAGCTCCCTGCCTTGTTGTTGGCATTCCCAATGCACTGATGAACACAAGCTTCAGGTATGAACCATGGCTGCAGACACATAGCAGGACAGTCCCCGCTCCGAAGTTATTTCCCTGCTCTGTTTAGAGCTGGTGCCTTGTTTGATATTTTCCAGGATTTGGGGTACACAGGGAAAATCTGGTATAGCAGTGGAGCTCCTCTTGCACTCCAGCACTTCCAGCTTCTCCACACTGCGAGGTGTAGCACATCAAAGGCAAAGACCAACCACTGGCTGCACTTTAATTATTCACTAATTTGTTTTTCAGGTTCAATAATTGCCACACATAACCAGAAAATTGTTTTCCAGCGTATTCCTGAACTCCATTCTCTCCTATTTTTCCTGTTCTTTGAGGATGTCACAGCACCAGCTGTTATCTGGCTTTGGATGGTGGCAAAAGCTCCCTGCTTTGCTGTGTTTGGCACTGGATTGCTCAGTTCATGCCTGCCCTTTGCAGTCAGGGGAGTATCTCTGCCATGGCTCTGGACATGGTTGGGAAGCATCCCTGTGGCACAGCCTGAGACACCCCAGTCCACAGGGCCTACTGCTCCCTGTCCCACACTGCACAGCATCTGCTGTCCTGATGGGAACTCTGAAAAGGTGCAGATGGAGGAATAGGGTTTTTAGGAGAATATTAAGTAAGGGCTGGGGGGACTTGACTATAGGAGAGCTTTATCCTGACTAAGGATGGAGACAAGAGAATGGAATATTTTAATTTCTCTTCCAATCCTAATTCTCATAAATCTGCTTCCAGCAAAAACACCAAACCTCTCCTTTAGGGACACTCTGAGGGGTAAGAATGGCAATACCATTTGGACCTCACAATTTTCATAGTTCTCTGCCCTAATACATGGCAGTTTTTTCCCCAGCATCCCAAACAGGGAAGAACTCAGCAGCCATGGGCAATCTGGACCACTGGGGGTGGGACCACACAAGACACCAGGCCACTAATGTGACCAGCATGGAAGCTGCCTGTGGGCATCCTGCCTGGCTCCTCCAGGATGTTCAGGTGCCAGCAGGGCCCTGAGAATGGGAGAGGCACAAGGAAGATGCCAGAGTGGCTCAAACCCCATCTCCATGCATAGGCAGAATCTCCAGTTGTAGAGCCAGTCCCTTCCCTGCCCCATCTTCCCAATGGATGCAATGCAGAGCAAGCCAGCCCCAACACCACCCTGGAGAGGCCAGTTGCTGCTGTGGAAATTACCTATGGCGAACTCGTCAAAGGTGAGAGTGGTGAAGTTTTTGCCCAGAGCATTCGTGACTGTCAGAGTCACCTTGTACTTCACTGTCGAGAAGAGCTGGAGGTATCTGATGTGACACCTGTTTTTGGGAACAGCATCCTTCTCACAGACCATGTCTTTCGTGCCGTGTCTGGAAAGCAGAGGTGAGAAGAGCTGTTACCTGTGGATGCAGCCAAGCTGCTGGAGGAAGGAGGCAGATTGTGCAGCTCTGCATCCCCACTAAGACAATAGTCCCCATGCACTCACTCTTGCTGCAGACAAAAAACTCCTTTCCTCCTGCCAGGAAATTGTGTGGGCTCCTGTGTATGAGGTTTTCTCCCAAGCCTACACAGAGGCTTCAGTGAACGTCCTCATGCTGGCCCCAAGGAAAGAATGGGACCCAGCTGGGGTTGGTGTGGGTCTGACCCTCCCATGGGAGGAACAAGGTCTCCTGATGGTGACACAAACCTCAGAAGATAATACATGGCATCAGCCTGTATAAGGGCTGTGCCACAACTCTGGCTCAGGGTAGGGAATGATGCCATGCCATGGCCAGTTCTAAGTGAGAGACACTGCTGCTGCCCAACAATAACCTGCTTACACCAGAAAAGAGCATGGATGTGCCAAATGTGCCAAAAGCTGGTGGGCACAACATCACTACAGACAACTGGTGCAGAGAGGATAGTCTTGGGAAGCATGGAAAGGGGATCTGAGGAATGAGGACTTTCCTGGTCGCTTCTAAGGAAATTTAAACTTTCTTGGCACAAAGTCCTGGTCTCAAACATCCAGTTTGTATGTCCCCAGAAAATCCTTCCCCATGCCCATTTTTGGGATACTGATACCATATGCTCAGCACAGGTCAGAACCTGACTGTGACTGCCGCAAGACTTCATGGCACTACCTGAGACCTGCTCCAGGCTGCGGGGACTGAAACTCACCCTGTTGCACCCTTTCTTCCCAGACACTTACATGACAGAGATGTTGAAGGAGTTGGGGATGTAGGTAGGAGTGGGCAGGTGCCAGCTGCAGTAGAAACCCTTCGGGTAGTTGTTGGACCGGCACATCAGCACTGGCTCCTTTGGGGGGGCTGCCAGGGAAAGAGAAAGGGTAATTACCCACTGAGGTGGGGTCACCACCAAGTTCTGAGCAAAGGGATGACCCTCCACTTCCAGCTGCTGTCAGACTGGGAGGGGAGAGTTAGCAAGGGGAGCCTGGCCTGTGTTTATCAGATGCTGGAAAGATCTGGGGGTTTTTGTCCCATGTCTTCTGCTGAGGTCCTCCATGACACCTAGCGTTCGGCTGGGCTGTGCAAAGCTCACCTTCTCCTTGGGCAGCTCACTGCTTCTAATGAGGAATGGAATGATAGAGATGGTTTGCAGGTACCAGGGGAAATTGTCTTCAAGGCTGTGACAGAGATGTTGCTGATGAGGAGGAGGTGCTGCTCTCTTGACCCCATTAATCTACACTGCTCAGAGCTTTCTCTGCCACATCCCTGGGGAGTGATAAACTTATTGAGGGATGATCCTCCAAATGATCAGAGGTCACCAAAGGGAGGAAGAAGGACCATTGGCAAGATGAGGAGGAACAATGTGAAACCAGTGGAGAAAATCCGGCTCTGCAAGAGGACTAACAGTGTTAATGCTTTTGGCATGGGGAAGAGCATTCCTGTCTCTGCTACACTGCCTCCAAAGAGACACAGAGGCAACAGGAGACAGAATGAGAACACCCAGTGGGAGCAGCCTTCTTCTGGCCTCATCAGCTGATCCTAGAGGTTAGAGGCACAAGAAGATTTTAAACCCAGTGATGTGTTCACACTGTACTTGGCTTTCCTGGATGCATGTGCAGTGCACTCTGCTTTTTGCAGGAGCACAGCAAGGGCTTCAGGAAAGCTCTGCAAAATGCTGAGGGACGGTGCATGTGAAGAATGAGATCTGATACCGTTGGGCTGATGAATTTTACCCTTGTTGTTAAAAATCTTACCTGATCTGACACCGAAGTCAACTCTTCTTGGTACCCAGGCACTTGTACTTACTGTTAAGAGCAGCAGTTTGGCACAGTGCCTTGCCATAAAATACACCCTCTGGGCTGGATGTGCATCAGGATTCCCCTTGGAAAGGCTGTCTGATCCTGTGGTGTTCCCTCTCTCCCCTCCTTTGTTAGCCCTCATCCCCATCCATCCACTGCAAATATCCCAGGACATGCTCTTCTCTCCAAGCAGGAGGTTTGAAACAAACTGAGCAGACCTGGCAGCCTCAGAGCCTCTTCAGCCCCACAGCCCGGCTTCTCACTGGAATGACACACGCGGGGGCACAGCGTTCTCGGGAATGAGCTCCAGCTGCCACTGGAGTCTACAGGCTACTACGGTCTGCAGAGGGGAAACTGAGGCACAGGCTTTGTGCACCCCCGGCGGCCCTGGGGCAGGGCTTAGAGGGCGCAAGCAGTTGATAAGGGAGCCAAGTGCAGAAGAGTGAGGAAGCAGGGAGCAAGGAGGAGAGGGAGAGGGAACGGAGGGGGCCGGCGGCAGGGAACGTTGCGCCGCTCCACTCTGAGTGTTCCTCCTAATGGCCATTTCAGCCTTCAGCCGACAGACGAAGGCCAGAGCCTGGTTAATGAGCCTCCCGGTTAAATTATTCAAGCAGACCCTCCACATCAAAACAGAATGGCTAATCGCAAAGCCAGAGACAAGGGCCTGATCCCTGCTACAGCCCCATCCTCTTCCTCCTCCCCGCAGGCTCCTTAACCCCTTCCGTGCCTCCCCTGGGCGTGGCGGAAGCAAGGGCAGCATCGCTGTTTCCTGGGTGCAATGGGGGGGGGGGGGGTTCGGAAGATGTCCCGGAGGGGCTGAAGGGGTGCAGGGGGTTTGGGGACAGTCTCTGGGTGACCGGTGACCGCGTGGCGGCACTGTGGGCTAACAGCACTCGCCCGGCATCCGGCAAACCGGGATGGGGCTGGGAATGCTGCTTGGGAATGCTGGGGACGCTGGGGACGCCACCGTAGGCGACTCGCACACTTGCTGCTTGTGCTCAGGTGTTTCGCCCGTAACCGGGAGTCGCCGGGAAGCCGGGCTGAAGCAGGAGAGGCTTTTTCGAGCATTCCTGGAGTCCTGCAGGGTCGAGCCCTACCAGCACGACCCAAGACGCTGCACTGCTATGCGCCACAATTAGTCCATCTGAGGATAATTTATAATCCGGCGTCTCCAGTATGACGCTGGATCTGGCTCTTCGTGATCTGCGCTAATTCCTCCACTGAGAAGGCTGGGGCGGGCTCACACCTCCAGGTTAATTTTGCTGGGAGGCGGAGGGAGGTCTGCACATTCTGTATCCTGCTTCGATCCCCACTCTGCAGCAGCCTTTGAAGATGCCCCATTTCCACAGCATGCCGTGCTGCCTTCTGCTTCGAGGCTGGTCCCCAACAGCAGCCCCAACCTTTTGTGTCAGCATGCTCCACCTCTTACCCTCTGGTGTCTTTTAGCAAGCCAGAGGTGGAAGGAGAGACTGGGAAGAGAGACAAAATTATCCTCTCATATCTGCCCTCCTTATGCAGAGTTCAAGCACAGATGCAGCCAAAGGGAAGCTTCTGTATGAAGCCTGTCTCAGCCCAACATTTGCCCTCTTTTTCTGGGCAGACACAAGCTGTGTCACACAGACACTCCTACAGCCTCCATCTCTGCAGAGCCATCAGTCCCAGAGCAACAGGCATCCCAGGAGGGATTTGTCAGGCAGGTACCCCACTTTCCACCTTGACGGGCAGAAAGTTCATGGCAGAGTGTGAGACCAGTGCAGTATGCTACAGGGGCCTGTGACCATGACACCACATGGGTGACCATGGCCAGCACTGCCAGGCACCACAGAGTTTAAGGCTGCAAGCCCCTTCTCAGCTGCCTTGCTGCATCAGGAGTGCCCACCCAGCCATGGTGTCTTCTCCAAACTGGTGGTAGGTTCTTCATCTCCCTATGGGAGCCTGCAACCTTGCTCCTCTCCCCTCCTCTCCCAGGAAAGGCACTTGCTGGCACAGCTCATGCTGCCCATCAAAGGCTCTTAAAGACAGCAAATAAAATTGCAAGCTCCAATCGATCCAGCGCGCTGTAATGCTGTCTTTGGAGGTGGGCCAGCCCATCAGGCCAACAGAGAGAGCAAGAAAGGCAGTGGAGGAAAACAAAGCCATCAAAGGTGCAGGATTAAAGGCTTTTTCTGCCCTGAGGTTTTAGGCAGTGCTGCTGCGTGTGGGGTGTCCTGCTCCAACCTTCTCCATCCTCCCCCAGATGATGTCCAGCTCTCAGCACCTGCCCCACACCACAAACAGCCCGAACAACAGGTTGAGCTACTTGGGCACTCCTCCCTGGGCTCCTGCACACAGCCTCCCTAATTCTGGCAAATATTTACATTCGTATTGCTTAATGGAGCTGCTGAACTCTGTAAAAGCAGAGTTCTTTTCCTTTTGCCACAAACAGTGCCTGCCCTCTCTAATCTGTCTATTAACCTCCTGCATGGCAGTGAGCCACTTCTCCCATGTGTTCTGCTGATGTCCTCTCTAAAAACCCAGCATGTTTAATGCCTGGCTGTGGCAGCTTCCCAGAGGCTTGGGTTGAAACCAGCATCAGTACAAAAGCTCTGGGTGAGGTGAAGAAAGGCTCAGAGCTGAGCTCAGGGCTGAGCACATGCCACCTGGGCACACGGCTCACAAACTATGAGATGCTCCAGCAAAATCTGGAGTCTGCCACAGCAGTGAAAGCTGGTGCCAGGGTCATCATCTATGCAGATCCCTGAAAAGACCAGTGGCAGGGATGGAGTTGGCTTTCCCACCACAGAGTGTCCCATGCTTTGCATCCATTTAACTTTGTCTTTCCAGCTTTTTGAACATAGCTGTCACTTGACCAGCTTCAGCACTTCTGCTCAGCTGAGGACAGCACCACAAGTGGTCCTGAGGGATGAAACAGCTCTGGATACACCAGCACAAAACCAGATTTTTGTTTCCCTCCTCATCTCTAAGGCCCAGTTGTCCATGTACCCTCGGTCCCACTGCACAGGGGAAAAGCGTGACCAATCCATTTTAGAAACCACTAAAAATTATCTACAAGAGCTTTTCATAGCTCTGCTAGGTCATGAGATAATGGACATTAAAATCATGACACTTTAATATATAGAAAAGTTATTTTAGGTCACTTTTAAAGGTTTCTGAAATGGATCAGTTATAATTTTCCTCTCCTGCTGAGGGCTGAATGTACTAAAGATGCCTTGCTCCACAGGTGGAGGAATACAAAAAATAGCACCAATAAAAGTTTTAAGAGGCCTCTCAAACACTTCTGTAGGAGGTATTTTTTCTGGTGCACTCGGGGCACATTCAAGCGCTGGGCTGATGGGGGATAATGAGCCCATAGTGTGCTTTTGGAGTCACCTGCATAACTCATCATCTCAGCCTTGGGCCAGCAAAAACTCCAGGGTCCATGACAGCAGCATGTGCTTGAGCTAGAGGTACAGCTGTGACACAGCCTGCCTGCATATGGGCAGGACCCCCGTGCTGGCTTACACAGGGGGACAACCCCACAATCAATGCTGTTCTGCTGCCAAAATCCTGCTCTTTGCACCCCAAGTACCCACGGCAGGACCAGATCATCATCCAATGACTTTTTTCACACCACTGGTGGTGGATATGTACAAATACAAAAAGAAAGCTACCTAGCTGACCAAAAGCAAAGTTGCAGAGGCTTGAACAGCACAATAAGAATCCACCTAAGCATAAGATGCCAGCACTGAGCATGTGGGCACAAGAGCAGCAGACCTTGCTAGTCCACGCACGCATCTACACAGATGCTTTTGTTAAGCACAGGCTGGCTGCCAACACGATGTATTATTTATCTAACACCACTTTTTCTAAAAGCCTGTTTGTGTATAGGAGGCTGGTAGGAAACAACAAAGAAAACAATGATGAATAAAGCATATTTCTACTGCCAGGTGTATATCAGGGGAGCATCTGTCTGCCATGTGCCACCTGCACTGGAGTGCAGCATGGCTATGGCTGGGGATGGTCCCTTCCATGGACCCAAATGTTTGGGTGCAACTGTATTTTGTTGCTTGAGAAAGGGAGGGAGGTGAAGCTTTGAATTTGCTCTGTTTCCCCTTGACTGTCTGTTCTTGGGTAAGTGTGAGGATGAGAAGGGGTGCGGAGGACAGCAGGTGATGCTCCCTATGTTCTAGGAACATCATGTTCATAACTACCACTTCTTCAAGAAGGATAAAGCAGGTGTTCATTTTTGATGTGTTGCTTTTGTGTTTTTTCTTTTTGTTTTGTTTTGTTTTGTTTTGCTTTTTGTAGTTGATGCAGCAAAATTCATTTGAGAGAGAGTTAGAGAACCCAGAGGTGCGGGGGCACAGGATGAGATGGGTTTGTTTCTCACTGACCTCCTAGATGACCTGGGCAAGTGATGGAGACAGGGTTTATGTCTCTCCCATTCAGTCTAAGCCACCCCAAGCTTAGCAAGTGGACATTTTCAGGGGGACATTCCTTTCCCTTGAAATTAGACACTGAAGATATATCCCTCTGGAGTGTGAGGCAACCCAGCTGATCACCAGAGCTGCTCACATTCAGCCAGCATCTAGCCTAGCCTAGACTCAACACTGCAGCACCTTCCTGGTAGCTCCCAAAATGGGCCAGGGACACCTGCAGCTGTAGCGAAAGACCCCTCACCCTGCTGCCATCTAAGAGCCATCTCCCCAGCCTCAAAGAGCAAGAATTTATTCCCCAAGAAGGTGCTGGAGAAAAAGGTGGACTCAGCAACAGATAAATTTCTAAAAGGTCTTATTTTACATTGAATGGGGCTCATAAACCAAGCTATGGATTTTCTCATTTCCCTTGCAGAAAATTCAGTGAGCATGGCAAGAGGCAATGCTGTAAATTTTTGGGCAAGGTGAAGAGAGGGAAGGGAAGGGAAGGGAAGGGAAGGGAAGGGAAGGGAAGGGAAGGGAAGGGAAGGGAAGGGGAGGGGAGGGGAGGGGAGGGGAGGGGAGGGGAGGGGAGGGGAGGGGAGGGGAGGGGAGGGGAGGGGAGGGGAGGGGAGGGGAGGGGAGGGGAGGGGAGGGGAGGGGAGGGGAGAGGAGGAGAGGAGAGGAGAGGAGAGGAGAGGAGAGGAGAGAGGAGAGGAGAGGAGAGGAGAGGAGAGGAGAGGAGAGGAGAGGAGAGGAGAGGAGAGGAGAGGAGAGGAGAGGAGAGGAGAGGAGAGGAGAGGAGAGGAGAGGAGAGGAGAGGAGAGGAGAGGAGAGGAGAGGAGAGGAGAGGAGAGGAGAGGAGAGGAGAGGAGAGGAGAGGAGAGGAGAGGAGAGGAGAGGAGAGGAGAGGAGAGGAGAGGAGAGGAGAGGAGAGGAGAGGAGAGGAGAGGAGAGGAGAGAAGAGAAGAGAAGAGAAGAGAAGAGAAGAGAAGAGAAGAGAAGAGAAGAGAGAGAAGAGAAGAGAAGAGAAGAGAAGAGAAGAGAAGAGAAGAGAAGAGAAGAGAAGAGAAGAGAAGAGAAGAGAAGAGAAGAGAAGAGAAGAAGAGAAGAGAAGAGAAGAGAAGAGAAGAGAAGAGAAGAGAAGAGAAGAGAGCATCCCACTTGGAGCCAGTGGCAGGGCAAGCTCCCAGTGTGATCACAGGCTCACTGGAGTTTGCTCCATCCTGCAGTGCATGAGGCCACACTGTTTCCAGCACAGCAGAGCTGCTCCTTAAACCTGACCATTCTCCAGCCTCCAGAAAATTATCAAGCAAACCTCACAGTGTTGATCTGTGAGAGAAAGGAGGAAAGAGCAGAGGGGCTCTGGCAACTCTGACATGGGGTGGGCTGACTGTCTGGAATGGCAGCCTTTGCTGGAGGTGCTCCCCAAGGTGCAGGATACTATGGGAAGGTGATTTAGGCAGGAGAAGCCATCTGGCATCCCAAGCCCATGACAGACCCTCTTGCTCCCATTCCCTCTGGCAGCGCTGGTGCTTGGCAGCATTGCTGTCCCAGGGAAATGCCCATCCTGCTGAGCACACCAGCACTCCAAATGCAGCTGTGCTCCTGGAGGTGGCTTTATTCCCGTGGGGCAGCATTCTAGGCTGGGTGCCTTAGGGAGTCATGCACAGCAGGGATGCTGGACACCTGCACCCTTCACCTGGGACCACACCACAACAGGAAGTCCTTTCTGATGCCCCAGTCCTCCACCAGAAACCAAAGAGCAGCTTTGCTCTGAAACAATATTAAATATTGAACAAATGAATGCAAACCTGTTATCTGGGATAATTGTGAGTAAATAAAACATTTAACCAAACCAAATGCAGCTGTTTCCACTTGGAGCCGGCACAACAGCAGGGAAGCCAGCTCAGCTACTCTGCATCCTCGTAACGGCAGCTGATTATTGTTTTGTGTGTAACAGTAGCACCGCCAGCCCTGGAGTGGGGCCGGGGCCACGGTGCTCAGCGTGGTACCCCTGGGATGGGTACAGTGGCAAGGTGGGATGCGGCAGCACAGCAGCATGCCGGGCACAGGAAGTTCTCTGCTGTGCTGGGGTTTGCTCATCAGCCCAGGGAGTTCACGGCGAGACCGGCTTTCCTCCCCCAACACCTCTGCGAGGGGATTTGCATGTAACATAAACCATTTCAGAGCCAGGTCACTGGTTTGCACAAATCCCCGGGCAGTAATGACCAAACCTCGTTACCTGCTGCTCTGGGATTGACTGTGCCGCGCCCCTGTCCAGCTCCTGGAGACCTGGAGAGCAGTCTGGGGTAAGGGAGTGTGCAGCAAACGAGGGAAAAGTGCCGGCAAACAGGGCCTTGGGAGGCTCCGGGGATGGAGAGCATATCCCTGCCTACAGCTCAGGGCTGGAGCATTCCAGGATGCCAGTCTGCCATGCCCAGACAGCAGGGAAGGGAGAGCAGGGGGCTGATGTGATGTTTCTGCACATTCTCAAGGCTTTCCACAGCTGGGATTTGGAAAGGAGAGCTTCGTGCCCCTGCAGCTCCCACCCATCCAGATGCTCTTCTAAAATGGCTGGGAAAGATGAAGGGCATGGAATACATGGGATTTTCCAGTCCCTGCCAAAATAATTTCTCTTTCCAGGGGACTATTCTCCTCCACATGGGGCTGGATGCACTATGCCAAGGCAATGCAGGCACAAGATGTTTCCACGTAACACACGAGTTTCCCAGAAACTGCTCCACACCCCAAGGAGGTTGTGGTCAGTGCACATGGGAGCACATCACAGACCTGGTCTCCAGGGAGAAGTAGCTGCCTTCCTTGGTTCTCCTTGGTAAAAGGTTTGACCAGGGCAGCCTGCAGACCCCTGACAAACTCCTTTGGGAGCTCAGCTGGAAAAGCCATAGAGAGGAAACATCCTTGTGTGCTGAGAGGAACGACTGTGCCTTTTTTGGCAGTGTAGGGGGAATGCAGGGTGATCCCAAGGGTTCTTTGGGTATCAAGGACCCCAAGGGTCCCCTGCCTCCATACCTGCACTGCATGCAGCAGAAAACTCAGCACTCCCTTCTCCCCTTTTCCCAGCTCCAGGCAGAAATTCACTACACAGCCTACACCATGCAATGCCCCTGCCCCTTCCATCACCTTATTTAACGGCTGCAAGAAAACAATCCATCCTTTCTCCAGATGGAGAAAACAGGGAAAATACCAGGTGTGATCAGACACAACTGGGACCATCAACAGCCATGTATCCTTGGCAAAGCTGTCCTACCAGCACTCCTGGAAGTTATATATTTATCCAGGAGGAGCCTCTGGAGGGAAGCTATAAGCACTTTGTCATGTACTGAGCAACAAGCTAGCCACGAATATTACCAGCTATCTCCCAACGGGGGAGTATGGACTCGCTTTAACAGGCAGCAGCTCTCCAAAAATGCCTCCTCTCTCTTCATCTCTCTTGGCATGCAATCTGGATATGTCCTCTTCTCTGCTCTCTTCCCCAGTGAGGGAGGTACCTGCTGGCAGAGAGGCCTCTCACCCCATAGGAAATGGAGAGGAAGAAGTAGGAGGTTTCTGACTCTCTCTGCAGCACAGAAGAGTATTTTTGGGCTTCTCCTGTCTGGGCAGAAGGAGCTGATGGGAATGGTTAGTAAACAGACATACCCCCTACCCACTTTCTTCTCACAGCTGTACTGGCTTTTGCATGTGAAGTTCCTTTCTTCCAGCATTTATCAAAAACCACCCTCTCCTTTCACCCACATGTTCTGCTAGGAATATGCTGCAGTCTGTTCTTCCATCCCCTCACAAGACAGACCCCATGATGCCCTTGAGCCTGTACTGACTGCTCTACTTTGGATTCAGTCAGGACAGGGGGCTTAAAAGTGGGTATCTGTATCACATGGAGCACCAGCTGTGGGCACAGGCAGAGAAGCCATTTGCTCATCCTGTGTTTGGCCATCCTGATTGCATTTGGGTTTGCTCATGCAGACTCAGCATCCCCTGGTCAGCGACTCACATCCTTGGGCCTGCCCTTCTGCTCCATGTGATTTCCTGGTGAGATGCTGCTCTGCTTCTAGGGCTGATCTGCAGCCTGTGCCTGTGCCTCAGCTGCTGGGACCAGCTGTGAGTGTGTGAGAGCCCTGTCCCCTGCAATGCTGGTGGCTCTGCCCAGCTTCATGTCATTGTTGCAGTCCTGCTGGGAAACCAACTGCAGGCTCCTTGCCAAAACAGCTGGGCTGGAGCCAAAGGAGATGCTGGAGGTGGGTGTAGACAAGTGACCCAGGACCAGAAGGAGCTTCTCCCCATGCTGTTCCCACCCTGGATATGTGAGAGTGCTCCCAGCAGCATTCAGCCTCCTTTGGTGCATCCAGAGAAGCCACCTGACTCATCCCCCCTCTGCTTCTGCATGATACACCCTGGCAAAATCACAGCCCAGGGCCATGGTGGGGACGGAGCTGATATGGACATCACAGGGGTGGCTCTGGTTTGTGGTGCTATTCTGGCTGCTCAGGGATGATGATAGCCCAATAATGACATGCATTTGGGAAGATGCCTAATTTATCATAGGAAATGAGGACTTCACACCAGTCCTTAGCTGCTCACTCTCTGGCTTTGAGAAAATACCAGTCAGACGTATCACTAACAGTAGAAGTGTTCCCAGTTCAAGCTGAAATCTTCCCCTGTGCTGGTGGTACCTTAGGGTGGAGGCAGGAAGAGCATCAGTTTCTGTAGCTCATCCAAAATATGTCCTTCAAGCAGATGAAAACAAAGGGGTGTGACATTTCTGGAGGTGTTGGGCTGCAATACCAGCTCAGCTAACAGCACTGCTCAATACCACTGCTCTCTTTACTAATGTCTGTTTTTTTATCCTCAGGCCCGAATCAGACCATGGCCTCATGCTTTTCTTAAGGCAATGAGGTCCTTGGGATGATGTAAGTCACAGAGCTCCGTACTTCATTTGGAAGTAATAGCTGTGTCCTTAACTCAGATGGCTTCAAGGGAGGTCGCATTATCCAGCCCATCTGTAAAGAAATTGAGCTAAAAAAAAAGCCCTTTGCTTTATGAACATGACGTTCATCTTCCTCACATCCTGGCTCGATGCTTAAATCCCCACTCGCAGCAGGGCAAACCCCAGGGGATATTTGTGGCATGCGCGGCTGGGGCAGCTCCAGCTAGGGGAGGCCCTTCCCACCCATGTGTGAGAGCCTAGCATTTGCAAAACAAAACGTGAGGCACAAACCAATTCAGTTACTCACAGAGACTGTTTCCACCTGCTCTAATCACCACCTTTGCAAGGTTGTTTTCATTTTGTTCCCTCCCTACTCTCCCCAGCTCCACTCCGCAGCAAGCACCTCACTGAATTCCCCTAATCTCCCCTTTAGGTCATACGGTATCTTTTAATTCTTTAATCAATTTTCCTCCGGACTCCCTGTAATTTATCAATGGTCTTTTAACAATGAAACCTCAGAAGCAAACACACCTTCCCTGGGAGTATCAGCACCAGATCAGTGACAATAGCAGCATCCTTGCCAAGTCTGCCCTGACAGTGATAATCTGGATGCTCAGCACAGCCTCTCCTGCCTCTTGGAGGACAGCAGCCTGCCACACATCCTCTGATTTGCTTATAACAAAGAAGAAATAAAAAGCACTTAAAGCACTTATTGTCATATAAAAATATTGCTATCAGTGTTTTATTTATTTCCTGAGGAATGGTGTGAACCCCCAGCACAGAGCTCCCCCAGGGTGGGCAACCTTCCTGCACACTCCAAGCACCACAGCAGGGAAGGAGCTGTGACCCAGAGGATCACAAATCTTTTTTGGGCAGGATAAGGGGGCCAGGATGCTGGGATGGGAACGATGCACAGGTGGTTGGGGCACTGCTGTTTTTTTAGGGAACACACCACACTGTTCATGCAGCATCACTGCCCAGCACAGTGGGAGATGCTTGGGAGACCTGTGGCAGAGGAGAGAGGAAGGCACTGTGCCCAGATACCCCACTAATGGTCTGGGAGAGATTTCTGGCTGTGTTGTGGTCTCTGCAAGGGGAAGCCTAAGGCTGCTCTTTCTTTCCTTCCCTTTCTCACTCCCTCCAAGGTCAAACAGTCCTGGACTCTCAATAAAGTGTCACAAGGGCTCCAGGGGATTTTAGAGGCATTTGCTAGGATTTCAGCAGATCTGAAGCATGACTTCACAGGGATGGAGGGGGAAATACCCTAGAGCTTTGGAGAGAAATGTTATTAGAGTCACTGAAGGATTTTGCTGTGCTCTCTGAAGTGTTGCACAGAAAATTATAGGTAAAGAGCAAGCCCTGTGGTCTGGACCTTGCCAGCAGCATAAGGATGCTGTGGTGTCTGGGCTCACATGAGCCCCACTTCCCTATCATGAACCAGGAGCACAATGCAAACGCCTCCTGCAACAGGATCTCTCCTCTTGATGCACACAGATCCTTCTGAGATGAGGTGAGCAGCTGGGACAGGTCTGAGAGCCAGGACTTGGCTGCAGATGAGAGCTGCAAGGATGTGCTGGCAAAAAACAGATAGGGCAGAGCAGTCTGGGTATACCCAACAGCTTGCCATCCTCTACTGGAGCAGAAAAAACAGCTCTGACTGGGTTAATGCCAATGCAGTTAGGTCTGTCCCATGGTGTATAAGTCATCAGCAGCATGGGAAAGAAGGCAACATGCCTAGAATAAGTGGGGAAATGCTGTGATACTGCCAAAGTTTTGACCCTTTCCAGTGGTGACATGAGGGTGAACCTGGACAGGATCCAGTTTGGGAAGACTTGGGGTTTTCCTGCCAGAGGGAGATGCTGGAGGCATAGCATTGGTACTTGTCCCATTCCCAGAAGGTTGTTCAGAGGCATTTCTGGAGAGCAGATCCCACAGCAGCACCCATGGCTTTATGGCAGAGCAGCTCAAACCATGGCCCAACACAGTGAAACTCAAATGACTTTTGAGGTCCTAACTCACACATGCATCTCAATTGCTTTCTATCCTGCTTTCTGCACTAATATGGGATGGAAATGCAAGAACTGTGCCAGGACCCACTGGGCAGATGCACTGTCTTTGTTTCACCCCCATGCTGATGCTTTACTTGGACACTTGAGGAAGTTTGTAGCTCGAAAGCAGCTGTCGCTATGAGCCAAATGGGTTGCAAATGTATTGGCATGTGTTGTGTCATCTGCAGTTGTGAATAGGATACATTTTCCAGGGAAGGGGAAAAGGAAGAAGAGGACGGGAATGCTTAAATAAGCAAAACAAACATTTACCGCCCCTTCCAAAGCACTACACCCAAGGCAATAGATTATTTATGGAAGTTTGGTCTGGAGCAATAACCTGCAAGGGCTTCTCACAACAATGCAGCTGGATTCAGATGTCAAACCAAAATCCTTAGCACTTAATACCTTCAAAGTCTGTACACAGAATGGATGTGTTGCTGGTCCCAGTGGAGGTATTGTGGGATTTGTCTCTCATTTCACCACCAGCCCCATTAACATACTATTTCCTGCTGCCCTGGAACTGGGCAGTGGACCTCCCTTCCCGGTGACACCTATACCATGCCTAAGCTCTGAAATGATGCAGGAGTTGCCTGCCCATGTGGGAAATGCTGCAAGGCTTCGGGAAAGTGGTAGATGGGAGAAAAGTGTCCTGTGCCACCTTACAGTCACCTTACAGGGAAATGGAGGCATAGAGCAGTCAATAGAAGGCTGCTGAGGATGGAGAGGCTGACAGAGGATGCCTGCTAAATCCCTCAGCCCCGAGTGCAGTTCCCTGCTGAACCCCAGGTGCTCTGTCACCTCTGCAGGCATTTGAGCACTGCTGAGCTCAGCACCCATGGGTGGCTGAGCTGCCCAAGCCCCAGTCTCTTGCCTGGCCCCAGGCAAGGCTGGGAGATCTCTCCTTGCCTGCCTGGCTTCCCTGCAGCCCAAGCAGATGTTCTGGGTCCTGTGTCCCAGGACAGATCCCAGCTTGATTTATTACTGGACGTGACTTCTGGAGTTTGTCAAAGGCACTCGCTCCCCCTCCCCTGACTTTTCCCACACCCTTCCCATTTTGTTTTACGTTCACTTTGTGGTCTCCCCACCATAGCTTGCAATAAACAGAAACTCATTTCCAGTATAAACAACTGCACACTCTGCCCCAGTGAGGCATACAACCCTGCCTTTCCCTCTCCCCACCCCTGTCTGCTTTTGGGTTCTGGGAAAACAGTCTCTTTCTTCTGCTTTTTTTTTTTTTTTTCATGCCCCCTCCTCAAATCTCCTGGCCCTTTGCATTTTTTTATTCTTTCTGAGATTTATAACGTGCCAGCCAGAACTGGAGTGGTCTATCCCACTCCACATCACATACATGCTGTTAAAAGTAAAGCTGCCAATAGCTCTCGGTAAGGAAAACCACCTGAGCTCTGTCTGAGCTGAGGGTTTACAAGATGGGGATGTTGGCCCTGACATGGCCAAAAGCCTTTCAAGATATGGGACGTCTCTCAAGGCAGGATTTAGAAGACTTGAATCATAGAGTGAAGACATGCAGGGCAGATCTTGTCCTCCCCAAGCCCTGAGTCAGGAGAGATGCCAGCCTGATGGGAGCCAAGCCTGGTGAGAAACTTCACAGGAATGCCATGGACAGCTGGATAGTAACCTCTCTGAAGGGCTGGGCTGATGTTCTCAGTTGCTTTTATCTGTCTTTAACCACCTGGAAAGTAACTGGTTGGGCCAAGCAGTCTGTCTTCCACTCTTTCTGTGGCTGATGGGGACAGACAGACACTTGGGGACAGCAAATCAAATCCTTCCTTTATATGGAGCACACACGTGTCTGCAGCATTTTCACAGAATCATGGAATATGCTGAGTTGGAAGGGACCCACAAGGATCATCAAATCCTGCTCTTAGCTCTGCACAGGATAGCCACAAGAATCCCACCATGTGCCTGAGAGCATTGCCCAAACACTTCTTGAGCTCTGTCAGGCTTGGTGCTTTGCTCCCCACTTCCCTGGGGAGGCTGTTCCAGTGCCCAGGCACCCTGGCAGGGTGAAGGACCTTTTCCTATTATCCAACCTAAATCTCTCCTGACACAACTTCAGGCCATTTCCTCAGGTCCTGTCACTGGGCACCACAGAGAAGAGATCAGTGCCTGATAAAAATGCATAAAAATGATAAATGTTTCTGATACCTAGAAGAGCTTGCCAAAGGCTCAAGAGGATTCCCAGCCTTTGGAAGTCTTCATATCAGGGCTGAATGCTTTCCTCACAGTTTTGCTGCCCTTCATAGAGGGATCTATTCAGGGCAGTATCCCGCCCTGCAGGAGCTACAGAGCAGGGCAGGCAGCAGCCTTGGGCCCCCAGGTCTTCCCCACATCCCACATCACAGGGATGATGCAGGGGGTGCACACATCCGCCTTTTCTCATGGAACAAGGATATTGGAGTCCATTATCTTGTAACGCTTGAGGACAAAGCTGCTTGCTTGGCCAAAGCTCTCTGGTTGCAATTTTACTCTCTATTACCCCTCTTTTACTCTCTACTGCCATCTTCCTAGGACAAGCCAGCCCAGGACCACCAGTGGCCAGGAGTTTGTCATTTCATTCCAGGCAAGAAGCTGGTCAAAGCAGTCAGTGGATTAACTTTTGCTAGGAGATTAAGAAAAATGAGGAAATGAGGTGGGTTAGGGAAAAGCTGAACCCAAGTGGTTTAGCTGGAGAGAATCCCAGCATTATAAACTGGCCTCTAAGAGTGCTGAATATATCCTTACCCCTGTTGCAGATGCTGACATCGTGTTCATACCACCACTGGTTTGGACTCACTGACAGTAAGGCTTATGCAGCCCTAGACAGCTGGATTTTGATTGTGCTCCTTTAGTTTTACCCCATGTGGGGTTTTCCATGTATAAATAAGCTCCTTGAGGGGTTGTGCAGAGAGTAGGGGTGCTGCTGGGAGGGCTGCAGCACAGCACTGGGATCTTCACATCTACAAGAAGGTTGTGTTGATTTGGAAAAAAGCCCCACACTTGTAATTTACAGGGACATTAAACCTGAGTGGTTGTCTTGGTGCAGAGTCTGAGTGCAAAGCAGAGACTGTGGTACCACAGAAAGCAATGGGGAGCTCCCAGCCACAGCTTCTGGTAGCTGACCACTCCCAGCAGCCATTCCAGTGCAGGTGAGTTTGCTCATTTTGCCTTGTCCTCAGAGAGAAGCTGAGACTGATCAGCTGTGTGATGCTCCCAGGACAGCCCAGTGGGCAGGATCAGGGCAGGATCCAGACTGGGTGGGTGTCTCCATTCACTGACTGTAATGCATGAATGTGCTGGATTGACTCTTACACATGCTGCTCAATGCCAGAACCAGGCTGTGAGCTGGCCTGAGAGAAGCTGTGCTCTCCCAGAGGAAGGGGGCTGCTCCAGGTGGTTTTAACTCCCTTCAGCAAGAAGTGACAAGAGATCTGGTAATACAAATCCACCTTGTGCTGTCTGTGCAGCAGGTCCAGCAGATGGTCTGCCCATATTCAATGGGAAAGCTGAAGGGCATGGGAGGTTTCCTCTGCAAAACTCCCAATTCCCATGGAAGCATGCTGATCAGATGGAACCACACTAAAAACTCCACATACAAAAATCCCTGGAGTGGAGAAACCCTTCTGTTACATGCTGAGACCTTCTCTATCGTGACAGCTTGGCTATTATCTTGCATCACATCTCTGTTTGCTGACAGCACATCATGACACGGCTCCATATTGTGATGGGGACAGCTGGTGTTGCAGATGGCTGCACCCATGGCAGGAGAGTTACAGCCAGCTACAAGGAACTGCACGGGCCTGCCGGATTCCCTAACAGCAAATCCATACCGATGGATTAGCTGTCTATGGAGACAGTTGGTAGCATTTTATTATTCCTTCACGCCCCATTGATAAAAGCACTCCTGGTATGAAGGGTGGCCAAGAAACTGCTCTGCTCCTCTCCTCTCCCATGGATGAGCTGCTGAAGCTGTCCTCAGCTGACCTGAGACCCTTAGCCTTTGTGTTGTCCACCTAAACCGAGCATCCCCAGCACAGTTAATCACTGCAAGTGTCGGGGCAGGAGACAGCTGAGGCTGCTGAAGCCCAGCACAGTTCGCTGACCCTGGGGAGGAATGCAGCTGACTCACACCATGGGAATCTGACCTCCATGGGGGCTGTACAACTGGCTGAGATCATGAATATCCATGTCCTGGCACTGCAGCTCCCAGAAGAACTGCAAAAAGTACGGTGTGCCCTTGTGGGTCATGGTGGGTCCAGCCTCTCACCTCACTACAGTGATGTTCTTTAGGCATCCCAGTGTGTGCTGCATACCTGGCACAGTGTCCGCTTCCCCATCCCTGTCTCTGTTCCTGCTCAGGAGCATGGGCAGCAGTCCTGGCTCTCTCCAGCATGATATTTCCAGCTAAGAAATGCTCTGAGTGTGCCAGCACTGGAGCTCTTGCTGCCTCTGATTCTCCTCTAAGTGACACACAGGGTACTGTTAAAGCTGCTGTTATGGTGATTTTTATTTAAACCAATATCTTCCATGTCATCCCTGAAGCGCTCACTACTAATAACCTCTCATCCTCTCAGCATGCCTTCAGTGGCCATCAGCTTTGCTCTACACAGAGCTATGAGCCCTCAACACTTCTCTGCAACTCCACCTCTGCTCAAACCTCCTGGGAGTGAGGCTGCTCCCACCTCGGGTGCAATTCAACCCCAGCAGCAGTCACAATACCTATGGGACTCTCAGCTGGTATTTAAGTTTCCAGTCATTGTGATGGGAGGAGAAAGCCCTGAAAAATCTCATTTCCAAAGACTTTTTCTTGACTGCCAGCCCCATGTGGGATCTGATAAAGCAAATCCCAAATTGTTTGAATAGAAGGTTTCAGGTCCAGCATGTGGCTTTTGAATCCCAATATTTATCATTACTATTCCTGGAGAGAGCAGGGATTTCTCTGAAGTTTCTGAGCACAGAGCATGGAAGAAGTCTGGGTCACTTGGTCACCTATACCAGCAAAAAGAGGGAGGAGAATGCCCCACAATCCTGCTAACCATACAGGGCACAAAGAAACACCCTGATTTACCAGCATTTCCAATTACAATAATAAATCTTTACCTGTTTCATCTGAGCACATATAGGTCCTTTTCTACCAGAGCTGAAAATCTTGGTGAAACTTCCCTGGGTACAAGTGTGGCTCAGCCTAATAACCATAGTGTGACAGTCCTTGGACTGGGGATCTGCCAGGGTAAGGCACAGTCCTGAGGTGAGCAGACATGGATCCCCCATGGGCACATGCTGCAAAGCCAATCCTTGCTGCCAAGCACCAGCCCCTCATGGGAAAGGCCCCTCAGAATAAAGCACCAGCCACCATCTTACTTCCTCTGTCTTCCCTGGCCATCCTTTCCAAAACCCCTCCCCAGCAGCTCCCCCCAGGCTGCAAAACCCAAAACCAACAGGGGGAAAAAGTGAGGCATAAACCCGTCATTGTGATGGCAGATTAGCATAATATGGATTTCCCATGTCAAAATAATGGATCAAAATTCGTGCTGCCACCCTGGCTCCAGAAGGGCACCGCTGCTCCTGCCCATGGTTTATGTTTGATAAAACCGAGTTAGTAGCGTTTTTATCTGTCAATTAGGAACCATGAAACAGTTATTAAATAGAGTCAGAGCCCTCCTTGCTGCTCTCCTGGGCAGTGCAGGAGACACATAACAGCCTGTAATGAAGCATTAAGCAGCAGCAGTTTTGTTTCTGATAGGATTGGAAATGATAAGCCAGTGAGGCATGGCCGGATAGGGGGAGAAGATCCCTGGCTCAGAGGACACATAGCAGCAGCTGCTGTGGGGAAGTTCAAGATGGAAATTTCTGCCCCCCACCCCAAACAAAGTCTCTGTAGGACTGCCATCATGCTGCATCTGCTTGATGGGGGAAAAGCAAGGGCCTGAATTTAATTATCTGCTTTTCCTGGTACAGCCCTGGATTATTTCCACAGAGGCAGGAGGGCCTTCAGCTGTGAAAAGCAATGATATCCCAGCCCCAAGGAGAAAAAGCGCTGGTTTAAACAAGTTTTAAGAGACAGGGACTGGGCTGTTCATAGAAGGGAGATAACACAGGCACAATCCACTTCTGGAGGTCATCAGTATTCAGGGAATGCTGATGTGCATATGTGGATGCCCTAATCAGGCAAAGTTAGGATGTCTACTTGATCTCAAGGACTCTATGTCCGAGATCTGACACAGGGCAAACCCAAATTCTGGGCTGAGTGACAGTAGTCCTGCACAGAGAGAGGCACCCAGGGATAGGAAGCATGGAAGGGGGCAGAGGTTCCCAGTTCCAGTGTCAATGGATGCATTTACCTGTGCCCTTCCCAGCCTTGTGTCTCAGGGTTGGTTAAGTCCTTGCTCTGCACCCACACCAGCCCCAGGTGGCTCAGAACAGCATTTGCTCACCCACCCATGGCCATGAACTCATCCCCTCCCCAGCAGGGCCAGTTTGCACCAAGGGACCACTCAAATGTGTACAAAGCAAGCTGTCCTACCAGCACCTTGCCTGGATCTGGCTATGTCAAAGGCTTTCAGACATCTGTTTCTGCTTTGCAGCCTGTTTGTTCACAACAGAAACAGGACAACAACTGCAGGGATTTTTTTTGCTTCTGGTGATTTGAAATGAAAGGTTTGGTTTTCAGGGCTTTTCCTTTTGGAGCTCCCTCTGATTTAATTAAAAACCTCATGAAACTAAAATAAAATGAGCAAAATCTTGGACACAAGTGCTTAACACTTTAACAATATGCAACTAAAATTTTCATCTGGCTCTGACTTCCAGAGCATTTTTCCAAAGTTGCCAGTGATTTGCAACTCCCATTCATTTCTTCTTTCTGGGCAAATTGCTTAGGAATCTGAAGATTAGCATCTTCCAGTGCCATGAGGGCTCCTGCTAGCTTCTTCTCCAGTTGCCACCCTTCAGAGAGCAGGAGGGATGTATGCTGCGGTGTAAGGCTGGCTCACTACAAACCTACACCATCCAACCCTCTCTTCCCAGAGACTTTTCATAGTTTCAGTGTTTGCAAGACACTAAGGGACTCCCAGGCAAGTTGCACCATCACACCACTCTGTCCTGAGTCCTGCCGTCACAATATTCACATGGCACATAGAGTCTTCAGTGCCTAGCCTCCAGGCTAAGCCCTGTCCTTCCCTTCCAGCCTTGAGGAATGAGAGGGAGACCTCACCTAAGCAGAGATCTGAGCTCTCCCTGCATGGAAGACTGTAGCTATAGTAACAAGTTGCTCAGAGCTGCAAGGCAGTGATGGACAGGTTTCAGCAAGGCAGATAGGAAGGTTGCTGGTGGATAGGATTGTGTGAGAGGAGTGTGGAGGGCAGCGTGATGGGCATGCTTCCCTAGGGAAAGAGCCTCCTCACACATCCCCTGTTCTGCTGCATGCCCATGCCCATGGGCATGTTGTACCAGCATGAGGCTCTGCAAACTTCACAAATAGACACAGATTTGCTGGGTATTTACTGCTGCCAAGCCATCTCCAACACCTTCACCTTGCCAGGATGAAGGAGATGCCCAGAATATGGCCGAAGCATTTGTGTTGCCTATACATCCTGTCTGCAGAATAAAAGTGGGGAAAAGCTCGAAATGACAGGAGAAGCAAAGGCTGCTGAAAAAGTGAAGGAACTCAGGAGGCAGGAAATGCACAGACCTGTGACTGCACACACCAGGCCTTCTGAATTGCAAGCTGCTTCCTTGAGACAATGCTACCTTGGCCCCTTACCATCTATTGGAATGGATTGGTGCCCAGAGCATGATTTCCATCTCTGCATCATGTGGGATGCTCATGGCTGCAGGCAGCATGGGAGCCTGATATCACCCAGCCAGGCTGAACTTCATCCCAGCTCCTGCTGGGAGTGGTGTGCAAGCCCCTGGAATGGTTCAGTACCACTGGAGCTGTCACACACAGCTGGGCTGGGCTGCAGAAAGGAAGATGCAGCAGGGACAAGAGAAATGGGAATCTGTGGGAATCCAGGGCACACCTCTGGCTGCCCTGGAAAGTCTGGAACCCTGGCAGGGGGTCAGAAGCCCCCCTGTACAGAGGTCCAAGAGACACCGTCTCTGATCTCTGTCCATGGAAAAGAGTTTTCAGTCTTACAGGATGAATTACAAGCTCTGAGTGTTTGATATAAGTAGTAATTAAGTGGCACGGGTGCAAAAGTAGAATTTTAGGATTCTAGATAAGGGGTTCAAAGGGAGCAAGATGGAGGAAAGTGGGCATGCCTTGTCCTTTTTCTTCTTCTTCATGCCCTCCATGTTTCACTGTGGTGTTGGCATTTTTCTATTGGTTTAGGCTGGGGACACACTGTTCAACATGGGCGATAGATATTGGCACGTTATTGTAAATATAGCACACGTAGTTTCTAGTACATAATGTTTGTAACATCCCACTGAGGGGCAGAGCCCTGCACACTGTTCCTGCAAGACAGACCTGCTGCAGGTCAGAGAGAAAATATTTTAGATAAGAAGAAAGAAACAACCTTGAAAACCAGCCCAGACGAATTACGACTCCTTCTTTGGTGTGGGGCTAAAAGACAGAGACTTTCTACAATCTTGGGAGCATTTAAATATCACAGATCCCAACAGGAATCCCTACCTGTTCTGATAGTAGATGGTGAGAGGTTTTCAGCTCAGTTTCCACCTTGACAGCGCCTGCAAGGTGGCCGGGATGGAAGGTCACTGTGGGTAGCTGAAGAGAGGCACATCTGTATGCAGTACACCAGTATCAGGAAAGGGGGTAAGGAACAACCCAAGTGGTTCTCCCTACACTATCCCAAAGAAGATGCAAAATTAGGGCCAAAGGCAGGCCAGGATCCTTACAAAATACTTATCACCCTCACCTGGCTGGGAACCTTGGACCTTGCATCCCTGCAGGAGTAAGGTGTTTCCCTCACTGCACCTCTTCAGAACAGAAATCCCAGGTGATCCTCAGGGATCAGTATTTGCTTCTAGAAAGCAGCCAAATGCTAAACCAGGCTGGAGCCTACTGCTGGTTCTACAGACCTCATAAGCCAAGAGACAAACCCAGAGCAGTGATAGGGGCATGAAGATCTGCAGGGGCTCTTTGCAGCAGTGGTGAAAGGGCTCTGAAATGCCTCTATCCTAGTGTGAGAATCCTCCAGCTGGGAAGAGGGGCTGCAGCTTGACCTGCTGTCCCTGCCTGCTTTGCACCCAGAAGAGATTCTGGGACTGAAGAGAGGAAAGGTGGGTGACCCCCTCCTCCTGCACCTCTCTGGCTTCCCTGAAATTTGCCCTAGAACAAACTCTCTGGGATTAGCACCAGCCACATCCTGGTGAGAACAATATTGAGGGATTATGAGATTAGAAATACCATTTATGCCTAGAGGAATAACTCTAATTCTTATCTGATTGTCTACAGATGTCAGCAATCAAAGTGTCTCTCATGCAAAGCAGGGAGCACTGTCGGGGTGCTAGGTGAACACGACTTGACCCTCTCCTAGCATGAGCCAGCTCCTCCTGCTGGTGCTTGCCCCAGATTGTGTTTGCCAGCAGCTGCTGGCATGTTAGTTCCTTTGTGGGGAAAAGCTGCTCAGCAGGAGCCCTGTGCTGGGGCTGCATCCCCCTCCTCTTGTGTCTCTGCTGGACTGCCCTCCCAGGATAAGCTCAGCTGTGCCTGCTGCTTGCAGGGTGCTTGTGGGGAGCCTGGAGTAGTGGGTGCTGCTTTGTCCACAAGCAACACCACCCTGAAATCCAATTGCAAGTGCACCACAACCCTTTTGCTACCCTGGGCCACCAGCTCCTCCTGCCATGGGTAGTGGCCCCATGAGCAACGCCAGCACTGTGATGTGCAGGGTGCACGGCCCCCTGTGACGATGCAAGGCTTTTCCTGCTCCCAGAGGGGTCAGACAACTTGAAAAAGACAAACTCACCAGGTCTGACCCCGAACTTGTGTGCTTCCCCAACGTACTCTCAGGGTCTGCCTTACACCCAGTTGGAGGGGTTGGGATTCTTGGGACTGGAGCATTACTGGCTTTGTGGCACTACTGCTCCTGGGCTGGCCAAGCACTTTGTGCCAACTTGCCTGGGGAGGCAGCTCATAATGGGGTGGCCTGGGAGGCTCTGCCTGGCCATTAAGGGAGTTAAGTGCTTCTGGGTATGCTATGCCAAGCTCCTGTCTGCATGCTGGAGGCAGAGTTCGTGCTGTTTGATGGCACATTATTTCCATTCGGCTCCTCATCAAAAGCTCTCTGTCAATCCCTCCCTCAAAGGAGGGCTGTGAGAGCTTCCTGTCCTTCATGCTAATGCTTACATGAATATCTCCATTCTATTTCTCTTCTTCCTTCCCTTTCTCAGACCCAAGCCACCTTGTCCCATTTTGTCCCATTTTCTTTTCCTGCCCTACCGTGTGCCTCGCAGATACTTCAGCACTGAGGCAACATTTGTCTCCTCCCAGGCAGGAGCAGGGTGCACAAAGAGCCAAAATATCATGGAGCTGGGATGGAGCAGGGTGAGGAGCATCCTAAGGGAAGACATGCAGCATCCTCTGAACACCCCACATCCTCCTGTTCTGCAGATTTTTCCTCGCAGCCTTGATCTACACCACCAAACACCTGAGCTACATTATTCAATGAAAGAAACAGCAACTGTGAAGCTAAATCTGCAAGACAGGGATATGCACCTTCCTTAAGTCACTAACTTGAAGGCCATGGGAGAAAATTAGTTCATCTCACCTGACCTCCTGGTTTGCACAGGCCATTACATCCCTCCATTACCCCTCTATTGAGCCCAATAAGTTGTGTTTGACAGAACCATCTTTCAGCAAGGCAGCCAGCCTTGCTCTGCAGATAACAAGCAACAGAGGAGCCGACATGGCTTTTGGCAGTTTGTTCCAATGCTTAATCATTTTTTCTATTAAAAATATGAGCCTCATTTCTAATTCAAATGTGGTTGTGGCTCAGCTTCCAGTTATTGGCTGTAGTTATGCCTTTGCTTGCTGGGTTAGTACCCAGTATCTTCCCTGCTTTAAGGTAATTACCAAAAGGAGTCAAGGCATCTTTCCAGCTTCCCTTGAAGTCACTGAACACACTATTTTAAGTCTTTCTCCTTTTGGCAGTTCCCCCTACTCCCTTCACATCCTTCTTTACTCCTGTTTTCCCAGGGTCCTTCCCAAATCACTTCTTAGATAACATCATGGGAACTAAGCAGGGATCTAATATTGTCTTTGTTTGTACATATGAAGCAGTTGGCAGAGTTGGCTCAGTCTTGGATCTAAGAGTCCCCTTTTTGGGCAGCCTGTCCTAACACAAACTCACTGTGTGGGGCACCTCCATCCTGACATCCTCCTGCAGGAGCTGTCTTCTGCACTCTCTGCCATTTTGCTTTTTTTTTTTGGTCATAATTAAGCCCTGTAGGAGTGTGGCAGCACACACCCCATACTGCCCCTGTTCCTGGGCAACTGCTCTACTCACTCCAAGTGGGAATCACTCCTGAGTTTTGCTGAGAGACAGGGATGTGGGAGAAGCAAATGCCGCAAATGACTATGTCTCACAGCAGCTCTGTGAGCTTTTTAATGCCCATGTAAAAGTCCACTGCTCTTTTCCACTTCTGGACAAAACCCTCCATGGGCTGACACAGCAGTCCTCACACGACCATGGCAAAAATCACATCCATGAACATTGTTTTGGCAGCTAAAAAAAGTGAGTGGGGCTTCCCCTTCTGAGCCTTTGGAGGTGACGGGAGCATAGTGGGTGTGGTTATGCTGCTCCAGCAAAGCAAGTGGGGTTTGCAAAGGGGCCGTGTATCACCACTGACAGTCGCACCAAGGCACAGCCTGCTGCTTTTGCACAGAGCAACCTCCAAAGCAGCATAATCACACCTGCTTTGCATCGATGTGAACAGCAGGGGTGCCCACAGTACCAGCTCCTCCCTCCATGCTCTTTGCTGCAGGAGCACGGGGATTTCTGATTTTGGACCTTATCTGGCCACCTTAGTCCAATGCTTCAGGTCAACTGGAGATAGGGGAATTCCCCTCTCCCTAGAATTCATGACTCTGTGAGCAGAAGAAAGAAAAGCAAACCCACATGCTGGCCAGGAAAGGGAGGAGGAATGGGAAGAAGGGCTGGATGATGAAGACTGTGGCAGAAAGGGGAGGTTGCCCATGACACGTCCAGACCAGCTGTCCCACTCCATGCTGTGATGCAGAAACATGCAGATCTGTGTGATCAGAGATCCCTGGGGTGGGCTGCAGTGGGTGGGAGTCTTGGGCATTAGGGATGTCCAAACCAACACACCCCATTTAGGAAGCCTTTGAGGGTGAGGGTGGCACAGAATCATCACACAAGTTTTTAAGTCCAATTCTGTGGCTTCAGAAAATTCCTCCCCAGTCTGTGTCTTAATTTCCCCTTAATTTCTGTCTTTTCATTTAGACTCTGACATCCCTGTTTACCACCAAGCTGGGGGAGGAATGAGAGGTGGCACAGGCTGCCCTGTGTCCCCAGTGCAGCACTGGAGTCCATGTCCCTGGGTTTCTGTGAGGGCAAGAGAGGAAGAGGAGGAAGAGGCTGCTGAGGCCAAAGAGCCTTTTCAGAGGGCAGCTGCACCCCTGGCTGGCAGCTCAGGGAAGTCAGGCACAGAGGGAAGGGGAAGCAGCTTGAGTCCATATGGAGAGAGCAGGGATGAACTCTGTACTGGAGGGCTGAGAAACTATTTCCCAAAAAAAGTGAATGGCACCCCATCAACTGCAAAGACATCAAAAGATGGCAAGTTCTAGCTCATCCACCATACAAACAAAATATTTCACAGATCCCTGGCTCCAGCCTGCTGGAAGCAGGCACTGGCTCAGACCAACACAGGCCACACGGCATCCAGAAAGCAGCCAAAAGGCAGAGGGCTGCTTTTAACCCTCTGCTTTCTTCCCTGACCAAGAGGACAGGATACATCCATGACACGTGACAAGCCATGCCATGCAAGGCTGCTCGTCATGGAACATGCAGAGTTGGGTTGTGCTCAGTACAAAGCTACTCATGCTGTCCAGCTGTGGAGAGGAAAAACACCAAGGGTTGGGAATGCTCAAGACAAGACAGACCAACATGAGCAAAAATGCAGCACCAAGGTCTGAGCTACAGCTCCAAACTTCCTCATGGTTTCCTGGCATGTACGCATTGAGTGATCTGCTGTACTCCAGAGCTGAACCTCCAGAGGATTCACCTCCTCAATCTACACATCCAAACTCAGCCACACAGGACACTAAGTTTCCCTGTGAACCCTACTCTGGTCCAGTCATGGTTTTGTGATCCCTCTGTCCTCCACATCTGCCACTTGGGGCAAACTGCAGCACTGGAGAGCCACTGCTGGTCCGTGCTGACACAAGGTTCTGTGCACACACTGCTGGGCTCTGCCCTTCAGGACCCCAGAGCGAGACCAGATTTCCCCATGCTTCTTGGCACATCAGCTAGTCATTGCTCACTTGCTTTTGGCAAACAACCCTCTCCCTCCCCAGCATCATCAGCAGCCAGGTTGGCCAGGCTGGCACCTGTGAGCTGGTGGAGAGAGGGGCACACAGCCTGATATTACCCGTGCTCAGCAGGCTCTGCATGGCTCCTGTCAGTGCTAAGAAGACCATCCTGAAGAGAAAATAAGCAGCCGTCACCCTAGGGATAGTATCATAAACCATTTTAATAAGGCATGTTGCTCCCCCTCCCCACCATCCTAACTCATGCGAACGCTGCCTTGTTCAGTTGGCAGCAAACGATAAAGACCCCCAGGGAACACAGGAGGGGGAGAAAAGGGACATCTGTTTAGAGCATTTCTACTGCATGGCTCTCCCAGGCTATTTCTATCTCTTCTTGTCAAAATTTATCAACTGCGTAATTGTTTAAACAGCATTAAAGTGCTTGCAGCAAGAGCAACTGGAAATTGTCCTGCAGTTGCCTCTGATACTGATGTTGACAGCTCAGGAAGGGACTGGAGAGGAAAGGGATCCATCGGGCATGGGAACCCTCTGACTCCTTTTCCAGGGGGGAGACACCATTGTGTCCTGCTAACAGGAGGAAAATAATCTCACTTTATCCTGGTGCCCTTCCCTGCTGTCCAGGCCCAAAGCTCTGCTCCTTCTCCTCTGCTCCCTGTCCTGACCTGCTGTTAGCACACATTTAGTCTGCTAAATTATTTACAGCAGACGCAGTGCCTCGGGAAACCACAGCTAATGACAATGTCTTTCATGCTGAAGTACCCTGGACCTTGCCCTAACCCTGCTGAGCTCTTGGCTGGCACCTCACTGCATGACTGGGCCCCACTGTTGTTCCCAGTCACTACCAGAAGTTTCAGAGAGAGATGGAAGAGCTTTGCATACTGGTAAAAGATGAGAATTTGCTGCTGCCTGCCATCTCCTCTCCTTCAGACAGGAGGGATGTGGACACTGAGGATCTCCACTGTGGGGTCTTCCCATTCCTGGTGACACTACCTGGCCTGGGTACCTGCAAACATAGGCACATGTGGGCAGTGACAGGCAAGAGTTATACCCTCTGCTGGTGACATTGGTGGGGTTTCTTCTTTCAGCACCTTCTGCGAAGCAAACCACAGCCCTTTGGAACTGTGGTGGAGAAAGGAAAGCAGCATTCGCATGTGGAGCACCAACTCCTTTGCTCCTTGTCCCATAGCTGCAGTGACAGGAGATGGCTGTATCCCAGCCTGTTCCTCCCCTCCCAGGACCCTGGAAGCTGGGGACACATTGCTGGTGGGCAGCAGGAAGCTTGCACCAAATATTTTGACAACGGGCACTTAGGAGTAGCTCAGATAAAATCCTTCCTCTGGAGCAGAGGCCAGTGCGAATAGAGAACCAATATCTGTTCCCTCCAAGTCCCCAGAGCAGTCACGGTCACCACCCATGGCCACCATCCCCTAGCCAAGGAGGAGGGTTTGTCTTCTCAGCCCTAGGCATCCCTAACTCCTGGCACTGCAGAGCAAGGGCTGTGGGAAGCTGTTTAGACTGGACTTGGGATTCTTTAATTACAGAGCTGGTTTTGTCATGTTGGGCAGGATAAACAAATCTCAGGAGGAGATCCCCTAGCCAAGGAGGAGGGTTTGTCTTCTCAGCCCTAGGCATCCCTAACTCCTGGCACTGCAGAGCAAGGGCTGTGGGAAGCTGTTTAGACTGGACTTGGGATTCTTTAATTACAGAGCTGGTTTTGTCATGTTGGGCAGGATAAACAAATCTCAGGAGAGCAGGAAGAGGCTGTGCTGCCATCCACCCAGGACATGGGATGTTGGTACTGCATGCAGCATTTGGTATCTGTGCTAGGCAAGGATGGGGAGGGTTTTCCAGGCTGCCAAGCCCCAAAATTCTTTTTCCATTTCTCCTCCAGCCCAGCAGCTGGAGCCAGGTTCCCTCTTGATCCTGTCCCATGATCTTATTCCCAGTCCAGCTGCAGGACAGGATGCACAGGGAGCCTCTGGGCTCATTTCACGTGGAGGTCCAAAGCTCAGGAATCCACATTCCCTGAGAGGGTTCTTGCATCTTAAGCAGCCTCTCTCATAGACATGCGATCCCTGGCTCTGGCTTGTCGCTGGCAACTCTGGAACTCTGCCCTTCTCAGTGCCCTTGTGCCACATGATGCTCCTACCATGATTCCACCATGAGCTCTCCATGAGCTCATCAGTCCCTGGGGTCAAGTGTGGGGCGACATCCCTTCAGGTACCAGCGGTGACAGGACGTAGGAATGGGATACTGCATGCACTGGCCACCTCCTGGGCATGCTCCTCCCACAAGTAGCATTGGCAAGGCCAGGGCAGAGCTGCTGATGCTGTTGTCCTGAGCCGTGGCTACACATAAATGCCCCATGAGGCTCCGCTGGCTGCACCACCACGTGCTCCTTGCTGTTCCCAACACCCCTGCAGGAAGAGGGGAGCCGTAAGGATGGGAGAGGGGATATTTTTATTGTTTCTGACACCAGCTGCCCCAGATTATCATGTTTTACATAGTGAGCCAAGGAAGCATCACTCTGCTATGCTGCAGCTGGGCTGGCTGCCCAGCCCAGCGAGGAGAAGGAGGAGAGGAGCAGTGGGGTGCGGGTGTGAGTGTATGAGTGTGTGCACACATGGGCCACGGGGCACAGCTTCATTCAGCCCTTCCGACTGTGTCATGCAGCCTGCAGCCCACTGAACGGGGTGGAAAGGTCGCCTGCTGCCTACAAACGTGTTTGTTTTTCTAGTCCGGCTTCTAATTCAATTAGGACTAATTGTATCTGGGAGCATGGTGGGGTTTTTGGGTGGGTTTTTCTTGGCTTTCTGCTTAAAGAGCTGGGATAGTAATTTGAATACTGATACCCAGTATGCCTTTTCAGCTCTCAGCTCTCAGGCCAAGACCCGAAATCTGGTCGCAGGCAGCAGCGCAGTTCATCCATTGAATTTTCCCAGCCATGCACAAACAGCACAATGTGGGAAGGCAGTGGTTGGAGAGCCTGCATGCCTTGTGAAATAAAGCTGAATTTCAAAGAACAAAGCATACCTGCAAGCTTGTTGATGCTCCTTTTCTGTGGCTCTCAGGAATCGGGAGGATGATGTCTGGCTGTGAATCACCCCAGGACCACTGCACCCACCCAGCCCCCCACTGCTGTAGGCACATGGGGGAAAAAATGAACCCAACAGCTCTGGGGTGCATCTCCTGATTCTGGAATATCAATGGTCATTTAAATTTATTAGCTCCACCCTTGCCGTAGGTTTGGTCCATGCTAATGTAGTCTTGACCTCAAGCACTGCCTGGGCACGGCCTTGGGGTTGCCCTTGTCTGGGGCTATCCTCAAGGGGCAGGAGCACATTGGGAGGGAGAGAGGGATGAATCAAAGGGGTGGGTGCTGTTCCCTGCCAGCTGGCCCTGGTGCCAGGGAATGGCTGCAGTCATGTTTAACTTGTTGCTCCTGAAATAGCCTAAGTTTACATCACCACAGAAAAGGATTGGAAGAGTTCAGAGGGGAAAAAAATCCATCAAAAGGGCTTTTAAAAAATAATTTAGAAAAAAAAAGCTCTGCATCAGAGATCATTGGACAAGAGCAAGGAACTATCTGCACACACTGACCTGTGCTTCTCCAGCATCCAGCCAGGAGCACCAGCCTGACCAGAGGCACCCTGGTCCGAGTGCCACATTTTCACCACTGGCTGCCAGAGTCAACCAAACTTCTGTTCTCCCAACCTGGCATGTTGTCCGAGCCCTCCTGCAGTTTTTTTCCACCCAACTAAGCCATGGAAACAGGCAGGGACACACCAGCCCCTGGGACTGCCTTCCTGCACTGTTTAGCCAGTGCCCATCATGGGGTACTCATGCCTGCCCTGGTGGAGGCAGAGATGCATGCCTTACATTGAGAGGTCATTAACATCTTGTTTTGCTTTGTTTTGGATAGGTGAAATAGAAAAAGTGTTTTAAAAATAAAAACAAAAAATAGATGCAAACTTGCAGTACAACCCTGTGGTTGCAGCTGGAGCCCAGCTGGGAGGAAAAAGACTTCTAAGGCAGAGAAAAGGGAGGTTCTGATTATTTATTAGTGGCCGATGTTTGATTGCTTGCTAATCAGTCCAGAGAACACTCAGGCTCTCCTGGCTTCCCTGCTCACATGTGGTTCCTGTTGCTTTGCCCCTTTCCCCCTCCCTCTCTCTGGTTTTGCTTTATTTGTTTTTCTGTTAATTTGGCTGTTTGTTTCCATGTCATTTTCCGTCAAACCGCATGTTTTTTCCTCTTTCTCTCGCCAGCCACTGCAGTGACAGACATGGAGGAAGCAGACCAGCCTGGGACTGCTTGTACTCTCCAGTCCCTTTCCCACATCCATAGCCTGGGAGGCAGCAATGCCCATGGGACAGCGCTGGGGCTGGCACTAGGCTACAAGACCCCAGGCCACCACTGCAACATGGAAGACAACTCCACTGCCTGCATCCAGATCCATGCCCCTGCTGCTGGAGAGGATTCTGCTGCATTTCCTCTCCCACACTTGCACTCCATCCCGTCAGGCAGCAGCATTTTTGGGCAGCAGGCCGAATTTTGAGGGTCAGATGCATGTCCACCAGGGCTTGGGCATCCCCAAAGCAGGACAGAAGGGCAAAGGGGAAGAGGTGCTGGGTCGGGATGGAGATAAGGAGCTTAGAAAGGGATGGAGGGATGGGAGCAGAAGGAGGGTGCCTGCCCTGGCTGCCTCCCTCCTGCCCTCCCTTCTTTGCACACAAGTCCTCTCCGCTCTCATGTGCATTCTCCGGCTTCTGGCAGCCTTTCCGACACGCGTTTCCACTCCTCTCTGGCCCATTAGCAGTATTTTTATAACATTCTGTAACGCACAGCACCGTGTGCCAAACCCCAAGAGTGCATTATTTCCCAATGTCTTTGTTATATCCACCCCCAGGCCCTCCGGCTGCGCATTTCCAAATGCAGAGCTGTGGCTTATTGGGGCAGCCAGGAGCCTGGCACCACACTCCTGTTACCCAGAGCCTTATGCTCCCTCCTGCCCTGCTCCTGGTGCTCAGCCCTGGGCTCAGGCCAGGGATGCCTGGTGTGTAAAAAGACCTGGACCCATGTCCTGCTTCTGGCCACACATGGGCATCTGCTGTGGTCAGGCTGTAGGGCAGGTGATCACTGAAGATAAACACCTGGTTGTTCTCCTGTGCTTCACTTCAAGCTCAGCTGTCTGAAGAAAGGGACAGACCAGCAAGTCACTGCTCAAAGTGCCCTGGAAGAGGTTTCCCCCTGGAGAAGTGCCAGCTTCCCCCACGCCAGTTTGTGCTGAGGAGGATGCATGCCTTGTAGGTGGCTGACCTGGAACCTTTAGCAACAGACAAGCCTGGGGATCCCTCCTCGCCATCCCTGAATGCACATGGTTCCACTATATGTGCACCGATGCTCCCATTTCTGCAGTGAGTGAGACAGCCCAGCTACCCCCAGCCCCTGCAGGGTGCTGCTGCGCTCCCAGACACATCCCCCATGATGTGAACTTGGGTGTCAAACCCATCTCAGGGACCAGATGAGCTACCTGTGCCTTCCCTCCCCACTGCTGAAGCACATCAATAAATCACCTCCACACATTTGTGCCTGCACTATTATGTAGCATGCTGGTCCCTTCAGCATGAAATCCCCACCCCAGATATTCTCTTGTCCCTCCTTAGCCACTGGCATAGCCAACCAAAGCCCCCTGGTCCATGTGGGCCAGAGCTATTACAGATAACACCACAGAGAGTGGTCCAAATGCAGCATGGTGCCAAAGTTTCCCCATCCCTTCCAGGAGCTCCCCCTTTCAGAACAATCTAATCCCCTGTAGCTATTTCCTAAGCTGTGTTCCAATTCTCATACTAATCCACATTTTCTCTGGTTTAACTCATAATTTCCCATGTGGCACCATAGCAAATACTTCACTGAAGTCAAGACAAATTACACTGACCACATTTCTGGGCTTAGAAAACCAGTTCCCTTATCAAAGAGAGCTATCAGGTTAATATGCTATGATATATCCCTGGCAAGCCCCCCTTGTACTTTTTTCCCATTTTCCATTTGTCTCCATGTCTTTAATTGCTCCTTCTTCCAAGTGCACCATGCGGCCCCCACTGTGCTGTGGGGTCAGACTGTCTGATGAGGACTTTTCCTTTGCTCAGGCACAGGAGACACGTTGCACTGGGTACCACCACTGGCCTCTCAGCTGCTAATGAGCCTTGCTAATGAACAGATGTCCTCACATGGGGATGAGGTGCTCCCCAGGCCTTCAGTGCATTGTGGTCTTTGAAGGTGACTCCAGAACAGAGGATAACCTCCAGGTTTTACACTCCCTCCTCTCCCTTAGCCGGTGCTGCCCCTGCTCTCAGCATCGCTGCTCAGACCCAGTGGGGTTCATTTGGTATCGGGCTCTACCGAGCTTACTTTTAATCTCCCCTGAAACCTGTCTGCAGAACCAACTCTACTCTTCTCTCCTCGTTTGCTCTGTATTTATATGGCTAACCCCCCTTTTCATTTCCTCTGCAAGGTTTCGCTCAGCTTGACTCCTGGCAGGTCTCCCTTTATCCCTATGCTCGCTGACCCCCATGACAGAGCTTGCTTTGCTAATTGATGCCCTTTCATGGTCCTCAACCCTTCTCTGCTCCCTCTACACATCCCTCCTGTGGTGTTGTATGCTCAGGAGCACCCCTGCCTTGCCTGGGGAGCATATTGCAGGTACTATCATTTATTTAATGAGATCCCTAGCACTTCTCCACGTGCAGCCCCAGCCCCTCACTCTCGCTGCAGTCATCTTTCTTGTTGTCCCAGCAAAAGAGAAAAATGCAGGCACAGGCCTGTTTTCATTTAATTTCCCATGCAATTGAAACAAAACGAGTCCAAGATCCCTCAAATCCCAGGTCTGGGCTCCCAACGCACTCAGCTGCAGCAGCAATGCTACTACAGGGCCATGCTGCAAACCTCCCACAAGTCACCTATCTCCACCTACATGCCCAAGCCCATCTCCGTTCCCTGCTGGGATGCTCCCAAATCCAGTCCTTTGCATGAATCCTCACACCTCCAGGGAATCAATCATTTCCAGCAGAGCCAGGACACTTAGGGTGGGGTGGGGGAGGCAGGGGCTGGGGGTGCAGAGCTGGGAAGAGAAACCTCGCAGAGAAAGTTAAATTAAAATCCAGACAGTTAAATTAATTACCACTAAAAGCGTCTCACCTGATTAGTTCCTTGCACAGTTAATTGTGCTAACAATGCCAGACACTTGTTTATTTATTTGTCACCCTCTCTCCGGGGGATGGTGGCCCCAGCAGTGTCCAGCTTTTCAGCTGCCCAGTGCTCAAGGGGCTGTGACTCTCCAGCAAATGGGAACACACAGTAATAGGGAACAGCAGGATTTGGGCTCTAACGCTGAGCAATTCCCATGGGTCCCTGAGTGGATTGAGAGTGATTACTATTAGTGAGGTGCTTAGCAGATGGAAGAGCCATTGCAAAATCACAGCGATGCCACAGCTGCAGAGGAGGTGGTTGGAGGTTGTGGAAGTCTCCCCACTCCCCTTGTTTCCTGCAGGCCAGGCCTGCAGCTCTCTGTGCACTGGCACAGCCTGGGACTTCTCCCTAGAGGGGATCTGGTGAGCACATGCCCAAGCAGAGGAACTGCACAACCTCCTTGTGTTGCTGCCTGCACTGGACTCAGCTCCTGCCTCTTCTGGCTCTGAACTAGCTGTGAACACTTCCTGACCACAAAGCAGTTAAAAAGCCCCTGACTCATTTGTTAGGCAGGGCAGTGGCCTTTTCATCTGCCATGATCTCAAACCCCACACCTGCTCACTAGTGTAAACCCTGCCCTGACTGCTGACTGCTTCCCCTTATCTGCTTCTCACATCACCTTCCAGCTCCTTCCAGCATCCCTCCTCCTTGGCCCAGACACCAGGATCCATTCCGCATGACCTTAAATAAGTTGGACAATGTAGAGCATCTCTAAAACTCGAATCTCTAGGTGCAGCGAACCCCTCATGCTTTATTATCAGGGCTTACACAGACACTCCTGTGACCCTCTGTCCCTGAAGCATGGCCTAGGATCGAAACACCACCCTGGCTCTGATACCAGGTGCAGAAGGTGAGATAAGGAGTACAGAAAGACTCCGTTGTGTCTTCCAAACCTGGGAACATACAGCCACCTACATGACACATCCCTGGATGGCAAGGTTCCCTGCTGGTGCATCACAGTTACTATCCCACAGCCAAATATGCCAGCTGGTGCTCCCAGACACCCACGGCTGCCAGTTGCACACGCCGTACTGCAAAACACACAGTTGCTATCAGCTGTACCAACACAGCAGCCCTCAAAACACACAGCTGCTATCAGCTCTCAGCATCATGTGAAATACAGCACAACTCTTATCTCCCCTGCTGAGGCCTGGGAATCAGCGCATCTCGTGCCGGAGATAATACAAAATGCTGGGGAATGAGCAGCTGTCCTCCAGCACAGCTATGCACCCAGGATCCTGCAACACCTTTTGGCTGCTCCTCTGAAACAGCCACACTGCAGTAATCCCAGTCAGGGTTTCTCCTTGCTGGCTGCAATCCTCTCTGATAGCTTTTTCCACCTACAGAGATGGTTGCTGTGGCACAGGGCTAGTTACATCCCTTCTCAAATTATTCCTGAGGCATCATTTAATCTACTGGCTTTGATTCCTGGGGCAGTGTGACTGATTCCAGCTTGGATTAGTATGTCACGAGGACCTCATATGGCAGTGTGCAGTGAACAACCCTATGTATGGAAAGTAGAGGGGCTGGCATGGCAGGAGGGGGGCTGTGGGGAGTCAGTATGGGAGCAGAGACTGTCCCCCTCAATGTGACATGCTGGGGTACTCACTTCCCACCCTCAGGTTGGTCTGGTATTTGAGGTGCCAGGAGGAGCCCTCGTAGCAGGAGTATTGGCCGCTCTGTGACAGGTCAACATTCTTCAGGATCAGGTAGGACCCGTTCAGGTGGGACTCATCAATGTCAGTGCCATTGGCTGTCCAGGTCACGGCTGCATCCCAGTCCATGGAGCCACACTTCATGGTCACGTCTGCACCTACCCGCTCGTACTGGGTGTGACTGTCTGTGGGAAGGAAAAGGGGAAAAACAGGTGAGCTCAGAGCCCCTCAGCACAGTTGCTTGGAAAAGGGATCTTACCTTCCCATCTGGGAAGTAAAGAGAAGGACTGGGGTGTGGACTGCTGGTGGCCAGGGAAGCCCAAGTTCTGCTCCTGTCTCCAGCCGTGATTTATTTTAGACTAGAGTGGACCAGTTGACAAATACCAGAGGATCATGGACCACCTCCACCCACAGGATGGCTTCCTCTCACCTTTGCTATGGTGAACACATGTCAGGGCTGCACATATGGCTCATCAGCTGAACACTCCACAGCACGGCCCGACACAAAGACATTGCCAGTCGTGTGTCTAGGTGACTTGTTGCAGTACACAAACCAAAAGCATGTATCAGAAACTCTCAGCAGAGAGATGACACAGCCCCAGGACTTGTCACCAGCAAACTCCTCGTACTTACTAGTGCAAATGGGAAGCAGGTAACTCTCCTTGCAATTCCCTATCCAGTACACCAGGCAGGAGGATTGCAATCCAACTGTGCTGTGCTGTGGAAAGGCACAGCTGCTTGGTGCATGCAGTGCTGTTTGTCTCCCTGTCTGGGTTTTCTCTTCTTTCCACAATAACATGATGCTTGCAGAGCTGTTTGATGTAGCAGCTCACTAGTGGGGCAACACAGCTCATTGGGCACCAGCTGCCTAATTGAATTTTCTCAGGTTTCTGGACAGGAGCTGGAGCTGACATTCATTAATGATCCTTAGCAACTGAATATTTCCCGTGTTACTACACTTGGCTGTGTTGAGCTGCATGTGGCAAGGATAAAACCATGTGAGTGTGTGTGCACGATACAGGGTAAAGCAGGACAGGAGGATGAGGTTCCTTCAAGGCTTCATCAAGCCTTTGTGCACAGACAAGGGTGGTTCAGTTCTCAAAATTCTCCTGAGCTTCAAAATCACATTTGACAAGGTGCCTTCCAAGGAAACTAAGCAGCCCTGACACATGGGGAAAGTCCTTGCAAGGATTTATAGCAGCTAAAGTCACGAGACCAAAGGTGAAAACAAGCTGTCAAATGTAGCAGTAGAAGATGTCACTGTTGAAGTCTGATGGACATCCGAGCTGGATCAGATGCTGCCAACACCCTCGTAATTCACAGGTAAAAGGGGTCAGGGCAGAGAGAAGACAGAGTGCTGCAGAGCTGTCAGGGCAGCTAAAGCACAGCTGGGTTCCAAAGTGCTGCAGAAGGACATCATGATACAGACCACCAGGCAGTAACCCTGTGTTGATTAATGCACAGGGGAATGCATGCAGCCTTCCTTCCCCTACACACCCATGGTTTCAAAGGTGCCACAGCCTCCACGGAAACCCACCTTGGAGTCATCACACTCCCTTCCCTTAAAAGATCAGCTCAGTGGTGACCAAGAACTCAAACCCAAAATGGAAAGCACTGTAACTCAGAAGCCATGAACAAACCTATCCCCATGCTGTTATGAGCACAGCATCAGTGGAAGCAGGGCAAAGGAAAGAAACAAGAATAGCTAAGGCTGGAAACAGATCCCATGTGAAGATAGTTTAGTAGACTCAAACCCTTTATCCATAAAAGGAGACAGTCAAACAAAGATGTGACAGAGATCTTAGCAATGCTGAGTGACATGAAGAGGACAAATAGAGAAGGACTGCTTGCTCTTTCTCCTAATAAAATAAGGGGGAGCAAAACAAGCAGTAGAAAGTGGTCCTTTTTTTTTTTTTAACAAATTGTGATTAAATTACAGAAATCTGTATCTATCAGATGCTGTTGATATCAACATTGGAGAGGGGAACAGTGAGTAAATGAATTAATAACTGAATTCAGTTGGAGAAGATGACCTCAAATACTGAGCTGCCCAGTGAGCCTTGGGAGATTGCAAGCAGCTGATGGTGGAGACAGATGGAAGAAGCACCTCCAAGGCTTCTCCTCTATTTTCTCCCTCTCCATACATCAGCTCCTGGGTCCCACTGATAGGTGAGACAACATGTATATGATCAAGCCCTTCCTTGTGCCTAAGCCCACATCCTGATCCCATCTGCAAAGCTGGCTCTGGAGGTGTGCCTAGCAGGTCTCAGCTATCCTGCAGATGGTCTGTCAGAACACCTGCTTCTGACAGGAATAGAGCAACTTTGAGGATGTTATCCCTGCTGGGAAAGGGGTGCTAAGGGCAAGGAAAAACTGGTTTGTTGTGAGTAAGTTGCTGGTGGGATGCCTCAGGAGTATTTCTGACACTAGCCAAGGATGGAGACCTTTGGGAAACTGTGCTGACCAGAAAAATGTATTTCAAGGGTCTAAAAAAAGCTGGGAGAATGTACTGACAGGTAGAAAGAGGGAAGAACATCTAAGATGAAGCATCTGTGTGAGGAGGGGTAGCTGGAACAGGACCAGATTCACAGACAGATAGGCAGAAGTAGAAGAAGACAGTGTATGGATGAATGTGTGTATCCACAGACAGATGGACAACAGGCTGGATGGGCACAGATGGAATGAAGGAAAGGAGGCATGGAAGGACAGTGAATGTGAGTGGTGTTGGGTGGATGGTTGGCTACTTGAATGGCTCTGGATGTGTTTGGATGGTTGGATGGTGAATGGATGGACAGACAGATGACTAGGCACATGTGTGGATAGAAAAATACAGATATCAGAGTTTCAGTAAGAATTCAAGCATCTTACTCAAGTTCTCTAATTTCTTCTATTGCATAAGTTAAAGAGGTTTTGTCTTTCCATTTCCTGTTGACTCATGTGACCGTTGACTATCTTGTCCTTATACTTGGAATTCTCCTTATCAGAGACACTGGAGTTCTGGTACCCACCACTGCACCACCCACCAGCCTTGCATGGAGAAAGGGTGAGTGCAGTGATGGATCCACAGACCTGTCACCCTTGCTTGGCTCCTGCCTGCCTGGTGCCTATTTCCAGAGAAGGATTGAGATGGGGGGAAAACTCTGGGATGCTCAGCTCTGCCTCTCAGGACTGTGGCTGAAAGCTTGTCTGTAGCTAGTGGCTGCAGGACTAAGTTGGGAAGGAAAAAAGCCACCTTGAGTTATTTCCTTAAACACAGTACAAACACACTGGCATTCATCCAGAAGGGCTGAGGGAGCCATTCCTGGAACACAGGTCTTTGAAAGCAATGCTCCTTTCAAAGGCAAAGATTTAATGTTCCTGATGAAGGAGAAACCCGAAGCACAGCTTCAGAGGAGGCATTTCTTCCAGCAGGGTTTGTTGAGGATCTTACTGGAGGAGAGACAAGTCCTCATGTCCTCCCTTGTCCCATGCCAGGTGTGGGAGTCCCACCCAACCACAGTGATGCGCAGATGTATGGCAGCCCTTTTGGGAAAGGGCACCATGGGGACAGCTCTCTTGGAATGCTGGAGAAGCCTGTCTTCCACTGAGAACAGCAGCTCTGCTGTAGGATGGGATGAGCAGGGTGACCAGAGCTCTACTGGGACCCTCCACTTCCTGCAGGCTAGGAATGAACCCAGAGCTCCGCAGCTCCCTTGAACAGGGAGGGAAGGGAAGTTTGTCCACACTCCTGGTCACTGTGTCACTGGGATCATGGGATCAATGATCACAATGGTGCCTGTCCTGCAGGGCCAGCCCTTTTGGATGGGTATCTGCTAGTGACATGAGTGTCCTGGTGGAAGATTTGAGCTGGACATGGAGGATAATTTATTCTCCTGGAGGGTAACACAGCACTGGCACAGGTACCCACAGAGAGAGGGGATCCTCATCTATGGAGTTTGTCAGGGTTCTGTTGACAAAGCCATGTCAGATCTGGTCTTCTGCTGAGGACAGAGCTCTTCCAAGTGGGGCACTGCACTAGACACTTCCAAAGATTCCTTCCCAGCAACATGGATGTGATCTTTGGCTAGAACTGACACTTCAAGATGCTGCCCTGCCCTGCCCCTACACCACCCTTCTTCTCCAAAGCATGCTGCCTTTTGGGTCAAGTGACATCACAAGGCTGTGATATCATCACAGAGGGGCTGCACCCCAACCAGCAACATGCCTCTCAGCATTGAAGCCCACTAAGGGCTACATCCTCTGCCTGGCACAGCACACCTGACAGGCACAGCACACCTTATCACATGAAGTCCCAGATCTAGCAAGGAGCCATGGTGATGCATAATGGGAGAAATTACAGCTTTACCCACAGCTCTCCAAAATTGCAGTGGCGGGAAGATGGGAATAAACATATAGAGCTTCTAGTAACGAACCTGAGGCAGCTTGGTGAAATGAGCTGTGAGCTGCTTTGCTGCACTATCAGTGATGAGTGGCAGCTTGATAGGTCCTGCAACTTCAAGAGGGACCAACAGGACAGCAGACAGCAGTCCAACAGAGAGATGTGGAGGGAAAATGAGACAAAACAGCTGAGACATGGGGCCCATGGTAATATATTCTATGCTTCCCAAACACATCCAGCTGGAAATCAAATAGAAACCTCATCCTCATTTTCCTCCTTCATGAAATCTTGACCTACATCGAAACTGGAAGGTCAATAGCACAAGGAAATCCTGCAAAAAGGTGAGGACTTCACTGGCATGCACTGTGCTAGGAAGGAGCAGAACTCCTCTTAGGACCTTCCATCTCCGCTCCTGTGCCTTTGCTCCAGCTGAGGTTCCCACCCAGCCAGCATGGGCAGCTGCCAGGCATGGCAGGAATGTTGCTGGGCCCTGGCATGTGTGGAGCTACAGATGTGGCACTGGGGGTCTATGCCCATATGCCTGAGGGGTCACTGGAACAGCGAGCAGAGGAAGTGGAGAGGATGGTTTGCATTCCTGGCAGCAATGCTCACCACAGCCCTTTAATGGGGGTCTTTCAGGCAGGGCCTGTGGCAAGACAACATCCAGCAGACACACACAGAGCCAAAACCACCCTCACTGTCACAGCGGTTTGCAGGCAGACTGGGACAAATATTCCCTCGGAGCACTCTGACAATATGCACTGCAGGGCTTGTGTAAACAGAGAATGAGCAAAAGAAAGGCACTGCAGCATGTCTGGGGAAAGGGAAGGGCACTCTGCAGGTTCCACAGCCTCTGGCTCTGCCCTTCTTTTGCAGATGGTGAAACCAACACAGTGAGAAAGGCCAGGTGCCCACTTTCTCTGATAGCACATGGAGCACTTCTGCAGTGGGTCAGAGCATTACATACATGTCTTTGGCCAGCACCCCACTGGCCTTCATATGTCCCTCCCACAGCTGAGAAACCAGCCACAAATAATTGTCTCAGCAGCTAATTAGCTATCTGTGTACAGAATAAATTATACATTCAATATTTACACAGTGCCAGGGCTATGCCAAGAGCTTTCCAAGCATATAGTCCAGAAGGGTCTTTCATTCCTCAACTTCCCATGATAAACGAGATGAATCAGCCCACAGATGAGCATGGAGCCTGAGAGGATGGAGAGAGCAAGAGGACAGAGAGGTGGCCTGAGCAGCCTCTGCGGGAGGATGTTCCTGGCCTTCTCCAGTTGTGGGACAGGGTAGTGGCACAATCCTGTGGCCTCTCCCTTGCTTCAGGACCCATGCCCACTGGCCTGAGCAGCACCAACTGTGTCCAAGGAATGCCAGTGGCTCCTCTCCCCTGTGTAGCCTGACAGCCCCTGAGGTCTGCCCTTCTTGAGATGAAGCAGCCCCTGGCCATGGAGAGGGCTTTCTGACACCAGCTTCCCGAAGCACACCCCACTCTTGATCTCACATCTATTCCCTGTGATGCCACTTGGTCTTTGCACAGCTTTCCTTGCCAGCAGAAATCTTCTTTCAAGGAGAAGAAATTTCATGCTTAAAGAGGCACTTCTTCCACAAGGGATTTAAAACTGGATACATCTTTGTAAGGAAACAAGCATAATTAAGTGTCATTGATGTAGCCAAAGATATGGACTGCTCCAAGTTAATTTTGTCCATTAATGAAGAGTTGCATAAAGCAGAGACCGCATTTGTTTGCTCTACTTTGGTAAATTTCTCATGTCAGCAGCTTTACTCTTGACAAGAAAAAATAATTAGAATGAAACTTTAATTAAGAGATAACAGATGGGTGCTAAAGGACTTGTACTCAATCACACCATGATAGCCTGGAAGCAGACCTTGGTTTACTTCAGGAATGTTGTGAAGGAGGGACTTGACCCCTCCGACATGCTTGGCTCAGGGCAGGATCCAGGGGAGGAAAATCTCTTCCCTCAGCCTGGATGTGACCACAAAATAATCCTCCTGTGGGCGTTGGCAAAGCCCTGATGCTCCTGCAGAAGTTCTGCTCCAGCTCTGAGCAGACTTACCTTTCACCTCCCTCTGAAGGTGCACCCCAAACCCAGCTGGGGATGTCCATCATGGGGTGACAAGGGCCTTCATGCCCCTTCTAGCTGCTCAGCTGCACAAGGCCGGTGCCTCTCCTGTGAGCCTTAATGCAACATCTTCAGAGGATGAAGGGACACTTTTGCCATCAAATGTTCCATTGTCACAAATGCCCATGGACTCCTTCCTTGACTTGATGGTCCAGCAGTGGGGAGGCATGATGCCTGCCCTGCTATGAGCTTGACATGCCACTGACCAGGCTGAGCTCCAGGTGACAGGAGCAGACAGGATGGCAGCACCATCAGGATGGTGTCACTTGCATTACTGGTGCACAGGGGCCAGCAAGGCCATGCAGTGGCAGAGAATCAGTAGCCTCCTGGGGAGAAAACACAGTGCTAAACCCAGCAGGAAACCACAGAACAGAGACCTACTTCCGGAAGAAGAAGAAACACAGTCTCGTAGCAGAAGCGAGGCCAAGTCCTTGCTGCAGCACTGGCTCAGCCCATGGGATACAGCAGCTCCCCATGTCTTTTGGGCTGCCAGCCAGTGAGGAGCCCTGGCTGGCAAAGACTGTAGGAGGATAGGGAATGCTGCCTTAGCAGACAAGAAACTTAAGTGTAATTTTTCTCCTTGTATCATATCATCAGACTGGCTGAATCAACAGCTCTGGTCCGGTCTGAGTGGGATCTCACCAGGGCAAAGGGAGTCCTCCCTGTGCCTTATTATGTCTGTGTCTTGTCCTGGTACTGCTGCTTTTTCATCAGACCCACGCTGGGACAGAGCTTCTCTATCAGCTCTCTAGACCTGCCAAAACAGATCAGCCCAGAGCTCCACAGTGGCAGTGCTCCTGGCTGCAAGCCAGAAGGGCTCTCTGTCAGAGGCAGCCTTGTTTTCCTGTATGCCATCAATCCCAGCTCTCACTGGGAGTGGTAGGAGCTGTACAGCGATGTGGTGCCCCAAGCACAACTTAACCCTGGTCACAGGGGTCAAGCAAAACTGAGGACAGCAACCAAATCTATCCTGCATCTCTAAGAGAGTCTTCTCAGCCATACATGGGCAGGAGACCTCAAAGAAGCTGTCTTTTCCCATGGCTTCAGGGTGGGAATGAGCTCTGCCCCAGGGTGCTAATGCTGGTGCGCACCCATCTGCAATGGTTGCATACCTCTATCCTGGATTACGTTGTGTTGACACAGCTGGAACCAGGAGAAGATGCTGCTACTTCTGCTTTTCTGTCTTAGCAGCTCTACAGCAGAGAGGTCTAGATTCTTTTGGACTGGTGATCTTGGCTTTTTAGTTTTTTCCACAGGAGGCTTTGTTTTTGCATCCCAGGAGGGGTCCTGAGTTCATGCATTGATCTATTTCCTAGAAGGTCTTGGTAAGACCATCACTTGGATGTCTGTCTCAGCTCCGAGTGCTCTCCTTGCTGCAACTGGCTGAGCTGTGGCACTGTTTTCATCCTAAAACAAGGCTGGATGGGACCTTGCCCACTTGGCTTCCTTGCAGAGTCAGGTTGAGGTGATTCATCTTGAGGAAGTGCAGTTGCTTGGCAAAGCAGCAGCTCCTCCAGTTTCCTGCAACTGAATCAGGCTGCCCAGCATGTGGGGTGGTACGGAGGGAAAGGTGTTGGAACACCAGAGGGAATGGCAGATAAGGGGAACCAGCACACAGCAGGAAAATCCCACCAATATCCTCTAAGACGGGCTCACTTGAACCTTCAACCTTTGCTGCCAAATGACCTGTGCTAGCACCGTGGGTGAATTAGAGGCTTGTTTTTTGGTCCTGCTTTTTCATGCAGACAGGACAAATAACTCTAAGCCACAGAAGAGTGCTTAGATCAGGCTTTTCAATGCCATTTAGGGGGAAATCAATATAATTCAGAATTAGGTGCCCAAATCAGAGCCGTAAACACAAGAAAAGCTCATTGTGGTTCAGCAACAGCGTGAAGATGCCTGTATTTACCAAGGTTTGGGGAGGGGGAGGTGGGGGCAGAGCTGGATAGAGACATCAGGGCGCCTCGCTCTCTGCTGACTTCAACCTGCCTTTGCACCCCAGTGCACAGCCTGGGCACACCTCCCCATCCCTGTTTGCCAATGCCCACATGCCCACCCTCAAACAGCAGCTTAGTTCCACTCAAATACACTGGGGGCAACCGCTATTTGCTCACATAACAACCCAGCTCCCGCTTCACCCCACTCAGGGCTGCAGATTAGCATCAAGCATTGTGCAATGTTTTTTTATTAGCACAGAATTATGGAAGCCAGAGGTGTAAAAGTCCTGTTGGGTCCCACTCAGTCCATCCTCCTTCTGCCAAGACAGTATTGGTCCCTGCAGCATATTTACTATTTCTCCAGTCTAATTTTACATACTGTACAATCTGTGCAGTGCCAAGTTACGATCCCTGTGTGAGAATCAGAGCTCTCAGTTTCCAGGCTCTTGGGTGTGTAAAATCACAACTGCGATGCTAAATTAACTTTTTTTTCCCCTTGCATTTAACAATTTAATAGCTCTAAAATTCAGCCCCCTCAGGCTCTTTCTGTCTGTCTGTTGGCTTGGGTTCTGCCTGCTGTAGGCCATTGCCTTTCACTTACAGATGTAACGCTCACGCCCTTGGGTGGATCAGCAGCAGCTGGGCTTGAAGTTGGGGTAACTACAACTTAACGCATGAACTTCTGTGCCTCTGCTTTTTTAAACATAGGTACAGGGGGTTCATCCACCTCTTTATAGCTCAGCCCCACAAGGAGGAAGCACAGGGTACATTGCACACAGGGACAGGACACAAAAGCATCACTGAAGCTGGACTGAGAAATCAAAACAGGGGTGCAGCCTGTAGCACCAAGACATGGGGGACAGGGCATTCCCTGGGGCTCCCAACAGAAGCACCTTTTCTCTCCACCTGTACATCCGCTGAAGGTTACATCACAGGGTTTTTTTTTTCCCAAAAGAGGAATTTCTTCCCCCTGCACCAACACCAAGATTTTCTTTGTGCACATGGCTACAGAATAGCAGAGGAACTGAGCTGCTGCCAGGGCAGCACAGTGAAGAGGGTGGGAAGAATAGACCCTGATAAAATGGGAACCATTTACCCAAGTTTGAGGGTTTTTTTGACCCAGTCACTATCACTCCTCCAAGTAACACCTGCATATCTGGAGTCTGGTGCTGATTTCAAAATAGTATTAAAAATAAGGCACTCATCTTCTCTCCCCTGTGGGGGCTGTATTAAGGACTAAGACAAGGCATTGGGATTTGCATTAGTAATAACGAGATACTACATTTGCATTTGATGCCTTTCACTCTGAAGGATCCTCAAGCAAAGCCAAGCCTGGAAAGGATCACCTGCACATGCTGCGCTGTGTCACAGCCAGCAGAGCTGCAGCCTACCCATCACATAGAGCATCTGCTGGGGGGAGAGATAGGCACATATTAGGCCCATGGCAGGCTGGCAAGAGTGTTACTTACACCAGAGACACAAAATAAATTGCTGACTATAGCTAATGGAGCACTACAGACCACACAATAGGACCCCAGGACAGAGCTCCTGGATCTTGAGAAGAGCTTGGAGATAGGCTCCAGCTCAGGGCTGAATGAGGCTGGGACTCTGATTAAGGGCTGGAAAGTGTATCTGAACAATGGATGTCATGACTGCAGGACTGTGGTCCCTAAATGGTTTCTGAGCTCCTCTTGGGGGTCAGCATTATTCAGGAGCCCCATAAATCCACAGACTATGTGACTATTTACAAATTACTCTGCAGTCAGAGAGCTATTGAAGATGGCAGTGTCTTTTGGATTTGTCTCTGAAAGTTCTCAGTGCTTTGGGGCAGACAGAGCCTTTACATGCCTTCTTGTGCAGATGATAGAATCACAGAATGGGTTGGAAGGGACCTCTGAAGATCATTAGTCCAACAGATGGGCACATATCACAGAATCATAGATTGGATGCATCCTGTTCATCTATCTGCAAAGCACAGTGCAGAAGCTCAAAGGAGACCACATCACCTCAGAAGACAGAAGCTTAAGATGAGGCCAGTGAGCCAGGAGCTTTCAGCAGGGCTGGCCCCATTCTCAGCAGCATCACAGAGTGCTTTCAGAGGAGGGAGCATGCAACTCCTTGAGGACTTGTTAACTGAGCCAGTTCCTGCCTGGCCCTGTCCCCTTGTTGGTGCCCTAAGCACCAATGTCCAGGACCCTTTCCAAAACCTGTGAAGAAGATGCTCTTCATTAAGCAGCTGAGCATTTCCAAAGCCACTCCCACTGGCTGGCTGGTGGCCTCATCATGCAGAACCCTCATGGCTTCATCCTACGAATTTCTATTTGATATTTGAGGTCTCTCTAGAATTACATTCCCCTTCTCCTCCTCCCTCTCCTCCTCTTTGACATAGCCTTTTTCTGCCTGTCTACTCGCTGCCATTCCCTTTCCATACAACTTTTGTTGCCATCCATCTGACTAAAGCAGAGAGCAGCACTGCTTTTGGGAGCCCAGTTTACCTTTCAGAGCATCTCCTAACCTCCAGTTTCTGATCCTGCCATGTCAGAGAATCTTCAGGTTGAACTAGTTTTTTCATTGCCTCTGTTGCGGATAATGAGCAAATGTTAGTTCAGGAGCAGGCATTCTTTCTTGAACCAATTGCGCATTCTTCCTAAATTTCAGTGTTTAAAAGCTGTAAGTGTCTTATTGCAAAACAACAGCTAAAAGGCCAGTTATGTTTCATTAACTGAAGTACAAGTAAGTGTGCCCTGTTCTCTGGAGAGCTCTTGGGTTTGAAGCAGAAGATTTTAGGGAGGCGTATTTTCTGAAAGTAAGACTATTCAGAAGCTCACCATGTCCAGAGCTCCAGTCATGTGAAGGCTGTACTGAATTACAACTATTATTAGCACAAGAGATACTTGAAATCTGGAATTTCTGTAAAACATTTTGAATTCGGGTTCTGAAGCATTCAAAGGAGAAAATATCTTTGGCTCCAAGTCAGCAAAACACTTAGGCAAGGCCTTAACTTTGAGTATGTGTTTAAGTACCTTGCTGACTTGGGGCTTTTAATCCTGGCGAAAAGAAATCAAAGAGGAAAGAAAAGCCAAGGGAAAAAAATTCTGGTGTATATAGAAATTTCCAGACAAGCCAAAATAATAGAGGAATCTCCTCTGGAAAGTAAGAAAACAAAAAATAATAGTGACTTGCTTTAAAATTAAACACTAGAGGAAGCTTTCTGGAGAAGGGCGGAGAAAGACTCCCAGAACAAATGGAGTATTTCAATGTAGCCTAACACCAGCTTCACTCTCCTGCCTCTTTAGCATTCAGAAATTATTTATTGCTGAAAAAAAACCCCAAACCAAACCCAAAAACCTGCTTCCTCCTCCCATTTCCAGATGAAGTGCAATGGGAGAGGGAGAAATCTTGGCTTCGGCAGTGAAAAAAAACATCTCTGAAATGAGTTGGCTGTGAGAGACTGTCTCCATCAGGAAGAGGATAAGGGACGAAGGAGTGAAGGGTAGTAATGAGGAGGAGAAAATTGCCCAGAGGCAGAATCCTGCAAACAACCACATGCACTGCCTGTGAGGGGGGATACCAGACAGTCCTTAAGGAGAGAAAATCAGTGCAAATCTATGCACACATGCATGGAAAGCAGCTACAAGCAGCAAGCCACGCTTCTCCTACCTCCAGCTTGAGACTATGAAGAAAAAAACTGGAGCACAGCAATAAGAGCATCCTCTGCAGCCCACCCAGGGAGAGATGATAGCAGGAGAGTGGCCACAGGAGTGGGAATGGGCGAGAGGAGATTCCCCCTGCTGCTCCAGGATCCACTGCTTGCATCCCCCCTCCGCAGCTCTGGCATGGCCAGGGCAGGCTCAGGGTGCCATGAAGTTGAAAGTGCTGCTCTGCCTCCGCCAGGGCAAAAGCCCAAATTTACAAATATTCTCTGTTAAAGAGGAAAGAAAACACCAAAAGAGCCAGGTTCCTTCCTTCAGAAGGAAATCAAAGGTTTTAATGTGTTTTAGGGTTTTTTTTTCAAAAATTCTGAACTGAATTTACAAAAGGCTTTGCAAAACATTTGGTTTTTTTAAGGGGAAGGGGGTGTCAATTCAAAGTGAAGAACTTAACAATTTCTGAAAAATACCAAAAAGACAAACTGCAATCTTTCCTTCCCCTATGCCTCATCTCTTTTTTATCTCCCCTGACAGAGAAATATGATTTTGTAAAACATTTGGATGTTGATGGGACATAATGTCCAACAGAAAACTGTTCTCCTGAGGATTCTCCCAGGACAGATTGGCAGTCAGTGCTTTACTTGCTGATGGAGATGCCCCTTATAGGAAGCACAGGATTCCAGCACAGGGGATGGAGGCAGTTCTTCCTCAGCACTCACAATATCACAGTGCCTGCAGCCCGCTGTGGATGGCCACCCTGCCATCCACTGTTTTGTGCTGGCACCCAGCAAGATGCAGCTCCCACCACAAGGATCTGACAACCGAGTGATGAGACAAATGAGGAGAGCATTGTTCTCCCTGTCTTACTCATGGAGAATAAGTCCCCAAAGCAGATAAAATGACTGGCCCAGGAGAGCTGTTCTCATCAGAGCTAGGCCCTGGTTTTCCTCCTTCCCTGTGATCCTATGACACCTGGTATGTTGACACCAGGGTTTGATCGGGCTCTCCTGACCCTGGTGAAATACAAAACCACAAAGCACTGAATTAACTTCAGCTGGTGCCTTTTTATCCACCTGGGATCCCTGTATGACCCTCGGGATGCCAGTACTTGGGCACTGCACAGATGGCTTGTGGGGCTGTGAAATGGCTGCTGCTGTGCACACCAGTGACTCCCTGGGAGGCACCAAAGCAAAAAGGCTTCCATAAATACTGGTTACACTAAAAAACTCCTCAGGGCTAAGCAAGTTAAGAAAAATGGTGCAAACTCACTGGAGGAAGGAAAACACAATTAAATTACCTAACAGCCCGTATCCACTAATCCCTTCTGCTACCAGGTTTGACTCGAAGATCTCTGCCTGCTGACATGCACTTCTGACCCCTCATCCAGCCCTGGCACTGCTTTTCCAGAATCCTTGCAAGGCGTCTGTGCACATGTTATGTGGGAAAAGAAAGCCCCTAGATCCCAGCTCACAGCACACAGTTGCGGCCCAGCACACTGTGGTGCTGTGGGCTGTGTAGGGACAAGCCTGGGAGCTGCTGCCCCATGCCACAGCACAAATTAAAGGCACTGAACGTTTTCAGGAGAGTTCAGTATTCACCAGGCTGGGAGACACATCAGCATCATCAGGTAACAGCATTAAAGGAGCTGTGAGTGCTCATGGTGGCTCTCACTGTGAGGTTCTTCATTCTGGAGCTGTGATTTAGGGCAGGATGAAGAATGTGGAGGGATTAAATCTGTCTACCTAAATCCTGAAGTTTTCCTTCTGAGTTTGCATCCTGAAGTCCTTCTCATAGATCAGCAGAGGGATGCTCAGGCCCACCTCTGTGGAGCTGACAAGAATAAAATTGCAAAAATATGGGGAAAGAAATGCATCCTGGATACAAAAACCCACAGACTCAGAGAGCTCAGTGGAATAGACTTGCCCAGATTACAGAGTGAGTGGGTTCACTGACACAGAGGTAGGGTTGTCCACTGGGTATCTTGTTCAGTTGGGACAGGCACTTCCACTTTAAAGTCACTGACCTAACCCTGCAACCTGCCCCAAATTTCCTGTGACATAAGGCACATCCCACTTAAACAGCACTTTTTAGTAGCCATGGGGTGAACTGACCCTGCTGCCATGCAAAAACATAAACAGCACCTTTGACAAGGCTGAGTCAAGCTAAGGCAATGCCAATCACCAGAAAATAAATAAATAAATAAATAAATAAATAAATAGATAGATAAATAAATATTTTAAAAAGGAAAAAACCAAGAAATTTTAAAAACCCCAACGCTGCAGAGACATACAGACAGATGTTTCCTCTAAAATGACAGCTTTCAAAGTCTTGTGTTTCTACTATCCCCCTGGGATTTTCCTTTCTCTCTACCAAGCTGCCAATGCAGCAGCTAGGTAACTTTTGAAGAGCACCAACCAGCGTGAAAATAGCTGCAGTGATTATATTGCAACACTTCACTGCTTTCCTGAGCTGCAGCTCCCTCCTCCACTGTTGGTAGTACAATCAATGCTAATTAATTAAGGGCCAGAGCCTGCCAACCATGGTCACACCAACTTCATTGTTGCTTCCTGAATATTCAGGGCTCACACTCCATAAAAGCGAGGATCAGCTTCCAGCAACTTGGGTTGAAAACAAAATAAACTCTCTTTGCAAACCAGGAGGAGTGGACAGGCATGTCTGTGTCAGAGCTGAGAGCTGGAGGAGTCGTCTGAGCTGGGGCAGACCGTGGTGAGCTGTAAATCAGCAGTGTAAATCAGCAGTGAGGCATCCTGCAGGCATCCCTAAAGGCTCTCTGCCAACAGCAACCACGGAGCTGGCACAGTTTTTACACCCAGCCAAGGCTAAGAGGAGGGTGCTTGTGTGGGGCTGGAGACAGAGCACAAGCACCTCCAAAACCAAGGAGGAGCAAAGTCCTTTGTCTTTGTGCCCAAAGTGATGCGAAGAGAGGAAGGCAAGGGCTAGGTGTTGATGGACTAAGATTCGGAGGCTCCTTGAGAGCAAAGAAGACAGGGAAGAGTCCCAGGAGAGTGAATGGACTTCACTGGAGCACCAGTGGGAACTCACTATTGGAGCTCACTAGAAGATGAGCCTGTGGCCGTGGTTCCTAACCCTGCCAGAGGGCTTCTATGATGCTCTAAGGGTGAGGAGGGACCAGTGGGGAATCCCAGCTCCTGATCTGCCCTCCACTATGCCACACTAAGGGACCCTCACACAAAGGAAAAACACAAGACCCTGTGCTTTCCACCACAAAGGTGAAACTACTTTTCAAGTCTGCTCAGCACAGGAACTTGTGCCATGAATATGACCACCAGGCTCATGGCTTGCTGCATCCTATGTAATGCTACACTCCCTCCCAGCAACAGGAGCTCCTGCAAGGCTCAACAGCCTCCTCCCGCTCCTCAGCAACATCACTGGATTTTCATCACTTTGCACCCAGCCTCTCCAGTTGTCCCAGCAGTTGGCACAGGTTGTGGCAAATCTCCAGGCTCACAGCTATAGCCAGTCATGGAGGTTTCCCATGGGAAATCGCAGGAGAGGACTACACAGACAGACATTAGCTTTTGGATTTAACTCTCACTCCCACGTGCCTCAGTTTCTCCCTTGCACAGCATTCAGTCAGCTGGAGCTACCACACCACAGCGCAGACAAGCTATGAACTCAGTGGAGTCCAACCTGCCATGGCTCATGGTTTGGCTAGAGTCAGAGGCTCTCTGTGACTCATCCTGCAAAGTCTCAAGTTCATGGCTATGGATGGAGAATCCCATGGAGAGCACTCCAGGCTCAATTTACACTCCCTCTGGGAGTGGATTTGTGGATAAAAAATGCATATGATGAGCAGAGCTCAACCCCCTGTTTCGAGAAGATCGTCACTTGGATGGATGAATGGCTGTGAGGCTAATGAGGACAAGCTCCCAGCAGTGGAGTCCTGAGTGTATGCTCTGCACCACCCTGGTTTTCAGATGTTGTGAGCTTGCCTTCATACCATTCACAACAGGATGAGCTCCTGATCCCCCTCTGGAGCTCTGTTACATCTGTGAGGGATGTTTATCAACTTCCTTGGTTTTACTTCAGCTTGGATCCTGGAGGCAGCAGGTGTAGGGCTCCTGTGGGTGGCACAGACCAGCGGAGCATGGAGTAGACTTTTCTCCAGAGAACATAAGTGCCCTTTGAAGGAGCAGAGCATCCACTCCCCACCATCTCTCTGTGAGCAGAGCTCTTATTCAGCAGCACACCCAAGGCCTGGACATCAGGAATGCATGCTCTTGTGGGCACACCTCATAATACCTCAGCAAATCCAGCAGGAATCAAGCAAGACGGGTCACATGCTGCAGCCTTGCTTGTGCATCCCAGTTAATCTCTCAGTGTGATGGTGCCGGCTCTCCTCTGCCTACAAATCACAGAGGTCTTGGCTGGAAGAAATCCTACAGGCTCCCAGCCTTGCAGGTCAATGTTTTGTAGCATCAGCTCTGTAGACTGTTTTGCAAGGCTCCAGAATGGATAACTAAGAAGAGCCTGGCTACAGGCAAATAACTTAAATCTGCTAACATAGGTCTGCTCTGGGGGAAATGCTGCAGGCTTTGCAAACCAAAAAAGATAGGAAGGTCAAGTGTGTGGAACCTGGGATGAAAGGCACTACCTTTCTGTCAACTATGTGCATCCTGAGGTGAGGTTTTGCCCCATCCATAGGGAATTTTGCACTGAGAAGTGGATGTGTCCTGCCAGGGACTCTCCCTGCACACAGGTACATGCAGCTGTGTATGGAGAATATTCTATCCCATTCCTCTTCTCTCTTAAGTAGAGACAAAGGCTCTTTTATCCCCGTGCTGTGAATCACACCAACAAATCCCTTTCCCCAACACTAGCCCCTGTATTGCTCTAATCAAGGGAAGGCAGTGCAATGAAGCTCCAGACTGCTTGGCTTCAGTTAGCACCTATTAACAGCTGAGCCTGTATAGCAGTTTTTTTCAGCAGATTGTACACCAAGAGATCAATGGTTCATACAGGATTAATACTGCTGTAACCCCTCCTGCCTCCATCACTGTCAACTGCCTTATGGTTTCACTTCACTTCTCCACATGATGGGCCTTCCTGGAGCAGTCATTACAAGGTGACACACATTGCTTTTCTCCTCTATAATGAGCCTGCCACAGCCCCTCCTCAATCCTTCTTCTCTTTCTCCTTTTAATATCCCACAATTACATTGGTTTCTCTGCATGGATCCATCCCATTTAGTGCTGCCCAAGACGACTTATCCTGAAAGGCACTCTTTTCATCCACAGCACAGACTATATATCTTGCAAGTTGTTCTGTATACTTTTTATACTCCAACATCTCCTGGCCTGATTAGGAATCTGGTATTTCCCTTTCCACAGAAGCACAGTGCCTGTTCAGAGAAATTAACCTCACCAAGGACATTGATAACAGAGGATTGTGGATGTTGTGTCCCAGCATCTGCACTCCTGAATATGTTTCATGGTATCTTTGCTCTGTTCCCATTCCAGAAAATCCTGAGGAAGCAGAGATGAAGATGTTTGTACTAAATGTCTTGCTGTGCCTGTGTTCCCATTATCCAGGGCTTTGCTTGTTCCCAGATGTGTCACAGGTGGGCTGAAGATAGCAGCAAGTGATTCCATGTCCAACACTACAGATGGATGTGCAGGACCTGAATGTCTCAGCCTTTCCTGACTTTTTGGTCCTCGGTTCTGCCACACACAGCTACTGTGACATGTTGTGGGGATGACTGGTAGCACCCACTGTTGAGGTTGTGGGCTCCTACAAGTGGTGCCCAGAGCTGCCCCCAGGGCTGCCACATTTTGCTCTTTGAGCCTGATGGGAAATTGGCTTTGCAGTCTCAGAGCATCCAGGACTTCAGACACTGGAAACTCTTCAAATGGGATAAATAATGAGCGTTACATTCAGTCCAAGTTCTGTTGGACACGTGGACTGGTGAGAGCAGGCTGCTTTGGAAATATGAGATATCTGCTTCACTGGGATGGCCACATGTGACTTCCAAGGTGAGACCTTTCCAAGCTTTTGGAAGCAAATTGAAGCCAAATCCCTGAAGCACTAAAGGTTTCCTCTCCACCTGTCACAGTTTTATGCAATCTTCCATTTCTGGAAACCTTAGAGAATGTAAGGAAAGGATGAGGATTGCTTCCTCCCCCACCAAAAGGAGATCAGTGCTAGGACAGGATACAGCTCCTCTTCAGCAGTCATTGCTCATGTAAAGAACATGCCCTCTGTACTGGGCTAAACCTCAGCTTCCTAAGGTCTGAAAATCTGTGTAAATGAGATTTTGGCTTCTGTCAGCCTTTGGGGACTCCCAGTTGCTGTGGCAATGTGTCTATTTACCACTACGTGTCAGCAGAAGAAGCCATGCTCCTGCTCCATACAGCAGGACAACGCCATGCCAAGAAGGAAATCCAAACCTTTCCTCACAGCCTCTCCCCAGCAAGCAGGCCTTGCTCAGTTCTGGGTTTCAACGAGGATTTATTGGCAAGGACTCTCTGGCTTATGTAGATGATCCACAAATTTAGTTCTGCCCCCTCTGCACAGCCACAGCCTGGCAGGTCCTGCCCCTGCCCCAGGGGTTGTGGCAGCATTGCCCTGTGTTAGCAGTAATCCTCTACTTGAAGCTTCTCTAGATGTCTGGGTGGACTACAAATCCCATTCCTCCTCCTCCATTGCCTGTTGATGTGTAATGAAGCCTAAGAGACTACTGAGACATATTTTTCCTTAACACTGGCAGAACTAATGAGTCCTGGCAGACTGTGATCCTCCTGGTAGTTTCTTCCTCTCATCACAGACATGAACTATTTTCATAGGTTTTGTGGGATCACAGGCTTGTACAAAGCCTAATAGATCCACACTCTAACGCTGTGTTTTCTTTTTTCTTTTCTGTCTCTGATTCTTTTACAGATTTGTGATCTGCTTCAATACACAGGACCTATTTTTGGGAAGGGTTCCCCTTTTTGCTAGCATCACAGATATTGCCAGCTAGGTTTCCTTCCAAGCTCTTGGATGGCTCACATGGGATAGATCTCCACTTTACTCCAGAACTTCATCAGCTCCATTTCAAATAACTACTTCCATTTCCAGAAAGTGGCAATTTCAGTTCCAGTGACTCCAGACAGAATTGTACATGGAAAGGAGGCAGCTTCTTTGCAATGTCCACAGACTTTGGTAACTTGCAAAAAGCAAGATTTCAAAGCCCTGAACCATCAAGCTGTGTTTCCTCTCACCTAACTGCCAGTCCGTCTATTTTTCTTCCTGTCCTTCCCTTCTCTCCCCCACTTGTACTTCAAGAACATCTCACCTCGTGCATCTGACAGCACTTAGCACAACGGGACATCAATCTTATTGCTGACCTGTGGCTATTTTTCACACACAGGTAAGAGCTGTGAGCTCTCCAATCCCTGTCTGACAGGCACAAGCCGTTCTCCCACAGTGTGTCCCAGCAGGACAGGCCACACTGTGCCGTGTAACAGCGACTTTCTGCAGCACAAAATTAACAGACAATGCGTGGAAATTAACCCTCTTGATTTCCCAGCTCCAAGGAGTGAGGAGCAAGCCTGGGATGTGCTCCCGACAGGGCTATCCTGCATTGATGGCTGGACCCCTGTGGGATGCTCAACTCTGGAACCTGTGGAGTGATGAGGCAGTGGGCAAGAAAGCACAGGAACTAAAAATAGGCTGTTTGCAGTAGGGGCTGACCACATTTATTAGTAAGGCTGTGCTCTGGCTGACCACAAGGTCAGCTGCCTAGAGCTTGGCCATAATTCACTCTGTGTCTGGGCAGGAAATCTACTTGAGCTCAGGGGGATGTCCAGTAATAGAAAAAGTTGTTCCAGGACCTTGGGCTATTTTTGCTGTTTTCTTTTATTTTGCAGGCAGAGAACCTTTCAGGAGATACATCTTGTGTTGGAAAAAAAGAAAAATAAAGTCAGGTGCTCATGAACAGAGAGAGGGGTAGAAATGGAAAGGGGAGGATACAGATGCTTGTGCCTGTTTGGGTCTGGGGTTCTTCTTAGATAGGCTCATCTTCACCAGGGAAGATCAGAGCAACAAAGAGGACTCCAGAACTTGATGGGCTCTAAAACACCCTAACAGTGTGCAGCAGAGTCTAATAGGTTGCAGCAGGGGTGTCCCTGCAGATGGAGTTGCTGTCTTTTCTGCTTCCCTGCAGCTGTGGGTTGGCAGGGAAGATAGGGAGGCAGTGGGAAAACCATCACAGTAATTAATGCTCAAGGGTGGAGATGATGGACCTTCCTTGGAAAGGCATCAGAGGGCAACTAGAATTACAGCCAGGTTATACTTTGGCCAGCATGGGATGGGCCAGCTGATTGTCCCCCAGCAGATGCAGTAGTCCCACTAGGACAATGCAGGTTCCCAGTGGATGGCCATGAGCCTGAGCTAGCTTAGCTGTGAGCAGCAATGAGCAAGAGGAGGCAAAAAGCTGATGCCTGCCCTTGAACGGCAGCCTTCAAGAATGATTTAAGCAGGCTCTGCTGAATGGGGCTGCAGTTTGGAGCGAGGCTGGTATTTTCAGTCAGCTGGATAATGAAAGCATCCAGAGTTATAACAGGAAGGATTAAAAAATGTAATTGCTAATGGGGAATTAATTGTTAATGGGGAATCACCATTGCAGAAGGGTGTTCCCAGTGTGGTCCTGCAGGGATATGTTCTTGGCCAATTGCTAATCACTCATCTTATCAATTATCTTGAAGACAACATAAAACTGTTGCTGGCAAAGTTTGCCAGTGACACAAGGGCTGATGTATATAATGGAAAGGATGAGTCCATCAGACACAGAGTCCAGAGCAGTTAATATACGAGCCTTCCCTCGGCATGAGCATGTGTTTTATGCAGCCAAACACAACTCCATTCATCTCTAGTGGAGGAATGTAGGTCAGATTCGCAGAATGCCCAGGACGGGTATCCTGGGGAGGACAACACTGATAAGGCCTTGTCAGGAGCCACTTGGAGATAAAGTGCCAGTGCTGAGAGCAAAATTTGGCCAGAGGCAGAAGGAGGTGTCATGGGAGGTGGGAAGGCACTATGTAACAAGATAGAGCTTCTTCCTGAACTGTCCCCAACCTGAGCCTGGAAGAAGGCACCACTTCCAGCCTCCCAGTCAGCCATTCTGCACACACAGTCAGTCCCTTTGACTTTGCCTTCCCCAGCAACTGCCTGTGCCCTAGCAATTACAAAAATTCCAGATCACTCTGTTGCACATACCCTGGGGAATGGGTGCAAAAACAAACAACACATGACAGATGTTTGTCATGTCGCTTAATGCATGACTGAAGGACACTGTGATAGTGCTGTGGGGAGGGGAGGGGAGGGGAGGGGAGGGGAGAGGAGAGGAGAGGAGAGGAGAGGAGAGGGGAGGGGAGGGGAGGGGAGGGGAGGGGAGGGGAGGAGAGGAGAGGAGAGGAGAGGGGAGGGGAGGGGAAGGGAGGGGAGGGGAGGGGAGGGGAGGGGAGGGGAGGGGAGGGGAGGGGAGGGGAGGGGAGGGGAGAGGAGAGGAGAGGAGAGGGGAGGGGAGGGGAGGGGAGGGGAGGGAAGAGGAGAGGAGAGGAGAGGGGAGAGGGGAGGGGAGGGGAGGGGAGGGGAGGGGAGGGGAGGGGAGGGGGGGAGGGGAGGGGAGGAGAGGAGAGGAGAGGAGAGGAGAGGAGAGGAGAGGAGAGGAGAGGAGAGGAGAGGAGAGGAGAGGAGAGGAGAGGAGAGGAGAGGAGAGGAGAGGAGAGGAGAGGAGAGGAGAGGAGAGGAGAGGAGAGGAGAGGAGAGGAGAGGAGAGGAGAGGAGAGGAGAGGAGAGGAGAGGAGAGGAGAGGAGAGGAGAGGAGAGGAGAGGAGAGGAGAGGAGAGGAGAGGAGAGGAGAGGAGAGGAGAGGAGAGGAGAGGAGAGGAGAGGAGAGGAGAGGAGAGGAGAGGAGAGGAGAGGAGAGGAGAGGAGAGGAGAGGAGAGGAGAGGAGAGGAGAGGAGAGGAGAGGAGAGGAGAGGAGAGGAGAGGAGAGGAGAGGAGAGGAGAGGAGAGGAGAGGAGAGGAGTCCATCAGACACAGAGTCCAGAGCAGTTAATATACGAGTTAATAATACGAGCAGTTAATATACAAATAAATGTATATTTGTAGATAGCACTCCTGCAGAGCCATCTTAGGTTGGATGCACAAGGCCACCCCATCACACCTCTTGAATCCAGTCACCTCAATTCAACTGCATTTGCACAACACCCAAAACCTACACAGATGTCTACAAACAAAACACACAGTCCATTGTGAATGTACAAACCATCCCCTATACAGCAAATCCAGAGGACACGTCCAAAATCAAAGTGTCTAGTTTAAGCATGCCAGGCAGATGGCATTCCCTGCCATGGGCTGTCTTATGTGGAGGAAGCAGAGTCCAGAAAGAGCTGGTCACACTCCTCTCAGCCAAAAAATGCAACACAGATGAGGCTGGGCAATTCTAGAATGGGAAGGAGGTTTTCCTATCTACAGCTGCTCTCTGGTTGAAAAGACAATTTACCTGGCTTTGCTGTGCATTTTGAAGGCTATTTACTGGTCCAGGCTTTGTCATTGCAGCAGCATTTCTAACAAGGTATGTGCAAACTGGAGCCCCTGGGAGGTTTTGCAGCAGAACCGACTGCAAAAGATTAGTCAGGGCTTAAGAGAGCAAGAAAAAATGGGAGAGTAATGAAACAAAATCTCTCTTTTCCTTGGCTGAGGAATGATGGGGGCTAATTGCTTGTTGCTAGTGAGGAAGAGAGGAGATGGGAATTTCTTCACCCATCAATAAATTAACCCCAGCATGTGGCATCTGAAGTGCATTCATTTCCAGAGCCTTTTATATCTTTGTCTCCTCTCCTGGGTGAAAATATAATTATTGTTTAAACATGAGTTAATTCAGCAAGATGAGGATCAATAAAGCAGAATTACTCCTCTTTTAAAAGCAAAGAAATCTCAATCTGGGACAGATGTGGACATAATTCTGGCAGAGTTGATGGATGGGGAAGATACTGTGGTCACAGCAGAGCTCCCTCTTTTCAGGACTGCCTTAAGCACTGCGTTTAATAAGTACAGGTAAGTCCAGCAACAAGCAGTCACAGCATTCAATACAAAAAGCTGAAATCATCCATGCATGTACCATCCATGCATGTAGCCTGACATGTGGTTAGGCATCTCCACCATGTACACACTTCCCACATAAGAGCTTGGGTTAAACCCCAAAGCTCATGCTGTGACCTCTCCCAGACCTTTGAAGGAACCCAGACCCTGCGAGGGAGGCAGTCACTGCACTGCAGGGACTCCCACCAGCTCTGCTCTCACACAGTAGAGGCCTTGGACAGCTAAAGGTGTGAGTGTCACAGCAGACAGCAATCACATCAATGCTCTGCTCCGCCTTCCCCCATCACCTTCCTCCATTCTGAAATAAATTGGCAGCAACCACTGCCTGGAGAACAAAACACAGGAAGGAAAATTGGGCTATCCAAAATAATGGGAAGTTGATTAGAGATTTAGAATACCTCTTCTATGAGGAAAGGCTGAAATATTTGGTATACTTCAGCCTGCAGAAGAGAAGGCTCTGGGATGACCTCATAGCACTGTCCAGTACATAAAAGGGCTACAAGACATCTGAGGAGGGACTTGTCACAAGGACATGCAGTGACAGGACAAGGGATAATGGCTTTAATCTGAAAGAGAGTAGGTTTAGATTAGATATCAGGAATAAATCCTTCATTGTGAAGATGGTGAGGCACTGGTGAAGGTTGCCCATAGAAGCTGTGGATGTCTCATCCCTGGAAGTGTTCACATCCAGATTGGATGGGGCTTTATGCAAACTGGTCTAGTGAAGGTCTAGTTGCTGTCCATGGCTGTGGGATTGGAGCTTGATGATTTTTAAGGTCCCTTCCAACCTAAACCATTCTGTGATTCTTTATGGAGGGCACAAGACTCTCCCCTTCTCTCCCAGGTCTTCAGCTTGTTCTGCCTACTGTGTGCTCTCCCATTCTTCCTGCATCTCCTGTCCATCCCTTCATGCCAGCTGGATCTGTCCAGATGGGGACAGCCCTGTGGCTGTCCAGGGCAATGCCCATCTCTGCAGGCAGGTTGGCCCAATCTGGCAGCCCCATCTAAAGCTGTTTAGTCATGCACTGGGGATGACAATCCGGGACACCCTCTTCCATTGCCCCTCTGCCTTTCCCTACAGCAGGACACCCCAAACCCACTGCTAGAGACAGAACATTAGTGCCAGCCTCCGAGCATCCCCCTAGGGCTACCCTGCTGGATGTCTCTGGTCTCAACCCCACCACCCAGTGCCCAGTCCCCGGGAAGTTCAGTCCCCAGGTGTGTGATGCATGCGAAACCTGAACAGCCTGCCAGGGATGCAAAGCAAGGGAGCTCTGTCACCCCAAAGGTCACAGAAACCCCAAATCCGCTGACCTCTGAGCCCCTCCACTTCCTTCTCCCAGCACTGGAGATCATCCCAGGCTTCTGCATCCCAGACAGATGCTCTGCCAGCTCCAAGGAGAAGGATTAAAGGTGAGCAGCAGAGGGATTAAAACATGAACAGCCTCACCTGCACCAAGCCTGATGCTGCTTTTATTAATTCATGTGGCACTTTGCAGGATGCTCCAGTAATTACCGCGGTGCACTGAGATCCAGGAGAGGGTGGCCAGGCTCCCTCCGCCGTGCTCATGTTCACTTAACAGCTTGTCACATCCTCCTCACTCAAGTATTCAGTGCTAATGCATCTCTTAGAGTGCTTCATGAGCTATTAAAGTCTAACGTGCCTCAAGTGCATGATAAATGGACTCTATGCCAGCATCTTCCCACCACTCCACCGGGTCCCTGCCACCAGTGGGATTAATTCATCCTCCCACCCCATTCCTCCTGTGCAGTTCCAGCCGGAGTGCCCAGCTGGTGGGGGATGAGCTCTGGGGTTGGCTGGTGAGGAAAGTCTGCAGCAGAGCAGGGGGTGAGCTCTGGGTGGTGGGCACAGGGCACAAACTTTGGATCTCTGGTGTTGACCAGCCTGTGTGCAGCCTCTCCAACCTGGGTATGATGGGGTGAGTGGGAGATCTGCTGCTCCAAAGCTCCTGCCCAGAGCATACCTCAGTGTTTCAGAGAGGTGCCCAGAAAGGACATGCAGTGCCCCTGGGGAACAGATTGAGGCAGTGCTGAAGGCGTCCTACTATCTCATAAGTAATTTTCTGACCCTGTATCCTTTTTTGTCCCCCAGTGAAGCTGCTACACATGGGAAGAGCCCTGCCTCATTCTCATACCCCATTCAGGCCACACAGGCCTCAGCAGCTTCAGTTTTCAGCTTGTGCCCCAGAAACCTCCCTCCCAGACACAAGCAGGCAAGGGAAACAGGAGGGACACAAGGACATGGAAGGCTATGCTGCCAAACCCCTGAATCCTGCTCTATTGCAGACCAGAAGGTGATGGTCACTGCAGCTCTGCACCAGCTGTCAGTGGCAATAATGTGTGGACCTGCTCACCTAGTGAGAAGCAGCATTTGTTCTCTAGACAACACAATTCAAGTGTGTGTAGCCCTGAAGTACCTGGCACTTCTGTGTTTTGTGCATCTCCCAGTGGAACAGGCCTGGGTTACTATTCAAAGTGTCCAAAGGATGCTCTGGCAGTCCTGTGGCCAGGTCCTTTAAAGTTTCCCAGGTAGTGATCCTGCAAGCACAGCAGGAGTTAGCAGCTTTGCTTCTCTGCAGGAAGCATCACACTACCACAAGCAGCATATAGCTCAGCACCCAAATGCTTTGAGCAGGCACCCTGGGAAGGAGCTGGGGACCTTCCTGCAACACCAGCCAGCAAGATCCTTCCGTGTCCAGAGAGTGGCTGTCCCCATGCAAAGCAAATGTGCTGCCAAACCCTGGCTGCTTTGTGTCCAGCCTGGAAGCTTGTGGCAATGTAAACCCACACAACTGGATTTAGGGCAGCTCAGAGGATACTCTGGGTGGATTCCTCAATTTCACAGAGCCCAGGGATGCATAGATGTCTTTACTGGAGAAGATTCCAGAAGATTCTTCCCCTTGAAGATCTTCTAAAAGCTACTACAGACAGGCTGCCAGGAAAAGCAGGGAATTCTGGAGGTTCCCCATTTTTTCCTAGTTTTTCAGAGCTGGACTCCACACCAGGACCCAACCATCCCTCATAATCTTCCTGCTCCTGCCTAGACGCAGAATAATGTGGGGCTCCTCTGGCTCCCAGTGCCACCAGTGACTCTAAAGTATAATTCCTCTAAAGCCACCACTAAAATAAGCCCTGAATCCTCTGCCAACCTGGAGACATGTGAGCTAGTGGTGGGCACAGATGCGTGGTGTCAGTGGGGATTAAGACACTCCAAGGAGGTGAGAGCAGGATGAAGCATCATCCATCATTGTCATGGGGCCGGGCGTCATGGAGCTGTCAGGGGTGATCAGAGTTCGGAGCTATCAGGCTGATGCTTTCTCCCCACTCTTCATCCCTTCATGGGCAGGCTGCATGGGGCAGCATCCATAAAAGAGTGGGCAAAGAGTTCCGAAGGGACACAGAGAGCTGTGGGCAGGGCAAGAGGCATCAGCAGAGGGAGATGCAGGATGCCCAAACCCCACACTGATGGGCTGGAAGGGACACTTATTATGGAGAGAAGTGATAACATGCACAGAAATAATATCAGGCACACCTGGAGGGTGCACCCAGATTCCTGCAGGAGAGAGAGGCTGAAGAAGCAGCATTCCCATTTTTCAGGACCCCCAGGGCCTGGGAGCTGTGAAGGACTCACCCTGGTGCCTCTGGGCGTACACCACCACGACCGCGGCGAGCACCACGCAGCAGGCTGATGGGACAGGGTTAGCCATCTGTGGAAGCAAACACAGGCAGGAGCAGTCAGGGTTTGCCCCCAAGGCTGAGAGCCCCCAGTGATGGGACAGCAAGGAGATGACTGTAAAACGAGCTCCATCACAGCCAAGGGGAAATTCACTGCAAAAGGAGGCATTTTGCTGGCGCACGCTTCATCACTTGATAGCCTGTGGCACTTCCCATGGGAGGTGCCTGTAGGTAATGATATGCCTTGCACAAATGCTCTATCTTCCCCATCTTGTTTTCAGCATTTTCCTTAGGAAAGCCAGCCCCTGGTGGGGCTCTCCTTGGCAGATGCAGCATCATCCCAGGAGCCAACACTAACTGCAAATGGGTTGTAGAGGGGTTTTGAGGAGATGGGAGCACACCCAGGAAGTTCACAGCAGCAGTTGGTGCTGCAGGATGTGCAAGATGTTGATCTCAGCAGAGATCTCAGCCTCCGCCACCTGCCATCAATATCTTGATGGGCCACAGTTGTCCCTCACTTCTCTGGGCTGGAAGAAGGGCAGAAGCTATTCTGTCCTGGTGAGCTGTGCCTTGTCCTGGGCGATGGTGTGGTGCAGGGAGGTGTGGAGAGGGTGACAGATAAGAAAGCAGGTGATGAAGACATCCTGCCTGCACCAAAAAGTCCCTCTAGGAGTGGACAAATGGCAGCAATTACTACAAGGATGCCCTGCATGGATGCCAGGCTGGAGATGACCAAGCTCTCATTTTCTTGCAGGGGCTGGTAGGGGTCACTAAAGCCAGAAGGGAGCTGCTGGGAACAGCAATGGGGATGCTGGCCCACCCACCAGGAAGTAAATTGCACCATGCATGAAAAGCAAATTGCACCTTCAAAACCATTTAAGCCTCTCTAATCTCCAGTGCCATATCTGTAACGTGCACAGGATTGCCTTTTAATCTAGAACATGAGTATGGGCTCATTAGCCAGATGGCATCCATTTAAACCTAAATAAAGGGGGAGCTCCATTGGTGAGAGAAAAAAATCCAGCAAAACATATTCCATTACCCAACATGACTGTTACAGGAGCCCAGATGGCCTCGGGTTCACAGCAAGCTTTTGCAGGGCTAGAGGGGAAAGCAAGAGCAGCTGGGTGGGATTTCATGAGCAGATTTTGGGGTGCAGCTGGACCAGCCTGATTCTCAAATGTCTCTTAGGGGCAGGGATGCTGGGGGACATAGTGTGTCTGAAGAGGATGAGCCTGGAGATGGGCAGAGAAGGGATCCATGTCCTTTACTACTGATCTTTCAGTGCTGGGTTTGGGCTCCAAGGGCTGGCGGCAAGAGCCATATCCAGTGTGCTGGTACTGCAGAGCACAGACATGCAAGCCCCAGACCTTGCTGGCAGCCCTCATGTGTGACCTTGAGCAAATCACTCTAGCTGCCCCCCTCCCTCAGTTTCCCCATCTGTAAAACAGAGATAATGAAGGTGACCTTCCTCTGAAAGCTGTGGGCAGGAGCACTAAGTGTTAATTACAACCTCCTTATCACTCACTCTTCTTCTTCCCCCCTGCTTCTCTCCTGCCTGCTCTCCACTGCCTTTTTTCTATGTGTCCCCTCTGCACCTGCAGCATGGCTCCCTGACTGCCACCCTACCTGTGATCCACTGCCATCACAAATGGCACCTCAGGGAGTGGGTGACAGCTGGAACCTGAGGCAGGTGGCAATGCCACATCTTGGGGCACTGCTGGCATGTGACCGTGAGCAGCTTGGAAACCACCTGCAACCCAAGAACCAACTCTCCCTATTTACACTCCACTGAATATTCCCTTTCTACAGCCCTGGGAGTTGAAGGGTGGCACCAGGACTTGAAGCCAGCAAGGAGCCAGGGACCATAACCTCCCTTCACCACAGTCCAGGTATCTCCAGCTACTGCAGCCACCCCATTTCTGGGGACAATGGCAATGACAGGAGGTGAGACAGGACCCCCCAGCAACCAGCCTGCTCTTTGGAAAGTGTGAGATCTCCTTGATGTAGCCTTCAGCTTGGCTCAGAGCAAATATCATCACCAGCACCATGCTCTGTCTCCCAGCCCTGCCAGGAAACAAAGCCACCTGCTGCCCACACCCTGCTGCTTCTCCCTCGTCTCATCAGCTCGTAAAATTGCTGCTGCCCCTGCCCATGTGCCTAGGCTGGCATTGAAACAGACACAGTTATGTAACAGGGAACGGTTCCTGTCACAAAGCACTGGTAGTCTCAAGGGATACAGGTGGAGTAAGAGAGAGTAAGGCTTCCACTGACAGGAGAGAGAATTCACCACTCGGCTGCTCTCACCCTGGAAAACCTCATTTCTTCTTAGAGATTAGCCCTGTGACCATGCAGGAGCAGAGCTATTTTAGGACAAAAAAATCTAGCCAGAAAACCAACTTTTTCGCACTTGAATTGAAATTTTTCCACGCAGTATTTGCTTTGTTTGACTGTTTTGCCCAAAGCCATGTTGATTTTTTCCCCAAGCACATAACAAAGCCTTCATAATTTCTGCAGATGTTTCCAATGCAAGTTTTCATTGCTGTATTTGCTTGCTTATCTGTTTCTCTAGTAAAAGCCAGCACCCTGGCATTTGGGCGCACAGGCCAGTAAGCAGCAGCTCACCAGGTGTGCAGAGTACTGAGCTATGTCCCCGTGCCAGCAGGGAGTAGTTTACAGGTGATGGAGGAGAACCATATTTATTACACAGCAAAGCCCACAGTGTGAAACTCAATCTTCTGTGCAAAAGGTAAATTTTCCCCTGTAATGAATAATTTCTTGGAGGTAAACAGGAAAGAGGAGCCTAGGAAGGAAGAAAGGGGGATAGAGAACACATGAAGTGGTGGACCAGCAGCTCTGGAGCCATCCTCTCTGTCCCCAGCTTCCTGTTTGGGGAGAGATCAAAGGGTTGATCTTTCCCTGCCTTGTCCTCTACACCAAGAATAATGAGGGCATCAGTCACTGTCACCCTTAGCAGAAGGCAACTCAACACAGACATGAATAAGGTCCCCTCCAGCAGCTCTCAATCTAAACCAAACGTTTCCAGGCATGTGCTCCCTGAGCTGGATCAGGACTGAAGGGGCACAGCGATGTGACATTAGCTGTTCTGGTGTGATGGGGTGAGGAGAGTCCTGGCAGGGCACAGCAGGAGTGAAAGGGACTGTGTATCCAGGGGAAAAGTAGGATGACACTTTCTGCTTAACAGTCCCAGTGTCCTCTTTTGAGTAGGCAAAGGGACAGATCCTTGCAGCTCTCCCTTAATATAATCTCCAAAGCTTTAGCAATGGAGTACCAACTGGCACCTGAAAACAGCAGCCACAGGGCCGGGCTAGTGAGGGAGGTGGACTGCACACCAGTCTCCCACCACAACTCTCACCTGCCACAGGCTGCTTTCAGCAATGATAAATAAATAAAACCCTCATTCTAGAAGTGTGTGGCTGCCTCAGAAGAGAAGTGGTAGTTTTAAAACCTAGTGTTTCCATGACAAAGTTGTCCATCAGACAATTCCCCACCAGATGCTGTTATGGGGTCTGGCTCTGAAGTGGTGAACTAGGGGAAAACAAACTCTGTTTAGTCACTTCCTTCCCCTCCAGCTTTGCCCTGAGCCTTCCAAAGAAGCTCTGCAGCACCTGCCCTGCAGGCAGGCACCACGGTGTGACTGCACTGCCCACAAGAATGTTGATGCTGTGCTGCTACAACCTCTGCTGCAGACAGGGGCTGTAGATGGACACCTCTGTTGAAGACACGGGCTGTAGCTGCTATAGTTCGCCTGTGCTGCAGACACCAACAGCACGTGCAGGGTACCACCTGTACCGCAGAAGCCGAGGGTAGGTGGTACCACACGCCTGCACCACAGGTGCTGGCTGTAAGGTGGTACCCAACACCTGGAGCACAGATGCTGACTGCAGGCACTGCAGCCCACCTGTCCTGCAGGCCAGGTCACAGTCTGCCTCTTCCTGAGGTGTGGTACTGCACCTGTAGTGCAGATGCAGCTGTAGACGTCATAGTGCCCCTGCACTCACAGCAGGCACCTCCTGGGACCCAGCATTACTGAAGGAGAACAACACCCTTACAAAAGCCACTTTCAACTCCTCAGCCTAAGCCAGAGATGCTCAAACAACTTCTCCCAGCCTCGAGGATCCAGTGTGCCTCCTGTGGCATGCCATCCCTCCCCAAGGGCAGGGTGTGGTGCTGGTATGAGCAGTGAAGCATCGAAGTGGGCAGGACACCCTCCAGTTCCAGGTTCACAGGGATTGTACCACATGTGTCCAGCAGTGCTTGGGCACTCGACAGCACCGAGTGCTGTCTCCTACTTTCAGGTCATCCCTGCCAGCAAGATGAGGGAAGGAGAGGAAAAAGTAGTTGTCACTTAATATCAGATGCTTGCTAACAGCCCTAAAGCCTTCTGGTCTTAGAGTGCCCTGTCAGCACTAAACTCCTCTTTGCTGCCTAAGAGGAAGAGAGAAAAGAGGGACTTTATCATCTCCTTCATGTGTGCTATCAGAAAGCCTTATCTGCAGAGACAGAATCCCCACTGCTTGAAAAGCTTTCTTCAATCTAATTTAAACCCCCACTGTCAACAGAGCAATTAGCACTGCCCCCTTGGACCATGAGTCCCACAGGGATGACTAGGGCCAGCTGAAATAAATACACTCTTGGCTCTTATTGACTGTGACTTCCCTCCCTCCACCTCCTCCCTTTCTGGTAATGAAGCAAAGACCCCAGGGAAGAGGATACCCTGGAGTAAGGAGCACCCCACAGCAGAGCTCCTTCATCACTCTGCCTCTGCCATCCCAGTGAGCACTGCTGGACCCCTAGATGGCAGTGCAGACCCTCCTGCCCTTGTGGTCTAAGAGATGGGCAAATGGTGGAAATGATGGTCCCCACAGCATTTGCCAGCTGCTTTGGTTGAAGGTGTGCCCCTGAAGGTAGCTATGGACTTGCAGAGCTCTTGGTTCCAACATCCCTGCTGAAGATTGCTCCATCTTCCTTGGATGCCACTGGCAAGGTGTCTCAGTGTGAAAAGCAATGACCAAAGCTGCTTCCCATATCCATGGGGCTGAAGAAAGCAGCTCCTTGCGAGGGAACATCAGCCCAGATTAAATCAAAGCTACTTTTCAGGGGGTAATGCAGATCTTAGGAGCTCCAGGGGTAGCTGGGATGGTCTTGGGAGGAGCAACCTATGAAAAGGCTCAGGCTGTTTGAGAATCACCCAGACTGGCAAGCTAGCCCCCAGGACAGGTAATTTCTTGCTTCTGTGGATCATGGTGACATGCTGCCACTGGGACAGGGAGCTGTAGAAAGACCAGCAGAGTCCTGAGAGTCCCAGGAGTGAGGCTGTCAGCCTGCAGCTCCAGGGGCTGTGGAGTCCTGCTCCAGGAGCAGGGTGGGGTTCTCACCTCACACCTTGCAGCTCTTCAAAGTGGTGCCCAAAAGCATCAGGACAGTGTGTTCCACCCCTGGGACACACTGGGGTGCTATGATCCCTCCGTGGCCTGAGGGATCGTGCAGGAGCACGATGTCAGGAGAGCACGGGACAGGTACAATTGGTGGGAACCTCTCCAGTGACCCTGCCCCTGGTGCCATGTCCATTGTGGGGCAGTGCTGCTTCACAGGCAGCTGCCTGCTGGTGCCCATTCCCTGTTCCTGCTTGGAGCCTTGTTCCTCACAGCCCATACCTGTCCTCACAACTCCCACCATGCCAGCCAGTTTTTCTTCAAGTGGAGGGCAGCATTCCAAGGCCAGCCATCTGCTCCAGCAGTGATAAAAGCCAGCACAAGGAACAGCATACTAATAAGCATCACATGTCTTCAACACCAGCACTGTGAGGAAGCACAGCAGGGCAGGAGGGCCTTGAATCCCCATGGCAGAGGAGCAACATTGTCCCAGGACCATTCCTCAGAGACACCAGTGCCACCTGGGCAGGAAGCTCAGCTGAGCTGCCATACCCAAGCCCCACCCCTCCACAGTCCCACTCAGGCAGCCTTTGAGGTGCAGGAAAGCTCAGACCAACAATGGAAAATGAAATTTTCCCTCTCTTTTTACTCAGCTTTCCTCTGCACTGAGCATTTCCTGGCTCCCTGCAGAGAGAGATTGCAGGAATCAATAGGATCTTTGCTTCTATTGAAGAACTGCCAGAACCAGTGCTTTTTATTTGGAGCTTCCGTTCAAATGAGGTCTTGAGCAGTGTTTTTCCACAGATGGTGCCATGTCAGGGACAGACAGAAGGGATCAGACAGAAAAGGGAGAGAGACTGGAGATAGGAGATACTTGCAGTTCAGGTGCTTCCCAGTGCTCCTCTCTGGAAGCTGGAGAAATCACCTAAGATGGGCACATCTGGGAGCAGTTCCTGCTCATTCTGAGTCTCCAGGCTGTGGTTACTGTGGGATGGAGCTCTTGGTGTCATGCTGATTTTTGGCACTTCAATTCCCAGCCTCCACCCACTAAAGGATAAAATTAATGATGCGGAACAAAACCAAAACAACCCCACAAAACCAAAACCAAACTCCCATACACTGAGCAAACTACCCCAAATACTTTAGGAAGGTCCTGCTGTCTCATGCCAGGTTTGGTTTCTGCTTTCCAGGCAAATACTGGCAACATTTCTTAATTTTGTCTGCAGGGCTGCATTGCCCTTCAGTCCCCCAAGGATTTTGCTCACAGCCCTGTTTTCTGCCTTGGGGAGACTCTGTAGTGAGGCTGCTTTATGAAATACCCAACATCCCTTCAGATCCAAAGCTCCATGGCAGAGGAAAGCAGCCTAGTATTAAAATCTGGATTGTGGCATAGTCATGTGCCATCCTGAGAAAAACAAAGAGGAAAGAGAGGACAGAGAAGGCTTGTCCAGACAGACTTCTTCTATCAGCTGGATGCCCATGACACAGCAGACATGGCATAGAGGACCATGCTGTTTCCGATGGTCAGTGCTAGGAGAGACTTTGGGGCATGTTTGGCCACAGCAGCTTTAGCATCCTTCTCAATAGCACCTGAAGACACAGGTTCCACAGAAACCTTATTTTGTGTGAAACACGAAGACTGAGTATCTTACTAGCTCAATCTTGCTCCTCTGGAGGGCTCTTCTCTGCAGCACCCAGGTAAGGGGCTGGACACAGTGTGGGCACTGTGTCTGAGTTCAATGGCATGGGGTTATGTGAGGTGAAGAGCACAGTGCTGCTGTGGAAATACAGGGGCAAGCAGGGCAAAACTGCCAGCTGCAATCCCAACCAGGCTGCTGGCACCCTACAGAACCCCTTTCCTCCAGGGGAGGAAAGCACAGCAGGACCATGCTGGCTTGGCCCCAGTAAACCTCCTAGTGGTGATGTCCCAAAGCCAGGGAGAGCTACAGCCCATTCCTGAATCAACAAAGGCATCCAAGGACTGAGGCCACAATATTGCTGCTCAAACGGTGGGGCAGGTTTGCTTTTTGCCAACATGCTGAGAGAGAGCTAGAGGAAGATGAGAGCCTGAAGTTGTGTTGCAGGGGCTCAGGGACATGAGCAGGATTGGACTGAAGAGCACTGGAAGAGATCTTGGCAGATATCTTGTCCAAGGAGGGAAGAAGATATTGGCTTAGCAGTACTGGGAGAGTAACTGATGAAACACCCTATTGTACAGAGCTTCTCAGGCATTTTAATTTTAGCTTGGCTTTTTGCTTGGGCTTTTTTTTTTTTTTTTTTTAAGCTGTTGGCACAGAGGAAGCCACTCCAATGACTCTGATGCTGCCTCCCCAGAGACGCCTCAGGATAATGGAATCATAAAATCAATCATTTAGGTTGGACAAAAATCTCATCAAGTCCAACTGTAAACCTAACATTGCCAAGTCCACCACTAAACCCTGTTCTGAAGTGCCATATTTACATGTCTTTTAAATACCTCCAGGGATGGTGACTATGGCTTGAGTTTATGCTTTGCTTCATCTCTCCTCCATGCCTGCAGTACAAGTTGGCAGGACAGGGTAGGCAGGAGACATGCAGCTTTTAAGGCCCAGGGAGAGCAGCAAACACTGTTGGAGGCAGACAGGGGCTCAGGATGCTGGGGACTCTGTGCCCCCCACTGGTCCTTGCTTGCTGTCCTTCCCTGTCCAGGTTCCATGGGAGGTGCTGTGTCCCCACTGCCTCTAATGCCTTCAGACCACCAACTATCCTGGGGTCACTGGCCCACAAGCTGCTGTGGGGACATGGGCCACTGCAGGCAGATGGGACAGATGTGACAGTGAGGACATTTGTCCTCTACCTGCATATGGGCTGCTCCCTGCCTCCCTCCTCACTGCAAGAATACTGCTCAAAACCTCGTCAGGAAGAAGAAGACTGAAGGGAACTCTGCCCATTCTGCAGACAGATGGGGTTTGTTGGTCGTTGCTTCACCCAGTTCCATCCAGTTCCATCACCACACTCACTCCACATGGTTCCACAGGTGCCCAGCATCTCCTGTGCAGCCTTCTGGGGTCTGTGTCCATATGTTCCAGCAGCACCCAGTTCTTGAAGTGGGCAACTGAAGGCGAAAACTGAGGCACATGGATTCTCTGTAATGCCCTGATGACAAGTGACAAGGGCGGCACTGAAGGGAGGAGCTAATCCCACCCTTGGGTGAAAGCAGCCCATGTTGGCTGCAGTGATGCTGGAAGGGGGCTTTCGGCTGCCAGCAGCCTCTTCAATAGACACAGGGGTCTGCCCCAGAACTGAACCTAAGGCTGGCAGTGGGACTGGGGTGATATACCTGCCCTTTTCTGCTTGCAAAACCCCTCCTGGGATAGCAGGGGGTAGAAACTGACCACTTTTTGCTCTGACCCCTCAATGGCCCTACTCATAGCCAAGCCTCACCACATGACAGCAGCTGTCTTGGCACCACTGCTGCCTTAATTTGCAGCAGGACCTCACTGGCTCCTGCTCCCTTGCCCCCTCTCAACTTAGCATTGGCTGGATGCAGCTGGTGCAAGGGGAAAAAAAGCCATGAGAGGCAGAAGCAGCATTGCTGAAACAGGCTGAGGGCACCCCAAAGCCCCAGGCTGGCAGTCCTCTCCTGGCCTCCAATTGCTGCCCCTTCGAGGATCTCTGACTGCCAGAGCCTGGAGCCAGCAGAGCATGTGGGGTGAGACCAAGGAGCTCCTGAGGACCCTCGGTCTCTCTGGGATCCTGCCCCAGACCTCACAGAGTGTTTGATGAGGGCAAGCAGAGGATGAGGAGGGAGAAATGGAGTTAGCTGGAGGCAGCTGTACTGAAATAAAAGTCAAGAAAGTATCTCACCCAAAGCTACAGGAAAGTTTAATTATCAAGGACAAAACACCATCTGTTTGTGCCGACTGTGACCTCCCGCTGCCCCTGGGCTTTAATAGCTCTTACAGTAACATGTTTGTTAGAGGTATTCCCTGCCTGATATCAGGGAAGCAGCTCCTGCAGGGCAGAGAGAAGGATGGAGTGATTGTCCACTGAGACCCATGCTGGGGTGGTGTGGTGTGCTCAGTGGTGATGGGGGAAACAAAACACCCTTTTGGAAATGAGGGTTCCCACCAAGCGTGGCTCTGGCAAGCCCAGCATTGCTGTGTGTTGCTACTGGCAAGTGAGGCATGGTGTGAGACTATATTTGGGTTTCAGCCTCTTTCTAAAAAAAACAAAATCAAGAAGATGTACTCTCGGAGGAAGATCTTGCCATGCAAAGCCAGCAGAATTAAATGAATACTCCATAAAGAAGAGGTTGGATTAAAATCTAATTCATTTTCAGCCCTGCGAGGGGGGGAAGATGCATACATTGGTACCAAGCCCCAGATCTGATTTAGCGATGTCAAACAGCAGTTCCCTTCTTTATTTTCTTTTTTCCTATTCTTTATGGGATACAGAATCCAAGGTGGGCATACCATCGCCTTCTTTCCTACCTACCTACACTAGCCATATAGGAAAAAAACAACTCAGCTAGGAGAAGTCCCACCTTGCAAGATCCCAGAAGCCTTTTTCTCCATCCCCTGAGCTTTCCTCTGTAAGCTCCCACTCTCAAGCCAAGTGGCTGTCACAAAGGAGGCTGGAGGTGAGGGCAGCTGCTGCTAGTATTCCTGCAGCAAGACACGTTTTCCACTAGTAAGCCTTCAAAGCCAAACACCAAACATGAATGCTGTGGCCTCTGTGATCTGCCATGAAGACTCACAGCCAAGGAGCACAGATCCAGGAGGATCTTTATTCATCCTAGGGCCAGTTCTAGGGGCTGTGAGTCTGGAGGTGGCCATGCTACCAGACTCCAGGAGTAACCAAGAGTGCTTGATACTTCTCCTGCTTGGTCCCACACTCCCTGCACAATCACCCTGCTCCACCAGTCAGGCTCTCACTGGACTCTCTGGGCTCTTCTGTCCTTCCAGTCTACAAAACCAGTGCCACTCTCCCGTTTATGCCCCTGATAGGTCAGCCCCTCTCCAAATCTGCACCACATTCACATTCCTTAAACCTATCAGGACTTTTTGATCCTGTGTTCAAGACAAGTGCCAGCATCAAGTCTCACCCTGTGCATCTGCCTCTCCTCAGCAACCACCCCTAAAATCTCTTCCACCCCTAAAATTACACGATGGCTTTGCTTCTTCTCACCTTTGCAGGCAAAGCAGCCAGTATATGAAGGACAGCCCTTGCAATGTCAAATTTGACCTGGAAGTCCCCTTGCCTAGCCGCACCCCAGTGATCTCCCCCCCAGGAGGCTGGTATACTTCAAATCTCCTGTCTGGAGCCTGGAGCCTCATTTCTCCCCTCTCTTGGGGGCCAGGCAGCAGGCAGAAATCAGGGTGCCACCCCTGCCTGGCAGGCTGCCTTCCACCAGGCGTGGCAGGGCAGATGTGAACCACGTGTGCCTTTTGTCTCAGGACCCTTCCTGCAAGCTCCAGCACTGAAGGAAGGGAAATCCATCAGCCAAGGGCAGCCATGGAGTCCCCAGTGGCCTCCAGCCCCCTCCTAATCTCTGGCTCCACTCCATCCACAGGGGCAAGACTCAGTTTAGGGGAGGGCTTGTTTTTTTAATTAGAAAATATTAATCAGCATTTAAAAATAAAATAATAAAAAAAGTGTCAACCAGCTGGGGCCACGAAAGCTGGGGCGTTTTTGGCTCCTGACCAAGTACTTTGATAGAAGGGCTTTTTGGAAAATGCTGTAGAAAACATTTAATTTCTCCCAAGGCCTGCATATGGGGCTCATCACTTGCACATATTGCACAGGAATATTCATGTGTGCTGGCCTCCTGCTACAGCATGACAAGGGTTCACTGATGCAGCAAAAAGGGGCTCCTTCCCTTCCCTTCTGGCTTTTTGTGGGGTTTTTTGGGTGTTTTTTTTTTGTTGGTTAATAGGTTTTTGGTTTTTTGTTTGTTTGTTTGTGTTTTTCCAGTGGTAGAGAGAAAACTCAGTATTTCACTTCAATCCCTGAATATTTGTCAATGGCAGAACAAAGGAAAAACTGAGCCAGGGTCAGGTCTGCTCGTACTCATCAGCTCGCTGAGCTCATCACAGGGTAGAGCCACAGATGAGCAGCAAATGTGGGGAAACATATTTCTGCCCCTGGTTTTGCTGCTTTACCGTTGCTTGAGCCCATTCTGATGCTGCTTGGATGGAGAGTGGGAGCCTGGCTTCTATTTCCCTGGCACAGCAAAATGTTTCAATTCACATCCCAGCTCTCCACTCCAGGGATGTGGAGCTGGCTCATCCTGGACTTGCCACTGGGCATATCCATTAGCTAATGCCATTCTGCAAAACTAAGGAAGACTGAAAATACTCACTGTGGCCACAGAGAAGAGCCTGACCCAGCAAGGGGATGATTGCTGTGGCTTGTTTGGTCCTTCATCTCTCCCCAGTGTTGCTCATCTTCCGTCTTAGCAGCATTGGCTTTTCTGCAACATGCCAATGAACTCTTCTGGAAGGAGCCAAGCTCACACTGAGCACCTTCTCATCCTCTCACTGGGGTGCTCACCTCCAGCAAATGCTCCCTTGCTCCAGTTGAGTCCCTTCTTTCTGTAAGCCCTAACCTCTGCCTCCTGCTCTGCAACCTGCCTGGACCCCAACCTTCTTTTACCTTTCCTAAAGCATTTGTGCTCCCTTTATCCAGCTCTGGCTGCACCCCTCATTCCTAAAAATCCTACAGCTACAGCACCTCCCAGCAGAGTGTACCAGCCTTGCTGGAGCAATTCTGACTGGCCCCCAAAAAAGCTTCTTCTTGGCAGAAAAGTTTCAGAGTACTAATTAGGAGAAACCCTGCACAAGAAGAAGGGACAGGAAAAGAAACCATCTGGTCCCACAATGTCTGTGGAAGCAAAGTCAAAGGCAGCTCAGGAAAAGGACACAGCTCCTGCTGGGGTTGCAGAGGAGCCTCTGAGCAGAGCAGCACCTTTGTGCAGGGCTCAAACTGTAGTTCTTAGAGTCACTTGTGGAAAGTATTAATAAAAAAAAAAATCTACTGACTGTTCAAAAGAGGAATCATGCCTAAATAAGTGTGCACACTAGTGTGCACACACACACCAACAAAATTAATTTTCATATATTTTGGCAAGCTTTCTCAATGGGAAAGGGGAAATTTGATGCCAACTGTATGCCTAGGCAGGGTCTGTGAGATTCACTATGAAAAAAAAGAATGGGAAAAAAAAAGTCCTTAAACACGTCTGGAGCATTGTGCCCAGTTTTGGAGCTCTGGTATAAGACTGGCAATGCTGACCTCCAGCAAGTCCATGAAGGGTGATGATGAGGCTGGGGATGAAGACAGGTTGAGAAAACAGGGCTTGCACAGCCTGTAAAAGTGATGGCTTTAGAAGGATTGAACAGCAGCCTGACATCACCTACCTAGGGATTACTGAGATGATGGAGACAGGCTGTTTCCTCCATGGGAAGATGAAAGACAGCAGGCATGAACTGCAAGAGCTGCAACAGGAGAGGTTCAGGCTTGCCATAAGGAAGGCATAGTCTCATGACAGTCACCTGCTGGAAGATGAACCCAGACTGGTTGTAGGACCTAAGCCTGAAGGTTTTCAAAACTCAAATAGGCAAAGTAAATTGGTCCACATTCAGTATTCACTCTGCCTGGGGCAGGATTCTGGACTAGAGCTTTCTCAGGCCATTTCTTACTTGGTTGGGCAGATGAGCATGCCATTACCAAGAAAAATTAAAAGTGATGAAGTCCCACAAATTATTAGGGGGATGGACTTGCTCAGTGCTTGTTTCAAATACTGGAAAGCAAAATCTGGGTGAACGCATCTGATGAGCTCTCTGCCTGGAGTGGGATGTAAAGCATGGAGACAAACAGAGAACGCGGGACTGCAGTGTGTCAGGGCCAGATCCTGTGCTCAGCTCAACCCCATTGACAAAGTGGAGACCAAGGAGATGGCTGTCTGTCCCTTTTCCAAATCTCCTTCTGGGGGGGACTGCCTCGCATGACACCAGTGAGTGATTAATGAGTGGCCAAACCCGTCAGCACGCAGCCTGCGTGCATGGGCGCTTTGCATGTGTGCGCACCACTCCCCGGGACTTGGCAGGGAGGGGAGCTGGGGAGAAGAGCGCTGACAAGCAGATGATTAATTGAAATGCAAGCGGGAGGAAAAGCCATGTCCGCTAAAACTATCAGGCGTCGCGAGCATGGGAAAGGAACTCAGAGACACTGTCTCCATCTCTGCTCCGTATGCATGGCACCTCCCAGATCCAAGCTGCTTGCCAGTCCTTTTCCTGGCTTCTATTTTGCAGGTGCAATTTCATATTTGAAGATAACCATGCTGCACACACACATAGATATATATTTTTTTTTTTAAATTTTTTTTCCTCACCGTCCCCCTGGCTCATTGCACACGGAAACAGCAGTGATGGGAGAGCAAACCTCCCAGGCTGCAGCACACAGCACCAGTTAAGCATCCAAGTGCTCGTTACCCCACGCCTTGGGGTGGAGGCGCCCAAAGCCCAAGCTCTCCATGCTGTCTGCACCTTCCAAGTGGCACAAGCTCAAAAACACACACATAAAGTTGCCAGTTTACACTAAAATAATTATTAAAAAAAAAAAACCCATAAGTACAGAATGAAATAAAAGAGTCTGAACGCTCATGTCTGGCTTGGCTCTGACCTGTTGAAAAGGGCGAGAAAGCTTCTGTTCTTCATCTGATACAAGCAGGCTCAGCTTGGGTCACCAAATAAATAGAGTGGAGATGTAATGTGGTACATACTGTTCCCCTGAACCATGGCTGGAAAATGCACAGAGGCAGAAAGCAATAGGAAATGAATGTCCTAGGGGGAAGTTTGAAGGGGCAGTGAAGGGATTCTGTTATGGCCAAGGTCAAGGACAGCACTTTGGAAATATTCTGCCTCCAGCTCCTTCTCTGAGGAGAAGGTCCAAAGAGAAGACCAAAGGGTCTTTCTGCAGAAAGGAGAGGATCCTGAGCTACAGAGTTTTAGGTTGGAAAACAGGGATGTGAACTTCCTGATGGCTTCTTGATATAACCATTATGCAGATGACTTTAACACCAGATCCTTGTCTGAGTGAGCACTGAGCAAGTGAGACTCTACCTAAAACATGACCCAAATACGGGCTGCTGAAGTACGGTTATTACCAAGTTTTGCTTGGCAAGCTGATCCCCAGCCAAGATAACTAGCTTGAGAAATTAACTTTGTGAGTCGTTCAGCACTTTGCTGCTCAGGTAACGAGCGGACGTGTAGGCGATTGCATTGTACAAACTGCTTGTACCATTGACATGGTTTAACAGACTGCTGTTTATGAGACAGAGTATTTAAAAGACACATTTCTCTCAGAGCTGCACATAAAATTTGATAGCTAAATAGCTGTAAATGCTACTGAAGTCTGACAACTCAAAGAGGAATCAAGGGTCTGTCATGCGAAGTATCCACCAATACACCCAGCCCTGCAGAGCCAGTGAGACTTCCAGTCTCATAAAACCTTTTTTATATTGCAAGTGAGAATTTGTGCAGTGCATATGAACTCTCTTTTATTGGGCTGGTGTGATGCTGAGAAAATGCAGTTAAAGTTGTACAAGTTCTCCTTGGAGCACTATTGGGCACCTATAAATCAAATGCTTTATCCTGGAATGGGTTTACTAAATAAACCTTCTTTAATCTGGGCTCATGCTGAGCAGCAGGACCACAGTAGGAGAGTGTGCCTCCCCTTGTCACTGCCCATTTGTACTGATGGAGCAGGGAAAACCCTGAGTGAGAAGTCTCTGATTCATCTCCCCACTCTTGGAGGCAACAAGAGCATCCCAACCACAGAGCATCCTCCAGAGCCTGGCACCATTCTCCTCTCCTCTCATGGGAGTTTGACCCTCCCAAAACACCTGTGACTCCCCACAATGCTCCCTGCTCACAGTCCCAGCCCAGCTGCTGCCCTGAAGCTAGTCCAGATCTCCATGCCTATGCAGCTGATTCAGCGAGCTCCTGGGAGCATCCTGGATTGGAAGGACCACAGACCCACCTTCAGCGCCCAGTGGAAATGGAGAATTTCTGAACCTTCTCAAAGGCCTGGAGTGCTTTGGTTAGGGAGGAAGATTTGGGCCAGCTCCCTAATACCCCAAAGACTCCTACAGCTGCATTAATTATTTCATCTTAGTCTGGCTTCCTCATTAAGCTAACCTAGACGGCCCATGGCTGAGTGACAGCGAGCCAGTCTGCAAGAGTCCAAGCCAGCAGTGCTGGAAACTACAGGCTTGATGTGATTTACGTGGACTAATATTACACATATCTCAAACATGCAATCTTTAGAGGATGTGAGGCTGCTGTCTGGGTGGAGGAAAGGCCACGCATAACCAGCAGCGCAGCATCTGGATCAAGCCTGGGTATCAGCTTCTCACCCCATGCTTAGCCAGCTGGGTAAAGCCTGATGGTGGGAGCAATTCCCTCACGGATGCCCTGAAGGCACAGGGAGTGGAAAGCCCCTGCACTGCTGTCAGTAGACCCAAGTGTGACACAAAACATCTATGTCAAAGCAAGGGCCAGGAAGCAGAGCTCCTCCGGCACTGGCTGCTGGACAGCCACTTCACCCCACGGATGTGGCTGGGAATTCAGCTAATTTTGGCACTGGGCTCCCCTTGGGATGTCTGGCTTTTGTGGGCTGTGAGAACGATGTTTCAGGGCATTATGCAGATCCCCTTTTTCCAATACTGCCTAATCTGAGGCTTTTGTGTGAATCCACTGTATTTTGCTGTCTTTGCAAACAAATGTATAGAAATACAAGACTTCAGTCCCTTAGAATCGTCCAGGGAAAATTCAAAGCAATGAAGAAATATGAGTTGTTTTTCCATGAACCTATTGAAAAAAAGAGAAAAAAACCCACCCTGAAAAAACCCACAGTACTTTTCAGCCCAGTTTTGCCAACAGTACAGGTCTTTTTCCCACAGTCCAAGGAATCAACACATTTTCAAATCACTCCTTCTTATAGTATTGAATATCAGAAAAAGATTGCCTTTCATTCAGCAGCTGTTTTGGGACACCGAGAGAAAAGGCAAGTAGTCTAAACTTAGCAAATCATGAAGAAAGACTTCAGTGCATTTATAAACTAGTCACAGGGACTGGAACAGGGAAGGAGGGGGCTGCATGGGTGCATGAGGAGTGTTTCAGGGTTGCAGCACCCTTCCACATCCCAAATCTCTCATGATAGCATCTCAGCAGCACTCCACTCTTACAGCTCCTTGGAAAAACTTAGGGACATGTTTTCATTTCCCCAGGAAAATCAGCAGTTACCCTGTGATTTCAGACCTTCAGCCTTTCTGACACATAAATACTGTGGCATGTCTGTTCTGCCAGTGGGGAGTGGGCAGTTCCAAAAATAAAACAAGCTGCTTGGTGTACTGAGAGGAGACCCGAGAGAGGGAATAGCAATAGGGGATGGAGGATTTGCTGAAATAAGTTTGCCCTGAAGCACTGGTAGGAGACAAGCCTTGGTTTCCTACAGGCTTGTGCTATTTAATTCCCCCACGCCCCCAGCAACAGCTCCAACCTCCTCCTGTGTATTCAGTGTTCTCTGTGTCATCCATAGGGATGGGACCAAAACCTCAGAATTTTCCTGAAATAAGGGCATGGGTCTGGGCACTGACTCCTGTGGCTTTCTCTGTCTCTCAAACCTGGGTGCCATCAGCCAGCAGGACAGTGAGCCTTCACTGGAGAAGGCTGAAAGTCCAGCAGTCACAAGAAGGGGTCCTAAGGGAAGAGAGATGAGGAAGCCAAACTTGGCAGATATCAGCACTCAAGCTGGGTTATGCAGCCCATCAACCCTGTTTGGACATACCCAGAGATGCCCCTAGGCAAGGGATCAGAGCCAGGCACCGTGTCCCCATCCTAGCTGACCCCTAGTTCCTAGCTGGCCCCCATAGAGCCACAGAAAATTCTTCGTGCCACCAGGTAAGCAAAGAGCCATGACCACCAGGCTTCTAACAAAGACAAACTGCCTCTCTCCTTCCTCCCAGATTGCAAGCAGATGTGTGCTTAAATTACCTGCTGCTGACTGCGACGCTTAGCGAAGCCCCATGGTTTAGGAGCAGAATGAAGAAAAAATGTGTGAATTGAGGGAAGGGAAGATTAGCAAGAATTCAGCTGTCTCTAGAAGGGCAAAATGTCGTCATTGCAGGAAACAAATGCCACTTCCATTGCAAAACAAGCATTCGTGGCACAAGGGAAACCCTCACGTTGCTGGAGTCAGTGGCAAAATTAAGAAAGTTTGGGGAAAAGCTGCAGGGCTGCATCTGGGCTTCCCAAAGGGAATTACTCCTAGCCCACAGAATGCTACAGGAACAGCCCTGCCTGTGTTACATGGCTGTGGCTTCCTCTTCCAAAGAAACTCTTGAAGCCTGTATTCCCAGCTGCCTGGGTACACTCTGGCTCCAGACTTCTTGACATGGATCCTACTAGTGTTGGCCCCTGTGGTGGGCTGCAGGTCTTCATCCTGTTTCACGAGTCTCCCCAGTGATGCCATGGAAGTGCCCATGAAACTCCTGTGCACAGGAGGGCAAAGACACCCAGGGCCCATCTTGAAGGGTCTAAGGACAATCCCAATAGAGAAAGGGCCTGGAGACATACCCCCATCCTGCTGGTCCTCTGTGATGCATAAGGAAAATGGGCTCTCCACTAGCTCTGGCCGTCCTTGCACTCATACCAGTGACATCTATACCCTCACGGGATGTTGCCAAAGCATGCAGTTTCAGGGCACATCTTTGCACCAAAAGCAAGACTCCAAGCAATGCCTCCTCAGAGAACTGGGATGTGGGTGCAGATCAGGAGAGCCCTGACACAGTGCTTCTTCTGTGAGGGCAGCAGGTTACTGCAAGGATCCACAGCCTTTAGAAGAGCATCCAAGGAGATGCTCCATCTCCCAGAAGAGTCCTGCACAGTAAGGCAGTGTTCTGCAAACGGAGCCATAGAAATCAAGCCCAACCTGCTCCCCTTCCCCCTTGCTGCTCTTGGCTTGCTCTCTGCTGAGCCCTTGTGGGTCACATGTGGCGTCCCACTTCCCAGCACATCTCCACCGGCTGGAGCAAAGAGCAGAGACAGACCCAAATTGCAGATTAGTGAGTTGGGTTCATGCACGGGAAACAAAAGATTGGAAATCTCTGAAGTGCACAGCTGGAATCCACACTTCGACCATGTTTTTGTGAGATATCACGTACATTTTTAAAAGCTATCTAGAGAGGGTTATGCTTTAAAACAGCCTGGCTGCTGCTGCACTAACACCACCTCCTGTCACACTGACCAGAACATTCAACTGTTCCCTGTCCCCCACAGGCCATGCTCATCTGTAGCCTTTGGCCTTGGGTTATGAAATTATTCAAAGAAAGGATTAAATGTCCTCCTCTGCATTTGTTCAACACCAGCTGTGGAAGGATGGTGGGAAAGGAAGGACATGTGACCCAGCAAAATCACTGTGGGATACTACCTGCCAACACCCTGAAATGGTGGTCCCCAGAAATGCTGGGGTTTCTCTCTCCATCATATGTATGGCCTCTGGCCTCGCAAGGTCCCTGCAAGCGGAATGCCCATGAGTAGCCATAAGATACTCACGTGGCACCATGAGGAATGTGGACTGAGAGAACTCTGATCTCCCTCTCACACCACAAATGTGGTTTCTTGTTTCAGAGCTCCCGCAACCACAACCATATGATGGGATGCTAAACTGTGAGATCTGTCTTTGCCTTTTTCCATGTACCAGGCTTCCAGGCTAAAAGTGATTCAAGGTAAGATCAAATATCCTTGTAGGAAGCTTAGGTTTTCTGTTCCTCTGTATCACTGATCACCAAGAAGTCCTCCAACATGCTGCAGGAGTATGAGAGAGTATTTAATTCCCCTCAGGGCTTTGTTTCTTCCTTGTCGCCTCTTCTTCCCATCTCTCATGTTGTCTGAGTTGCAAGCTGACCCCTCAGCTTAGCTCTTCAGGATGTTTGCTTCACTTTGATTCAGAACCTCTCATCTGTGAGCACTTTCTGGCTGCACCACCAGCCAGAAATGTCAGCCCTGCCTATGCCCACTCCTTTCCAGGCCTCCTGTCTCCCAAAGCATCCTCCATGATAATTCAAGCATTCCCTCCAGAAAAACATTGTTTGTTCCATTCAAGCTGACTGACCTCAGTAAAATACCCGCTCCTCAATCCTCACTGCTGCTTTGTTTGGTCAAGGAGGATTAGCACAAGACATAGCATTTCCAATTAAAATAATTAGTTTAAAAGTCCAGCGCAAAATTAAATTTCAACATGGTGACATGCCACAACCAGCCTCCCCAGGAAGGGAATGCTTTGGGACCCTCTCCAGTGATTGTTCCTTAGAGACTGTAGAAAAGGTGCAACATGGTGATGCCAGGATTCAGCTCCAACAGTGCAGCCACACACTCACCCCAACATGGGGAAGAGCCAAGCCAAGCCAACCTGGGACAGAAAAACTGTGAGTGAAACCCCTTTCCAGTGAACACAGGGCCAAGGAGGAGATGCTGAAAGAATGTGAGTCATCGAAGGAAGGCACCTGATTTTTCCAGCACATGTGTGGGGTCACTCTCACCTGAAATCAGTTTTTGGACAGCTAGTGAGCACACGCTGTTTCAAGTTGAATATACCTTGGTTGCTGTCCCAGGCAGGGAGTTATCTCAGGGTTTATTAATGGGGTAGTCCACTGCACTGACATGCTTGAAGCATTGGGGTGAGAGCAGTAAGGAAGGAGAATCAGCAACACCTGCTCTGCTTCTCCCTAGGGAAATGATCAAAAGAAGGGAAAGACCATCGCCCACAGCCAGGGATGCCCAGCATTCTGTGGGTGGCTCCGAGCACAGGCTGCTCTCCCTCCTACACCTAGATGGGAAACCCATTAAACAGTGCAAGCAATGAAGCCTCCGCTGCTCCTCCCTGGAGGCGTTTTCACGGTCAACTTGAGGAAATTGTTCCTGATATCCAGCCTAAATTTCCCTTTGTTGATTTTCAGTTGAGCAGCGGAAAGGTGGGAGCTTTAATGAGACAAGTGGGGCCACTGGAGGGGAAGGAGCCGTCAGTTTGAGCAAGGCAATGCACAGAGCTGTGGTTTAAGTGAAACAGCTATTCAAAAAGCCTAGAATCCTACGAACTTGGGATGGAAAATGTCTATTAACTTTCCCAATGGACTAACATGAGATTGTTCCCCCATTTTCTAATGCTTTCCCAGTCCAGCAGTTTGATTGGGACCAGAGCTCTACAAAAATATGAAGGGCTCATTCATTTTATTTTTTTTTTAAGGAATTGCTGTATGTGGAATAAAACATTGGAATTTATGGCCTGATTTTCTTGTTTCATCCAAGGGCAAAGCTTGTGCTGTTTTTTGCCTGCTCACACAACTTGTTCTGCCCTGCAAATCACCACCTCTCTCTACCCCGAACCCTGCTGGTGCATGAGTCAGAGGACCAAATGTGCGCAGTAGAAAGTCACTATCAAATTGTGTTTGAAGAGAAGGGTGTTTTGGGGTGAGAAATGTAACACAAAACTGCAGACAACTGCTTTCTGGTGTATGCCTGCTGCTCAGCAAGGCACCTCATGCACTTGCTCACAGGAGCACAGCAGGATGTTGCACAGCAAACCAGCAGTGGGAGAAGTTCACTGGATGTGAACCCAATGCCACCCCTCACTATTTTTTCCACCTCTAATTGAGGAAAAGGCTTTTCAACAGCCTGTAAGATACTGCAACGCTCACAGGGGTATACCTGGAATGTACACATGTATGAGCCAAGGCTATGTAAAGGAACAATCATGCAGCCACGGGAGTTTGGCATGACATCTGTTGCTTCCAGCAACCGGAATATCAGGACCTAAAAATCTAGCTTGAGAGATGTGATTCAGCAAGTAAAGGAACAATGGTTGGGTCCAGGAGCATGAAGCCCCTCTTTCTTGCACACTTAGAAAGCATCAGAGGACTGTACACTCGTGAATCCCAAAATCTGGCTGGCTGCTCTCTGGGGGAAATAAAGCTCCCAGGCTGTGATGCACCACTGCAGCCATACCCCTTGCAGTGGGCAGGGGTTTACCCAGTATAGCCACAGACCCCCACAGGATCATGGAAATAGAGTCATCACAAGAACAAGATCATGCAGGGCTGAGCTAATGCACCCCAGAAGATGTTTGCCTCGATTGCACGTTTTTTTCTTAGATTTCAGATGGCTGCATGGCAATAGAAAGACTATTGCTATGGGCTTGTAAAGGCAAAGTGGCTGCACACTCTCTGAAAATGTCAGGCTCTCTTTTCCTGAGGACCTGCTGCCTGTAAGGTTTTACCAGAGGAGAGCAGTGATCTTGGTGGTGCAAAGTGAGGGGATTTAGATGGGCAGGAGCCCTCCCACCCCCTGCACCCACACTGGGACAGAACAGAACACTGCCTTCCCACAATCAGCATCTAACTTGCCTTGAAGAAAAGGGCAGAGGGATGGCACTGTCATGTGCTCAGCCCCACAGTAACACTAGGTTTTGGAAGCTCATCAAGGAGCACTTTAAAACTGAAAAGGCAGCCCCAGGGTTTCCCTGCTGTAGCCCTCCCAGTGCCCTTTAGTGTCACAGCAATGCCCTTGAAGGATAAGGGCTCAGCACACTCACTGTAAAAACGTCCATAAGAGATATCCACACCAAAACATTAGAGAAATCCTACCTCACTCTATCTGGTTTTAGCAGCAGGACAAATCTAAGTGCACAGCAATGAAATAGAGGGTTTTTTTGGTTTGTTTTTTTTTTTTTTTTTCCATGTACTTTCTAAGCATCAGGCAAGAGAGCATATTGCATGGAACATTTGCAAATCTGGGATGTGGCAAGACACCAACTACATTTTATATGTTGCAAAGCCACGTCCTCTGTGGCAGCTGAGATTTCAAAGCGTACACTCCGACCTTGGTAATACATTTCACATATTGAGTCACTGCTGACATGGGACATTAAAAGGGGAAAAGGGCTGGGACTCCAAAGACTTTAATGCATGGTAGGATGTGCTAAGAACTGGGACAGACCCAGCTGCCAGCCTGGCCCTCCAGCCCTCTGCCACTCTTTATTATGGGCACAAGGCAAAAATGATCTGAGGGGATGTAAAACATTGGTACACCATTCTAGATAAGAGGAGGATGGGAATTCAAAGGAGGATAAGACACACACTCTGCTCTGTGGGTAGCCCTAAAGGTGCTAAGTGGGTGATTCCCTATTTTTTTATCAGCCACTTCCAATGGAGGATAGCTTGAAGAAGACAGCTCCTCTTTTTCCTCCTATGGAAAGAATCAGGACAGGTTCACATCCTTTGCCTGTGAACGCAAACATCCCAAAAATGAGGGGAGAGGAGAGAAAAGACTCAGCAGAGAGCTTTTTCACTGGAGGGGCAAAGATAGATGGACAGATGGATAAGAAAAGAGAGGAATCCTTCTCACATGACATCCTACCCCATCTGGTTCCTTCAGGCTGACCCTCAGCCTGAAGGTTAACCCTCCTGAGACACTTTACCAGATACATAATTTGATTCCTCAACTCTCTCCATTCTCCCAGCAAGGGAATAGCAGTTTCCTATAGCCCTGATTTGCTAAATAAAACACTCCTTGATGGCTCTTCACAATAACATTTACACAGAAAATTGACATTCTTCCTCCTCCCATCAACCCTGACACTGTTTGTTTGTGAGTTAATAACTTGAACACTCAGCTGGGCTATTGATCCCTTCTCAGAATGATCATTCTTTAGTTCAAAATACACAAAAAAATAAAGAAATGAGATTGCAATGACAAAATGAACTCGATGCTTGCATGTGGCATTGGCATTGCAGGGGGACTTAGGTCCTTCCCAGATGCTCATGATATCTTCTGCAGACAGAACCATACAAAGCTGCATTAATTTCTCTCCATTGTCAAGGAAGAGATGTTGCCGTTTGCAGATAGAAAGTGAGTGTTCATGGACCAAAATTTATCATTACCTTAAGTATTCAACACGCAAAAGGGGCTTCATAGAAGGAGAAGCTGGTGCAGGTAGGTGTTGGTGCTAGAGATGTTCAGCAGCAGCCATGTGTGGGCACCATCACCTCCTGTTAGAGGAAAGGCAGTAAAATGAAGCACTTCAGAACCCCAGCTCCCCAGCTGAAGGCAAGATGGTAGCAGCAGATCAGTCCTTCCATCCACATGGTGCATGGTGCTCTTTGGGCTTTTGATGTATTAGATAGTGTCGGGATCTGTGATATTTAAATGCTCCCAAGATTGTAGAAAGTCTCTGTCTTTCAGCCCTGCTGCCAAAGAAGGAGTCGTAATTTGTCTGTGCTGGTTTTCAAGGTTGTTTCTTTCTCTCTGACCTGCAGCAGGTCTGTCTTGCAGGAACAGTGTGCAGGGCTCTGCCCCTCAGTGGGATGTTACAAACATTATGTACTAGAAACTACGTGTGCTATATTTACAATAACGTGCCAATATCTATCGCCCATGTTGAACAGTGTGTCCCCAGCCTAAACCAATAGAAAAATGCCAACACCACAGTGAAACATGGAGGGCATGAAGAAGAAGAAAAAGGACAAGGCATGCCCACTTTCCTCCATCTTGCTCCCTTTGAACCCCTTATCTAGAATTCTAAAATTCTACTTTTCCACCTGTGCCACACTAATTGCTACTTATATCAAACACTCAGAGCTTGTAATTCATCCTGTAAGACTGAAAACTCTTTTCCATGGACAGAGATCAGAGATAGTGTCTCTTGGCAGTCTGTACAGGGGGGCTCCTGACTCCCTGCCAGAGTTCCAGACTTTCCAGGGCAGCCAGAGGGGGATGCCCTGGATTCCCACAGATAGGACCTGGCATTCCAAAGGCAGAGCAAAGCCCCAGGTTGCATCCATTCCTTCCTGACAGCAGTCCTTTGGAGCTGATCCCCCTCCACCACCCACTCTAACAAAACCTGATTAGAAGAGACATTAATGTCACTGCAATGCCCTCATCCTCCTTAACCATTCCTGTACCAGCAGAGCACTGCACCACCTCTCCCAGGGGAATCCTCCCTCCCCAGTCGTGTTTTCCTTTGCAATCTGTTTGCATACCTCTGGCTAATTGTTCTTCAGATGGCTCTTTTTGGGGTAGATTTCATGGCAAACAGCCAATTTTTCCCCAGTTGGATTTTTTTTTTCTTCAAAGCCTTTGATGTCTGGGAAAATAACAGGCAACCTCAACACACGGCTGAGCATCAGGCGAGGGCTGGGAAGCACTAAGCGGAAATGCATTTAGTTGTCTGGGTCAACAAACATTTCCTTTGTTAAATTATTATTATTGTTCCAAGAGGATTTCAGTGGGAATTGAGGGTGCTAAGATAGATGGATTCACAGGTTTGCTGAGCTTCTATAAGGGTCTCTATATCCTCCACCATAATTCTACATCATAGCTTCCAACACCAATAACTCTTCTATGACTCCCAACAGATATTCCTGTGCCTTCCAAAGCAATAACTTCTCAATGAACTCCAGACCTGCCAAATCGACTGTTTTCCCCCTGTGGACGCCTGCTTTTTGGCCCTTCTCACCACCCCCCTGGGAATCTTGACCCATTTACCTCTCCTTCTGCTTCCAAGCCCAGCGCAAGGGGAGATGAGATCAGAAAGCGATCTGCTTCAGACGTCAACAAATAGCTCTGGCACTAAAAGCTTTCCGTCATCTCCCATTTTCCTGACTGCTCTCAGCAGCTGAGTATCCAGACCTGGGCCTGCCTGCACTTCTGAGCAAACCTTCCCTCATCACTTGCTGCCCTTTCTCACAATACTAATTTCTTCCAACTTGTACCTGAAAATTGCTATGAGTGCTGCAGGTCTCCCCTGGAAAAACTACTTAGGTTACACTGGGGCTAAAGAATAAACACTCAAATAAGAAATAAATTGTGATGCATTTCTTGGGTCACCACAGCTCCCAGTTCACCCATAAGAACATAGTGCCAGGCACAGTGACACTGAGCCATTACCTCTCCACACACTTGATCTTAATGACATGTTAATTAAGCTGAGGTTAGAGCTGCTTGTTACCTTATTATTTTTGTTCCTATCACAGTAATGCTCAGTGGTCTCAATCAGGAATAGAGTCTTTTTTTCCCCCCTCTCTCCTTTTAAGTAACAAATTTTTTCAAGATCCAGTAAAAATAAATGCACACAAACAGGCTGTGCTCTTTTCCAGGGCATTTTGCTCTGCGAGGAAGGAAAGGTTTCAACAGTGTGCTTGAATCAAAAATGAACATATGCAAGAAGGGAGGAATGACATGCATCAAAAGTTGTCCTTTTTTTGTTGAAAGAGGATTTTTTTTAAACAAAGAAAAACCCCAAAAGACTAATCTTACAGCACTAAGTGTTGTGAACAGTCAGTTCATGCTGCATGGTGAATACTGAGCAAGCTACATAGCTGCCTAGAGGAGGACAGAGAAATAATAAATTATTTGGATCCATTTTTGGGCTCTCCAGTTGCTATTCCACTCACCAACCTGCAAATTGCTCCAGCTACTGGGGCCAAACATGGAAGGTCTCCTCTCAGGTCATCCCCACCTCATGAGCACACAGCAAGCAAGCAGTGCTTCTGTACAAATAACTAAGATTTAAAAGACAACACTAAATTTGCTGAAAAGCATATTAAAAGAGTGTGCTCTGGTGCAGGTCTTCCCTATGCCAGACTTCCTTCATGTGGGTGCAATGAGCTGCCAGCTCTCATCAGATCCTTGATGAGCTGCCATAGGCACTTTACCTGGAGAGTGTGTATCAGAGGGGCAGGAGCTCTGCAAAACAGTCTGAGAGCAAATGGAGTCCGGGAGGGAGAGGCAGCTGGGGAATGCCACAAAGGGAATTTGAGCAGGTCTTCTTGACACCAGAAAGGATGCAGGTGCTCATCCTCCAGGGGTGGTGCTGCTGCCCTGGGAAACTGTAATAGCATTCCCCATTTCCACTCCCTCTCAGTCAGGGGGAAATGAGCCACATAAACCAAGAGTCATAGAACTGTTAAGCTCGGAAAAGAACAGTTTTTATCTCATTGAGTTCAACCATTAGGACCTCTCACATAGGAGGATACAGCACTTCTAACACTGTGGGCACCTCTGACCCTCGTGGCTGCCAGCTTCTTACAGGTGTCCTCAGATGTTGGTGTAGGAGTCCCACTGTGAGGACAGAGTTGTGTCACAGCCCCCCCCCAGCTTCACTCCAGTGTCCTGTGAAAAGCCAGCCAGTACCTGGCTTTTTAAAAGATGCCATCACACCCACACAAACCAATTACTAGGAAACAACTAAGCTGATGATGGACCTCAGGACCACCATGGGAAAATGTAAAAAGGAGCCACCTGTTCCTACAAAGCCCAGTTTCTGCAAGGCATTTGCAACCCAACTTCACGTCATTTGTCAAACAGAGTCAGGACTCCTCTTCCCTGGTTTTTAACCAAAATCAGCCTATGCCTTTTCTGGCTGCTTCTGAAAACAACTCAAAAATGGAAATTAAGAATTGAAACTGTTAGTGTTTTCCCTGCTCTGTGCTGCTATCATCACTTCCCTTTGCATTCAGTGCTGCTATCTTCAGGGAAGGAGCTGGTTCTGGAAGGAGATGGTTCTGTCCCAAAATTTAACCCTTGATGTCAGAAAACTTCCAAAAGGGAAAAATAAGCACCTCTTTTGGGGACAACCCATAGGAAAAAGACTTTGGAGAGCCTCAGTGATGCTTTAATGGATAACGGAGGAGAAATGGCTCTGAGAACTGGGGTGAAAGAGGACTTCTCTGGGGAGCATGGTGTCTGCTAAAGCAGCAAGTCCTGTCAGTGCTGGTGTTCCAAAGAGGTCTTGCAGCACAAAGCAATGCAGGCAGACACACAGCAACTTACTTGGAGCCTCTGGCATCCAGGCTTCGAGCAGGAAGGCGCTGCACAACTGCACTAATTATCTGCCGAACATCTGTCTCTCTCCTACTATCACGGGGCTGAAGGAGTCCTCCTGCATAGCTGAGCATTAGCGCTGGAAAAGATTTTGTTGACTGTGTGATTTTGCATAGGAGGGGGAGAGAAAATGATCCTCATATTCCTGGGAAGGGGTGGGTGCTTCAGGGAGAATCTCTTAGATGAAGGAAGGGAAATTTGTAGTTGAAATCAGAGACCTTGCTGGAGCAAGAAGCAGGGGCTTGCCCTGATGTGGGCTTAGGGATTCAGTCCCTTGCTCCAAACTGGGGGGACCAGGAGCTTTGCCCCTGTGGTCCCAATACTGCAAGTAACACTAGGGCATCTATTATAGTCCAGAGGGTTCTCTTGTCATGGCACCCAGCCTGCTTTGCTGGCAGCAGAAGTAAATAAACAAAGACCAATCTGTTGGTGGCTTTCCAAGGGACTGCTTTGCTTCCCTGGGACAAAGGGGGATTACCAAGTCACCAGTGGCTCCAGAATTTAACAATAAAAGTATTAAGACTTTCAGTTGTGGCATGGTACCCAGGGGAAGTTGTGCATCTTTCTCACTGTCTTGGCTGGGATGCAGTTCTCCCAAAATCCCTCTATATCCAGGAACAGAGGCAGCAGCACAAAGGACCTTGGACAGGCTCCTGGCATAAATCACCCCCTAATAAACTGAGGAGCCTCCTTCCTGTAGAGGCGAGGAAGGGATCAGGAACAGCAGGAAATGGGACTGGGTGATGGGAATACATCCCTAATATTCAGTCTGTAACCCACCAACTTAGAGAGGAAAAACCTTCCCAACTTTGTAAGACATCTACCATCCATATTAATGAGATTTGTAGAAATCTGTGTGCAAAAGCCTGACAGAAGCCTGAAAACCAAACTTGTAGTGAAGTGAAGCAAATTCCCTGCTGTTTAATTAGTACAAACGTCTTGTGAGCTGGGAAATGTGGGGTGGTTTCTTTGTTTTTTGGTTTTTTGGGGTTTTTTTGTGTTTTTTTTTTTTTCTTTCAAGACCATCAGGGGCCAGAAACTTACACAATAACACAAACAAAACATCCCTTAAAATCAGCTGGTGACTGGTGCTTTTGGCCAAGCAGAAACAGTTGGGATTTCCAAATATGGCCCATGGGAACAACAGCCCAGGCATTCTCGGGAAGCATCTTGGAGCCTAAACTATCTCCCAAGAATAAAATCCTTCAGTCCAGCCTGACAAAAGAGCCATTGCATGACAGTGCTATCACAGAGGCATGTGAATTAAGCAATCAATCAAGCAAGCAATGCCTGGGAAAAGAGCAGTGCACAAGTCACATCCCACCAGCAGCAGAGCAGCGCAGGCCTGTGGCTGCCTCCCATCACACGTGGGTTATTGCATCCCTTCTTCATCAACACCACAGCAAGTGGGGTTTCCCTTTGGTTGTGGCTTTCTAATCAAAGTCTGGGGAGCAGGACCCTTTCCTGGAGAGAATACAGGTATCCATCACTTGTTTTGGACTTGCACGCTATAAAAATCAATGGTTATTCTGTGGGGACGGGACAGAGCAAAAAATCAGACATAAAATTTGCCAGACGGCAAGAAATGAGCTAGAAATTGTAGCCGTCTCTCCTGGATTAGGGAGGGAATCCTGTCTCAAAGGCTTGGGATTGCGTGTGTGCCGCCAGCTTCACATAATGACATTCCCTGGGGCAAAAAAGAGAAAGAAGACTATTTAAAATCATCCATGACTTATTGTCTTCCATCTCTTTTAACTGGTTCAAAGGACATGGCCACTGCCCATGCATGGATTCAAACATCAGGATGTGATTTTTGGAGCTCAGCTGTGCCATCCTGAGAGAAGGGCTGAGCACCCAGAGGCCCAGATATATTCGCAAACAGATTGGGCAAATGCCTGCATGTTTGTAAATGTATTTTAAAAATCAGATTCTGTTGGCAGGCAACTCTCAGACAGAAAGCGGGGCCAAATCCCATGAATAAATTGCTTGGAGCGAGTAGTTTGACGCGCCATTATTCATAACTAATGCAGTCCTAGTAAACAGAAAATGGAGGCCAAATCTGTCTGTATAGACACCAATGACCTCATCTATTTTCATCCTACTTACTGAGTAAAATAGGAGCAGAAGAAAGTTACCACCATCCTCTAAAAGGGGAAATGGAGGTTTTGGAGGAACAATATTCCCAACAGCTCTGGAGCGCAGTGGGAGTCTAGAGAGCAGGGACCTCAGCTGAATTCAGAGTCAGAGAAGAAATTTGGTCCCACCAATACAAAGACACAAATAATGCCAACGTAGTGCTTCTCCCATGTCTGATCAGCTCTTGCTCAGGGTTATGAAGAGCACAGCTTTCCTGAGACAAGAGGAAAGCCACAACTAACGGAGGGGGCACAGCACCCATAGGGCACCCTCCCAAAAGTGGGAGTTCTTCTTCCACTTCCCAACCAGCATTTCAACGCAGGTTATGTAGAGGTTTTCAGAGGTAAGCAAGCTGCAATATAGTTCCCAACCTCTCCATAGTGAAGTTCTAAGCAAAATAAACAGGAAAGTGAAAAGGGAGCCACAGGCTGCTCCTCCACCCAGCACAGCAATTGCAGGCTGCCCAATACAGCCATCAAACGGTTACAGCAAGCACAAGACACAACTCTCATGGTATTTTCATTCTGCAGGAAACATCAGAAGTCGCTGCCAGGGCATACTGTACGAAAAAAACACCCATCCTGATTGCAGATGGGAAGGGACCTTCACAAAGCGCAGGTCTGCTAATGCTGATGCAGCCGCCAGAGCAGCAGCTGCTTCCAAGAAGCCGTGAGGCTACAAACCAGAGCACAGACGTGCTATTTCTGCCACATTTCCTATGTACTTTAGGAATTACATTTTTTTTCATTTGGGCAACACATAGGAAAATTGTGAACACGGCTGTGATCAGTCTTCCCTTGTTTCCTTTCCTAAATAATGCAAATTTTAAAGGATTTCGCTTGCAAGCTGCTTTCACCCTGAAGAGGCCAGCTCAGCACCTCCTGAATTTACCTTAGGGAAAACTGCAGCCATTGACCTGAAGACTGCCACATTCATCATGAGCACAAAGGGAAATACTTCTGTAAATGACAAAGAAAATTTATTATGCTGCTTACAAGTTACAGCCCATTAAAAAAATTGCCCTGATTTGAATAATTGACTTTTCAAAATAAATACTATTCTTTCATCAATAAGCTCAAAATACAAACTAACCACAAACCCTTTGGAAAAAAAAAAAAGAAACATAAAAATAATATCTTTACACATTAATAACATTTATTGATCTAACTGCAAGCGTATGTGTGCATCCATAATTTTACCATATTGCACATCAATAATACTCAACAGTTTTTTCATATTAAACTATGCTACTCCCATGAAACCAAAGTCCTAAGTCCTAAGTCCTAAAAAGGTCCTTGCTATTTAATGCACAATGGTTACATTTCAAAGTATTAACACTAAGAGCATATTTGGTTATGCAGACTGGCATTAGCCATTCATAAAATGAATGGGGCAGCAATGTGGGCATGTCAGAAAACAGAAACACTTTTACTTGTAACAAACCCATTGGAGTTTTCTCTGTCTCCTTTTGCTGTCACCTTCTTCATGTCTCACACCCTGAATTTATTAAGCAGCCAAAGCAGCTTGGACTGAGCTTGGCACTGCCAGGTCTCTGTGCCTCGTGATTTTGGACGAGGCTTAGCATGCTATAATCTGTTTATTAATGCTTTGAACAGAGGCTGAGCAGTGAGGAGGAAAAACTGGCAGATGATAATACTATTTAGGCTAATCAAGAATACGATGGATAGGGGAGACCATCAAAGTGAGCGGCAGTGCCAAGCATCCAGGAAGCATGGTGTGATGATAAATGCAATGCAGGGCATGCTGAAAGGGAGATTTTGATCACATACATTGCTGAGGCCTAAATTAGCTGAAAACAGGCAGAAAAGTGATGTCAGCCTTTGCTCTGTGACCACAGCTAAAATGGCAAACAAAATGTTAGGTGATATATAAAGACCCAGGATCATATGTGATGCCGTAAATCAATGATACAGCCTGACCTGGAACACTCTGATTAATCCTGGATATCCTGCATTTAAAAAATTCAGTCTAAAGAGTATCTATTCAGAGACAGGCAATAAAAGCAATGAGATGCAGAGAAAGAGCAGAGCCTGAGACTTTAATTTACAGAGGAGGTGGCTAAACAGGAAGAGAAAGGAGGTGCAGAGAGCAAAATAAGTGAGCTGACAAATGTTCCTTGAATATAGGAAGGGCAGGAGGATCCACAGACTAAAAAAGAGATTTCAAGCTGCTGTATTTACACAAGTAGCACCTCGTGCACAGCCAGGTCTGTGCCACCACTGAGGATCCCGTAGATCCACAACCAGTGTGAGTTTAGAACTAAAATTAAGTGGTTTGATTTCTAAAAAGACTTAAAGGTGTGTGGTGGCACTGGGAGTGGGTGAAGGAAGAGTAATGCTGTGAAAAAGAACACCAAGGTCTAGAGAGATACCACCACAGCATGAGGTCTTACGGCTGAGACCTGTATCCAGACAGGAAAATGGGACCTGTTTCCCACAGCAAGTTGCTCCTGGCTGGACAGAGCCAAGGGTCAACCCATGACCTGCAGCAGGCAGGCTCTCCTGGGCACCTCTTTGGCATATTTGGGTATTTAATGAGTTGGGTCCTCTCTCTTCTCATGTCTCCCTCAGCCCTTGATGAGGAGCACCACTCTCTGCACATCACTACAAATGCCATGTGCACACAGCTCTCCAGGGCAGCTGCTGCCCACAAAGGGGAAACTGAGGTAGAATCCCTGGCTTTCTCAACACCATTGGGACGCTCCTCACATTCACCAGCTGCATCCTAAAACCACAGTTGCCCAGGGGCAGGTGGGCAGACGCAAATCTTTTTGTGTCACTCCATCTCTTCCCTCCCTGTTTTCTGAGGTCTGGTGATTTCCCAGCTGATGAACACATTACCACCTCATTCGGCAACGCCTCAGAGGTGCTTACGTTTCAGGCCCCGGCGAGAAAAAGATGAAGTATGAAAATCCCTTTCCTTTCCAATCCAGTCCTCCCAGCACTGGCCAAGGAGCAAACACAAAACGCCTCGGAAAACACACAAAAAACACCGGATGTGAGAGGCTGTGCCGAAGTCGCACCATATGCAGGTGTCAGGGAAAAAGGTCTCCTCTCTCCCACGCCAGGCTGCTATCTCCATCCCATAAAGCCTTCCCATGAGGGGTTAATAGCCAAGGATGATCCTTTCCCTCTGAGCTTATCAGTGAACTGGACTAGGTGGAGAAAGGGAAGGATTTACCATGCCCATTGGCACCAGTAAGAATCTGGCAATGACACCTACTCTGAAAGTCTTCAAACAAATCCATGCTGGTGCAGGGAGCTGCACATATGAGCCCCTGCCCAAATACCATCTCACCATTCTGCTACAAGTGTGATTGGAGAAAGCACATTCTCCTCTCCCTACCCTCGGAGCTGCAGCAAGGAAAGGGCCAAAGATCAGGGCAGAAGTTAAACACTAACCCCAAAGGCATCTCCTGGTGACATCCCTGTCAGCAGACAGCTGTATTTTTTTTTTTTTTTCCATGTGGCCTGCAGCATGTTAAAACCCAGGAGACACAAAAAGGAACTTGTCCCATTTCTGCAGCCAGTGGCTCTAGAGCCTGTATTTTGGGGTATAGTTTAGGAAAAGTGAGACAATCATCCACAAGGGTGAGGGTCTGCTGGTCATGTTACAGTATAAGGGAGCATGTTGGACAACCTTCATCTTCATCTAAGATCCTTGGGAAAAGGCATCAACTCAGCATCTCAGGCCAAGAGAGACTAATGCTTCTCAGGAAATGTCACAATCTCTTCCCTGAAAAGCTTTTTGGACAGGGAAGGGGATTATAGTAATTGTGGCACTGTTCCTCCCTTCAACACTCTCACAAGCTCAAGCAGAGCAAAAAACTCCACAGCTCTGCTTCACACTGGTTTTTCACCCCATAAATAGAAATGAGCTGATCACACAAAATTCGTGCAGGATTTTGTGGAAAGTGCAAAAGAAAATGGGACAGAGGTTTGTTTAGTGGTGACAGCCCAGTCCTGCCTCTTTGACATTTGCTCCAAACCAGTGAACTGCACAACATTTCAACTTTTGTTTAGACAGATAGGCTTGTGTATTTAGAAATCCTTGAAACTCATCCATCTGCAAGGACAGCAACTCTCCATAATGCAAAAGCTTTAGCCGGGATGCTGAGCTCAGCAGATCTCTCTACAAATGATTCCTATTAAAGTAAAAAATTACAATGCAAGCGTCTATTTGACAATCCAAGCCTGGCCAGAAAAGAAAAAAAGGAATTAAAAAACATAGTATGGTCATGCCAGTCATCTTTACAGACCACTAAGGAGCTAAGGGAACACCATCTCTCCATTGCCTGCCTGGTGCCCAAATTCTTTCACAGGAATGCACCCTCCACTGCACCCAGGACCATCCTGATGCAGTCATCCTGATTAGGATCTGCTCAGCTCTTCAATGCCTCTAGAGATGGAAAACCCAACTTAATTGCCTGGCAGTCAGTTTGGATATCAATCCATCTTTTCCATCAGGATCATTTCTCCTGGCACTCAGCCTGAACCTCCCAAACTGTGTTTTACCCCTATAGTTTATTGCCCCAGGGACTCAAGGGGTGGTTTCTCCATGAGATTTTTGCATCTCTGAAAGCTTATGGCTTTTTTGGCCTTTCTCTTCTCCAGACGGAATGCTTCCAAACCATGGCCTTGGGGGATGTAGGAAATGCATAGGTCTCTGACTGCTTTGTACACCACCAGTACCAGCAGAACACTGAGAAACTCATCACAGGTGATGGGTGCAGCCTCACACCAGCAGCGGTCCTGATCTCACTGGCAAGGACAATGAAGTACAGCTACCAGGACCAAGGGAAAAACAAAAACCCATCCTAACTAAGAGCCTAAAGACCACCTGAGGGAGAGCGAACTGAAGAAGAGCCCTCCCCGTGGTTTCCCCAGGTGGGGCAAAAGTGTGGGAAATGCTGGGGACACCCCATTGGTGTCATGTCCCTTCTCCCTCTCTGCACACCATGGCAGAAGCAGAGTGCTCAGCTCATAGCTCCCTGCCCCTCACAAAGCCTAAACCAGCAGATTATCACGTTAACGCTTCAAACGTTTAATTTCCTGCTCCAATTAAACTGGTTTTGCAGCAGGAGAGGCAGGAGAGGGGGAACAAGTGAACAGAAGCTGTGTGTTTTCAACTAAACCCTGAGCAACCCCAAGACCACCAGGCTTTCTCTTCATCTCCATGGATGGGGGATCAGTGCTCAGGCTGGCGAGCTGGCTGGAAGTAGGCGTGGGAGCCACCTGAGCGTCGACCTCTCAGGCCAGCAGTGCAGTCCCTCTCCATCCTGCAGCTGAAATGAAAAGATCCTTTTGTTCAGCGATCTCCACAACACTGCAGAAACATTTGCTGCACCACAAGAAAAACAAGGCAGCTGGTGTTGGCAGAGCCAAATGGTACCCAGCTGCAGAGAGGGGCTGAGGGAGCATCAAGGATAGAAAGGGAATAGAGTAGAAGGAGGTCTAAAAACAGCGGGAGTACGGAGGGGAATGTATCTGAGCGCAGGGTAGCTATGGAATGAAATGAGGAGGGATGAAAAGCACACAGGAAAACCGAGGGAGAGGGAAGCTGAGAGCACGGAAAAGGGGGGCAGACAGTGGGGAGAAAGGGGGAAAGAGTGCAGAGAAAGTGGAGAAGGAAAGAGGGAGAGTGAAGAGGAAATCACTGAGGAAATGGCAGGCTGTAGCGGCATGCAGGCTCCCGCCTGGACACTCCCCTTGCCACATCCACTGGGTTGCTCAATATACTCCCCAGAGGAAAAGAGATCTGGAGGAAAAAAAATATCTCAGCCCAGGTGTTTTGCAGGACAGCAAGTCAAGCTTGAGTGGCTTTCAAGAAATATTAAAAAAATAAACTCATCCATGAGCACTCATTCAGTCTGAAAGTCTGAATGGCTGCTTATAGGGAAGAGTGGGGCTCTGGGACTCAAAATCCCATGGAAAACACCCAATTACCCCTGGTGGGAAAGCAAAGCCCATCACCCTCAGCTGGGCTGGGGCAGGTGATCTTGGTTGCCTGCCAAGCTGGGGATGTTTCTGCTCAGAGCCCTTCCAAGGGGTCATCCATAGCTGCTGTTATTTATAGCTGGCTGAGTGTGCACACCCTGCACTGAGCTCACCCAAGCGCACAGGGAAGGAGGTGAGAAAAAAGGACTGACCTTGGGGTCAAGGCCAGGAATAGCTGCCAGCGGACAGAAATAGCTAGTGCCATATTCGGCCCTGGTTCTTCGAGAGCTGCTGGATCAGAACATGGTGTTTCCAAGATTTCAGCTCCAGGTCATGATAGGATTGATTTTCCCTCGGACTCGTGTTCCCTCAACAAGACCCCTCCATAGCTGCTCTCCAGCTCCAAAAATCTGCTGGGTGGATGGAGCAGGTGGGAAGGGGCAGGAAAGCAATCCAGTGGTGGGGAGGGGATGACTGACCTCTGGAAAATGTGCTGGAAAAGCAAGGGAGGCAGGTCGCGAGGAGGGACGGGTTTCAGCACCTGCTGCGGCAAAGCCTGACGCTGACCTGGGAAGGGGCGACGCAGGGGAGAGGATTCCAGAGGATTTTGGCAGCCTGCAGCAATCAGCACGCAGCTCGATGACTCCTTTGGGTGCCTGCGAGAATCTCAGCACATGAGATCAACATGGACGGTGTGCAGGCACGAAGACTGTCACGTGCATGCCTCCGTCCCCCCAGCCCAGAGCCTGTGAGCACAGAAACCCCTCTTCACCCCAGGCGTGCGGCGTGTGGGCACCCTCCCTATCCCTCTGAGCCCATGCATAGATGAACACACGTGTCCTTTCGAACAGGCAAACACAAAGCCTGGTGCAGACCAACACATCCAGCCCACATGTTTTCCTGGACTTTCCTGGCTGCCCTGGTGGGACCTGCCTGCAAATGCCCTGGATCCCAGCACACCCACATTGCTCTGTGCTTGGATGTGCTGCAGCATCCTGCCCTTTCAGGCCAGGGAACAAGGGCAGAACCCTTCTTGCTAGGATCTCTGCTCGTTATGGAGACAAGAGAGACCATGGGAGTGCTGTTCCCCCCAGCACCAGCACCCAAAGCTCAGCCACTGCCAAAGGCAGAATTCAGTTATTAACCCTCCAGTACCAAATCCAGGGGTTAACACTCTGATGGGTAAGTGGAAGATGAAGACAGACAGGGGAGCATGGTGGGGCCTGTACCAAAGGCTGAAAGCCCTGAGTGACGAGTGCTAGCTTGCTGGCTACATGGCCTGCAAAGGAAATTGCGCCTGCTGACACAAGGCCCTCACCCTGTTCTGCGCTGAAGGGCTGAGATGCAGAAAGAACTGTCCCCTGGCTTCTTTTCTGCATGGTTTTGAGCCACATTTTGCATGTCGAGGGAAAAGCAAGGCCCACCTGGTCCTGCTCCTCTCAGAGACTGCCATAGCACAGCATTAAACCAGTTCTGGGTGCTCCTTCTTCCCAAGAGCTCTGGAGGATACTTCAAGCACCATAGACCAGATCACTGCACAACAGTCAGACAGGGAGAATATACAACCCCTTGCTCCATTAAGAGCCTCCTCTGCTTAATGTTCTGATCTGGATGCTGTTCTTCCCAGTTCCTTGAAGCTTTTATGTACCAGCTGTGTGAACTCTGAGGAGCCGGGCACGGCAAAGCCGGCCAGGTAGGGAGGCAGCCCGGGGAAGTCTCCCTGCCCAGGGGGATGTGTAGCATCAGACAGCTCTCACCAGGTGGCAGTAGGTTGTGCTCACACAGCTGGGGAGTGATAAAAGAGCTGGAAAAAGCAAAGGGAAAATCAGAAAAATAAAACATGCTCTAAGCAAAACGCTGAGTAGAAAACACACGATGCTTGTTGAGACTTTCCTGCCTCCCATGTGAAAATACACACAAATGCAGGGTTTATTGAGGGGTGGCTTGCACGAGGCTGGAAGATGCAGTTCCTGCAGGTGTTACCCATCACCTCCAGATATCCCATACTCCTGTGGCACCTTTACACACAGGTGTGCAGTGCCCCACCGGATCCACATCCTACGAAGTGGCTCAAAAAGACAGGAGCTGCCAGGAGCACAGAGAAGGTCTGCAGCAGGCACCAGCCAGGGGAATTCATCTGTCCAACCATGCCACACCAAAGCCCTATGATCCAGTGGGGGTGGCACTCCTGCTCACGGGCAGGGGGGATGGAACTTGATGATCTTTAAGGTCCCTTCAAACCCACAGCATTCTTTGATTGTATGAGAGCCCCTCCTCAAACCCATCGAGGAGCAGCAGTATCCCTTTGAAGCTTCTTCTGCTTGCAACATGCTTCTAAGCCCAGACCACATCAGCCTAAAGCCCCAGAGAGAAAACTCTTAACTTCCAGGAGAGACATGTCCTAGTGGGACCAGGACAGGAGCAGAGGGGTTTGTGCATGCACATCTGGAGCAGAGCCAGTCCCTGGGAGCCTGTGGAGACCTCCATGCTGCTCCAGCATGCAAAACTCAGCATCTGGTCCCAGGGTGCATTTTTTTTTTTGGGGGGGGGGGGGGGGCGTTGGTTTTTTTGTTGTTGTTGTTGTTGTTGTTTTGTGGTTTTGTTTGTTTGTTTGTTTTGGTGTTTTTGTTTTTTGTTTTTTTGTTTTTTTTTTTTTTTGTTTTTTTTTAGTTTAACAAACTAGTCTCCAGCCTTGTAAGGCGAATCCCCACCGTGCCCAAATAAGCTGAGTATTTTTGGCTGCTCTCCCTGCAGCCTTGGGCTGGCCTTTGGGAAATGCATACCTGCCGGCCCTTCATGCCCTGGAAATTGAAGAGGCTGCCTCTTCTCCGCGCCAGAAAAGGGATTACAGGACACGCTTAAGGGCTTGAATTCATAACCTTCAGCGTCCCCCTGAGTTGGAGACCCTCCTGCCTGAACCGCGGCAGCGGCACCACTAGCTGGCAGCACTGCCAGCGTGTCTATCCCAGGCATCCAAAGGGCATGGACACTCTTTGGGTTTCAAGCTGGGACAGAGCATGCCGACCCTCTGAGCTGCTCACAATTAACAGCTTCTGAGGCTGCACGGAGACAAATTACTATAATTTAACAAATAGACGTTATCTTAAAACGAGTGCCTTAACCAATACCTATTGATTCCTGCTCCCCTTCCAAAGAACTCACTGCAATTAAGTTGTCACATCTCTAATGCCCACATAAAAATGAGTCAGCTCGTGTCTCCCAGAAAACCTTGTCTGTGCAGGATTACAAAACCCAGCTGCCGAATTTCCTTTCTACTCCTGAATTAGCCAGAGATGAAATTTATCTCGGTGGTAGACAGCAGAGCTTTTATCTGCATCCCTCTGGCTGCCATGCAGCTCACAGACAGCTCATGTTCTAACTTTCCTCTTTCAAACTGCCAAGGGTTTTGTCCTCCATAGACAGGGCATTAGGGAAAGCAGAAACTGTTTCTGTGGGCTTGCAACCTCTGTGCAGCTGATCTTTGGCTGCTGGAACAGCAGGGCATGCTGCAGAGATGGCGGCAGTTGGTAGGACCCCATCATTCCACAGGGCTAGCACAGGGATGATGCTGTGGGTTCTGCTGTCCTACGGCCAGTCCTTGCCCTGCTGGGAGTCCTGCTGGCCTGGGACACAGGCTGAGCAGCCCCAAATGCATTGCATTAGCATGCTGTGCCTCAGTTTCCCCACTGCCACAAACAGACTGAGAGCTGGTGGCACCTTTACCAAGCAGAGCAGCAGGCAGCAGCATGGGTCCCAAGAACACCAGTCCTGGTTTGAAACTCAGGGGGGATTTCCTCCCTGACAGCAGGTAAGGGGAGTGTGAAAATTGCTTTTTCCTCCCTCAAATGGCCAATTAAACTGCTGTTTTAATACTTAGACTAGGATCACCACCACAGCACAACTGTGTTTCTCTTGATCCACAGTAGAACAGCTCAGGGGTTTGCATGGTCAGCCAAGGCTGCTCCCCCTGGACCCTCCCAGGGACCCCATGGAGCAGGCAAGATGCTTCAGAGAGATGGAGACAAGGTGAAAAAGCCCTGGCCTTTCAGTAACATCTCATAGTAGGATTGATTCAGTTCCAGGACAGCCAACAATGCCTTCAGATCCTGAGGGTTTGCATTTCCAGTGCCCCAATCTGGGTCAAGAGGAGGATTCCTACCCCACTGCTGCTCGCCAAGAGACAGGGGAGGGCAGCTGAGAGGAAAAAACAGAGCAGAAAAACAGCAGCAGGGGTAAAAAACCATGAGACTGCAATGCCAGAGATTAGGAAGGGATCTTTACAGAGACTGGTGAGCTAGACCTTTATTACACACCACGCACTTGGGCAGTGAGCCACCAGCTGCCGCTCATTTCACCGATGCAGCAGATAGATTTGATAATCACTGTCATGTAGTGGGGCTAATCTTCCCCTCTCCTTCTCTAGACACTCATTTCACTGCAGGCAGAGTTGCAGCCAGCTCTGCAGAGAGCCCTGCACCTGTGTGCAGAGCCAGGGAAGTTTAGAAGCACAGCACCCAGATGGGCAGGGCTGCATGGCCCTCACTGTGGGTCTCCAGTAGGAGCATGCCACCCCAAAACCTCCCTGCAAATGGGGACTCTGTCCCCTTTACTGGTGAAGCCAGTGTTATTTATTGATAGCATCCCTGTGAAGCAGGCAGGGACTGAACAAATGCATGAGAAAGGGTCTGCAAAGCATCATAAAAGCAAGAGAAAAAGCCATACTCATAAAACACCAAATGCCAGGAGTTAATAAGGGGCACTAGGGGTGACATGGCTCTCTCCTCTGCCCTGGAAAGACCTCGAAGGAGCTCAGCATTGCTACTGTTTTATCCATGGCTTGAAACTCGACTATTCCTTTCTTGTTCCTAAGAGGAAAAAGTGGCCCCCAGCAGCAGGGTTGAGTCCCTGCTGGGGCAGGCATGGATCAGAAAGCCCCCCCAGCTCCCAGGTCCCATCATGTCTGGAACATCAATCAGGCACCTGCCAGCACAGCCAATTCACTTCCATTTGGAAAATTAAAGAAATAAAATGAATCGTTTGCTTAATTTGAAAGGGTGGCAGGAAGCAAAGATGCCTTGGGCTCATGCCAGTGTGCGGAGCTCTGCTCATCCGCAGGGTTTTGCTGGGGCAAACATCAGCCTCTTCCCTTCCTCTGTCTGCTGGGCCCAATAGTCCCTGTCCAGGGGGCTACAGGGGCTCTCAGCCTGCTCCCACTAGTCCCTGTGCTCCAAAACTGGGCAGCAGCTGGCAAACACAGCAGGGGTCACAGCAATGGTGACCCCCAAGAACTACATCCGAGGGCCTCAGGGACAGTTGCCCTGGGAATTCTGTCCCACCACTGACTGGGAGAGTGAAACCACTTCCTCAGGGGCACCTGAGGTTTGAGCTTTTTCTTTCTTGTGCCTTTGACCTCTGCCAGTCCCCTGTATGGCACAAGGCAGGAAAGGAGGAGCAAAGGTGTAAGTGAAAACAATAGGAAGGCACATTGCAAGAAACCTTCCAAAATGTCATCTCTCTGCATCCCTACAGGCTCTGCTTTGGAAATGTACAATCCTCCTACTGCACCAAACTTTAGAGATTTTGGGAATATGACAGGAAATTCTCCCTGTCTCAGCTGTATTCGTCTCTGGGGCAAACTTCTGCTCACCAGAGCTGGCCTCATCCTAATTCTGCAGCCCCACAGCCCACAGGATTCACTCCTGCTCTGTCCCAGAAACAGCAGAAAGAGCCATCAGGATAGGACCCCGTTCTCCAGCTGACTCTTTGAGACAAAACTGAACCCTGGGCTGTGTCCTTCCACCTCCCCAGTGTATCCTACTCACTTGAAAGACACAACCATCATTTCACTGCTTTTTCCCCCTCCACCCCCCTCTCCCCCCCTCCTGCAACAAAGGCGAATCCCCAAATCCCAGCTCCTTCCTGCCAAAGACACGTGCACCTGCAGAGCAGCTGATGCCAACATCCAGAGCGGAGCCAAGCACAACGAATAGGCTAAAGAGCCCTCACTGCACAGAGACCAGCTTACAAAAACAACTGTATTTCACCCAAACTCTATTAAACTGTCCTGGGTTATTGCTTCGTTTCCTTTCCCACCACTGAGGATCAAATGAGATTTCTGTGGCTACACAAGAGATGCTCTCATATGTCTACCTTCAGCTGCCCCTTCTGTACTATGTGCAGGGTGAAACTCACTGTGGGGTGGCACAGCTTTGCATGCAATTAATTTCCCTTCCAAGATGACTTTTTCACACTGGGAAAAATACAGCCAGCAGCATAGTAACCCAACGGGGCAGCCAAACCCACTGCAAGAGCCCAGAGAGTCCTGAGTGCTGGGGTCTCCTTGCAAAGCCTGAAAAATGTGGTTACACAGGCTTCAGAGCCAAAATGGACTGGTGTGATGGTGATAACCACCAGCACAGCCCTGACACTTCACCATCACAAGCTCCAACTTGTGCAGCAATTAACAAGGTATTAATCCCGGAACACGACATTGCTCCCTTCCCTGTGAGCATCCCTCTAGTTTTACCTTCAGCCTTTTGGGTTTTCCTCTAGCAGACTTTGAAAGCCAGCTGCAAACTAGGCTCTTTGGTTACAAGTTAGAGGATTTAAGAGCCATGCAGGAGATTCAGGCCATGGCTCCCATTAATTTCACCAAGTTTTACACATCTAAGCCTTAGCCATCAGTTCCTAACAAAAAAAAAAAAAAAAAAAAGGCTTGCTTCAAGGTAAAAAATAGCCAAGGAAAATGAACTTTACTTCCAGAGGCTTTTCGAAATAGAAATAGCTAAAATGCAAAAGTTCTTGCAGGTACTTGCCAGGCTTTGCAAACAGATAAGGGTATCTGGAAACTAAAATCTCAGGAATTTCCACTGCCTGGCCTGTCCCATGGTATCTGCACACACACCCCCACACCAGCTCAGCCATCATCAGTGTCTGGAGAGGAAATGCAGAGAAAAAGTCTAAGAAGTTTAATGAATTGTCACAGCTTAACAAACTAATTCCTGCTTATGCTCACCTCATCCCAAATGAGAAGCCGGGGGAAAAATAAAAGTGTACAACAGAAGGCATCTATCTCTTATCTGATCTGTTGCTCTGCAAGGGCAGAGGACTGAGCAGGGGCTCCTGGGTCGTGGTAAGGCACTGCCTGCTCCTCCTCAATACACACCCAGAACTGAGCAAATACCTCACAGTAATTTCCCATGAACAGTTTGTGTCTGCTTCCCAGAAAATCTTCAGCTAAAGGCAAGAAATGTGCCTGGGAGCAGCATGGTTTATGAAGCTCTCATGGACAGATGACTTTGAACTCAGACATGAGCATGCATTGTCTGCAGAAAGTCCCCGGTGCTGTTTGTTTGTGGCACCAGACTTGCCCTCTGCACAGAGCAGTATGGCAGCTGAGCAAGCAAAGGTGGAGGCAGAAACAGAGGACATCTGGCAGAAGCAGGAGACATCTTCCTCCTGCTTCCACTAAGCCCTGGAAAGATCTCCCAAAGGTTCTGGGGAGAGCACTCGGTCTCCAGAAGAAGCTAAAGCAGGAGCTACTGGCACATCAGCTGTCCTCCATGAAGCTGCAGGGGGCCCAGTACCTTGTTCCCAGTGTCTGCATACCCACAGGGCTGGGTGCCCCACCAGCAGCGAGAAACAGGGATGTGAGGCAAGTTCCTGCTGGGTGCGCTGCTCCTGAGAGATGTAAACACTTGCTGGCAGGAGGCATTGAGTAAATATCTCACAGTAGTGCAAACAACAGCAAGTAGTATTTTCCTAGTAAAGCAGCACCCAGGCTTTCAATCAAAGCTCAGGGCTATTTTTTCTTTGGCCCTTTACTGAGCAGAAGTAAAAGGATCTATCAAAAGGATTTACCTCTCCCATCTCCCTTATAAACATGCACAAACACACACCAGTTTCTTGTCCCCAAAATCCTTCCCCTCTAAATGAATGTCTTCATGGTCATTCCTACAGTAGAAAAAGGAGAAACTTGTCATGTGAAATATCATCTACGTCTGACCAGCAACTCTGATCTTCATAAAAACTAGTGCCTGCATCAGACACCACATTGTCATCATGTGGGCACTGTTTCACAGATGCCTGTAGGACAGCTGGTATCAAACTGGAAGTGACTGCAGTGACACCCTGGTGTATGTTTAGCCAAGCAGCAAAGCCTGGGTCTAGATGCTAAATCAGCTGTTAATTCTATATCCCACTGAAAAGGCGGGATTTGTTTGGTTTGGGATTTTTTTTTTTTTTTTTTTTTTTTTTTTTTTTTTTTTTTTTTTTTTTTTTTTTTTGCTTCTAGGTAATACTTTTCTGCCATGGCAAAGAAAACTCTGGTTCCATCTGATGATGGCTTGCTTTAAATTAGTGGAAATACCAGCTCTATTGTCATTCTGTCTGACAGGGATGACTTTTGCCTTCCCTTTCTGTACAAGTTTATAGAAATAGCTTAAAAACTTTCCAGAAAAAATAAAGTGTACAAAACAGCACAAAAAGGAAGGAGCTGAGGAAGCTGGTGGTGGTCTCCTGGGGAGTGAGTGGTCAGGAGGCAGGAGGTTAGGTCACACAGCACAGATTTGCTTTTCACATCTTCTTCAAGAAGACATCAGTGGCTTCAGCTCAGCCCCCCATCACTGCTAACACAACACCCTGAAGAAATTATTCTCTGCAGGAAAGCAAACAGGGTGAATGGGATCTGCTGCCAAACCCTTACATCTCGCAGTGGGGGAGAGGGGAGACCAAGAGGAAATGAAAAACAAATCCTGGAGCCGGGGATGTGCCGAGGGGTTGCTTCGGCAATGGTGTTATCTTTGTTGGCAGGGTGGGCTCTGCGGGAGTCACCGCGGGAGAGCGGATTAAGCACTCACATCCAGACATGCCTCTGTAAAGACAGAGGAAAGGGGCAGATACTCTGAAAACTGCCAACAGGAGGACAGGGCAGGTCTCACTTAGGGTGGTTGTATCCCTGTGGGTTCCATGGCTGCCCAAAGCACCTGGAGAAGTTTACGTGTTGGTGGAACTTCACGTGTTGCTAGAAGTTGATGTGTTGGTGGAAGTTTACATGTCAGTGGCCTCCCTGGCAGCCAGGCTTCCCACAGGGGACACAACCCCGTGCTGAGGGATGATGCCTACCTGCCCCACTGCAGCCAGCCTAGAAAGAGTGAAAGGGGTGCACATAGAGGAAGAAAGGGAAGGGGAAGAGGTGAGGTGGTAGCATTAAAATATAAATGAGATGATACAGCTCTGTAGATACTTTTAAAACTTCCCAGATGGAAAGTCAGGAGTAACCAGGTCTCCACACACCATTAGCACATCACTTATTAACCACCCATTAATGAAAGGGCTGCAGATAGCACAGTTCCCTCTTCTATCACTACAATGCTTTTCAGCCAATCCACCTTCCAATTTCATTGCAAGAAATTCCCCCAAAAGCTAACACCTGAGTGCTGCACCTCCATTTCTCATTTCTTTTCTTTCAGCCAAAGGTTTAAAAGCAACAAATACAAGCAGAAGTAACTCTACATCAAGTTTCCATCTAGTCTTTTTTCCATGCAGGACTTGCTGTGCACCAGTGAAACGCCAGAACTCCTTTGGAATCTTGCATATAGCTTCTCTCTCTGGCTTTGCCCACAAACACACAATGAAACCCCCCCTTTTTTTTTTTTTTAATTACAGGAAAATTATTTGCAAACTGAGCCCTAACCCCTAAGAACAGGTTATGCCTCTTGCCATTTTCTGAAGAGATTCAATGGGTCAGCAAGCTGTATGCAGAAGTATTTGGGTTTCCCCCACAACCTTTGTGGCTGACTGCCTCTTGCGCTGTGAATAATACTCCTAGAGAATAATTCTGCATCAATGTAGCAGAATACTACTGCTAATATGTATATCTTCCAAGACATGAGTATTTGTACTGCCCTTATGTTGTTTCGGAGAAGTAACTTGCTTTCTTCATCCAGTAATAATTTCAGCAAAACCACAGGAACAAGAGATGCAGTTTTGGACTAAGAAAGCATCTCATCACTCCGCTATTTACAAAACTTTTAAAATACATGTACAAGCATAAAAACACCACCCTCTGCTTGCACACATTCCACCTTACTTGATCAGACCTCATAAAAAACGAGATGCTATCTTGGAAAGTAACTTCCTTGGGAAAACAAACTGCCTGTAGTAAATCCCAGGGCCAGCACGGGCAGCTGCCCCAATGTGCTGTCTGCACGGGGCTTGCCACTTTTTGGAGTCTTGGGACAAATAGGGCAAAGCAGGAAAAGAACAGAGAGAAGCCATGAAAACCTCACAGCTCCTTCCACCATGAAGATGGGCATCGTGCTGGGGTTTCGGGGTGATGGAGGCAGCCAAGCAAAGGAAAAAACCCACAGCCCACAGATGTCATCAGGCTATCAGCGTCTTAGAGGCACCACCATAAAATCCACATGCAGGGAAAGGCTTGGCTGGGCAGCAGGAGGGCTGGTGAGAAACAAAACAATGTGCGGGGTGACAGCGAAGGCTCTGCGCAGGGAGGCTTTCAGCACCCTGGGGTCACAGAGAACTTCCTGTTCCGACACCTTGGCTGCCAGTGAGCCACAGCCACGCCAAGCAGGGCGGCAGCAGCTGCGTGTGCACTCCAAGGTGGCATTCCCACAGGCAGCTTTCCCCCGGCGCTCCTGAGCAGCCTGGATGAAGCTGGCTGTGCTGCGGTGCCATCGGCCAGGCAAGGAACACCAGCGGGATGACGGAGGGCCAGAGCCCCAGCGCTCAGATGCTGAGGTGAGGCTCCCCAGGCTCGTCGACAGATATGAAAGTGCACGGAGCGCAGAGGGATGTCTGTCCCGGATATTTGGCGCGGGGAAGAATGTGGGGTTCTTGGAGCGGGCATGGCCACTCACAGTTGTGCAAACAACCCCACCGAGAAGGTGACTTACCTTGTCCCCCAACTGAGACTGCATGCTTGTAGGAGACTCTTCCCTTGCCCAAAGACAGAACAAGCAAAGCCGAGGGCTGCTTCCCAGTAGGAACCTGCTGTCTCACAGGTCAGAAAGTTAAATGATCTGGCTGGGGTTAGGACTAAGCACTAATACCCACCACAAGCCTGACCCAGCCTAGTGCACAGCAGTTGCTCCTTGATTTTAATTTATCCCCACAATAGAGGTGAGATCCTTTGCCAGCAGAAAAGCAGCTGCAGGGGCTTCAGGCGAGAGGTTTTGCTGCACTACTTGGGTCTCATGCCCCGCTGCAGCATCTCCCCAGTGCTGCAAGCCCTGAAGGGATCCCACATCCAGTTAGATGGGCAGGAAGAATGCAAGGCCCCGATCCAGGAAAGCACATACTGATCCGTCACCACCTGAGTATTCCTGACCCCTGTTTTCCAGAGGAAACTAACTTCATATGGTGAGAGAGGGAGGAAGGGAGAGTGATCAGCATCAGCTCTGGGGAGAATTGGATACCCCAGCAGCACAGGCAGGTCAGAGGTCACATTGGAAAATGCCATTTTGGAACCTGAATGCAATCCTGAATGTCAGCAGGTCCCAGCATGGTCTCTAAAAGACCATCAGTGGTGCTGCAGGTAGTAGAGAAAGAGAGCAAGAGAAATAGAGAAAGAGAAAGAGAAAAGAGAAAGGGACAGCCAGTGATCGAAGAGGTACAGGCCATACTCCTGGTTCCACCACAGGTTCCCAACCCTACCCTTCCCACCTTCAAATAGGGAAAATACTACTTTTCTGCTGTTTTGCTGCACCAGACTACCTACTGTGGGTAATGGATTGAATCTGTAGGCCCTACAGTAAAAAAAAAAAAAAAAAGTGAAAGGGTTTTAAATTCCACATTTCTGTGGATTTTTCAGAGATGGGGATGGGAAGGGGGGGTGGGGGGCAGCACAATCTCTAAATCTTTATTTCCTCAGGTTCCTTCAGCCTGTTTCCCCCCCAGCTTTTGTACTACTTCAACCAATTTTTATTTTTGGAAAAATAAACCAGAACAAATGGCAATAAATACAGTCAGGCTTAGAGGAAAATGGCTGGGATTGCTCTGGATCCTGGCAGAGATCTTCTGAACAATGCTGAAACCCCAGGGCCCATTTCTGCCCGGTGGCAGGTGTGGCCCATGGTGGAAGATGTGGACAACAGTGGTCTCCTCCTGCCCTGGCCAGGGAGAAGCTTGTCCAGCCCCAGCCAGGGAGGGGCTCTCCCCACACTCTGGGGCTCACTGTGACTTTCCCCATGCACAGATATTGGATCCAGGTGGGCAGAGGAGATGAAGAGCCACGAGGCTGTCAAGGAGCAAGGAGGTCATGGGGTACTGTGGCTTGACCCTGGGGATGGAGCCTGGTCTGGTGGCAGCAGAAACCACCAGCTGCAGTGGGCTGTGTGGGTGGGGGCTTCCCTTCCCAATATCCCTGGGAGAAAGAGGGATGCTCTGCAATCCTCATGCAAGGCTGAATTCAGGCTTTTAAGGGTTAGGACCAGGGATGCTGTTCTATCACAAAGTGTTCACTTATCCAGAGCACGTCAGCCCCCACAGGCAGACAAAATCCTACTGCTCTGAGGATTCTCATTATCACATGGATCTACATCTATGATGTTTTCTGATGTCTTGGCTTTGAGAGCTCTCAAACCCTTGCAAAAGGTAGCTAGCAATGGATGAGAATCTCAGGCAACTAATGCCTATTGATAAAACATAATAAATATTCAAGCTAATCAGAAGGATAAAAATGAGATAGGGAGGAGGACCCTGCAACACACTAGTTGCTGCCTGCCTGAGAACACCATCTTAAAATGATCCAACACCGAGCCATCACAAACAATGCCAGCTACAATTTTTCTTCTGAAAGCTCTTTTACAAGCTTTGAAGACCTCCAGTAAACAGCACACTGAAGTGTGTGCTAAAGATAAAGGAAAGAAAAAAACCCAAAGCCCAAGAACACAAGCCCTTTGCTCAACTGCATGCCTGGACACTGGGAGACAGCTGACCTGTGAACCCAGCACCAAACAGCACATGATCTGATGGCCACCCCTTGCTGACCACCATAGCGTCAGCAGGTCTTTACTTCACATCTGTGACAGTCTCTCCATTTGTCTTCTCACCCTGGACTGTACAAAAGAAGTTGACAGGAAAAGAGAAATAAGTCACAGCTACTACCCTGAGCCCACACTGCTGGCCACAGCTGAAGTGACACTAAATACATGTGTTTCCTGAGCAGGGCAAGATAAGTGAAAGCAGCACAATGAGTAAGCCAAGCCACACAGAAGAGAAATGGGCAGGATAAAGACCAACCAAAAAAGCCACATTTTTAGGATGGATTTCAGGAGACAACTCTGACAATCAGTACTTTATTCCTGGAATAGGCTGTCCATAGAAGTTTCGGATGTTCCATCTCTGTAAGTGTTTCAAGGCCAGGCTGGAGGTAACACCGAGGAGCGAGGTCTAGTGGAAGGTGTGCCTGCCCATGGTAGGGTTGAAATTAGACGATCTTTAAGATCCTTTCTAACCAAAACTATTCTGTGATTCCATGATTCCAAAGTCAGGGACTGCCTCTTATCAGATTGGCTAATGCCAGCCCTGCCCTGGGGTCATATATCCTTCATCGCACAAGGAGGTGACATGCCACCTTCGTGCTGGCAGACTACCTGAATTTATTTCCAACAACAAAGACCAACACCACCAGCCCCCCCTATCCCTGCAAAAAAATCCCACAAAAAGCCCCTATGGTAGCAGAACAGAGGGTTAAAGTTCCGATTACAGAATTGGTAACACAGTCACCCAAGAGAAAAATAAACCAATTAAAAAAAAAAAAAAAAAAAGAGCCAAACCCACAAATCCAGATTATATTTAACACTCAAATGCCTCTTTAATTGCTCCAGTGTCTCAGCCAGTTTGCAGGGGAGGAGTGGGGACTGGCAAATTAGCTCGCCCCAGGGCTGCTTCCCCTGGGGAGCTTTCCCAATTTACATTCCCATTGTGTTCTTTAATTAGTACATTCCTACAGCTTTTCTGAGAGTCCCAACACTTCCAGGGCTGTGACAGTACTTTATAAATAATAAATCGGAGGGAGTATTCACTGTACCCTGCTTCACTCCTCCCAGTGTCCCAGCTGGTGTCTGGCAGCTTTTGCAGGGACCACACACAGCCTGGAGGAGTCCACCACTGCCAGCCCAGGAGGCAGCCTTTGGTGGGGACATTAATAACCTCTTTTCATCTTCCTACCTTGCACAACTTATCTGGAGTCCTGCTTCCTGGACAGGATTCTCCCAAACGAAATATTTGGATTTTGTGACATCCCTATCATGTGGTTCCAATGCAGGTCAGAAGGGCTGGCAGGAAAGATTGAGAGAGGTCCCTGTAGCCCTTTGTCTGGCCAGAATGATGCCCAGAGGCAGCACCGGACCAGCCAGACTTTATGATTCAGGTTCTACCTGGAAGCATCCCAAACCCAGCATCAGCAAGCGCGGAGCACGCTGCTCCTCCACACGAGGACACAGGCAGTACCCTCCAGCCCGACATTTCTGGCACCCTAGGGACACGTGAATTTGTCCTTAGGGAAAACAAAAGGGGGGAAATGTATTTATTCTGCAGTACATCAGCCAGCCTGTGCCAGGGACAGAGCTCAGGACTCCTCGCCACGCAGGAAAGCCTCCAGTGCCTTCAGCCTCACAAAGGTTTCACACAGATAATCCTGGAAACGAAATGGCAGAAAAAGCCCAAAGTAAAGGGAAGACAACACAGCCAAGCCATGCATCAGAGCTGCAACCCGACGTTTTCCCAGGTCTCATTAGGGATGACACCATCGTTAACCTCTGACTATGTCCCCACTGCCTGCAGGGCATTTCACAGCCTGCCTGGGACTGTCCAGCAGCAATGTGGGGGATGATTGAGATTTTATCTCCCCTGTTAATGCAGTTAGGTGGTTTGAAGGAGACCCATTGGATCATCTTACCTGCAGCAACCAAGCCACTCCATTCGCTCCAGGGACGAGCCCTGCACTCACTGCGTGCTTGCACACACGTGCAGCACTGCTTGGCACGGGCATCGGGCACTAATAACCTGCCATTTGCAAACTCATCTGGTTCTGACATGTCCATTATTAAAAGGCATTTGGCAAAGACCTTGGGCAACTCATTTGCAGAGTCCGGGTCAGTTCACAAGCTCATGAATTCCCAAACTATTTGCTGGCCATGCTGGTAGCCAAGCTGTGAATAGATTTTTGGCAGATTTTAATGGAGCCAGTGTTTTCTGAAAACACCTGCCCTCAGAGGCTGCAAAAGCCCAAAGATTTCCATTCCTGTTTGAGATGCATATCCAGTCCTCTCTAAAGCTGTAGTAAGATGAAAACCTGATTTGTCTGACACCATAGAGAATTCCCTATTTTTATCAATCTCATGGGAAATCAAGTGGCATCAGTGTCCCTGAGCCAGGGATGCAAGTCTCACCTCACCTCACACTTCCATGCCTCTCAGGGGCTGGAAACCCAGCACAGCAGAAGCGTCTTCTGGTCTGGGACCATCCCCAGATCCTTAGCCCAGCCCCTCTCATCCCACAAATGATGCAATTGGCTGAGTCTCCCACAAGCCAAGCCCAAAACCCAGTGATGCCCTGGCAGCACAGGCAGCAGTAGCCTTGGGTGCTCCTGGTCCTACAGCTACTGCATCAGGATAATTCACCACCTGGAGCACAAGGGTACACCTTATGGAAGCAAGGGAAAAGCACACTTGGTACCTTTATTTCCAGCCAATTCATATGATGCTTTGCTCTCCCTTGACCCACCAGAGCTGCAGACTATGGGGGTTTGCTGCTTCTCACATGCATGGATGCAGCAAGCTTTTCCATCCTGCTCTGACGCTGAGGCTCTGCTCTCCTCCCAGCGAGGATTTGCCTCGCTGGTGCAAATTCTTTCTGCAGTCTGTTCAACCAGTGGGCAACACTTCCCTGCTGCAAACAGCAGCCCACAAGGCTCCCGGAGATCAGGCGGCATCACACACCCGCTCAGAGAAGCAGGAGGCACAGGCAGGGGAATATGAGACTTGATTTGCTCGGAGACAGCTCTGTGCTTTTGGCAGGACTCGAGGGCATTTGTTTTGAAGCTGTGTTTACATGCCTTTGATCAGACGTGTTTAACTTTTCTGGTGCGTGACAGCAGCAAAACAAGTTTGAGACAAGGATAATGAAACACATTGTGCACCCGTACATGTAAACGGCTACAGCCAGGCTGCGCACATCAGCAGCTCAAACTGGAGGTGGGGGTGGTAGGAGGTGAGTGCCAAGACGTGGACATGCATCATGATGATGCCAAATCAAGAAGCTGAAAATGAGAAGAAAAAAAAAAAAAAAAAAAAAGCACTAACCCAGCAACAACAGCTCAATCTCACTTCTTGGAATTGGCCAAGTGAAGTCTGTGCTGAGCCCCGGTGCAGAAGTTAAACTTCCCTGCAGCATCGCATGGAGCTTTCCCTGAGCAGATAAACTGCTCCTATACTGGCTCAGGGTTTGCTCCCAGCAGCACCTCAGGGCACCTCAGCTAGGGAGCAGCCCATGCTTTCTCCAGCCTCGGAGGTTCATATCAGCAACTCTCAAAGTCAAGCGCCATCTTTTAAGAAATGCCAGCACACGATCAGAGAGCAAAATGGAAAGGCAGCTTCCAGAGAAGCTCCTAAAATAGCTACTCTCTGAAACACTATGGGCACACCTGGCACAATTAGCAAGAATGTATCTACATATGTATAGACCAATAATTGAATCACTGAATGCCCTGTTATCATTTCAAGCCTCCCAGCACCCTAAGGAAAGGCAGAGAATACTGCCTCATCCTTTCAACAGAGGAGAGTGCATGGTGGTAAACTGGGAAATGTTTCCCGGCACATAAACAGCCCCACATTGAACTGCTAATGAAGACCCTGGCATGGGGCAAAGCCTCATCACAGACAGAGGGCTACTCCTACAGAGAAGTTTGGATGCAATAATCCTATTTTTGAGGTTAAAAGAGACATGGAGGAGTGTGGATGATCCAGCCCGCTGCTAAAGAGCAGATCCAAGCATCTTATCCCTAGTATGTTTAATTTAATAGTGTAAAATGCCAGCAGAGATATAATACAGTCCCATGCTGACCATGCTTTGAGATGAGAGATGCCACCATCTCTTTGTGCTTAGCACAGCAAATGAGTAGAGCACATTGGCACACGAGGTTTCCTAATGGCATGCCACCTCACTACACAACCTGTCAAGCCAACACAGGCTTAAGCAGTGGATCTTAGTTGGCAATAGTGGGGGAAGTGAATACTCAGCTGTGATAAATATTTAACATGCTTTTAGTCCTGAAGAAGTGTAGCACTGAGACCATCATCCTGTAAGTGAAAACCAAGGCTGATTAATGGGAGAAGGTACTCCCATTTATGGGAGGTTAGGATCAATCCCAATTCTCAGCTGTTTGTTGAATCTTTAATGCTCTTTTTCAATAGCAGAGTTCCTTGGTGAAAGGCAGCATCCTAATAAGGCTGCTTTAATAGCAGGCATGTTAAGGGGGTATAAATAAAAGACCCCTGTAAAAAATAAACAGTGAGGTAAAAAAGGAAGGTTTCATGTGATCACTGCTGTTGGATGGCTTGGGAAAAGTAGTTTTCTAGTCCCCACTCTTCTTTGGAGGCTGGATTTACTTCTTTTGGAGTTTTCTCTGTCATCTCAGAACTGAGCCCAGAGTTAATCCTTAGGCCAAAGATAAGATGTTGCTCTGGGAAGGAGGGAACGTCAGTGGCAGGCCAACAGTCAGTGTCTGAGCTTTGCACATCCTTCATTCCATGCTAGAAAGGTCTCCGCCTTCTTCCACACCTCAGCCCTCTTCTCAGACCCACACTTGCAACATCTCATGGTCTAATTCTTCCTCTTCTGAGCAAGGTGCCCCCTTACCACCTTCCATCTTACCAGCCAAGATTAATCCCCTGCCTCCCCTGCTGATGATACCAGCATCAACCACTCCCCTCCCATGCTCTCAAACACTCCACTTTTCCTTTCTCCAGAGTGAGTATCCAGGGTGAGCAGGCAGCTTGCATTTACCAGGCATTTGCCATCTCCCATCAAGAAGAGCATTCCTCTTTGTCCCTTTTTGGGTCTTCCATCACATCACCTTCATGCACACCCCCTACTCCCATGCTTGCTTCCCCCAGTAAATCCTCTTCTGATTTTTTTGCCATCCCGTAGGACCAGTCTCACTTCCTGCAATAAAAGCTCTCCCTGCACATCTCTGCTTGCTAGCCATCCCTCCCTTGCTGGCAAGCAGCACGGTAGCAAGACCACAGACATCAGCCTTGCAATGAAGATGAAGAGCCACACAGCCTTGCTAGCCCTCTCCATCTGCACTCACCTTTCTGGTTGCATGACACCTTATGTTGTTTCTTGTCTGAAACTAAACATCAGCTCCTTCCTGGCTGTGCTGTTATGCTCACCCCAACCTTGTGCCAGGGAGGTTACAGCATGAAAGGGAGGGGATGAAAAGTGAGACAGGAAAGGGGACAGCAAGGGGCAGTGGGGGAGAGAGTGTATTTACGGCAGGGGTGACCAAAGATGCCAGAGCCAAATGCAGGTTCCCAAGCATGATGGGCACTGGTACATCCCTGGTGAACCACTCTGGCTCCATCAAGGCATCAGCTGGAGCAGATCTGGTTGTCTGAGCTGAGAAAGGGTGCTGGCTTCTGCCCAGAGTGACAATTGGGATGAGAAGACAATGTTATCCCCAGGCAGAAGCTAAGAACTCTGGCTCCTCAAGCCCTCCCTCCTCCTCCACACTGCAAGGGGACCAACTTTAAAAATCCCTTCTGTCCCTCCAGCCCTGCATCTGCTGTGGTAGAACAAAAATGTGGTCACTTCATAAATGAGACTGGCCCAAAAGCAGGCAGCATGGCCAGACAATTTTCCTCCAGGGCTTCAAGCGCTGAAGAGTGAGGGAGAGGGGTGCATCCTCTCACGGCTGTACACACGCATGTTACATACATAAGGAATGTGCACATCCCCTTCTGCTTCCACCATGGACCACTCCTCACTAACCATCCTCCAGGGTCATTCAGCATCTCTCCCCCCAGTTGCCTTCTCCACTGTAATTGCCTTTCCTCATCCACCATTGTAAATGGGGATTATGAAAAAAGATAAGAGATTAAGCCTCTGCTGCAGATTAACCTGCCATTGTCCTCAGTGACAACAGGTGCCCAACATCTTTCTGTGCCCTTTGAGAGTCCTCAAACATGCTTCCCTGTGTTGCCATAAGACTTTCAAGGAGATAGTATGAGACATCCTCCTCCACCCAACCTTAGCAAGCTTTACCAAGCTTTCCTTGTGCTCCTTGCAAAAGAAAAACAAGGAAGAGGAAGTACTGTACTGTGTGTCCCTGCAAGGTGCCAGAGACAGAAGCTGGGATGCAACCTGCTGGCGTAACAGGAAAAATTAGCATCAGAGAACCAGCCAGGCCCTCAGGTGGGCAGCGTTATACCTGATGCCCCCGTGGACTCTGCACACCCACCCACTCCCAAGCAGCACTGATTCACTACGTGGCAATGCCAACCGGAGGAAGGATGCTCTCATCCCAGGGAAGGCACAACCAAGCCCTAATCTGTAGCCAAACTGCCCAGGTGCCCTGGCTTCTTGCCCTAAACCAGGATACCCTTTGGCTGAGCCACATGCTTGGGAAGATGATGCCTGTGCAAATGTTAGAGACAGGGCTGCTTTTGTTTACAGGCTGCTGGCAATGGCGCTGCACACCCCACATCCTCCCCCAGCCAGGAGCGAGCTCCAAGAAAGGAAATTACACAAGCCAGAAGGTTTGATGGAATGAACCCATTGGGCGGCTTGAAGATAGCTATTAATGGAGAGCTTTCTCTAATTGCTTTTGTATAATCTGGGGCTGCTAGGCGGAACTGGGTAATAAATGAAATCCAATTACATTTTCTCTCAGTATTTATTTTATTAAGTAGAATTCATCAGCTGATGAAGGGCCCCTCGAGGTAATGGCTCATGACCTAGTAGAAGGCACTTTTTTTATTATTATTATTTTCCCCACTTCGGGAAGCAGACAATTCCGTTTCCCAATAAAGGCAGACTGCTCCCCCTGCACTGTGGGAAGCACAACAGGTCCCAAGGCAGCACAGATCCCACACTGTCCTCCTGAGTGGGATCCCTGCTCTGATTGCTAGATTCCCAATGAGCACAACAGGTGATTAAAGCCCAGCTTCAGTGTGCCAGCCGGAATGGAGATGGATTTACAGCGCACAGCACGCAGAGGGCTGCAGCAGGGACCAGTCCCGCTGGGAATGCAGCAAGAAGCAATGTCAGTCCACATTTGCTCCCCAGGAGGCTGGACTCTGGTGCCAGCTCTGTTTCACTGGGATGAGTCTCCTGTGCAGGGCTCACAGTGTGGGCTCACCTTGGGCCCAGAATCACAACTGACCAGGCTGAAAACACTATGAATACCAGCAGCCCAGATCCATCACTTCCAGCCCCACACTCCAGCACATCCATGGAGCCTTGTAAGCTCTGCAACACAGCACCTCAATCACCACCTGCTGGTGGTTTAAACCCAGTTACTTGTGGTAACTGGGTTTAGACACAGTTGCTGCCATGAAGGCTGCCCATCTAGGTCACCAAAAGCACCAGTCCCACACAGAGATGCCTAGCCAAGCCTCGTGCCACTATTAGCATTCTGGCATCAGCAGGTAAAGCATGTCAGGGATTTCTGGTGCTGGCAGCATTGCAGGGCACTCTAGCTACCAAGCAGGGTTTGATGGAAGCTGTAGCATTGCAGAAGAACAGAACCCAGCCCCTGGCACAGTGCCTTTTCTATGGTATGAGTATCAGCAAAATCCAGTGTGGGTCAGGAGAGGTTGCTCCAAGTGTATCCTTACAAGCTCTAGCCAGCATCCATCCCTGTGGAGTATGGATGGCATAAGACCCTTCCTCCTCCTCCGTTCACACCAAAAATCATCAACAGGGCTGGGGTGTGCTAGTTAAGCATGGGGTCTGGTGCAGCACTTTTGCCCTTTTGCTGGAGCCCACAGCAAGGATTCCTCCAGCACAAGCAGGCAGGATTCCTCAGGGATCTTGAAATCAGCTGCTGGACTTTTCACCATCCGTCTTCCTATCCAGTTATTGACTGACATTCACCCCTGGCTCCCAAACCCAGCACCGACAGCCACAGCTTGCCCAGCTTTCACTGCCATCTTGTCATACAAACAATTTATCACCTGCCAGTGAGTGCTGTTACAGGCGACAGACTTCAGTGTCCATTAATTAACAGGAAATACTGAGAGAAGCATATACACATGCACAAATCTGTCTGAGAGGTTTCCTACAGCATCCACTGAGGATGCACCCATGTGCTGCCACAGTAAGCACAGGCTCTGGGAGCCACACCAGATGTAGCCGGCAGCAGCCAGGCTCAAAACAAAAAAAAAGCAGTATTATGAGGAAGAAAATCACCTATGGGGGTGATTGAGTAGCATGGTTTTATTACTGAATAGTAAAAAACTACTCATACTCTTAAGGAATCGAAATATGGGTGGCTATTTGAGAACAGGGGAGCAAGCAAGCCACACCCCAGCTGCTGAGAGTTTGGGGTGAAGGTGACACCACAGACACCTCCAAAGGGTTTGCACATTTTTTTGCAGCAGGAACAGCTAATGCTTTACCTAGCCTTGAATTGGGGCTGACGTGTTCTTGGCTGCTGTACCCTCCTTCCAAACCTTCCATGGCTCCATCAAGACAGGATAAGCCCTGTCCCCCATCAGGGCAGCAAATCCAGCAGCCTCACACATCCCAGGCCACAGCTCAGCAGCAGTGAATGAATGCCTGCCAGAGCCTGAGCCCTCATGCTGCTGGGCCAACTAAAAATAAATGAGGTGTGGGTTCACAGAGAGTCAGCGTCAGGTTTTAGAAGTGCTCTGTGTAGCTGGTTTTGCTGCAGAAGCCAGGAACAGAGGATAAGGAAAAAGGGTTTCAGAGGGCAAGGAAAAAGTGTTTTAGAGGAATCTTCTGAAACTTGTCTGGCTTTTTTATTTGGGAAAAAAACCTAAAACCAGTTGGAAAAGGGATCTAAACATCATGTCAGAATCCAGCTCTTCATCTTTTTCACAAGTGGGCTTTCACTTTCTTCTGTGAGGCTATTTGCCAAGTACAACACAGAAAAACACAAGCTATTTGCGTTGATCCAAAACTATTTTTCACCAAATAAGCCATTCATCTAAAATCTTTCTGCCCAGCTCTGCTGCAGGAGAAGCTATCTGCTCATGGCAGACCACGATTTATGCTTAAATGAGCATTTGTGACTATCAGACAGGCTAGATTCATAGTAAAATACATCATCAATAAATCAGTCAATCACTTCTGCCCTCAGCTCAAGGCTGAAGTCTAGAGTAACTACTCAGCACTTTGTCAACCTTTACTCCAGCAAAGTCTGGGTAAGAGACCTCAGGATTTAGCCTATTGATTGCTTACTATTGTTTGTGATGCATTGCATGCTTCAGACATGCTCCCTTCAAGCAAGATTAAATACCTGGCTTATGGCATTGGGATTCAATGGAAATTATCTTTTACAAGCATGGGAACAGACAAGTCAAATTGCCCTGTGCAATGGTCCACTGTGGTGCAAGGGTGCCCCCGAATCCCCTCTGTGCTGCCAGCAAGGGAGGAACATGTCAGTGCTAACTGTCCCTGGGGCTGGCATGGTGAGCCCCACGGCTGTAGCACATTTCTGCAAGTGAAAAGCAATTTTGTCTGTGGCTCCAGAGCCTTTGAGGCTCTCAGCTCCGCTGGTAGTGTTTTGTTGCAAGAATAATAGAGTGACAGCTCCCCGGCAGCTTTGAGTAGCATCCCCAGCTCAAAGACACCCTTAATACCTCTGCCAAACTCCAGCCTGTCAGTTTTTACACTTGTTTGAAATTAAGCTGATCTAACTTGGGTGAGTGGATGAAGACAGAGTCGCTTAACCAAAGCCAAAGAATGTTTTGGACAACCATTTTCACAACAAAACACCTCTTAATAACCCCCTGAACACCATCATCTCCTGGCAGACACCACCCTGAAGACAGGGAAAAAAGCCTTCAACAACTACAAACCTGCCATTTCTACAGGAGAAAAAAAAAAAAAAAAAAAAAAAAAAGAATAGAAGCAGCCTGCAAAAGGCAAGGAACTGGCAATTTAGGGAGAGGGGGGAGAAAAAAAGTTAAAAACAAAAGACTTACTGAATCCCAACCCAGACCACCAGCTGGTCTCCCATCCCCATTCCTGCCCATGTACCAGAGATGGCATACTGATTCCCAGGTTTCCCCCATATATCCCACTGCAAGACAAACTGATTTCTGATGCTTGTCCCACCTTCTTTTATTTCTGCCAGACCTCCCCCTCTCCTCTGGGTACCTTTCCTGCTGTCATTTGTTCCTGTCCTTTACAGCTCTGCCCGCTGTCACTCACATAACCTTGCCTGTTTGGTAATTTGTGGCAATAAAGTGTCACTGAGGGGAAAAAATACAGTTGCAGCAGCATATAAATCTCTGATCCATAAATTGTGCTGCTCCCCACCTGCATGCCCCTCCTTTTAGATATAAAGTGCAATGATTTGGGGCAAGAGAAAGAAAAAAGAGCCAGTAATATGTGAACTTACTGAGGGGCAGCACTGAGGGGTCCTCATTGGGGGCTATAATGAGTGCTGAGGGACTAGTGTGTGCTGTAAATTGCCCTGGAGACATGGGCCTCAGTCCAGGCTTGCTGGAGCTATCCAGAGCTTAAAAAGAGTAATCTTAAAGGGGGAAATAATACATTAAACATTGCTAAAGAGTGCAATCAGTGCTGCTGTCTACTTCCTCTTTGAACAACCCCAGTGGGAATGCCATGGCCATGGAGGGATCCGGGTGTGTGCAGCTGAGCCCCTTGCTCCTCTTCCCACCTACATGTGGGATCCTGCTCATCACCACAGCTGAACAGCTCTTCTAGTAGATCCCCACCTCCAGACACTTTCCCTGGGCATTAAGGGGCACTACCAGGAGGTAGGTCTGCACTTTTGCCTTCCATCTAGAGCCACAGATGCCCACTTTACACACATATACCCTCCACTAGGCTGACAAGAGTTCCCCATGTCTCAGAGTCAGGATTCAGTGGGGTAGCTACCACCCCAGGCAAATGCATCTCATGTTTGTGGCCACATGGTTTCCAGCTTTACTGGGCAGAGTACCAGGCATCCACCAACAAGGCCCTCCAGGAGCCATGAGACGCACAGCATCCACGACACCTTTTGAAATGGCTTTCGAGGAGTCCAGCCTTTCTTGCTGATTATTTCTTTTAATTGGAATACACAGCTTGCCTCCATCAGACCCCTCATCTACTGAATTATCAGCTTGGTCATACTGTAGATCAGCATCCTGTAAAATGTCACCTCCAGCACTGCTGCAGCCACTCTCCCAACCATGGTCCCTGCACCAGACCCAGCAGAATGTCCCACTCCTTCTCCCCTGGTTCTTTGCACATTGGGGTGTCATCCACCATCCATCACAGAGCAGCAGAAAGACTTGCATTAAAGCCTTCTCCTGAAACTGACATCTTTCCTGCCATCTGTAGCTCACCTGAACAGCTAAGCCAACATTCCTGTGGATATAAACAAGCAGGAGGGAAAGTGCATTCACTAGACAGATAGCTTGGGGAAGTATCATCACCCACTGAAAGCCCATATGTGGTTTTGTAACAAAGGTATTTGCTTCCTGTCTTGCCCACTCATCAGAGGGATATATGAGCAGAGCTGAGCAGCACCCTGGAGACAGACTAAAACCAAACAGCGCTCAGAGGGCTCCACAGGAGCCATGCAGGCGAACATATTATGGACACCCTGGGGAAGAGAAATCTCCCTTCTCCCAGCTTTCGGAATGGCATGCAGCCAGGATCCATCATGCACCTATCCTGCACCTGATCAAGACAATGTGTTAAATAAATTAAAGAAGTCAGGTCTTGGTCCCCAAACCTGCCTATATATGACAACTTCCCTCCTGGAGCCACAATTCACTGAGGCCTAAAAACACCAGCACTTACTGTGAAATTCTCCAGCTCATTGTTGTGGTTTGGTGCAGGGCTTGGGTATAGGAACCTGTGCCAGCGTGGTCCTGCCAGCTGCCTGCCCAGGTAGCAAAGGGATTAACAGCAGGCTGGGTTGTGGGAGCAGAGGCACAGCCAGCATGTCACACAGCACTTGAACCACATCAAGATATTGCCCATAGTTTTGGGAGCCCCAAGAGAAGTCCCAGTGCTAATTAACTGAAGGAAATTCAGCCAGGGCCACTGAAATATCCAGGGAAGCTGTTGAGGACACCGAACCAGGCTCTTCATAGGAACCCACAGCAAGAAGTGACAGTGGGCATATTGGAAACAGAAGGTTCCCACTGGATGCTAGGAGAAGATTTTCCCTCCGTTATCTAGGGTCAGAACCAAAAGAAAATTAGCACAGCACCTTTAACAACAACACTCAAGGCTAAGCAGAATGAAGCCTTTGTCCTTCTCCCATTGCCAAATTCACAACCATTGTGACAGAGCAACGTATGGAAGGAAATTAAGGACAGCTCTGTCAAATGAACATCAGTACTCCTTCACACCAGGAGCAGAATCTGGATTAGCTAACCCATTTCACATCACCCTTTCCGCCATCCTCTCAAAAACCAAACACTCATGTAACATGTATGTGCACATACACGGCAAGACCTGAGACAACTTGGCCTAGGGAACCACCCCAAATATGCAGCTTGTATCACTGGTCCTGATTAAAATATTCTTGATAGCTTTTGATAAAGAAGGAAAATTCATGAGATACAACATGTCAGTGGCTACACCTTGGTGCTTGGGAGGTTTAGGGTGAACAGTAGGAAAAATCTCTTTGCTGGGAGGGTGGTACAGCTGAGAGCCAGGTATCCCAGGAGATGGAGGATGCCCATGCTTAAGCCATGAACCCTCAGCTCAACTGCCACACCGTTCTGATGTGACATCCACAGCAGCTCTGCTCTGGAGCTCCAAGGGCTCTGTAGGCCTATGCAGATGCAAGAACAAGATGAGGGATTATTGACCTTATCTTGGTCACCAACTCCAAGAAAAGATCTCTCAGCTACTTCATTTTTACTAACTAAATATCAGGTCCCTTCTTGAAAGAAGGAAGAAGACCACCTAGAAGCTGAACTGCTTGGGGCTGTGCCTGGAGGGGACACACCTCAACCACCTTCACATCCAAACACTCCTAAGCACTCAAAAACTGCATAATCAAGTGACAGCAGCAGAGCTTTGGCAAGACATCTGACCATCTATAAATAGAGCTTAACTGTCTGTCCTTATCACAGGGCTTTGATGTGTTTGGGGAGAATATTTTCTTCCCCTTCACCACCAAGTCCCAGGCAGCAGAGATAATGGGCTTGAATCGATCCAGCTCAAGTATTGCTAAACTTCCTACCACTGTGGCAGCATGCCAGCCTCAAATAGGACAAGAGAACATGTGTCTGTTCAGAACCAACCACAAGGAGCAGGCAGAAAATTGCTTTAGGCTTAAAAAAAAAAAATAAAAAAGGTGCTTTTTGCAGATTTGTAGATCAATCTACAATGTATTTTAGAGGTTTAAGAAAGTCAATATAAACAAGATATATCATAGCTGCACAAGAAGCTGAGAAATTGTATTTCTATTTATGCTGCTACTGGCACTCCAACTGCTGGCTCAATGTCCTGCTGCAGTCCCACACCACTACTTCCCCAGCAGGGAAGTTGAGGGAAGGGGCTCCTTCCACTGCTGCAGTTCATCCCCCCATTGGTTTTGCCAGGACAATCCAGCCCTGGGGCTGAGTGGGGTCTGATATACCTGAAAAATGTCAGCACCTTGTGCCCTGCTTGCAGCAGGAGGGCAACAGGAGGACACAGGGACTCGTGGCAGTGGTCAGGCTGACCTCCCACAAAATGCAGCTTGTCTCCTTAGGCCTCTGTCCGCACAGGCTCAGCACACAAATTGGCTCAGCTCTCTGGGGATTCTCCGGGCAATGCTGAGACAATGCCCTGGCATTCGTTTCTCAAACTGGTGCTGCTACAGAATTGCAGTGGCCTGATTTCTACAAACTCATCCCAGGGATGTGACAAGTTGGTTCCCACCCACAGACACGTCTGCCACGTGCCCACCATTCCTCTTGAACCATCCTGGTGTGACTTGGGAGAGGCCTTGCACAGATCGCTTTGCCACACCTCTGACCCCCTCAGCTCCACTGCAGGGCACTATAAAGCATATTCAGAATTTTTCTCTCCCTTTTTTATTATAGTGAGTCACCTAACATGCCTTATCAGAACAGACCTAAATCATGTCTGCCTCTCCCCAGATCCCGCGTAATATGTCAGCCATTAAACATGCAATTATCCTGCATTTACAAATCCATGAGAGGCTCTCGTCCTCTCATGGGCAGGAGCGCTCACATCGCTGTGGTGGACCCTGTCCTAATGGGCCACCAGGAAGTGCATCCCACTGGAACTGACCACACCCATTTCCCAGTCTCCATGAAGCACAAAACCCCATTTCCTGGCTTCCACCCTCTGCCTCAGAGGGTGAAGAACAAAGTGTGCATCTGGATGGGAAGAAGTTGACCCTTGGTCAACAGGAAGAAGTCCCTGGACTGTGGAATGTCCAGCTCCAGGCATCCTTCTGCCCCAGAGCCCATCCAGGCACAGGAAAAGAAGTCAGCCTGCAACAAAGGAAGCAGAAACCAGCTTTCTACCCTTCCTACACAGCTAAAACTTGTGCAAATGCCTGCCACACATCCCACCAAATCCTTTGGGAGCAAACCTGGGTGAGTAAGCCAGTGATACAGGGCAGGAATTGGCAGCTGAGGCACCGAAGCTGGCAGGAATGCCAGCCTGCTGATGCTTCTCCAACCCCCTTCCCATCTCCCTGCCAGGCTCAAGCTCCTCTAGCAGCACATCATCTGAGCTGGGCTCTTACTCATCTGCTGCCACGCACAAGCAGGCGTCAGGGGACATATCACTACACAAATCCGAGGAAGAAACAAGCAGCACTAACTGGTAGCAGGTGTGTATGGAGACCCTTCAAACTCTTTTTTCCCTTGCTCCCATCTGCTCTGCTCTGGGCCACTAAATCCAATTCAGCAGTGCTCAGAGCTTGTACCAAAGCTGCTACACATTCGTCAGATCCCTGACTAGACCCATGGCTAATTTTACAACGCTAATTTATCTCACCATATTATATTGCTTTCATTTCATCCCCCCAGGATCCCATTACTGCCAATGTACTTGTAGCCAGCATGTAACAGTAATTGGTATTATTAGCGACGTATCCTGCTTGAGCTGCTCTATTTGCAGTGCTGCAAGGAGTCCTGTGGGTGGGCTGATCTACCTCGGGGATGGGGAGGGAAGGAATCCTTGTTCCATGCCACTCCACGCATGCCAACAAGGAGCAATGCCAAGGGCAGGGTTTTGCTCCTATAGAGCATCTCTGCCTGCCCAGACCCCAGCCCACTCCCCACTGTGGCTCCATCGGATGTTGCCCACCCCTGGGGTCCTTAACCTTGACCTTTTAACTCCAGGGCAAACAATCAAGTGTGCACACAGGAAGCATTTCTGTCCTTGCTTGTGGCTCAAAAGATAAAGGACGCTGTTTATCCAGGGTTAAAGGGGCTGCAAAACAACTCTGGGAAGCATGATGCAGGGATAGAGGGCAGGGAAGGGGCACAGCGAAAATTCATCATTCATGCTATTTTGGTCAACAGTTTCTCCTCTTCGGTGTAAGCTATTGCTTTCTAGGATCAACGTCATTAAAGCCATGCAGTTTTAGCTAAGTGAGAGGCTGCACTAGTCAAACGGTGACAATTCCCACTTAAGACATTCTTCTCTGGCATTTAGGGAGTTGTTAAATTTTAATTCATAGTTTTCTTTTCTCAGACACAGAACCAGCAAGCACTAGGCTTCCCCAGCATGGCTCTGCAGGGTCTGCATCCCCAGGTGGGGCAGCTCCATCTCCAGGCTCCTTTCCTGATCCACCATGGCTCAAAGAACATGATCCCAAACCCATCCTCAAACAGCACTGTGTTACCACAGCCCCACACTCAGCACACACGTAACAGGCCTCAGAGGTGGGGCAACCTCATGCCCATGGCTGCTGGTGGTGGTGATCTCCTAAGCGGATGCATTCCTTTTCAATCAAAGCCCATGCATCTCATCCCTGATGCTGCAGCCTGCCAGGGCAGGAAAGCAAAAAAAAAAACACGCAGCAGACCTGACAGCTTCAAGTTGTGCTTGTCTGCAAGAGGTGGCACCTCACCTTCCACCATATAGCTGAGCTGGGTGACAGAGTGGTTCAGCCACAACACAGGACCTTTGTGACTGTGGCTGGACTATGTACCTCTGAGCTGCCCAAAGGGCTTTGAAGTGTGAGAGCTCTTTTTGGGAAAGTTGTCCATGGGCAGACCATAACATGGGATTTTCCAGGCTGTTCATCCATACTTGCCCCCTCCACATCCTAAATAATCACACTCAGCATCTGCCCCCTTTGCACAGCAGCTAAAAGGCTGCTCACACGCCAGAGCCAGGAGCAGGCTTTGCCACACTCTAATAAACACCACCATTCTCGCCAGAAGACATGTGTCCTGCACTCCCACAAAGCACACCAACTCAGGACAAGCTGGGTGAGCAAGGTTTTAACCCACCTCTTACCTCTCCACCAGTCCAGAGTCCTTGGGCGTCCCCAACTTCTCATAAACCTCTGGGCGATTCTTCTGGCTGCTTGTCCAGCCCTTGCTGCTCAGATCTGGGATTTTCTTCAACAAAACAGAAGAGACAACCTGTCAGGTTACCAGGTGAAACTCTGTCTTTGCTTCAGGTTCAGCAGACAACCAAGGCAGGGGGGCATCTGTTTTCCAGCCCTGACAGCTGGGGGTAACCGGTGCAAACACGAACCTAGTTAGAATAAGAGCCTCCCACAAGAACGTCACAGTCCAGCCCCAAAGCATGTATTTTCTTAATTATTTCTATTCAGAGACATGAAATGGGAGAGGGAAAAAAAGACCCCTGCAGCTTGGGGCATCTCTGATCTTTAAAGACAGACAGCAATGCTCCCCAGACAGAACAGCACAGCAGCACCACACTGTCAGCCCAGCACCAAGGCATTCGCCCACGAGGTCTTGTGCTGCCTGAGCCCTAATCCTGAAAAGCCTCACACACGTGTTTTACGGTGCAGGGAGAGGCCAGTCCAACTGAACCCAGGAGTGTGAAGAGGAAAACATGCCTGTATCGTTTTGCAGTACAGACACCAAAGACTGGATACAGGAGGAGGACCTTCTGTACATCTGACACGCTGCCTGGTGAGATGGAGTCAGAGGCATTAGTGTAACCAGTGGTGCCCTCCCTTACAGCAGGAAATACGCTTTTTGTGTTAGACAAACAAATTATCAGTCGAGATCTGTGCTCATTATCCAGCTCTTGTGGCTGAGGTTGTGTTGCTCCCCCTACTTCTTTTAAAATGCTTTGAAGAGGGAAAAAAAAAAAAAAAAAGAGTCTTATGGCTCTGCATTATTAAAAATGAAAAATAGGAGCCAAAATCCACTGGCAAGAGGAAAGTCTGGGACTCACTCCTGCAGAGATTATTTCCCAAGGGTGACAGTGACTCCAAGCCTGGAACACCACAGGCTTTAATTAGCACCCAACCCTCAGTTGATGAGCTTTGCCAGAGTTCCTCCCTGAACCTCATGCAAAGCCCAGACAAGCCAATGGGAGGATGCTGCAGAAACCCAACCTACAACCGCCCATCTACCTCCTGCCTGCCTACGAAACCTAAATAAATACATGACCACCCCACTAGCTGCCTGATGGCAAAACCCTCATTTGCAAAGTGCTTGGAAATAATTACAAAATTTTCCCAGAGTTTACAAGGAGGAAAGGGGACTGTTCGTCATGCCAGCAGCCACGGTGTGCTGCAATTTATCACATTTGTCAGGTGTCAGCCACCAAGAAATTTAACTCCAGCTGCTCCAGGCTCAGCACCCACAATGCCCCATCATTCAAAACCTGCTCTGCCATGCACCCCAGAGCTGAGGAGTGACTGGCAAGGAGGGGAGAGGGCTCCTTCCCACCAAGCCTCCTCTCACTCTGCAATGCAAATGTGACTCTTTGGTTATTTTTTGGAAGCATTTTTGGTTGTGAGTGTTGGGTTTTTTCCCTACCCACAGGTGATGTGGAACAGGAAAGGAGACCAGGTACAGGAAGAGATGAGGCTCATTTGTCATTACCTGCCAGAGACCCTCCTGGGCTCTAATTCCAGCTTGGCAGGGACCTGAGAAGAGAGACTGAGCTTAGCAATAAGTACCCTCAGGGAGGTAGTGCATTATTATGGGTACAAAGTGCAGAATCCCAGTGCCTTTTCTGAGACACCTCTGAAACCTGTGGAAAACATTAACATTCCCTGCTACCTCTGTGCCCTGTACTGAGCTGGATGAGCCAGCCCTGCCACAGGTCCAGTAGCCCAGCTTTCCACATGGAAATCAAAGCATAACTTGCTTTTGTAGGGGCTTCAAATTGAGGTTAAACTGGATTTTGGAGGAACTCAGCATGTCCAAAACAGGTCACCAGCTGAAGGACCTGACTTGGGCCATGAGTTACTGCTGAGCCAGAGGGAAGATCTGTGACCTGTGCTTCCCCATAATCAAGGGATTACATCTTGAGCAGAGCTCAGGTGGGCTCACACAAGAAGCAAATGTCATCAGCCACAGAGCAGGGACAAATCCTGGGTCAAGTCCCTGCAGGAGGGCTTGCATCACTGCTGAGCTCACCCTGCATCACCAGGACTTCAGGTCTCAGCAATGCCATGGCCAGGGCATTTAATGAATGTCACACCTGTTTTATAGGACCTGTCTGGGCTGCCCCACAGAAATATTCCTGCTTTGGCCATTTCTGTAGCAACAAGCTGACTTAAGAGAAACCTGCCTGCAAAAGCACTAACTTTTTAAAGAAGTCCTTGCAAAATGCTGGAGGAAGCCCAGCACTTATGGCATGCTGCATGTCCCACATGATCCATCTGCATGGCACAGCAAGGGCTAATGGATAATTGAAACACTTGCTTAATAGGAAAAAAAAAATCCGAAAACACAGCATTTGCCAAAAATCTTTCTCTCCAGCACAAGCTGGGGCTACGCTGATCAGGGATCCATGAATTTTACTTGCACCAAAAGAAGGGGCCCAACATTTCCCAGCAGCAAAACATCCCGTGCGTGAGCTGGGGGGCACAGGTTTTGCAGTGCTGTGTGCTCGAGGCAGAGCAGCTCCTGCTGTGGGAAGCTCCCTGCACATGCTGTGGGTGACACATCACATGCCTGCACGATTCAGAATGCTGCAACTTAGCACGGGGAAGGCAAATTTTTGTGGTGTCAGCAACAAGCAGAACCCTGATGCCTGGATCAAAACCTTCCCCAAAACTGTCAGGCCCAGTCTCACAGCCCAAAGATACTGGAATTTCTTCAGCACAACTGCAAGAATTTTTCTGCCTTTTTTTTTTTATTATTTTTATTTTTAACTGTGGATAAACTAATGCCTTCCCCCCCCCCCCCCCCCGTTCTGAGAGCAGCTTAAAACTCTCTTTGCTAAAATTTTCCAAAAAATTTCAGCCGGAGGCAGAGACATGTGAAGTTTCAGTCCAAATGGTTAAAGGCTGGCGTAGTTTCAAGCAACTGAAGACAGGGGTTTATAATCAGAAGTGTCAGGCAGCCTTAATTATATTATTTCCTGAAGGAAATAGTTTTCCCTGCTGAAGTCCAGGAGTTATTAAAAAAAGTTGACCTCACTGGAACCAATCAAGATGGAGACAAGAAGCCTGTGATGGATCCTTAAGGCAGGCATGTTCATGCATCTGTATTTCCAGGGGTCCAGGATTTTAGGACAGGTGTTCCCAGACAAGCTTAGTTTTGCAACAGCTGAGAGCCAGCATCCAGGATGCAGAGCCCTCTCCCATCCATCCTCATGGAATGCCCTGGGCAGGGGCACATGTGAGCCCCATGTATCCAGGGAGGGTACTTGCCTGTGCCCAGATTGACTGCCTTGCCAAGGCGAGCAAGGAAAAACAGCCCCATGCTTTGTAGCTGTCTGGAGCACACAGGCTTTTTGTCCATGTCTTCCTATGTGCCCATAAATAAAAGTGACAGTGACTTTATTTAGGACTTCTTCCAGTTAAGAGGGGATGGAAGAAAAGTGAAAAATTAAATCATAGCTCAGCAGAGGCAGAGGGGGAAGGTCCTGGAGGCACAGCTCAGGCTGTGCCACTGCTGCAGCAGCCTGGGGTGGTGGCAGCTCTCACTCCAAAATCAGCACCTCCTCATCCCTATCAGTGCATCCCTCTCCCCTGCCCTTCCAGGCACAGAAATCCCAATCCCATACTGCAGCCTCTGCCTTCTGCTGCCCATCCACTCCCTAGTGCAAGCTGAGAGGTTCAAGCATCTGGAGTGAGTTGAGGTGGAATAACCATGTCTCCTTACATCCTAAAAGAGACTGAAGCAACCCCGAAATAATCCAGAGAAGAAAGTCACCTCTTCCCTGCACATATGCAAAGGTTGTACTTGTAGCACCAACAGCTGCCCTAAAAGGCAGCTCGGCCTTGTGCAGCTCACCAGCATGGCTGAGCAGGGAGTGCAGCATCTCCACCAGCATCCACTACCACAGAAAGTCCTGTCTGTTTGGCTATAACCTCCAAGGAGTATTTTGCAACTGAGGAAAGACCCCCTTTCTACAAAAAGCATGAGAAGAGACTCAAAGAGCAGGAGAGGAGGGAAGGCTGCTCTGCAAGAGGGCTGAGCACCCTGCAGACCCAGCCGCCGGCAATACCCCAGCATGAGGGAGCACAGCCAGGGTTTGAGCATCCCAGTCTGGTCTCCCCCAGCTCCCTGCAGCATCTCCCAGCAGCACAGCACCTCGTGTCTCTCAATGGTATTTCAACACACTGATAACACAAGCTTTGTTTCAGCCTTCATCCTGCTTGCACCAGTGCTGAGCCAGAGTTATGCCACAAGCCAAAATCCAGCTCCCACAGGGACTGTATGACTGTGCCAGTTCCCAGGTGCTTAGGGGCTTGACTGCAGCTCGTCTGGAGTTATGCTGTGCGCTTGCACACAAACACAGAAACTCAGGGCACATGTGTAGGAAAAGAACTCCCTCCCATCCCAGGGATGAGCCCACCCTAAGCAGAAAGGTTTAGTGTGGAAGTTGTGTACAGGTCCCGTGGGAGAGAGGCTGCCAGTGACCTCATGGGTTTCTTCCACTGCTGCCCTCTCCACTGCCATGAGTCAGAGATTAATGACAGGCCATTTGTCAGCACCAGTGGCATCATTGCCAATCTCATTTCTGAGCAGACATCTGACCTTGTTTGCCTCCCCAAGACCCATGTTACCACATGGCTCCAGCAGCCTCCTGACAGCTCCCAGGGGAAGCAACACAAGGCAGGGAACTGGGCTGTGACAGCTTGATCCTGAGTCAGGATGCACAGACAAACAGCTCAGGATGAGCAGTGAGTGTCAGCTTGCCCCGCTGCCCTACCCTCCTCCCAGCTGGCACCCAGGAAAGGACCTCTCTTACCAAGCACTGGGCTAGGTTATGGAGAAAGATCTGCGCCCAAAGATGAGGGCATAGGCAAAGCAAGCCTTGCCTGAAACTCTGGAATGAAGGGGAATGAGGGTGTGGGGGACATAGGATCTTTTTCCCAAGCCTGCAGTATCTGTGTCTCTGCCCACACTACCCAGCCAGCTGAAGGGATCCATGTGCAGTTCCAGCTGTGGCAACCAGACTTTCTCCACAATCAGCCGTGACCCAGAGTGAATCTTAACTCAGATCTCACTCAGTGAGGAGACCAGATAAAATCCAGACACAGATGCATCCTGCATTCCTGAGCAGGACTTGTACTCATGTCCTGAAGTGTAGATGACCTATGCCACAGGGTCCAGCACTCCTCTGCCCAAACCAGGCTGTGTTGTCACTGTACAAGTCCACTATGTGACTGTCACTTGGTCACCACACACAGTTCTGGTCCTCACAGAGAGGGAGTAATGAGGCAAGAAGAGGCACAGGGAAAGGGGAACAAAGCATCTTCTGCATCGTGGCATTCCAAGCACACCAAGGCTTTTCAGCCAGGGAAGAAGGAGGAGGCAGGGCTTACTTAGCTACAGGACCTTGGGCTAGACACTCTGTGTTGGCCAAACCATAATGTTCACACTGCACCCTATTAAACAACAGAAAACAATTTCCAGAGGAGCAGAGAATATTTGAGAACAGGTCTTCTGACAAGGGCTGGTCCTGATGCAAGCTTTGCCTCCACGCAACCCTCAGTCTTAGACAGCCAGATGCATCCCCATCAGGACGGATGAGACAACCACCAACACAGCTCTTCTTCTGTGCCAAGTCAAGCCAGTCCCAGCTCTCATGCTTCTTAGAAGGAGAACAAAATAAAATGATATGGGACTGGGAAAAGACCCACTTGGTTAAGATGAAGAAATCAGTGCCATTAAATGTCATTAGAATAATACGCCCAGAAAGCTTCAAAAAAGGAGATACCATATGATTGAATGCTCTCCAGACCCTCATTTTGCACAGACCCAAAACATCAGCCCAGAGCCTTTTTTAACAGCCAACTCTCACAACAATCGGGTTTTAGGTTTTGTTTTGTGATGTGTTGTTTTTGCTTTTTCCTGAGGAGCTTTTGGGTCTGCAAATGAAACTACAATTCCTTTAGTTCCTGGAGGGGGGAGAAAATAAAAATTATTTTTCAGTAAGCTGAAGCAAATGGCATTTTTGCTTGTCAAAAATATTTGACCCAACTCTAACAGACTCAACCAGACATATAAATAAAAGATTTAAATCCTTCTGCTTCAGAGCTTAAGAAAAATCTGCTCTCAGTCCAGTGCTAGTACAAGCTTTCTCCTACAGGTCACACTCCCTGGGGGTTGCCAGCACCATCCTGGCACTGATGCTGGGATACAGGGCAGGTAACAGCCACACCAGCCTTTCATGCAAGTAAAACCCCACCAGCCCATGTTATCCCTCTGCAGGCTGCTCTCTTGGAGACAGGATCAGCCTCCCCTGGCTCAAGCAGCACAGAGCTGACTCCAGCAGCAGGGAGGTGAGCAGCATCGATCCCTTCCATCACCTGCCACCATCCATATCTGATAGCAGCATTGACCGGGCAGCACTGGATGCTGTATTTCCTTGGCCACCTGGACTGTGCACCAGCCGCCTTCCCCATCCATCGTGTCAACAAGGTGGCCACAGACATCGTGACAAGACACAGAGTGGTGTTGGAGCCCATTTCAAAATCCTTCTATCCTATTCAAGCCAGAAAGCCAGAGAGGCTTATGTGTGTGGATTTATAGTGTTTGCCCCAATATTTAGCTACTGAGCTGACTAATCTGTGTGCAAGAAAAACCACGGTGGCTCAGAGGCTGAGCAATATACATCATTCATCATTTAGATTAGCTATTGTCTTAATCATCTTTAAACTACAGTATAATACATAAGGGAATGGATGTCCTATATGCTCAGGATATGCAGGAAAAACCCAGGCTGAAGCTCAGAAACTTGGACAGGAGTGAGAATGGCAAATCCTACCAAGCCACAGAAGGAAAAGCGAACTTGTTGAAACCCCTGACAGATGGTTTAACTACTTCTTTCTCTCTCCACCCCACCAGCCTTTCATTATTTCCTAGCCACCTTCCCAATTACTTCCCAGGTGGCTTCCTAAAGCTCTTCTGTCCTCTCCTTTCATACAACCCCATGCTGCAGGCCCCAACCTGCAGCAGCCCATGCCATGTGGACTTGCTGCTGCCCCAGGGATGTGCAGCCCTGTGCCCTGGGAGCTGGGACATCCCACTCCAGCATCAGCTGTGGCTGTGCTGCTCTCAGAAAGGCAATGGCTCTGCCCAGCCCAGTGCCATGCTTTGGGCCATACCTGGCAAACAGCCAGGCTCAGGTCAAGGATTAAAGCCTTGCTTGGCTATCCAGGATCATGCCATGCATTGCTGCAGTGCCCGGCCGGAGGATGAGCAAAACCAGGTTTCTTTATGGTAACAGCGAGGAGTTCAGGGGCAGAGGGAGGGACAGCAACAAGGCAGTGGCAAACAAGGCTTTAGTTCACTGCCTGCCAGAGCTGAGGGAACAAATAAACAGACAGATGAGCTAAACTGTCTTCTGAACCTCTGTATCAGTATTCACGTTACAGAGCCCGCTTCCAGCAATTCCAGCGTATTAATAATAAATGCTACATAATTACAGCAGACTTGCTTTGTCCTCTCTTTCTGTTTACTGTCAATGTCTCTTTAACCCTTTGCCGTCCACAGCTGGCTCTCCACTGGCACCAGACCCTCCACAGATGGCACAGCCCTGGCATCACTGATGGGTGTCTCTCCCAGCTCCCTCCTGGGCAGGTTGGGGTGCAAGGAGAGGTGAAGGAGAGCTCAAGTGCTGATACCACTCTGTAGGGATCACTTTTTACCTGTCAAAGCCCTGACAATCTTGCTGCAGGGCATGAAAAAGGTGTATTTGAAGCCTCAGGAGCACCCCAGGCTGGGATGAGTTTGGGATTTTGCAAACAGTGTCTCCAATGCACAGAGTTGTAACAAGTCACCAAGAGCCTCTTAGCAAAGAGGATTTATGACCTCTCCTGGTTTTGATCCCTTCCAGACTTGCAGCTGGATCTGCCTACCCCAGCCCTTTGGGATCCTTACTGCTGCACCCATGGTCCTTGGGCTGTCAGTGATGACAACCACCTGGGATGCAAGTACACACTGCTGGGACCTGGAAGTGGGCTCTGGAGCAACCCCTGAAGGACATATTCCTGGGGACACAGAGGAGATGACCCACACAGGTCCCAAGACTGGCACCCAGGAAGGGAGGAACAAAGGTTTTGGATAATCAAGTTTCAAACCAAACACCTCCTGTGTTTGAACAGTGGCCACATCCCCCATTCTCAGCAGCACCACAGCCCCACGCAGCTGCTCTTCCCAAGTCTCCTTCCTCATAGGCAGGCTGTGCCAAAATGCCTGCCCTGTCTGATCATTTCATGAGCTGATCCAAATGAGAGTTAAGGACCCTCTGAATTTGCAAAGTATGTCATCCAATGTAGCTGCAAACTGAACTCTGGAGCCTGTTTTTTTCCACAGGACTCTCGCTAAGTATTTCTTCCTCAGTTGCAACCAAAAAGCCTCAAAACTCTGAAGAAAGGCCCACATTAACAGTGCAATAACAATTTTTATCTGAGCACAGGTTTAATTTGCACCTTTCAGACTAGCTGTCTCTTTTCTAGCCTTGCAGGGAGGCTGCCATGGCTCCTAACATGGCTTCAATAAGAGAACAAATACCTCAAATGGGATTTCTGCAAGAAACAGCATGTAAAACAAAGTATGCCTGCCTTCCAGTGCAAATTAACTCAGCTTCTGACCCGATTGCAGACCTTTCCAGACAGGAGACACACTGGACAGCAAATGAATGCCAAACAAGTCAGATGCAAATCTCTGCCTGCACAGAGAGCCTCAAATGCTAAGAGAACACTTGACTCAAACAGCTGGGCACTGAAAAGCCTTGAAATGGAAAAACACAAACAACTTAAACCCAATTATGTCACTCACACAGGGAAGGCTAGGCTGGAGTGACATAAGAACATCTACCCTTCAGACACTGTGTTTCCCACTCCACCTGGGACATGCAGAGCATCCCCCGGTGCTGAAATCCTGACATCGTTTTCCAGTGGTTCCCACAGCTGCACACATCCACATTGCATTTTCTGTACCATCTCTCCTCTGCCAGGTGAAGCATAGAAGATTTTTTTTTCTCCCTGTAAACAGACACTTTTTTTTGATTTCTCAGAGAATGAGACAACAACCGGTCATTCAGGAATAATCACTAAAGAAAAAGGAAGACAGCACCTCTGTCCTGAAATGAGTACAGGCTCCAAGAAAAGTGGGAGGGAAGATGGTGCGAGGCCTGAGAGCAAGACGCAAAGGCAAGAGTCCTCTGTACCACTTACATGGAGCCTGCATGCCAGAGAAGGATGGAGCAGAATGGGGATTGGATAGAAATGGGATCATCATCACTACATCCAGCTCTTCCTTGGAGGACAGTGCCAGGAAGACTACTTGGAGGGCAACACGCTACACAGTTAAAGCTAGCAGATCTCCCCAGGGTGCAAGGAAGTTAATCCTGCTGGGTCGCCCTGGGTTGATTGTATCTCTGCTGTCTCTTCACTCACTGCCACTTTAGGCCAGCAGCTCTAATTTCTACATTGCAGGGACTTTTGCAAAGGGCACTCAGCAGGCTGGAGTCTCCCCACACCGTCACAGGGTGGTACAGCCAGCAAAGCAACCATCCATATGGACAGGAAGGGAAACCCACAAACACCTGCAAGGAAGATGACATATGTCAGCCCCAGAAAGGAAGATCCCGAGCTGGAGTGGGGCACATGCAACCTGTGCTGCTGGAGGAGCTTCCACCCACAGGGGGAAGCGATGGCCCTGCCAGCTCCTCGCAGCACCCACCAGACACACGGGCAGCCCCCAGCACTGCTGAGGTGGCTGTCACAGGAGGATTCCAAGGGTGCATGTGCCCGGACTGATCCCTGCTCAGTGATCAACATTTACCCTAGCATTATCAGCCAGCACTCATAGATGCAAATACAGAAAAGCATGAGCGTTCTGAGGTCCCAGACTCATCTCCAGGACAGTCTGCATCCCAATCCCCTGCCAGGGCTGTTTCCCCACTTTCTAACAACACCCATGTCCAAACCTACCCCCCCAATTCTCCTCAGGATTTTCCTCAGCAGTTGACGACAGCATGTTGCAGGCTGGGTGAGCCTCCTGTGTCAGCCCCCTCCACAAGCCATTTAGAAAAAAGACAGCAAGTTATTAATTACAAATTAAGCTGCTAATTGATACTAAGCTCTGTTAGCTCTAGGGGAAACAGAGGCAGAGCTGTGCCCCTCACACTACGTTTCACTGACTGCAAGTGAAATATGAGGGGCCTGAGCTCCCCAAGAGGGCTGCTGAGGGCACAGTCACACCACTTCCAGCTTGAGCTGTATGCCTCAGCCCAGAGATCTCTTAATACTGCACTTCCTCCATCCCTGACCTGCCTCCAAGCACTCTGACCACCAAAGTTTTGAGCATCCTCTCCCAGCTGACAGTCAGACCCCAGACCACCACCCACAAGCACTAGTGATTGCCTCCCCCAGACTTCTATAACACTGCACTTAGGAGTGAGAGTCCCAGGGCTCACCCCAAATAAAGATTTCCTCTCTTGGAGGGGATGAGCAGTTTTCCTATCACCACAGCCCAGCAGCAATTCAAGGTCTGTGCAAAAGGCCCCAGGTTTTTCTGGTCCTGTGTGGACTCCTGCATCTTGCAGGGAATAAGGAGATGAAGCCATGCAAGAAATGGCCCATGTCAGCCAGGAAGGATCATGCCATCTGAAATCCTAGATCTTAAGAAATCCTCCTGCCAAAAGTTCCTCAGCTCTGCCTTCTGAAAAGCTAACAGCATGGTGCAGAATTACCTCGTCTCTTAATAGGTAACAGGTAATAAGTAATTAAACAATAATATTAGTAAATAATGAATAAGAGGAAGTAAAGTTCTAAAGTATTTCACCCCTTTGCCCCAGCTTTGAAGCACAAGGGAAGTTCTTCTCTTGCAAGAGAAGCTCAGCATTTGCCCGCTTTGGACAGACATGCCTTGTCCAGGGGCTCTGCTGGAGCAGGACCAATTCTGCTGGGTTTGGCAGTCAAGCAGCTGATGCCAAGGGTTCCATCCATCCACTCCCGCACTGCCCTTCTCCTCTGGCAGCTCAATTAAGCCTAACAAATTACATCCAGCACAAGTCACGAGCAAACACAGGAAGACTTGGTGGCCACAGTGCTGTGCAAGCAGGAGGTGAATAAATAAAATTGACTCAAGTTTATAGAAGATGCCAATTCAGTGGTAGAGAATCTGTGAAGCATTTGTTTGGGTGACTTTGGCCCAAAAGGGGACAAAACAAAAATGACAACAAAAAACAAGTTCTATCTTTAAATGGGAAAAACTCCAGAGAAGTTTTATACTATTTTAACATTTAAGTTTTAGACTGAAAAAGAAAAAGAAAAAGAAAAAGAAAAAGAAAAAGAAAAAGAAAAAGAAAAAGAAAAAAAGACTATATGTAGTTACCAGAATGGATTTAGGATCAGAGTCATAGCATATTGTAGTCTGACTCAGATCTCAACTTAATGCTGTGCAGGGGGCACAGGACCAACCATCTCAGGTATGCAGGTCAGGGCTGAGCATCTCAAGGATGGGACTTTTTCCCATCTCCTATTCCTGTAGCAGTGTTTGACATGGGGACATGATAATTCTCTATGCCTGACTGGCTGACCCCAAATTGGGCTGTGGCCTGCTGCCCTGTCCCTTAGTGCTTACAAAAACCAATCCATCTCCTGCCTCTCCCTACCCATCAAGGAATTTGAGATTATCATGATGCCCCTCAACATCCTGTTTCACCTTCCCTTCCCAGGCTGCAAAGATCCACTGCTCCCAGCATCTCCAACATCTTTCTTCTCCACAAACCCTCCAAGTTCCCCTGCCCAAACCACCCCAAGGAGTTTTGACATCTCATTCCCCCAGGAATCTACAAACCAAGACAAACTGCACAGCTTCTTAACAGATAATAACTGCCCCCCAAACCTAGTTGTATCCAGTTGTAAACAACTGCCACAGCTCTCCCTTGAAAAAACAAAAGAACCCTGCTCCATGGTGGCATGAACAGTTGCCGTTTCAAGACAGTTTCACTCCTCCCTTCCCCTTCCCTTCCCTGTTCAATTTGAAGTCAATTAAAGGAAGGTTAATGGGGCAGAGAGGATGCCAGTTGGCTGGGTAATGATGTCAAAGCACCTGGCATTGCCTGGGCAACAGCTAGGCAGCAGGGATGCAAATGAAGGCACAGGATTGCACTTGGTCCCTCAAAACGAGCTGATGAGTGTATCAGCATTAATGAACATGGAAATAACGAGAGAGCGCCCAGAGAAACAAGACACTGATGGGGGCGGGGGCTGTGCCCACAACAGGGAGATATGGTGACGGGCACCATGTTCTGGCTGTCAGTGGGAACAGCTTCCCACAGTGCTGTCATTCTCCCAAGGTTTCACCCAGATGTGCTTTCTGTGGGTTAACACTCCAGTTTTGCACACCTGAGACCAAATCATGTTGATCTGCTGAAAGCTCCCCTCATGCAGCTCCTAGCTCCGGTCCAGACAGTCTGTGACAGGAAGAGTAAGAGGGGAGATTGTGTGCATCAAGAGGCCACATCTCAGAATGACCTGATAAACACGGGGCCAAGGCAGCAAAGACCCAGGGGCAAGAGGTGCACAGGAGCAGAGGGGTTTGAGGGCATTTCAGTGCAAAGAGCAGTAACCTACTCAGTGGGAAGGCTGTTCCAGCAGCACAGACCAGACTCTCCAAAGCTTGTAGTCCCCACATCATCTGCAACTGATGTTTTGGAGTTTTCAGGCAGGGGAGCAGGAGCCTCTATATGGGGTGCTGTCTATCAGTACAGCACTTGGCACAGTGTGCTTCCATGGACCAGGACTACAGAGCAGCACATCAGAGTACCACAAAGCCTCAGACACCAGCAGAAAGTACTTTCCAGCTTTGTTCCACCATCCAGCTGCTGGATCTTCTCCTTAGTCCACCAGCTCCATCAGATCCACCTCAGCACAATTACTGCTTGCAAAGCCTTCACTCCAATACTATTGAATGGTTTTTTTTTAATCCCTGGCCTTTAAGACCACTGCATGCCACCACTCTCCCTCTTTCCTGACACCATTTCAGACACCAGCACAGCTCCGGTGAAGCAGCTGCCTTTGGTCCTCATGCAGAGCATCCATCCCTCCAAGTCCAGGCGCCGTACGGGGTGGTGCCCCTTTCGTGCTCAGCCTCTTCACACTCTACTCCCAAAATACACTGCAGGACAGCAACAGCTCCACCAGTAGCCAGAGTGAGGTCCCACAGGGGCTCTGTTGCCCCAAGAAAAGCCGTGTTAGAGGGATAGGGAAAGGCTGACAACATTTCCCACAGCAGTGACTAGCAGAGCTTGCACAGTTGGGACGCAGCTGTGCAAATGAGACCTCAGCAACCACCCCCAGCCCCAGTGATTCCCCACAGGCGTGAAGAGCAGTATCAGGGACACAAAGAAGCCGACGCCACAGGGAAGCACTTGGGTCACGCATCCATTTACAAGGTCATCGCCCTGTGCCTCTTTAAAGTACTTCACTTTCGCCAGAGGCAATTCAAGGTGACTCGGACAGACCATGCTGCCGCTGCCCCTGTTCCCACCGATGCTCCCTGCTATCCCTGGAGAGCCACGGGGAAACCAGGGCATCCTTCTCTGCCCTCTGGAAATGGCCCAGCAAGGCAGCAACCCCGGCCAAAAATAACACGGGCAGTGGGTAAAAGCAGAGCAGCCGTTGGCTCTGCAGGGACCGGAGCATCCCCAGCTAATCCATACGCAGGCTCTGAGGTACCCAGTGCTTTCCTCAAGCAAACACCTTCCAAACAGCCTCCCTGCCCACCACAGTGGGACCGGGCATGTCTGGGCTCACAGCAGCGCCATCCCAATGCCAGGTCTCTCCTTGAGTCTCCACATGTTGCTTTTAAATGTCAGCAGTAAAACCAGCTACAGAGAGGGAATTAAATGGAGGAGGGGGAGGAAGGAAAAAAAAAAAAAGACATAAGGGAGAAGAGACAGCTCTGGTAATGAGTCAGCCAGAAGCCTCAGAATCCACTTGAAACACGTAGGGCTTAATTTAACTTAATGGTTTTGTCAAACACTGGCACTCTGTTAAAAGCACAGGAGACCTGGTAATCCAAATGCCAGTGGCTCTGCCTTTGCTAGTCACAAGAAAGCTGCTGTTCCAGTCCCCAGATAGATCCATCTGGTTCATGCAGGCAGCAAGTATGGCCCTGGCTAATGCAGTCCCTCATGAGGGTAGTTCTGTATTTACTTAGCACCAGCAGCAGCTCTGACTTTGCCCAGAACACAAAAAATAAACATAGCCACTACATTTCTGAGCTTGTACATGTCTTAAGGCAGCTCCAGGCTTCTCCTGAAAACACAGCTCTGTCAGGGGAAGAGAGATTTGCAACTTACCCTCAGGAAGACAAAATGAAATCTCTGACCTATGCGGACTTTGAAAAGAAGTTGGAAGAAAAAAAGAATAGCAAAGAGCCTTTGCTCACAAGCAGGCAGAGAAAGACATGAACTGAGCTGAAAAAGCAGCTGGTTCCCTACCCAGCCCTGCTCTCCCTCCTCTTTGCAGCAGCCCTAGGTCAAGGGCTCCCAGCAAACCCCATGAGATGAAATAGGCCTCAACCCTAGGGTAGCTCTATCTCTGCTGCTGTCAACTCCCCTTCTAGAGAAAAATGCAGAAATTTCGACCTGCCAGTTAAGATGATCTTCCTTCTGCAGACTGAGCCCACCTTTATACACAGTAAGAACAAGCAGAGAGTGTTTAACACTCCTTGCCTGCCGTGATGCCCTATTCTGCCAGTAGATTGGGAATTTGGGACATCTCATTTTGGTTTTATCCCCTCTCTATGGGCACCAGCAGATGAATTTCAACACCAGGCACTGTGTGATTCAAGCCACTGAGCCACGGGCACACCAGGGACAGCGACCAGGGCACTCTCCTCTTTGCAATGACAACAGTCCAGTAAGGTCAAGCTTACCTGTAGAGTCTTCGGAGTAGGCTAAACCATCACTTTTAACCTTGCAACCATCTCGAGGACATCAGTCACTGACCTGTCCTCTGCACCCACATCCTCCCATGCAGCAGCAGCCACCACAAACTGGTGAGACCAGAGATGCTGCTGAGCTCTGCCCACCTCCCCAGCCCCATATGCTCCCAACAGCAGATCCCAGAAACCTTCCCTTCCCTAGGGAAGTCCCCACTTCCCAGCACATTCCTCAACCCTCACTCAGAGGACCAGCTCTGCCATGTACCCCAAGGCAAGGGAGGTTCAAAAGACCAGCACTAGAGGAAGCAGTGCTGCCAACCCTCAGAGCAGAGGACTAGAGAGAGAAACAAGTTTTCACCCCTTTGCCAGGGGCAAATGGGCACATTCCCTGCTCCACACAGTGCAGGTGGGGAAAGGCCTTCAGGAAAACTCAGGGCGGGGCAGTGGAGGCTTTTGAGCCTCTGCATCCCCTTAAACCTCCCCCTTCATCCCAGGACCTGAATTCCTGTTTGATTTAAGACACAAATGGGATCGAGTTTAAAGGTCTCAGCCTGGCCCTTGACTCCTTGGTGGGAGTCTTTCCACATCACAAAACCACCAGACAATTCAGCCTGATTGACAGCCTTTCAGGCAGAGGGGCCCGGAGCTGAGGGAGGGGAGGGGGCTGTGGGTCAGGGCTCGGGGGCGGGGGGGCGGGGTGCAGCCAGAGCAGTGCATGGGGCAGGGAGAGCCGGGGACGGTTGTGCAATGGGGACAATGTTCAAGGTTTGTGCTTCCACAGGAGAAAGGTTTTTGGGAAAGGCTGAGAGGCAGGAGTATCCTTAAGGAGCTATTAAGTTACACTTAATACAGGCAAAATCCGAACTACAGATAGCACACAAAAGGGGAAAATAGAGATTTGGTACAATGCACTTTTTCCTGAGGTAAGTGCATGGCAGCATACACCAGAGAAAGCAGGAAGCTGAGGGCAAGGCAGAAAGGGGACCCCAGGCTCACAGAGAAGAGAGGAGTCAGTGACAGGCAAGAGCCAGGAGACATCAGGGATGGAAAAACAAGTGAGCAAAGCCAGAATTCAGTGACCCTGGGCTCAACCACTGGGGCTGCAGCAAAGGCTGAGATGGCAGCACAAAAGCACACACATGGACAAGTGCCATATTCTGCCTTGGGCTCTATCCCGGCTCTCCAGCTCTAGCAAAACCCAGCCCAGTGAAGGGCCTTGACCAAGTTATCCCTGCAGCACAGGCAGGACCCCAGTAGCAAAGATGAAGTGCTTCCCCACCTCCTCCACCCTTCTACTCCTCACACTCCAGCTTAGGAGAGGTGGGCACAACGGTCACCTCCCTCCAACACAGCTCTTCCCCCTGTTCCAGGGTTGATGCCAGCAACCTTCATGGGTCTGCAGAGCCCAGTCTTCCACGGTATGTGGTCAGACCCTTCCAAGCCCATTCACCTTGCTAATTTTGGGAGAAGGTTCCCTTGAAAATATTCTCACCTTGCAGTCTGGGTCAAACTCATGTTTGCCAGCTGCTCTTCTCAAGACAACACTTCTGCAATAGGATGAAAGTCATCACTTGGGGAGACAAGGCAAGGGAATGCAAGAGGACCACAGATACTTGTCACACTCCCTTATTTATGTTCCCTTTTACACACAGGAAACCCTTTCTCCTACCTTTTTTTTTTTTCCACCCTCCTCTAAATAAAAGAGAAAAAATTTAAGCTGGCTCTCTAAAGCACAGCAACAGCCAGCCCATCTCCATGGCTTGCCAAGAGAGCAATTCATCCTCTGTCTCTATTATGCAGTAGGTAAAGCCCCCCCTCTCACTTTTGTTCATCTCCCCGCTCTTTTGTCTGGCCCTGAAAGCGTTGATCACTCCTGCATGAGGAATGTGAAACTGATGTGATGTGATAGGAACAATGCTCCAGCCCCGGTCCCTGCAGCCACATCAAAGTCCCCATTTGCATGGCTTCCCCTTGCCTGCCTGTCCCCCTCTGCCCCCGGCCATGCTCTGGCTGCTTCAGCGCCTTCATTGTCTTCCCAGCTTCGAGAAGCAGCCTTGGCCTCCTGCTAAAAGGTGCTCGGTAGGCTTCCCATGCCTGCCTGTGGGACATGGGATCCACGGGCAGCATCTGGCTGGCAGGAGATGTGACAGTTGCAGGTGGCACTGCTGACTAGGGTGCACCAACATGCTCTCCCTATTCATCCTGCTGCTGTCTGGTTCCCCAGCTTCCATTCCCCAAAGGATGCTTCTCCCCAGAGCACTGCCAGGCTGGGATGGGGGCCTAAAAGGATGGAGAGGTAAGGAAGACAAATCCGGAGGTGTGGGGCAGTGGGGCCTAGCCCTGCTAGAGAATGGGGAAGTGCATTAGCATAAAGATTAGGACATTTCTAAACCAGTGAAAGGCACAGAGGCAGTTCAAACTGAAAATGCTCTGCTCTTGCAGTATCTGGGGGAGGTCGGACCCTGCCTGTACTTCTGGTGTAGTGGGAGAGACCAGGATGCAGACACTCAGTGAGGACACAGCCTGACAGCTGGACACCATCACACTTGTAAGCACTTCCAGCCCTCCAGCAATGGCAGTGGCAGAGGGCTCCGTGGGTGCTGCAAAAGCTGCTGGAGCAGCTGCATAACAACAGTTCTGGGTCTAGGCAGCCTCCTGCCAGGCTGCTGAACCCAGGAATGCTGTAACCAGGTAAAAATCCTGCTGTGCCTTTGCAATGAGCAGCATTGCAGCTTTGCAATGCCCTTCCCAGAGCACACTTCACAAGGAGCCCAGCTTGCCAGACTTCATCAGGTCAAAGGCTTTAACCCAGCAAAGGAGACTGGTGAGAGAAAACAAACCCTCCAGCAAGACAGCCTGTCCCACAGCAGCTGTGGCTCCATAGCAAGCCTCTGTTGACATGACAGCAACTGGAAAGTGATCGCTCTACACCTCCCCAAGGCACTGTCTGCCTCTAAGTCCAGTGGGAGCTCCAGGCAAGCAAGTTCCCTTTCCCTTCAAAGGGCATCCAGGTGCCTCCTGATATGTAGGGAGATACAGGCACCTTGGCAAGGAAGGGGAAATCCAGGCAGTGGCCGTGCCAGCTGTGGAGCAAGGGAGAGGCTGACATGGAACAAGTCCAGAGTAAAGCAGTAGTGGGGCCACAGGGAACCCTGTGCTGGAAGCAGCAGGGACACTGATGTCTTTGCAAAACTGAGGGCTGCTGCTACACCTCACAAGCTGAAGGACTTAATTTTTGGCAAAGAGGAAACAAACTTAGCTTACCCTTGCCATCAGGGCCCACAATTCTCTATCCCTCTCATCCTGCAGTATCAGGCTTCCATTATGCCATGACACCAACCATGATGCTGAACTGGTCTGTGCCACTAACCAACACACAGAGACGGCCAGCATCTGTCTGCTGAACAGCAGAGGCTTCCAGATCCAGCCATTTCCAACACAGAGTGCAAGATCCAGGTGAATCTGTGAATCTGCAGTCAAGATTCACGTCAAGCCCAAGCACATCTCCACCTTGCACCTATACAGAGGTCAGTGATGAAGAGGGACTCCAGGTGTTTTGGCTTCAAATGCACAGAAAATATAAACAAACAGTCCAAGAGCCATGCATGGAGCATCAGCCCCAAGATCCGAATGCACTCATGGGTTACACATAAGGTGTAGTGCTCTAAGGTTAAACAGGCACTTCTTAAGCATTTCCCAGGCCACCTCTTCTCAAGCAACCTCCCTCATCTCGAGATGCCCTACCTTTCCTCCATTTTTACCTGGTTTTGCTTATTTTTTATATGCTTATAAATGGTAAGCTTTATAATTTGCTTATTATTTGACCCCCATTTGAGTGCCTCTGCTCCTCATCTCTGGCTGGAGCTCATGAGCCTGCCAAGGGACACAGCACTGGCAACTATTCCTGATTTATACTGATGGAGAATATAACTTCCCTTTACTAAAGTAAATAGAGTCACTACCAAGAGGCAGAGCACAATATTTTTTTATTAATGATCATATTTCTGCCTCAGTGCTCACGGGGGAGGCAAGACAGTCAACATGGAAGAACTAAAACCCTCTTCCTAACACTCTGGGTCACATTTGCTACACAAGAAGCCTGCTGCTGTGCATTACACCTGGCCAATGTCACTCCTGTTTAGGAAAGAAGTCTCTGCTAGAGGAGTATCTTGGGGTATGATTAAGGAGGATATTTTATGCTGGCACTCAGACTTTTCCCTGCCAAGGTGGTTTACCTTAGGATGACACCAGAAAGGCTGTTTGGCTGTAGCTGTCCTCACACACTAAACAGAGCCCCCAGCAGTTTTGAGGTGCCTTCATCAGGCTGGGAGAAGTGCAGCACACCCATGCTGCCCTCCCCTCTGCTGGACTCCTGCCTGGTTATCCTCAGGGGATAAAGCTCAGAGTTCCCTGTGGTGGGCTGACCCAGGCTGGATGCTCACCAAAGCTAATCTATCACTCCCTTCCTCAGCTGAACAGAGAAGGTAGAAAACACAGCAAAAACTCCTCAGTCAAGATTAGGGAAGGGAAAAATCACTCGCCAATTACAGTCACTGGAAAATCAGACTCAGCTTGGGGAAATTAATGTATGTTATTACTAATTGAATCAGAGTAGGGTAATGAGAAATTAAACCAAATCTTAAAACATCCTCCCCCCACCCCTTCCTTCTTCCTGGGCTCAACTTCACCCTCAATTTTCTCTACCTCCTCTCTCACAGAAGCTCAGTGGAATGGGGATTAGAGGATGCAGTCAGTTCATCACACGTTGTCTCTGCTGCTCCTTCCTCCTTAGAGGCTGGAATCCTCACACTCTTCCCATGCTCCTGCGTGGGTTCCTTACCACAGGAGTCAGTACTACACAAACTTCTCCAACGTGGATCTGTCTCACCAGCTGCAGTTCATTTACTTCTCCAGCATAGGTCCCCTCCACAGGGTCAGGAAGAGCCTGTTCCAGAGCGGGCTCCCCACAGGGTCTCAAGTCCTGCCAGGAGCCTGCTCCAGCACAGGGTCACAACCTTCTTTGGGCATCCACCTGCTATGGCGTGAGGTCTTCTACAGAATGCACATGGATGTCTGCCCCAGGATGGACCTCCAAGGGCTGCAGAGGCACAGCCCTGGTCTTCATCATGGGCTGCAGGGGAATCTCTGCTCTGACATCTGGAGCACTTCTTCTCTCCAGGCCTTCGCTCTCTGCAGAGCTGCCACTCCCACATACCCTCATTCCTCTCTTCTCTGGCTGCAGCTGCAATTTTCCCCCCCATTTCTTAAATCTGTTATCCCAGAGTCTCTACCATAGTTGCTGGTGGGCCCAGCCATGGTCCCACTCCAACAGAAGGGTCCTTGCTGATGCTGCATGAGGAAGAGGGAATAAGAGCTCTGTTCCAGTAAGGGATAAAGTGATCCCCACACTGTGCTCACTGGGCATCACCCTCTAAAAGTGGGAAAACACCGCAGAACGTCCTGCCCCCACCAGCAAGGCTGGGTATCACTCCTCCCCTGGGGTCAGGGACCAGGAGATATCCGACCTTTTTCTTTGCTCTGCCCCAGTGGTTCTCACAAGCTCCTGGCCACCTCCAGCAGGTGATGGTGACCCCATGGGATGCTGCATCTGGAGAAAGCCCCCTCAACTTACCTTACACCAGCATGGCAGCGTGCTGGAGCTCAACACTCCTAACCCTTCCAGCCCACAGAGAGACAAAATGCAGCGAGACAGTTCAACAGAGCCACCTGGCTCACTGCATCCAACTGTCACTGGAGTCATACAACAGGTGAAGAGATCTTAAATATAGTTAGACAGATGTTGTTTCAGGGCTTCCTAGTTCTCTGTCCTTAATTCATTCCTGATTTCTGACACAGGAATTGACCAGCCACAACACGTGCGTGTTTCTTTGCTTTCAATTCGCCCAGCAAAATCCATTTACCCTGCCTGTCTCATCTGGTTTCCATCAAGCCTGCTGAATTCTCCTCTAGTGAAATAAGCAAGCTTACTGTAACACCCTCTTTTGTAAGAGCATGGTGAAAATGACAGTCTTTCTGGTACCTGACTATTTCCCTTCACAGGAGCTAAACATTGCTTGTTTTCAATTGTGAACTGTTCTGACTTCTTAAAATGCATGAAAGTACCAAGAGAGTCAATTCAACCAGGAAAGAAGTTTCTAAAAGAGAATATTTACTACCTTGCAGTTTTCTGTGGAGAAGTTTAGGCTTAGAATTTACCAGCCAAGGCTGTGGGGGTCTGCAGGTGAACATGAGGGGGAAGCAATGCAATTCAACATCTGCCTTGTCCAGAGGCAGCCATGAGGAGACAGAAATCAAATTGTGGTTTAAGGTGCCTGGTCAAAGCCCCACTCCAGTGGATGTGTGGGAGACAGAGCAAAATATCCTCCAGCTTGCATAGACTGGGGATTTTTTGACTTTTGGTGCCAGAGCCACAAGCCACCTTTGGATCTAGCAAAACATAATTCCAGTCCTCTCCAATATGTTTTCCATCTCGAGGCACGTCCTTAGGGCTCCTCAGACTGAATTTGAGGCAAGAAAGAGAGAACAGAAAACCTAGACCTGTTCCTCCCATACTCCCTGCTCCTTCCTTATTGCTTTTCTGGTGGCATACACACCATGACAAAGGAGCTACTGGCTCATCAAAGTTACTGGCCCTGTGATAAATGCTGACAAAGAGGCAGCATGTGAGTCAGAGTGACCCTTTGACCTAATACCAGCCAGAGAACCAGGTCAAGCTGCTATCTGCAAGCACCTGGAATACCCACAGTGTTAACTTCTGTCCAGACACCAGCAGCCTCAGAGCAGGGGAGAGTCCCCAGGGATGTACACTAATAAACCCACCAGAGAGCTCTCCTCCCATACCCACTCCTGCCTAAGCAGGGCAATTGTACATCTGGAGCCAGGCAGCTGACAGGAGCCCAGCATGGTGCACACCAAACTATGCAGAAGGAAACCTGGCCCCTGGTCTCCATTTGCAAAATGCTTGAAGTCTGATGCTTTCATCACAGGAAACATCCACACTCCTTACACTTTAGGATTTAATTTCCCTCCTGCAGTAGCCTGGAGTTTTCATTTCTCATCCTCTCTTGTTTTGGTTTCCTTACAGTCTTTTCACATCCTTGCCTTTTTTTTTTTTTTTTTTTTGATGGCTCCTCAAGTTTCATTCTCTTTTCCAAGTTACACAAAATGAATTTAAGACTTCTGCCACTCCTCCCTGCTCATTAGCAGACATAAATTAAAGAGATTACTTACAATGCCACTTGAGACACCTTCAAGCCTCTTATTGCTTTACCATGGACTTGAATTCTGACCCAACAAGGGAGTTTACATTCAGACCTTGCCAAATGTGTATCTACATCCTGTTAGGTTGGGGGGAAGAGCTCCCATCCTTCTCAGAAATAAAGTCAGATTAAGACTTCGCTGGAAGTTTTCCATTCCTGCATCAAGTTTTGTTGCAAAAAAGTTACCACCTGCTAAGGTGTTTTGACACTAAGTAGCAGATATGGCCAGCTTGCAGGAAAAACAAACAAACAAACATGCAACAAATGATTTTTTTGTTTGTTTCATGGAGTTTGGATAGGATGTTACCAGATGTGTACCAGAAACAGCTACCACCTGCAGGGTCCAGGTCAGCCACAGCCTCCCATAGAGACCACGGCTGCAGTGATCCAAGGAAATTCACTGCACACCAGCCTGCTGCCAGCACCAAGAAAATGCTGTTGATTTCTACACTTCCAGGTGACAAACAGCTGAGGATCTGAAGACTTTTATTGCTATGCTCAGCTGCACCTATGACCTCCCCTCTGTGATTCTGTGTGTCAGGGAAGAGGCTGAGAGAGATGCCACTTGCTCCATGCTCATGGGTGTGATGACATTTGCACCCAGCAGTTCAGGGACACAATCACAGTTATTTCTGAAGTCTCATATGATGTTCACAGGTACAGCCTCTGCTGTTAAAAGCTCAATTGGGACAAACCACAGCACCATTTGAACCCTGACATATAGATCCAAGCAAGATGCAAAACTGAGCTTAAGTGTCCCAGGAATGGAGGGCAAGGGGCTCAACCATAGGTGAGAAAAGAGCAGCAAGAAGGACTGAGCGTGTGTCAGGAGATGCTCTACCCCAGCTGGTCACAGGAAAGGGGCTGGGAGTGATAAGGACAGAGCACAAAGCCAACAGCTCAACAACTATCAGCTCAGAGCACCAAGGCACAGTGAGCGCACATGGGCCATCGCTGCTACGTAAGGCACCACATGCCTTAATCTCTCCCAGGGGAGAGAAGCTCATCCAGCCCAGACTGTTTGTGTACTCAGCTAATTTTGTTGCCTGACTTTCCACCTACTTGCTCAGCAGAAAACTGATCCTCCCAAGTAATCATCACTATTTCGTCCTTACCCTCGGACCCGAGGCCATGGCACAGGCAAAACCTTCCATGCTGCATCAGCTGCACACCCAGTGTCACAAGGGCAACTGGCTCTCCTTGCCATGTCCCCTTTGCTGAAGCTCCCCTTCCAAGCTGAGCACCACCTATGCCAGCACAATCAAATACTGCAGTCCACTTGTTAACCTAAACAAGCCTCCTATATCCCAAAATGCTGTTCCAAATCTCCTCTGTGGCTCCTACATACAAGTCAGGCTGTTCAAGCACAGTAATATAATTAAGGGGAAAAAATGCCCTGCATACACCAGGGAGTATCCTTAACAGCATGAGCTTAGTATTGGCTCTTGCTAGAGCACAGTGAGACTCTTCCTGGCTACTGCCTCCAGTGCTGGTGTCCACACTTGTGGAAAAAAAGAGGTTGTGGAAGTGGAACAGCTTCCAAAAATAATTAGGAGAATGAATTGGGAACTGGAAAGCCTGCTGTGCAGACACAGTCTTGGGTGCTCGATTGGTTCAACTAAGCCAAAAGATTATCAGGAGAGGACTTAATCACCCCCTGCAAAAGAGCAAGGGAGAAGATTTCTGCTGGCAGTGGGATTCTTGTCCAGGGCTGCCCAGATTCCACACAGCAAAGGCAAAGGAGACAACTCTGTTTGTGGGTCATTTTAAGGGGGCAAACTAGGCTGGGGAGGTAAGTATTATGCCCAGGTCTCAGCTGCAAATGAAAGCCACCACACCCATTAGGGCCTGAGCTGTAACAGAGGAGGGCAGATGAGTACTGGAGGTGCCCTGGTCCCCTTTCCTAGACCAGCCAAAAAGATGAACCAGAAGCCAACCTGCATCTCAACACCAAGGGCATCTACTGACAGCCCACCCTGAGATGTTCCTCTGCACCTTCCTTTATCTCTTGATTTCACATGTAAGAGACTTGCCAGAGGAGAAGCCCATGTTCTCAGAGTCAGGCCAATGGAAAAAGAGAAGTCAGATTATATTGCTTTAAAATGCAAGTCAGCCATCCTCACTGGATCAAGGGGAAGATCCCTTTGGACAGATCAGCAACCTCAAGAGGTCAGAACAACCATTCCCTATATTTCACCATCACTTTGAAGTCTCACTGTTTTTCCATTCCTGCTTCCATAGTGAAACAAATTTTGTCAGGGAAACTCTGCAACTCTCAAACTCATCTGCAACACCAAAGCCTGGTTGTCACTCCTCCCTCCAGCTGCAGCTCACTTCACCTTTAAGGCAAGGCTGCCTGGGATTCCTCTTTGAGCTGAGTAATAAATGGTACAGATCTTTCATGCTGGGGCTGTAATCCCATTTCAGAGGTACATCCTGGAGCTGAGCTTGCACATGAGAGTGCAGAGACATTACACCACTTCATGTGGGGACAGGAACAACTCACTGGGAGCCTTTCTCGCCTCTCAGACTGGGGCATCTTTTGCACTGTCAACACCCCTGGCACCAGACTACCCTCTTTTTTTAAAGTGAAGAGACACAGTTATTTACATTCTATCATTAATTCCCTTAATACCCTGAAGAGTATTTGCTGAGGTTAGCCAAGCATTTGAGATGCTTTCAAAATACCCTCAAGCTTTCCTTGATAGCTATTTCTGTGTAGTCATGTTTTGTTCCCAATCTCCCACACATCTCTTTGGGCTTTTTTAGTCTTGCTAAAGACAGGTATAAAGAGATGGCAAGGATCTCAGTCTTTCCTTCTATCTCAATCTGAGAGAGGAAAAGAAATTGGTGAGAAAACAATTCTATTTAATGGACCTATTATCTCTCTTCTATTTTCTTCTCCTTGGCAGTACTGTGAAAAAGCCTTTCTCCCTCCTTCCATCACCAGTTGGGAAAGCTGAGATCATGCACCGCAGACGCTTCAACACTGTAACTTGAAGATTCATCCCGTTGTGAACTCAAGAGTGTCCACACTCCTCTCTGGCTTCTAGCAGCATCCTTGCAGATGAGTTTTTATTAGTTTGACTGTTCTTCCCAGGCCTGCAGAAATCCACATATGAGCACACTTCTTCATTTTACATCCCTCACTGCTTCATGTCTTCTCACAATTTTTTCCTTTCCTGGTTCTCTTCCTGATGCAATTCCCCAGGGCCACTTCACACCACTGAGAGCCTCCCATTTCAAAGTCCACTTTCTACTTCAGTTTCCCCAGGTACAGAATTATTAACCTAAAAATGCAACCAGGCAAGTATTGTGGGCATATAAATCTTCCTACAACCTCACAGCGAGAATCCTTTCCCAGGCATTTTTTCTCTCACAAGAGTCCTTCACTGTTTCATCACAGCTTTCCCATCACCTTCTCCTGAAGGCAGCTAGAACCAATGCAAATTCTTTGGTCACCAGACTTCTGTGTGCTTGCAGTGCTGCCCCTCAGCATCAGCGGCGTCAGTGCTGAGCCATCTTGTCCCCACCATCCATTTGCAGCATTCCCAGAGCCTTCAGCTGGACAGCAGCTCCAACACCACTCACACAGGAAGAGGCTCTGCCTGGAGAGACTTAGATAGAGCCTGTGAAGATACAGCAGGAGTGGGGAAGGAAAAAAAAAAACAACAAAACCAAAACAAGGTCTGGAGAGAGGAAGGCAACTCGTTGCAGGGCAGCAAGCAGAGCATGCTGTGTGCTCCCTCTCCACTTCCTGAGGTGCTTATCTGCAACCATTCCTGCCTGACTGCTGGAGGTCAGAGCACAAGTGTGGCTTCTGGGCACCAGGGCAAAGAAACCTCTGTGAGAAGGGAGGAGAGAGTAGAAGAACCAGCCAAAACAGGCTGCTTTGGTTTTGCATGAACTCTACCCACCCTTCACCTTCAGGGACACTTCCTGCCCTTGCCACAAGTAACAAGCACATATAATTGAAGGAAAACATAATTTCTCAGAGCACTTCTGATCTGTATTATCCATGCTCATTACAAGCTGTGAGGCGCATTCTGGCCTCCATCAGCTCCAAGCAAACAGGAAAGTGCAGCACAGGGATAAGGGGCAGAACTGCTGCTGGGAATGCATAAAAACCAAACCAAAACCACTTAGTAGCTCTTGAAGGGCCTGCAAAAACACAGGGGTTTGTGCTCAGGCCAGGATATCAAAGCCCTAGGGCATTTGCACAGCCCAAGTTGCTTCCTTGAGCTTATCCAAGAGAGTAAATTTAACTGGGCAGTTCTGGGGCATCAGAGCCAGAGGTGAAGTCTCATCTATTGACTTTTTGGGGTTTTGTCCTGCCCTCCTCTAGGTTACCTCCTAACCTTGGCAACAGTACCTCATTGGTCAGTCTGACAAGTCAGTACTTGGAAAAAGGAAGAAGGTTTTGTTCCTTTTCAGTAATTTTCTTAAATTTGGGGGGTGTGTCTTTTTTTTTTTTTTTTTTTTTTTTTTCCCATTACACATGGAATTAGCTGCTGCTAAGCTTTTTCTGTTTCTACTCTGCTGCCATGGCTGGTTGGAGCCTCCCAGGAGGTGACTGGACAGACTCATGGGATGCAAGCCACTTCACTGTCTCACCCCAGCACCACACAGACCCTCCCCACTTGGAGAATTTTCAAAAAGGTGTTCAGGGACCACATTTACATTTCACCAGCTCACTGCAGAAAGGCCCTATGCTCAGCAGCAAGGCATTAGTAGAAAAGCATAAAAAAGTAGATAAGCAAGAAGACTTTGTGAGGAAAAAATTTGCTTTGGCAGCACATTCAAGGTCCCTTTCTCCAGAAGAGCCATGAAGATGCAGAAAGGGATGCTGCATACAGCCCACATGCTAAAATCAGACTGTATTTTTTTTTTTTAAATACCCTTAGTCTCAATCAAGGAAGCAGAAGAGGCCTGGCCAATCTGGACAGAGGGTAACTGCAGATGGAACTACCCCCAGCAGTGCTGTTTTCCTCTAAGGGATAGTGGGAGACACAGATCTGGAAACAGCACCCACCTCCAAGTCATCTCCTGTAGCTGCTGTGATAAATGTGGGGACAGATAGGGAAAGAGTGATGGGAAGCATCAGTGACAGGCTGCAGCAACACACCAGCTTCCTTTAAACAGCCTCTCTGCATGGAGAATCAGGGTCCTGCTCACTTCATATTCACCCCTACCCAAAAACCATCTCCCACTCACTCAAACCTCACCTCCCTCGTCTCTTCAGCCCTTCTTGCTCCTTTTCTTCCTTCCCTGCTCCCATCAGAGCCAGGAAACTCTCTCGTTCAGCACCTTCCCTTTGTGAATTATGTGATTTATACCATCTCCAGCCTGGTAAACTATAAGGTGTTGGAGAGGATCCAAGACTGCAGGAAGCATATCTACCTTGGCAAAGACAAGAAACAGGCAGAAACTGGATGGGAACTAGATGGGCTCTTCCTTCACCTGGTGCCCCAACCTCTCTTTTCCAAGTCGTGTGATTTATCTCTCTCCAGACCATCTCTGCAGGAACCAGGTCCATTACAGAAATTAAAATGTACTACTGCCAGCAGCTGGCAAGATCAAACCCTCAGCATGCCTGTCCCCTCCAAGCAGGAATGCCAGACACCATGGAGACTGCAGCCAAGTGCATCAGAGAAGGTGCCAAGAGAAGCTCCTGCACTATGCCCTGGTGGGCCACAAGCTTTGAAGTCTGTTGGCGAGTGGCACGACTCAGAGGGCCAGGCAGATGCCAGTCTGAAGCTGGATTCTGGCACAGCCAGGCTTCCAGGATCAATGGGAGAATAAACACAGACCTGCCACACCATTTCTTGCAACCCACAGCACAAGCACATCCAACGTCTTAGAGAGACATCAGGATGCTTCAACACTGACACCGAGTTTGGGGTGCAGGGAGAAAAAAACCCTTTCCCTTCACCCTACAGCTTCCCTTCCTAGGGAAATATCCCCAGTAAGAATATGCCTGAATCAAGAAAAGATTCACCTCCCAGGACAAATAACTATCACAGGAGGCTTGTGGCTGCAGGTACTGTTAGAATGTGTGACCAACCAAGAGATCCTTCCCCGAAATAAAGGTTTCAGCTTCACTCACACACAAGAAGCCCTAGAAGAGGCAGTTTGATGTTTCATTGACTGCAAAAACATCAAGGTTATTATCATTCCCTACAAAATCTTTTTGCTCATGTATTTCCAAATGATAACACGAGAGCATTCAATCTTGAAGACGTTTGTGCTCTGAGCTGGTGACAGCTCTGGAGAAAGCACAGGAATAAATGCCTGGGGAATCATATTAGAAGGGCTCAGAGCTGGCAAGGCACGCACAAACTTCTCCCGAGCAAGATAAGCTCACTCAGGCATTACTGACTGAAACAAAAAGAGAGAAATGCAACCCATGCTTGGAGGAGATGAATTCCAGGTGCCCCATCCCAGCTCCATGCAGCAGCATGTTGCTCCCTAGGACCAGCACTCTTCAACCTAAGGCACTGAAGGCATCACTGAGCAGCTCAAAAACTGCTGCAAAGGCAAAACCTCACAGCCACTCTGAACGGCCACGCTGCACACAGCCAAGCAGTACTTGCACACACAAGCAGCTATAGGAGAGGGAGAGCAGATTTGTGAGCAGAAAAATGTTGGAATATATCATAAAACAGCCCATGGATTTTTGTCATAAGAGACAAGGTGGCCCTTAAAGTCAGGGAATACGGTCCTGAAGGCTCAGATCTTCATGGCCACAACAAGACCATGAAAGAGAGAAGCCTTAAAACCAAGCCTTAAAACTCCCACTGTTTCCTTGATGCAGAGAATGCAGATGATGTGCACAATCCCTAGCCTTAACAGTAGGAAAAGTGCCCTTGTGCACTCAAGCACTAAAACTGGAGCTTGCTCCACCTGAGGTTCTGCTGGCCTAAGTTCTTGAACAACCAAAGGGCAGATAAGAAACCACCAGCTTTGGCAGGGGTATCAGACAATTTCCTGCAAGCAGACTTCTTGCTGGTACTTTCCATGGCTTAAGACAAAAGAATGGAAGTTGTCATCTGGACAGTCAGAGTACTGCCATGCCAACAATCAGTCTAATCCCTCTGATTAGAAGAGGATTTGGAAAAAAAAAAACAAACAGGAGGAGAGATTTGCTTACTTCCTTCCGCAGTATTTCAAACCAGCCCACTTTGTGCTGTGCCACAAGGTAACCTTTTACCAAGCTGTCCTCAGCCCAGCTAAACATGACAGGGTGCTGAGCACTCTATCTAGGACCAGATATCTGATTCTTAAGGACTTCTGACCACGTCCTGTTAAAGGGATCACAGCAATCTGCCCACACAACAGCAATATCCTCCTGCACATCACCTGGGAGAGCCTGGGGTGACACTACCCTCAGCTGGATCTGAGCCCTGACCTCCTAGTGCCCTTTCAAACCTTCTGCACTCTGTTCCCTCCATTGCCATGATACTCTCACTCCCGGTCACAAGGAGCTTGCCAGGATTGCCGATCAGCTGCATGATCTGCTTAAGAGGGGAAGATCAAAGCACATCAACCAGCTCCTTTGCAGCTTGTGTCATTTCTGTCCTATGCCTCTCAGTTCCCAGGGAAGCAGCGGGGTCGGGGAGGTACAGGTAGCACTGTGTGGGCTTACTCGTGCCTGTCCCCCAGGAGCTGGAAGATGCTGGAGAAATGCGGCAAGTTTGCAATCAAATGCAAATCTAAATCCCCAATCCAAATGTGGGAAACAGCAGAAAGGAAAGCAAAAGTACCCTTGGCAGGTCCCTTTCTCCCAGGGAAGGTCATTTGGGCCAGCAGATGAAGGGAGGTGTCAGAGTGGCGATCTCCATCAGCTGTTGACAGCACAGACACTTCATCTTACGCCAGCAGGAATGTCTGGGCAGCCCTGCACAAGCTCCTCGGGTACTCTGGACCATCACCAAGTGACAGTTCATCCTCATTCTTCCATCCTTGCCAGCCTTCTGACCATCTACTCCCTAAATAGCTCAGATCATTTCAAAGGGACGGTACAAGAAACAAGAGGTTAAAAAAAAAAAAATCTTCTTCCTCTCTCACCTGCCTGTGCAGCATCTCGGTCCAAGGCTCAGGGTCAAACAGCCTCCTTCAGTTCAAGGCAGATGGAATCCTATGATTTTAAGTGACCAGCTGTGACCCAGAGCTGCAGCGTGGAGAGAGTGGATACAGACCTGCATCTTAAGTAGATTGGATTTTGTATTACACAGCACAGGCAGCAGAGAGATCCCCCAAAGGCTTCACAGCCAGATGTAACAGCAATGTGCAAGGCTTAATGCCATGCAGGGAACATGCTCTCCACTGGCTGCTCAGACCCTGCCCCACCGTGGGGAGCACGAGCCAGCAGGTCCTTTGCTTTTTCTATAAGGAAAGAGCTCAGCTCTTTTGGTGACCCAAAAGAATGTAGGCACACTGCTACCAAGGGGACAATGCACTGCACCTGCAGGCTAGGTCTTGCTTAGGGTTATCCTAACCTGAAAGCACCGAACCAGCCCGCTGTGATCTATATAAGGAGTAAGAGACTATGCTCAGCTGGGGAGCAGCACCAAAACACTCCCATCTGCCCCAGCACCATTCCCAGTGAAGCACAATGGCAGAGCTGAGAGCACTCAGCATCTTTCCTGCTAGTGTTTCCCCTCTAGATAAAATGCAGTTATCTCTGCTTTGCAAACATCCCTGCGCATCACTGCACTGGCCAAGAGCAGTGTACTGCAGCTCAAGGGCAAGCAGATGGTAGCAAGCCACACTTGCAGCGGGAACAGAGCAGGAAGCCTTCGAATCAGGCTACAAATGCAATACAGTCAGGCTGCTCCAACTGGCAAGTCCTTTGCCGTGCATAAATGGAGTCATTGCCTCCCGGCACCTGAACACTGGCTTCAATTTACACATGATAACAGTAATTAACACCTCATCTCCAATGAACTAAGGCTGAATGATCAATTTAGTGATCACAACCTTACTCTATCCCCAGCACAACTTTCTGCCATGACAAATCACTCACAAACCTTTTCTTCCTGATCACAAGGGGACTGGCAAAGGCTTACCAGAACTGGTGCTGCCAGTTCATTGGTTCTCCTTCTGAATTTGAAGTTGTGTAGACAAATCTGTGAGGTATTTTTCAGGCTGAGATTTTATTTGCCCATTTTATTCAGGCTGACATTTTATTTGCCCAGTATGAGCACCCTCAGTTGCTTTATTGCAGAGGTTGAACAAAGCACCAAGAACAGAAAGGGACAGGGAAAACCTCTGTGAGATGCAACTGGGATGTGCTTGGTCTTACAGCCGTCACACATCAGTGCTGAAGATGTACAACCAGATTACTGTCATACAGCATAAAACCTGTACCTGGAGACGCTTGACAAGGCATGTCTGGGCAGAGGAGGGATGCAGCATGAAGCTGGGGTGCACAGCATCACCAAGGCTCCTTACACAGAGCACAGAGCCTTGCTGGAGGGCACCTTGCAGCTGCAGGTACAGAAACAGGCTTTGCAGTGGTGCAGAGTGAGGGACAAGTTTCCCACTCAACCCTGACAGAATCTGAGCTCCCACAGAAAGAAGGAGAAAAAGCCAGCTCAGCCAGATCCTCAGCTCTTCCCTAGAGTGGGTGGGTGGTGTGGTGATGCTGTGAGTGATTTTGCCTTCTTAGAATCCATGCACTTAGACAAACTCACAACAGATGGGGGAAAAAAATCTCTTTACTTTTGAGACTGTCAAAGGCTGGAGTTATAATGCATGCTCACCCTGTTGTTACATCATTGCTTGCCTGTCCAGTACTGTACACTGCCAGGGACAGAACCCCAGGACATTTGGCTGCACTGACCAAGCCATTCTCAAGGGATAAGCCAGCCTAAAGCATGCAGCAGGAAAGCACTGGGGCAGATATTTTGATTCACATTTGCTAGGGCTTCTGACAGGAGCAAAGAAAGAACATTTTAAGCATTCCTTTCAGCCAGCATGCGTCCTGGCCCATGAGACTTTTCCTAGGGCAAGGCCCAAGAACAACGTCTTTGAAATCAAGGGCTCCTTTGTCACCCTGCTGCAAGCCATTTGACCTTCAAAGTCAGAAAAAAGCTCATATCACAAGTGGTTTGATGGGCCTAGGTTGAGAGTGAGCCCAGGCACTCGCGAAGGACCACAGCCCAGCTGCCAACCCCAGCATCTCAGCATGGAGATAAACAGACCCTGAGCCTGAGCACTCAGCTCTGGAAACACTTGTTTCGACTCAGCACATTTCCTCTGACAGCCAGACGCAGAAGGTCACTCAGACCAGCTTTCCATGTACAAGACATATCCTTGCCAAGAAAGAAAAGTCCCAGGCCAGGCTGTGCCACAGGTGTCCAGAAGAGGTTTAAGCCTTTGAAACAGACTTCATTTCACAAACAGTATCTTCCCATTTCTTTTAAATGCATCAGATACCCCCTGCCCTCCCTGCTCTGAGGAGGAAGATTGTACACCCTTCTTCATTCATTCATTCACTTCTCTCCCTGTAATTGCCCCACCTTGAGTATTTGTAGCTCTCTTCTCTGCATCTAGCTGCAGAAGTATTTATTAGGGAGCACAGGACTTCTGAATAATACATGAAGACAGCTTCATGTATTATTCACAATAATACATGAATTGCCCTCAAAGGGCAAGAGCCAGCAGGACTTCTGCCCTAAAATTCACCAAGTACCCTGGTGCAGCCTTTTGAGAACTGCTTGCTATAAGCAAGCTTTCCCCCACACCAGAAACCTCGACAGAGTTAGAGTTAACATGAGTTGCTATTGCTGTGACACATCTGACCTCCAGCTGTGCTGCCAGGGTCTGCTCTCCCCATGGACTGAGCTTCCTGCTCTGCACCAAGGTGGGACCACAGCACCTCCAAGTCACTGCAGAGCCCAGCCAGCATCCAAAACGCTATGTTTTCTCCCAGCTTTCAGCTGCTGGGCCCTATCAGAGGATCACAAGCCAGCTGAAACTCTAAATGTGTGTTTCAGGCATTGGTGTATTTACACACAGGAGTTGCTTGTTGGTGCATGAACAACAGAAGGGACACTGAGCCCCCAGACAGGGTTCACTCCCTAGCACTAACCCAGCTACCCCAATTTCCACACCCCACTACTGTCTTTTGCCCAGTGCAAGATAAAAAACAAATCTGGGCTAACACCAGCCCAGCCAATATTCTCCTTCAAACCTGCCCAGCAATGACTCAAACCATGGCAATAACAACAGTTTTTACAAGGGGACAGGACGAATCTGAGCATCAGGCACCAGCCAGAAGGAAGTCATGGCTACATGGGCACCACAGAGAGCTGATCTTGGACCATGCCTGGGTCAGCGTGAACAAGGCACACACTAGCTGGCACGCCAGCTTCTCCGGAAAAGGGAAATTTGTGACAGATGCATCGTGTTTATGTAGCAGAACGGCCGCTGCCACTCCCACAGAGCCCTGTCAGTCTGTCTGCACACAGGCACACCTCAGGCCTGTGTGTGTATCCTTCCCAGCCTACCCAGGCAGCGAGGTGTTACAATACACATTAAACTAATTCAATTACTAGGAAAAAAAATAATAAAGAAGTAGGGCACACAGCCTGTGATTAAGAATTTTTTTCTCAACATGCTGGCAACATGCCTGCGATTACCGAGCCTTTGATTCTCAAAATTCCCCAGAGATCAACAGCACCTGATACCAGCATGTCCTCAGGTCTTTCATAACCCAGAAAGCCACTCCCCAGCTCTGCTGTTTCAACACTGGTGAGATTTTTCACACCTTGAGCTCAGAAACACTTAAACCTCGGACATCCAGCCCGGCAGGTCACACCAGATTCGCTGGAGTAATTGGCAGCACAGATGGGCTGCAGCTGACACAAGCCAAGGCAAAAGTACTCTCATTAAAAGTAGCAAAGCAGGACCACGCTCAGTGTGATGGGAGGGAAATTGCTTCCCACACCGACTCTGCCGAGCCAGCCACCGGGAGCACTGCAAAGGCAAGAGCTAGAACAGCCCTCCCTCTAATAAGATCCCCCAGAAATGCGAATGATGGCCAAAGTAGCTGCGTGAAAGCAGGGCAGGAGGCTGGGGAGAACCAGATGGCTCTCCCCAGCCAATAACCCCAGGTGCCACGGGTTAAATCAATGCGTGAAGCTGTTAAAGGGGGTGGAAGTGTTTTAACACGGTTGAGTGAAATTCCTCACACTTTTAAGTCGACAAGGAGCCCATTGGGGCTTAATGGGCTAGCACAACCCGTCCCATTACAGGTCGTTAACACTCACAGGAGCCTTGGGAAGAGGGGCAATTAGGGTTCCCCACTAACTCTGCAAGAGGGACTCCCCAGCTTTGAATACCACCGTTTGTGAAGGGGGATCCAGGAAGAGGCCATCCCCTCCTCTACCCCCTGCTCTTTGTCTACCTGGGAGGGGCGCACATATTGGAAGCTTGTAGGAGGCTGAGCTCTTAGCAGGCTAAAGGGGCAGAAAATTGGGCCCCACAGCAAAGCAGAGTGCCAAAAGCTCCCAACGCTATCTCCTCTGCTGGAGGACATTGCTCTGCCCCTCTTTCCTGCCTCCAGACTCAGGGCTGAGAAGCCACTGTCCATCACACATCTAGCAGCAAGAGCAAGGAGATGCCAACAAAGCATATGTGCTCTAGAAGCAGTGGGTTGCTCCCCAAAGGTGATAGGGCAGTGGTTACTGCAGCCTTCAGTTTCTGCCATATGGAGTACGGTGTTTCCAGCCTAGAAATAAAGTTAAGAGCTCCCCGGAACTTAATAGGTATACACTGGTTATTTTCCACTGTCAAGAAAACAGTAACTAAAGCTGATGGAAAAGCAGAAAAGACTGCATTACTATCTAAACTACCAGGTTACAGAACCTTGCTCTACTCTTCTCCAGACATACCTGGGGAGGGCAAGCAGTTCTGTTGGTATGGTGGGGTGGGAACCCCGAGGCTGCAGACCTAGAACTTAAAGTGGGACAAAAGTGGCCCCCAAATGTGGCTGCCAGCTTCTCCCACACAGTCAGCTCTGGGGAGGGTTTGAAATACTGATCTGCTGAATAGACTTTACAAATTCAGAAACAAGAACAATCCAGAGCATCAACACCTTGCTCAACCCAGAGCAGAGAACAAGTTGAGAAAGGCTCTGGGTGACTGCAAGAAGCATTGTGGATGGGAGAGAGAGACCACCCATGAGGGAGAATGCCTGGAACAGTCCCCAAAAAAGTGAAGAAAAATCCTACAATGTGGAGGGAAGACAGCCTTGGACACGATTATTTGGCAAATAAGGTTTTTACTGTGATGGAACTGATACTTTTTTTTTTTCCCTCCCATAAGGGGTCCAAAGCTCCCATGGAGACTATAATAAGAAACAAGCTCAAAGGGTCTGCTTTCCTCAAATACTTATTCCTTTGGGTTTCCAGCCCTGTCCACAATCTAAACATCTCCAGCACATGTAGCCCATCAGGGCTTTGATCTCTCACAGGTGGTCTTTCCTTTCCTTGCCTGTCCCAAGAGTGGGGTGAGATCTTTGCAGTACCACAATTCATCACGGGCAGTGACGTGACTCTGGACTTGCATCAATCCAGCCAGCTCTCAGCTCCAGATCTTTCCCTTCTCCTCTGTATTCAAACACCTACCAAATGTTGAAAAGACCCCGCACAGAGCCCTTTGCTAGCTGTGTGAAGTAGTTGCAGCAGTATAAGTCTGACTCCTCCTCATGGAGACATAGCTGTCACTTCCAGTTCAGCCCAGGACAAGCCAATTTACCAGTTCGGTCTCCACAACAACTATATTCTCACCCTGACCATCATCTGCTCACCGTGGTGCTTCCCTGGCTCAAGGACATCACCTGTAACACCACTCCACTCCTCTTACTGCACCTAACTCCTCCAGGCTCTCACTTTTGCACATGCCCTTCATTGCAGCCACCTTCCTCAGGCAAACAGACCCTCCTCAGACCTCACCAGCCTCCAGCTGCAAATATTCCCCTGTTTGCATACTCCTCTAAGTCTCTTCCCAGCATCCCCTTTCTCCCAAAGTGCTGCTTACCAACAGCAGTGGCATGGCTCCTGAAGATGCCCTTGGAATCGCCCGATATTTAGCTACAAATCACTTTGTACTTTGCTCCCATCATCCTAGTAGGAGCCCCAGGAACACCTACAGAAGTGTCACCCCAGCTTCAGATTTGCTTTGATGCCTCAGAAAGGACCAAACAACTGCTGTGAAGCCATTTGCAATGACCTCTGCCCCACCTGCACCAGGTCTGGTCTGCACTAACAGCAGAGTTAGGGGAACAGCCCAGCAGAGATTCCAGCCAGGAACAGTTTGCAAGCTCTTGTCTTATCTGTGCCTCTGGCTGGGGAAGGGCAGAAACACCTGCAAACCCCAGAATACAAACAAACAAACAATTCCAAACAATTAATTTTGTTTCTGTCCCCATCTTGCACGGGGACAGACCCAACTGGAAAGGACCTCAATGACACACCTAGTCTATGCCTTATATCTGTGGAAGCCACCCCAACAGGCAGGGCTGGAACAGGCAGCATTAGGAGACATCCAAGCACCTTCCAGAAATCCAGGAGAGGAACTGCAGCTCCTTGGACAGAGGAGTGCTCAACCAGGCAGGAGCCACATCTTGCAGCAAACAATTTGATGTTGAGCTACTGGCACAGGTTGCTCAGAGAAGCTGTAGCTGCCCCATCTCTGGAAGTGTTCAAGGCCAGGCTGGATGGGGCTCTGAGCAACCTGGGATAGTGGAAGGAGACCCTGCCCATGGCATGGGGGTGGAACGACATGATCTTTAACATCCCTTCTAACACAAACCATTCTATGATTCTGTGATTTTGTGATTTTGCTCTGCAAAAACCAGGGTGGGCCCAGCCTGCAAAGGCTTCAGGGGGTCTCATAATGCTGTTTTCTAGCAGAGTTGGAGCTTGAACACATCACAATGGCATGGGCTTCCTCCCATCACCCCCAGGAGATGTTACCTGGCCTCTTATAATTGCAGATGTTCAACAGAGAGAGAAACCATAACAGGGCAGCTGAAGGGACCAGGGGCACTCCTCTAACCCTGCTTTTGCCTTGCTCACATAGCACTGCTGAACAAGTTAATGGCCAGGTCTGTTCCCCCTGCTGCCACCACGCTTCAGTGCTGCCTGAGGAGTGCAGACCACTTCCCTGCCTGATCCGCCATGCAGCATTTGTTTTGCGTTCCAGGCACTGGCAGATCTTATTTGTAAGATGATGAAGCGGTCTGAAACCTTCCACACACATGCCAATTAGATGCTCCAAACCCCAGGCTCAGCAGAAGTTCAAGTGCATGGTGTGCTGCGCTCAGTCGCATGCTCCCCACATCAGCCAGGCTCCTCCATGGGATGTCTGAGCAGCGCTGGGAACAGCATCTGCTGCTTGGTTTCATGGCTCACAAGGAATTGGCTTAAAACAGTGAGGGGGGCTGGAAATAAAAGTTTAGGGTTTTTTTTGTTTTTTTTTTTGTTTTTTTTTTTTTTTGGTTTTTTTTTTTGTTTTAAACAGGGAGGCCAGACGTGTAACAGTCTCACAACTTCAAGCTGTTTTCATCCAGCTGGCCCCCTCTCTGCTGAGTTCTGTCAGGAGACAGGCACAAAGCACCAATTAAACACGAGTTATGCCTTTTCTGTCAAGCAAAAAAGAAACGAGGTTGGGGGGAAAGATGATGGAAAGGGGGGAGAAGAAATCCAGCCCTGGAGTAATTTTGCTTTCAAAGCAACCTGTCAAGGCAGCCCCTTCTCCTGCCATCTCCCATGGAGGAAGAGCAAGGGAGCACCCGTGTGCCTGCTATGGATGTGTGGCATCAGTCATCAGACCACTCCATCAGTCACTTGGCATATCAGGCCGAGCCATGCCCTCGCTTTCCCCTGGGCATCTGTCAAAGCCCGTGACAGGGAGCCAGAGCAGGAGATTTTTAGTGAAGATGGGCTGAGCACAGGCCCCATCAGCTCTGATGACAAGAATTCCCACTTATGAGCAATTAGACTGGGAACAAAACAAAACAAAAGCAGCAAGGACTTAGGGCACTAACTAGCTCATGTGGCCACAACATCAGCTCTGTTTTTCCATGGCAGAGGCATGCACAGCCAGCACAACCATGCAAACCCTGTCTCTTCTGCCATATATGTTACCATATGTTTGAAGGCTTCCAGCAGCTCTCTTGGCTCACAGCTGAGCTCAGGACAGAGAGCTGAGAGCTTCCCACTTCCCACACAAGGCTACCTGCTTTGGCAGCATACTGCCAAGGAGCCACAGCACCAGCATGGACACAGCAAGCTTTCCATCACCTTGGGCTAGTACCATCGCCTTTGAATCTACCTTGAGCACTTCCAAGCCATTCCTAGATCTCATCCAGCAAGCACCAGTCCTGCAGCTGGACAGATTAAGAGGATGACAAAGGCCCCTCTGGGCTTTGTTGTTGTATGAGGAAGATAAATAGCAAGCATAACCCCTTCTAGGGTGAAAAAGGGCAGGCATTTTGGCACTGCACAAGCACCAACCCCAGCTTCAGTAACCTATCAGTTCCTTTAGCAAAGCACCCTTTGCAGAGCCCATTGGTACTGATTATGGCATCAGCTTCACTCCCACCTCTTCCTTCCTGAGCTTTCTGAAAGCCTCAGCTAATTACAGCAGCAAAGTCACCCACGGGAGATAATACACACCCTCATTTCAACAGGGTGGCACTCGTGCTGGGCTGACTGCTCCCAGGGAGGGGATATCCTCTGCCTGCTTGACAGGACCCAGTCTGTCAGCCCGGAGGAGGAGGAAAGAGCATCTCTGCTCCAGTTTAGGTCTGCTTGGGCTGGCTGCAAACGCTTCCAGCTCGCTTGCGAGTGCCCTGCTCATTATCATGGGGTCACTCAGCTGCAGCAGGGCACAAGTACCACTTGGCTATTGCAACACCACTCACGTCCACTGCTGTGGAAGTGTTGAATTTCCTTTAAGAGCCCTGAAGATCTCAGTTTGAATTTGAGGGAGGAAAAAAATCTCACAAAGAATTGCAGGATCTCTGTAAACATACCAGAGGAAAAAAGAAAGAGAATCTTTGAGCCTCTTGACCTTGACAATGTCCTTATAATTACAAGACTATTTATTTTCAGTTAAACCCCAACTATTGAACAGACAGTGTCGAGTTGTTTTTTTCCTGAGCAGGTGATTATCCTGCCTGACTAATCTAATGAAAATTATCAGGAGGCTACTGACCTCCTGCTACACACACTAAATAATACACAAAGCTTCAGGATCAGACAGGCAAATCATAACCCTGCCTTATCTTAATCACTTTCTATCCAGCTCTAGGCCTGTTCCACTCCTGGATGGCTGTGTTAGCCAAATGCTATCTCAGTGGAAACCATAGCAGAGCCAGCCCTGAGAACTGCACAGCAAAACATTACCTCCTTAAGATTTATTTTTGTAAAAGCCAAGAGCTGCAGAGGCATATATATTTAGTCTTTAAGCTGCTGTCTGACTCCTGCTCAGGCTTATAGCATGAGGTGGTGGTCCCCTGGTACCTGGCTTTGGGAAAAGCAGTATTTTCCTGCTTCTTTGAAGGAAGATAAGTAAAAAAAAAAAAAAAAAAAAAAAAAGGTGCACAAAGGTGCTCATTGTTCCAGATAGGTAAAGCAGCCTTTCCAATCCATCCTGCTGGAACCTTGTGTCAGTCTTCCCCTGCAAACAGGACTGCCAATGGCTGCTAAATATGCCACAGCACGGCATGAGGACTAGGGCAAAGCAAGAGGACTCAGCAATGGCAATGCTCTGTCCCCAGCTGCCAGCGTCAGCTCAGGGCCTGAGGATCTGCAGCAAAACTGTTCCACTCTTTGCAGCACCACTCTCCTTCAGAAGACACAAGTGCAGCAGCTGGAAGAGATAAAAGACTACAAATATCAATTAAGAAGCATAGAACTAAAGAAGGAGACACTAGAAAAGAAGTTATCACATACTCCCAACACAGTCTCAGCTGGAAAGCACCCACAGCTAGACAAACAAAATGCATTGGGGTGACTTCAAGCCTAAAGTAAGCTTCCACTTGAGAATCTGCAGAGAATGGTGGAAAAACACTGCTAAAGGACAACTGACTAATTTTTACACGCATTTTTCCCAACATGAAACCCCAGCTACAACACCAGAGAGAAGACACCCCTCTTACCCATCCAGCCTGACCTTGCTGCCTCATCCTCAGCACCCATTCTGTGTGGTTCTTCAGACCTCCTAGTACAGGAATTCCCAGATCCCCTCCCATCACTGCTGCAGCCAGGAGCTTCACCTCGCAGCCCTCACAAACTGCTGACAGCCTCAGCAGCCTGCTCCTCCCCTGCAAGGCTCTCCCTATCCACAAAACACCTGGCTGATCCTCCCACCCCAGGAGTCTTGAGACACTTCTCCAGCTGGGGAGGTGCTAAACACGATGTGGGTGGACAGGATTCCTCATATTTTAAATGGCCATTTCTTCCCATATTATGACCTTTCAGAAGAAGAGGGACAGCTTCTTCTAAAGTGAGCAGAAAAAAAAGTCCAGGGTGGTTTTAGGCATGACAGAAGAGGGAGCAAGAGGAAGCATAGAAAGACAGGCAGGAAACAGCACAAGCTTCAGCTTTGGGAAAATACCAGCTAACACATGCAAGGAAAATGATCCATAGCAGAGATATTCAAAGGGAAGCAAAAATCTGGGAAAAAATAATGTTCACAGCAGCAGTTGTTGGGGGGACAGTGATCAGGCAAGGCTTTCAAACTTGCAGAGACAGAGGCTCTACCCAGGGCAGATCCCAAATCTGCAGATGGAAGGGTTCAGCACTACTGCTCTGTGGACACAGCCATGCCCAAACGTGTTTCCAGAGAGATGATCCTCAGTCCCATGGAGCCTGGTCACACCATCTGGACATGGATGGCTAAAAGGGTTAACTGTCCAGGACACAGCAAAAGGAAAGATCCTGTGCTTTTCGTCTCAGTTTTAGAGAGCTGCCTGTTGCTGAGGAATCTGAGCTACTTCTGGAAATGAGTTAGAACAATGAATTCCTCCATCTCCTAGTCTGGGTGACAAGAGCAACCTCTGGCTTTTCTGGTCACTGAACCTCATGCTTGTAAGTGCTTGTGTCACACAACCTTGCTCCATCCACATACTCTGATTCTGCCCTGAAAAGCCAAGGTGCAGGTCAGTTTGTGTCTCTGCTGTCTGGCAGCTGCTTGGTATCCCCCACAGGCACAGCTGGGGTTGCTAGAGGGCCACTGGCTGGGTTAAACTGATAGCACCCCACTGAGTTATGAGGGACCCTCTTGAACTGCCATCCTTGCTGAAAGATGCTGCTCAGGGACAGCTGGACAGCTCCCAACAGGCACTGTGCAGGGTCTGGTGAATGTAAAGTGGAAGGTGAGAGGCTGGCAAAATTCAGAGGACTGTAGCTGTCTCACTGTGCCTACTCAAGGAGCAGCCTTGCACAGGAGGACAGGATAGAGTTGAAACCACATTGCACAAAGCCCTCAAAAATGCTCCAAGGACTAAAGCTGGAGCTGGCTGCTGGTGCTGGGACTGAGGGATGGTGCTGGCTCCAGCTGCAGCACCTGCAGCCACCCCCGGCTCCCAGAGCAGGGTAAGCACCATCCTCTTCTCATGCCAGGAAACAGGCACTGAGCCTTCCCATTCACACAGTGGCAGGAGGTTGTGACTGCCTGGGAGGGACTGCGACACACCAGAGCTTGCAAATGCATGTTCTGGGGAGGTTTCTCCACTCCCAAAGCTGACTTCCAGCTGGAGACACGTCTGTGCTTGTCCCCAAGGCAGACAGCAGCAACAGAGGCATCCTCTGGTGCCACTCCCCACCAGCAGAGCATGGCAAAGTGGTGGAGTGACAGCCTCCAGGGACATGGGAGCAATTTCCTCACCGCACACACAAGGACAGCACTCTCCTTCCTTGCTGAAACCCAGTGGGTGAGAGGCTGAGTAGTGCCACTTGTCCTGGCTGTCTCATGGCAGACACCCAGCCTGCTGGGACTCTGCTGAAAGCCCACCAGCTCACAGTACACGTGCCTGCCTCTGAGACCTAGGTTAGATGCAGGCTTAGGGAAGAGGAGGGGTTTGCCTGCAAGCCTCTACCACTGTCCTCTCCAACTCAACACATCTTTTTCAGTGCAAACCTGGCTCTGTCTGCTGTTTTTGAACAGCTGCTGGTAACTGAGCCTAGAATGGTCTGATCAGAAGGAAGATAAAATCTGTTTCTTTTCACCTGTCCACCAGCAAAGCTGTTGCTCCAGCCCCCAACATTAATGCCAGTGATGGGAGGCAGGAGGAACCCAGTTGGACTCCTCCAAGGCAGGGATGGAGCAGAGTGAGCTGTTGCTGGGCCAGCACTTAGGAGAAAAGAATCTTCAGCTTGACAACTCAGCAAATTTGATCTGAAACTGGCAAGAGAGAAAAAAAGTAAAGCCTTTAAATGTCATCTTAGGTTTGACTGCCAGAAGCACTACAGACAGACAGATAGACAGATAAGCACAGTGCTGCACAAAGAGCTGGATGCCCTACTTTGATCTACTCAAAGTGTTTACTAATGTGTCCCACAGCTGGCAGAAGCTGTTAGCAACTCAAGAAATCTGGTTTCCTGCCACCAGCTCTGCTCTGAGACCTCAAGGAAATCCCAAAGCCACTCCAGGTTTCAGCTCCCCCTCTTTGAAGGCAATGATGCTTCCCTCCAACCCCTAGTGGTGGCAAGGTTAAAGGCTGACCCTGGTAATGTACCACAGCAAACAGCCTTGGGGAACCCTCCAAGCCTAAATGCAGATGTGAAGTGAATTAAACCTCTAGTTTAGCTCCTACACCCAAAGAAAGGCCAGATCAATTCCTTGGGAGAGGCAAAGTCAAAATCATCAACACAAATACTTTGCCGTTGGCTCTTTTGACCTGGGTAAATCACACCATCATCTCCTTCCTTCCTCTGGAAGGAACTGGGGAGATACCAGGTCCATTTGTGCAGCAATGGCTCTCCCCTGTGCATAAGGCAGCCCTGCTTGGAAAAAACACCACCACTTCTGGCCTGACCAGAGGCAGAGATTTACCAAAACTAGGAAACACAAATGCTGCATGCCCCTGAAGTCAAGGACCCACCATGGCCTCTTCATCGTCGCTTTGCAGTTGAACAAGCTAGGGTGAAGCTGAAACTGCTGATCCAGATCAAAGAGGGCTGGGGGAGAGCAGACTTGTCTGTACAGCAAAAAGCAGTCTGCAGAGTAGGGATGATTGATGATCCCCATTCCAGTCCTCCTCCCATCTAAACAAGCCCCAAAAACATGGTGTGCCTCAGCATTGCTGGAAGATAGCAACACCCATAAAACTAGAGCCCAGCAGGCAGGGTGTGCCAGTGGGAATGACTGATGGTAGCCTGTTGGACTTCTGAAGGATGGACACCTTCACTGAATTTTCAGGTGCATGCCTGGGATGTCCTCAGCTCCCAGGTTTCACTGAGTTCAAACTGCACCTTCTGGCAAAACAACTCCAGCTGCAGATACAAGGGAGGAGCCTCCAAAATGGTCAGGAAGTTGGGACATTACAGAAATGCCCCATCAAAAGGGCAAGGGGTTTCTGCCAGGTGGCACAGCACATCTCAGGCACGGCCAAAAATACTGTCCGGCCAAAAATACTGTCCAGCCAAAGCGCTGCCTCCTGCACAGATGCCAGCATTAACTGGTGCTCTGTGCCCTGTCATAGCACTTACTTCCATGCACAAAATAAAAACTAGACTTGCCAGCATACCCAATGGGCCTGTCAAACGAATCACATTAGGAGAACTTGAAACACACCAGCAACAAAAGCCGGCCCCTGCTCCAGAGCCCTTGCAGAAATCACACGTCCAGGAGACGGAAAAGCCTCTGTCATTCCCGTAACCAGGTCAATAAAAGCATAGACAACTCCATCCAGAGACAGACTTTTTTTACAAATCACAAGAAACAGTAGCTTCAGCTCCCCCAACTGCAAATAGGTGGGCAGGCACTAAGAGGCAGTGGAGAAACGTGTCTGTGCAACATATGTGGGCAATCGGCCACCCCGCACATGGCCGGGATATGGGGCAAGAGGAAACTGCTCTGAACCGAGCTGGGAGAAAGAGCTGCGGCAGCTCAGTGTGACTTCTCCCACCCCCACCAGCTGGGGTCCCAAATCCAGCAGCCTCCCACTCATATGTTTGTCTGGCATGCTGGGGAGAGAAAACAGGCTAGACAAGGATTTCAAAGTGGAGAGGTTCCAGGCAGCTTTGAGTGGCCTTGGATTCATGGAGTGACAGTAACCCCCCATTCTGAGGGGAGTAAAAATACCCAAAATGAACTTCAGCTTGGTTCCTCAAGAACAAAGGAGTCTCATCTCCATACCCACAGTTACCTGTGGGTGCACTTCACTGTAACACTGTTATTTCTAGAGCTCTTGGTTAAGTGAGAAGCCCAGAGGACTGGACAGAGCTTTTTTTTTGATTGAATTTCAGAGCAACACCAGCCTTTTGTTTTCTTTCATTCCTTTTAACATATTTATTTTTCAAACCCTCAGTTCAGTGGCACAGAGGAGGGTAAATCACACACTGGTCGTGAAATCTAGCACAGGCTGCCTCCCCTTTGCATCTGAGAACCACACTCAACCACAAGAAAGTACATGTCCTCATTATCACCAGCATTTTTTAGGCCCTAGACAAAAGGACTGTGGCACAGAGAGTACCTAAAGCAAAAGCAGAGATAAGGTTGTTTTATTATTCAAACATTATTGTTTGAATTCACAACCAAATCTTGTGCGTGGTGCCGAGGTACCCAACCCAGGCTGCTTCCCCAGGCAGGAGGGCAGCAGTGCAGATCCCTCCTTCTGTGCTGATCAGCTTGTAATGCCACTGCACAGGGAGCAGCTCTCCATCCATTACCTATAACACAGCACCCTAAAATCCAGCGTGGCCCCTACAGCACTGGAACACCATGGCAACAGCACAGGGACAGCTGCCTGGGTCAGCCCTGTGTGGCATGGTCCTCCAAGTTACTAGACCCAGCCTCCAAGTTATTTGTACATGTGCTCCAGAGTCTGGGAATGCCACAAGAGACCAGTAGCAGCAGGAAAATACCAGGCTGCAACTTTGTGAACAAAATGAATTCACTGGCTTAACACCCTCATAATTAACATCAGGCTCATCCCTTGGTAACTGTTAGCACAGGAGTGTGCCTGATTGTGTGTTTGCATTTGAGGGGCTGCGATGCCATATACAAAAACAAAGAGAGTCCCTTTGCAGAGCCAGGCTCCTCATAGCACTGATGAAACACGCAGGGAACATTCTTGCCCCAGGATCCATTTTGTTTCCCATTGAAACAGGAGTAACAGTAGCTCCTTCCTGCCAAGGAAGCCTGAGCCGCCCACTGCTCTCTCCTGACAATTCAGAGAGCTCCGACAGCCATGGGGACCTCAGCCCTGAGAGAGGACATCATTCTTTTGCTCACTGCTGCTGAGAATGGCAATGGGCCCTGCTCTCCACACTCATCCACCAGCCAACTCCCTGGCTTCAGGTAGCTCCTACTGGCTCTTGGCACCACTGCTGGGATTGGGCAACTCCCACTCTCCTCTCCTCACAGGGTTGACTGAACAGTGGTTTTGATAGATGAACAACAGGCAGGGAGAGCAGCCCCAGAGGGAGCAATGCCCAGCCCCCACTCTCAGAAGGGAAACAACCCCTCCACCACCCAGGTGTGGTCCAGCGAAGGTCCAGGCTGCAAGCTCCTTCTAGTATCAGAGAAAGGCCTTCCCAGGAGCCTTTCCCTCTCACCCAGCACTTCTTGTACTGCTTCCTGCACCAGTTCCCCCTCACAGGGTGTGTTGCATAGTATTTAAATGCAACCAGGTCTGGGCAAGCCAGATTTCAGTTGATCCCATGTCCCCTCTGTCAGGCAATGCTAAAAAGGGGTCACAATTCCTCCACCAGCTGTTAGTACAGCATCACTTAATACAAATCCTCACAGCCCTCCTCCTCCAGCCTCCCCCAGGCAGAGAGCAGCAGAAAGTGATCCCCCTCAGGGAAAAGAGAGGACATTTCCCACATAGTGGGCACCAGTATTAATTTTTCCAACTGCTGGAGGCTTTCCTTTCATTCTGTGACTTCAGGAACATCACTCAATGTTGGCAGCAGCCCCGGAGGGTATCACGAGTCACCTGAAAGGAAAAAAGCCTCTTCAAGCATCTGGTCTGCCTGTGAGCCAGAGGGCGGCAGCTCTGGCCGTGCACGGCCACACTGGCCAGACAGCTCACAGCCCCGCCGCTGGATCAGCCATGCCTCAAGAGGGCTTTGATAACATCTTTAGGGTGTCATGGCTAATTAGAGCACTGACTGTACCCTCTAATTAGGTAACACTTTCACACTAATCACCCTGTCCTCTTGAAACCACTTCACACCTCCAGATACACCCCTAACTGACTTGCAAGTTGACTCGGTAGTTCTTCTCGGACCTCCTTCCAATTCACAAGGCATTTCAAAATAAATAAACCCCTGCTCCTCAGTCCTGTCTCAGAACCCAGCTGGGGAATTGCCCTCACATCCGCATAGGCACACACCTGCACGACCCGACACAAAACCTCCCTCACAGGCACAAAGCAAACGTTCTGACGCAGCGGCAGCATCATCCTCCTCTGATCTCTCCTTTCTGCCCATCCTAGTGCTACTTCCAACCACAGTCAGCAAAGCTTTTTCTCGGAGTAAAGGAGTGTTCGCGGTGCATCAGTGTCCTACTAAAAATATTGCCCGGGGGCTCGCGAGAGAGGCACGGCTCCAGCAAAGGAGCCTGGTATCTGGCAACAGAAGGCTTTAGAAAAAACCCTAACCATTGAGAAATTAATATGCCAGAATGATATCAAGTGCCAACATTTAAATCCAGAAGCTTGACTTCTGTTTTCATTACCTAATGAATAAGCTGAAATGATCCAAATGTTTTCAGTTTCCCAACAGCACAAAATTTAAAATAGATAGGCAACCCCCCCCCACCATCATAACTGCAAATATGCTGAACAAAAACGATCAAAATTCATAGAAGGTAAATATTGAGCCCTGAAAAGCCTGCTATGAGAACAATGTATCTTTATTTGCTTTCTGTGAGGTTTGTTACAACAAGAGAGAAAGACACCAGTATACAGTGCTTTAATATATATACACAGGTATTCACAGCTGGAATAATAGATTTTAAGGACTCAGGACAATATTACAGCTGGATGTATGCAGAAATGCACAAACATACCTTCAAAAACATATCCTTTGCACCCTACCCAGATACGTAGATGGACACATATATAATACACACACACACTCTCCACGTTTCAGAACGATCAGAACCATTCATTAAATCAGACTCTCTAAAGTTTCTGCTGCTTAGGGAAAACATGACCCTGAGGAGACATCATGCATGAATTTAACAACCAGCAGAAAATGAAACCATAACACGCTGCATCTTGAAAGCCAGCCCTGAATCTAACTTAATCCCTGCTCTGGACTACGCCTCTAGAGAGGCATTAAAACCATGCTACGGTGTTTTCCTGGATTTCCCAGATTCCCCGGAGATTCCCTGGCACTCCGGCTGCATCCACCTCCTTGCTTTGGAGATGTTTCCGGCTGACCACTTCCATCCTTACTCCTGCTGCTTCCACGGCCAGTGACGGACAGATCCAGTGGAGCAGCCTCTGAAGAGCTGCGTCCTGCCCTGGCAGCAGGACGAGTTATCGGGACAGCTAGTGGGGTTTAACACTCCTAATTCCTACAAAACGTGCGGGGGAATGATGTGCGGGGCTTGAAGGGTCAAGAGCAGCTTTGCATCCTCCTTTCCCATCCCCAACAAAGGAATTCTAGCAGATCTCGTGCCCCCTAGTGTCATCCTGGCGAACGGACCGACACCGGGCACCGCCAAGCACCGGATACCACCTGGCACAGGCATCACCCTTGCTTATCCCGCAGTGGAGAAGCCACCGTGTCCTGCTGGCACCTAGAGCATAGCGAAACGCCATTCCCAACAGTTCATACAAGGGACAGCGTGAGCTCTCTGTCCCTCCTCAGCACCCCGGGGTAGCCACAGCCCACCAGGCGTCCCCATGCCCAGCAAGGTGCTACCTCCGCCCTGCTCTGGAGGAGCCCTGGCAAGATCTGCCCCTCCAGCAGATAGCCCAAATGGTGTCCCTGGAGGAGGGCCAAGAGGAGGAGGCAGAGAGCATCTGCAGTGGACACTGTCCAGAATACAACTCCTCCTAAAAATAGACTGATCCTGGAAGGGCACGGCCCTTTCAGGGAATGGGAATGCTCAGTCCTAGGAGCTCAGGGTTTGGCATGATAAAACTTCAAAGTGCACGAATGCAAGGCACTTTGTTACCCTGTTTCTTCCCCATGAGAGCACCTGTGGCATCAGGCTCCGGCTAAAAGCACGAGAAGCAACGAACAAAATCAGCCCAGAACCCAGCATCCCAGCCTGCTCTGACCAAAGATCCAGCATCTCCTCGGAAAATGCCCATGTCAGCTTGCAACACTAACTAGTGCAACCACACCCCACACACAGAGCACCTAAACAAGAGCCGTGTGCTGGAAAGGTGCACAGGAAATGTGCATGCATGTGCCTCAGTTTCTCCATCTGCCCAGCTTACCCTCTCCTATTTTCCTCATCCCTCCTGTTCAGCTATTAGTTTTTGAGGGAAGAGGCACCCCAGGAATACAGCTAGACCACCGGCCCCTTCCAGCATCTGCTACCAGCATGCAAACAAACCTCAGTAACCCATCACCAAAACTTGGAGGAATTCTCCCCAGGGCACTGACCTGAGTACGCTGCTTTCTTCTGCAACACCGAGCAGGGACTATAGCTTAGAATAATGGGGAAGTAACTCTGTTCAGTGCTGATAAAGCATCACAAGCCCCAGCAGGGTGGGAGGGGAGGAGGTGTCCTTCCCTCACACTGCCATGCCTGGTATACATCATGTTTAGGGCCAGGCATACGTCACCAACACAGAATGGACAAATTGGAGGGCCTTCAGAAAAATGAGCAACAAAAATTATCAGGAGGTAGAAGGGATTGATTTACAAGGGGAGATTAAAAATGCCACGATCAGCCTAGCTGGGCTGAGCAAGTACTGACTGCAAGAATCAGTTGGATGCTAATCTGCAAATGGGACGAAAACAATATGGGAAGGAGCAATTTAGCATCTTCATCAGTACTGGGATGAAATGAGGGGGAACTCAGGGCTGAGTAGGCAGGGAAAAAAACCCAAACCAACCCAAAAACTCCTTTCCTAGTTTGCATGACTGTCTCCATCAAAACACTCAAAGTCCCCAAAACTCACTCTGCCTCAGACAAGGACCCTTGGGAGCAACTGTGCACATACACACACACAGATGCATACACAAAGAAACACACACACAGAGAACCCTTTCCCACCCCTGACTCACACACAGGAAAGCAGAAAGGCCGCCACGATAGCCGGAGAGTATGGAAGCTTCACGCTTGCAGGGAAGCAGTGGAGAGTGAAGGCTAGAGCTGGCGGTAGCGGTGGGAAGGTCCCCCCGGAAGGATGCTTTTGCACTCCTGGGTCTTCGCAGGGGAAAGGTGCTGAGATGGCTTCCTGCAAAGTGGCAGGAGTGAGCTCAGCTGTGAGCACTCAGATATTTACACACAAACAGCACATTACTCAGCAACTCTCATTTGTTAGGCATAATGGCAGCGGCAGCAATAATAAACGACAGAGCTGAGAGACAGTCTCCCCAGGCACACACCCAGCCCCAGACTGAGCTGGAGTAGGATGCATGTCTCCAGCTTGCAGGGAATTAAATGAGAGTGGCCAGGAGCTGGGGCTTGCACCCACAAAACTCCTGCTGCTGGCTTCAGAGAGTCAGTCACATCTCCAAAAGCTAAGCCTTGGCTGCACAGTTATTTGAATGGGTGTGTGCATCACAAGCTTTGAGGCTCTGAGAGGTACCAGGGCTTTTCCCAAGTCCAGAAGTTGCTGAGCACTTTCCAGGGGGAAGGGGATGCAGAGTCCTGGCACAGTGGGGTCCTCTTGGGGTAAATCAGACCAAAGATATTGTATGATCATTAGATCATGGCTTGGCTTGCTCTGACAAGAGGCTCTGATAAACTTATCTTGAGGACCTGTCGCAAGGAAGACTGCCAGGCACGAGGCTCTCATTTCTAAAGCTCAGCCTGTCTTGGGAAAGTCCTCCTGCTTCAGTGAGCCCTACAGAGTTCTGGTCCCAGGACCTGGTCTCAGCATGCTGTCTGGCCAGACATAAAGCAATCAGAGGAAAGGACCTCCTCAACCATCCCACAAATTAAAACACAAAGAGGTGGGGAAAAGAAATTGAACAGCCTTTGCAGGCAATCCCCTTTCTGTAACCTGTGCTCTGAACAGACCCTGCACATGTGTCCGTAAGCTTGGGGTGGGGAACGTAAGAGAGTAAAGAGGTGCCGATCGTTTTACCAAAAAAAGTTTAGTGGTTAAAGAAACTGCCAGAGGAGCCAGGGAAGCTGGAACATGCAGACCTGGTTCTGTCCCCAATGAAGATGCCACAAATTGGCTCACGAGCTGACTGGAATCACAACTCGTTTTCAAGACTGAAGTGGGGGAAGTCACCAAGATGTGGAAATGTCAAGGAGTTTTGTGCAGCATAGGGATCGGTGTGTATTATGCAATTCTGGAAAGCAGCCCTTGTACTCACGCTCGGGATGAACTGTCTGCCTAGCCCAGGGAGAGCAGTTCCCCAAGAAGCTCCATGCAGACGCTTTTCTTATAAAATCACACTTCAGAAAAAAAAAATTAAAAAGTAAAAAAACATAAAAAATAAAATCTGCACTGCCACAGCAGAGAAGAAGGCAGGTTGCGCCTTTGGAGAGACGGAGAAGAAGCCTGCTCTCCCGCCCAGGAAATCCACGGGCTCCGGTTTACAAAGAGCCGCCCCGCAGTCCCAGCCGCTACAGCCCCGTGCACTGCCGCAGGGAGAACTCATCCCTCCCAGTCCTTAAACTGGTGCCGGCCGCGATGCCCTCCCGGCCGGGCAGGAGACGGGAGGTCCCGCTGGGCAGGGGACGGGGATCAGACCGCCGCGCCCCGATGCGGACCCGCTGTCTCGGAGGCTGCAGGGACGCTCCGGCCCCTTGTTCCCCATCTCTCCCCGCCGGGAACACGCGCACGGCGGGGCAGGAAAGTAAGCTGCCCAAATTGGTTCCTCACGGCGGGGGTGGACGCGCGACCCGCGTCGGGGCACGGACACATGCGGGCGCTGGGAAGGTGCGCGGCTGCGGGGCGGGAGGGAACACAAGACCGGGAGCGAATGCGGGGGAAGGAAAGCGTTTCCCTCTGCCTTCCTTTCCGCCTCCCTCGGCGGCGGGCCTCGCGGCTCGCCTCCGCTGACCCTCGTGCCCGCACGCCGCCTCCCCCGTCCCGTGGGTGGGGGTACATCCCGTGCCGCCCTCCGGCCCCGGCCGCCCGGTACTCACGGCGCCTTGCTTGCCGCCGCTCCCGGCGCTACCCCCATGCAACCACCGGCTGCTTCTGCACCGGCTCGGGGGCTATAAGCTCTTTTAAACTCCAGCACATAACCCATGTGACCGCAGAAGCCACTGGTAAGGAGCGCCGGGGAGCCAGCGATGAGCTCAGCCCGCACCCCCCGGCACAACGCCGGGGACGCGCTCCCGGGCCCGCCGCGCCGCGCGCACCCGCCCGCAAACACGCACGCACACACACACACACACACACACACACACACACACACACACACACTCAGGCTCACAAACACAAACACACGCACGCACACCCACAGACGCACCCCCCACAGCCACACACTGGTCCACGCCCCTGCGGACACGCCGCCGCCGCCGCCTCCTCCCTCCCCACGGATGCTGAGCCGGAGGGAGGCACAGCACACACGCGCGCCCCACCGAGCCCCGTGCAAATGCACACTCGTGGAAGCACCGTGGGGACGGCGTCCCACACACACACATACACACACACATACATCACCAGCAGCAGTCCCTGCAAGTCCCCCCATTTCCCCAGAGTGGAAGCAGCAGGGTCGTGGTCGCCTCACGCGTGCCCTGTGCACATGCACACACACACATGTGGTCGTGCACAATGCACCCTACACGTGCACTGTCCCTTCCCTCCATCACGAGATGCAGACCCAAGAGAAGGAGCTGCGCTTCCATCTCCGTGTGCATCCTTGTACACGCCCCACTCGTGAGTGCCGCACTCCCTCACAACACCCTCCTGGAGTGCCCAACAGTGCCCGCAGGAAGATGCACACTCTCATGAAAGGATCTCACCCCTCACATACACACTGCACAGCCAAGGACCCACCACACGTGTGGGCTGTGCTCCCTCTCGCACAGCCATTGCAGCCACACCTGCACACACCTTGCCCGCTTCAATAAAGCGTGCTGGTGGGTGCTGAACAAGCCCACCCTGCCCATCCATCAAAATCCCAGGCTGTGGGGTCCCCTATAGCATGTGGGAATTTCTATTTCCCATCACAGGTACAGACAGAGAGCTGTCACACGTGTGGGTGGGGTCTGTAGGGCAAAAAGGACAGATGTTTCCCTGTGCTGTGGTCAGTTACTCCTGATGAGGGGGAAGCCCCAGGGGTGGCCATACAGCTGGGCCGGGTTGCCCACTCCAGCCACGGCACAACAGATTTGGGAGTGCCGGGCTGAAATGTGCCAAGTGGGGACGGGAGCCGGGTGTGAGGATTTGGTGTGCAAAAGGCTGGGACAGGCAGGCCTGGCCGGGCAGGTGCAGGCGTGTGCTGCTGGGGCACGCCAGCAACACATGTGAGAAGGCAGAGCTGGCAGGCAGAGGGTTCCGCTGAGAGCTGAGTTATGGAAAATGACTCTTTCCAAGGAATTGCTAAAATTAAAGCAGCAGTGAGGCCAAGCAAGCAGAAGCCAATGGGGAGGGTGAGCAAGGACAGCCAAGCGGCCTCAGGGCAAGGAAGAGCAGGGTGGGCAGGAGGCCGAGGGGAAGGCACCCTTTCAGGGCACCCACTCCCGCCTCCTGCCAACTGCCCAGGCAACGGCAAACACCTTGTGGGTAGGATTTGCGGAAAGGCTGACTGGCACCCTGGTGGCAGTGGCTGGGGGATGCCATGGAGCATGAGGCCTGGGGGAAATAGCCTTTCCCAGCCACATCCCCCACTTGGCTGCCCGTGTGCAGAAAAATACCTTTGTTTTCCCAGCCTGGAAAAGACAAATGCCCATGAAAAAACAGCCTGCTCCTTGCCAGGGGCTAGCTGCCAGCAAGGGACAGGGAGCAGCGCCTGCAGGGGATTTTGGGGAGTCCTGCAGAGCGCTGCAGAGCCTTGTATCTCATTATGTGCATCCTCTGCCCTTATCTCCAGCCTAGTGACTGTGGCAGGGGTGCTGCTCCCTGGACATCAGCATTCCGGTCGGCAGTAAGGGCTGTTCCAGTTTCCAGATATCTGAGCGTTCCCAGCTCAAATCCCTGTGACTCAGGAAACAACACACTCGAGAAAACTCTGCAGAGAGACTTGGGAGAAATATTCCCATTGGCAGGTTCCCACTTTTCCTGACATCCCAGGACTTCTCCTGGTCTGAAGAAAACAACAGTAGTAACAAAACAACAGAACTTTCTTCCTGATCTTCCTGTTAAAGAAAAACCTAAAAACCGAATATTTGGGCAAGCCTACAAAAGTAGTTCTCTTTTGTTTTAACTAGATAAGTGTTGATCAAATCAAAGCTACCACCTCTCTTTGCAGTTCTGGAGACAATGTCACACAGGCAGAGGAAGGGGGCTGGGTGGGAGCCAGGTTTTGTCTAGTTTTTCACTGATGCTGCTAAAAGACACTACTAATTGGATGGAAATAATGATGTTTTGTCTCAGATGAAAGATCACAATAAATTATTACTGTTAGTAGTTTTATCCATGAAGAACAGCCAGCACGTTGGGACTCTGGGAGAATCCGTGATAGCAGGTCCTAGGAAAAAACCAAAAAAACCCAAAAAACCCACAAAAAAAAACCCAAAACCAAACAAACAAACCAAACAAACAAACAAACAAAAAACCAAAAAACCCACCCCCCCAAAAAAAAAAAAAAAAAGTAGGGAAAATTAAAAGTCAAAAGGAGATGTCTCCAAGGCTTTTCAACAGGATGACAGGATGCAGCAGAGCTGGGGAGTGACCCTGCTGTCCAGAAAGTTAGGACTAGATTGAAGTAGTCACAAAATGGAAGAAAAGGAAAAAAAATACCAACCCCTCATTCTCTCTCTCCATCCCTCCCTGCTGTTAGCCAGGATCAGAACTGAAAAAGCAGGAGTCAAAGCTGTGCGAGAAGCAGCAGCTCTCCGATGCCATTGGGAAGTGTATCAGGAGAGCAAGTGGTTTTGTGGGGACAGGAATGGAAAGATACTTTGGAAGAGCTTTAATTGGTCCAGGAAGAGAGCTGAACCTGGGGAAATTACTCTCCATTAGCTTATGAGCCAGCATTGGTCCATCACCCTGGGCTGCTTTCCTCATCCATAGCACCCCAGAGGGAGCCACTCAGAGAAAGCAAGGGGCTCATCACAAGCCTGTACACTGATATCCAGCCAGGACACTTATCACCAAAAATGCCACTCTACCACATTGCATGCCACCCCCAGCCTCCAGCAGCAGCAGAACCCAAGCAGGAGGGCAGATGCTTCACAGCTGCATGGCAAAAATACAGTACAGTTGATCCATGGTCAGATCCTGAACCAGCCAGTTTGAGGCTGGTCCTGGCCAGTTGTAAATCTCTTGGACACCTGAGGCCAAAGCTCAGGGGACAGCATTGGCCTGGTTTACCCCAAAGCTGCACATATATGAGGTGAGAGACTGAGCCAGTGTCTTTCCAAACCATTTATCTGATACTTTGTGGCAAACATCTGACTAAATTACTCACAGATTATTCAAACATCGGGAGAGCTGAATAAATGATTACTGGTGAATCATTTGTTCAAAGGAAAATGACCAAATTCCTACACTGAACTACTGGCAGGCAACAGCAGATGAGTTTCAGTCCTCCAAAATCCCTGAGCTCACATCAGCCCCTGCGTCTGCACTCCTTGCTCACAGCTTCCGCATAATATCCACCCCCTGCCCGACCCCTTGCCACTGGAAGGAGCAAGGTGAATAGGAGACGTGGGGAACCATTCCTTGAATTCCTGCTGGACTTCAGGCAAACAACAACACAGCAGGCTGAGCTAGGAGCCTTGTCTCTCGCCTTTGCACAAAAGAGATTCTCTGAAGGGGGAAAAACCCCACAACAATGGTGAGGAAACATACAAGAAAACTGCAAAGAAAGCAGCTGACCTTGCATGCTGAAGGCCAGAAAAAAGTACAAATGTTCTTGCAAAGAAGCAGGAAAAGATGGAAGCTATGGAGCTGACGAGCTTTTTACCAGCCCAATTTAATCATCTTCTCAGCAAATGCTCCCCACGAGGAACAAGAGGGGAAAGCAAGATCATGAAAAGATTGCAGGCAAAGGAATTCTGCTGGTACTCCTGGACTGATTAAAATTCTTCAGGACTCATGGCAGGAGAGAATATTTTATGTTAAACTTCATCTTGTCTTTATTACATTTGCCAAAACTTCTTCCTGTGTAGAGAGTGGGAGGCACATGCAAAAGACAAAGATGGAGATAATAAGCACAGGACCTGGCTGTGGCTTTCCAGTCCATTATCCATTTGCCTGGGAGGAGTCCTGGTGATGGTGGTGAGCATCTGCCTGCATACAACAATGTGTAGGCAAGGAGAGACCATGGGGACCTCCAGAGACTGGACAGAGTGTGATGCAGCCATGTGTGTGAGCAAAGATTTGTGCAGGAGAAAATCCTGTCCTTGGATGTAGCCCTGATCATGGGCATCAAGTGGCACGGAGATGAGTGATTAGCATGATCTGGGATGCAGAGTGGTACAGAGAGAACCAAGTCTTCCCAGTCAGCTGAAATAAGTGAGTGAAATTTCCATGTGCAACAAGGATGTCAGGTTTGGTGCATGCTGTTACCAAACTCACTCCTGGAAAACAGAGTTTGGAGTATGGAGAGACCCCTCACTACTGCTGCTGCTGCCACTGCCGGGTAAGATATTGATGACAAAGTATCACCTGACACCTGTTATAAATAACATCTGTCCCATCACCTACTCACCACATGACCCCTGGCTGCCAGCTCCTCACTCGGAAGGGGCTCAGTGTGGAATGAAAGCCATATTTAAAATACATTTTGCACATGTCTTTCTGAGTGAGGAACAAGAGGATTGGGGTCTGCAAAAAGGTTTCCTCCAGCACTCTCCTGTGGTGCCAGAAGAGCAACCCCATGAAATCTCAGGCAAGAACCAAGACCTTAAAGCGATCATGTTTTGCACCACTTTGCACTGAATTACAGGATTAGTGTTGCAATGCTCCTGGAATGGGGAAATCAGCACCATAATCCTGTGTGTTTGCTAGTCGGATGTTTTTTCCCCATCCATCAGGACATCTTACAGGGGCTCACCACTGCTAGGGTTTGGGGCCCTGGAGGTGTCCAGAGGAAATGTGGATGGCATCAGGTATACCCAGGCTAGTGCTGCTCTCTGGAGCCTTCTGCCTCCAGCCCCTTCTGTAGCAGAACTGCATCCAAACTGCCCCAGGCTCTGCATGGCAGAAGTGCTCTCGCCACTCTGGAGAAAGCAAGGATGTCCTGATGGTTGTGGCTTTTGCCTGGATTGAGAGCCCCTGCCACAAAACTCCACCATTCCCCAGCCACATGCGAGCCATTCCCAAGCCACGGCCAATGCCTGCAGGGCTGGTTCATCCCCACGATCCGCCTGTGGATTAACACCTTGAGGCAAGCCAGCATCTGCTGCAGTGTGGCTCCTTGCTCTGGTTGCGGGACTGGCTTCTATCACAAATCATCTTCTTCACATAAGAAAGCAGAAGCCAGGGATTAGAGTGGTTTGATGTTTTTAGCATGAAAAGGTCGGGTTTGAAAGAAAAAAAGTGAAAGAGCTGCTTTTTGAATGTCTTTTGGTGAGGAATTTGAAAACGCCTGCCCCCATGACTTTAAAAAGGGTTGGGGGTTTTTGGTGGGGCTTTTTTTGATTTTTTTGGGGGGGGGTTGATGGGGAAAGATTAATTTTATTTCACTTTCTCTCTTCATTGCCTTTAGCTGAAAAGCACAATTTCCCCAGAAACCTACATTTGGGATAAATACAATATTGCAGTTTAAAAAATTCTGGGAAATGTCAGGAGAAATCAAAGGTGACTCAGTTTCGAACCCTGCAAGTTAGAAACACCTGGGAAACGTCAGTGCCGGGTGTGCGGAGCAGGGGATGAAGAAAAGAGAGAGCTCTCATCTCTAACAGCAGATCCCATGAGCTGCCTTTGGAGGAGAGAGCTGCAGTGGGAAGTCACCATCCCAAATATAATGCCTGTGAAGAGATGCCACCACACCACCACCATTCCTGTGCCCTCCACTTTTTAGCTCACAGTGAGTACAAACCTTTCAAAGATGCATTTTTTAAATAATGATTTGCTGGTTTATCTTCCTTAACCTTGAGGATAAATTCTTACAAGTCCAGAAGCTCAATCAAGCAAGTGAAACTTTCTTGGGCTAAGCCCCATCCTCACCCCACAGCTCCTTGGTGCCTCTGTGTGGGGTAGACCTATACCATGAGAGGGGTGGCTCCTGTGGCCACCGACAAAGTCAGAATGGACGCTGCTGTGCACCATACAGTCTTTTCATAAAAATGGAGAAATACCCCCTCTTCTTTCTGCTCCTGCACCCTCTGCCATTTTCCTTTTTCTCTCTTTTCCATTAGCTGCATTCCAGCCATTGCTTCCTGCACCTTCACCACTGCCAAGCCCAAAAGGGAGAAAATGTTTACTTTTCTCTCACACACCTGTCACAATCACAGGGTGTCCAGCCTACCTGCCTGTTTACCCCATGTTGAAACATTCCACTTGTGACCCTTCAACACTGATCTTCTTTCAGATTTATTTGGCTCCTTCTTTAAACTGAGCAAATGACTACTCTGTAAAAATACCAGAATAGGGCATTAAGTCAAAATGCATAATTCCTTTTTATCATCTCCTCAGAGCAGGTAGGGCACCTACATGTTCCAGTTCTCAAAACTTCAGATTTGAGAATTTCCAACTAAAAAATATCTCCCCTCACCCCGTCCAGCCCTTCCTCCCCCCACCCCCACCCAAAAAGGGACAAACAAAACCAACCAACCAAAGGGAAAAAAAAAACCACGAAAAAAACCAACCAACCAAACAAACAAACAAACAAAAAAAACCAAAAAGCCCCAAAAAACACTGTACCCAACTGTCAGGGAAAAAAAACAAAACAAAACAAAACAAAACAAACAAACAAAACAAAAAACAAACAAAACAAACAAACAAACAAAAAACCACAAAAAAACCCCAACAAGCCTTAGACAGTATCAGTATGGAACCTTTTATCTGAGCCCAAACAGATGTGTTTTCACAAGAGAATTGATGGGTGTCTTCTCACTGAGTTTTTGCATTATATCCCATTCTGGGAACACCTTGCTGCCTGGGACAATGCACCACTGCAGAGCACAAGCACCCACCCTGGGAGTATCCAACAACTGTTTGCAAAGAAGACCTAACAGTCAAAATATTCTCCCTGAAATGCAAAACTATCCTGACCAAAACTGTTCAGCTGTGACTTCCTGAAAGGTGTTGAAAAATCTGGCAGGGTGAGGAAAAGCCCATGAAATTTCCTTAGGAAATTGCGCCAGCATTGCAAAAGGCTGCCGAAATTTCTCAGTCTCGTCCAGGTGGAGATTCAAGCTCTCACGAGAAGCAAGAAAATCTGCATCTCCCCTGATACCACGATGTGAAACAGCAAGTAAGCAAAACTTCAGGTGCTGTAAATTTTGATTTCCTGACAGCCACTTTAGCAAAGCTTCCCACTTAGAGACAGGGAAATTAATTATGCTTGCACAGCCTCTTTGTTTGAACTGAAAAAAAAGGCTCTGAGGGAACTTTTGGGTGATTATGGATCCAGAGGAGGTTGCAATTGAAATATTCATGCTCTGGAGGGTTCCAGGCAGAATCTGAGACTGCAAACCCCATGTTTGGAAAGGGGTGTCTTCATCGCTTAAGGACAGAGCACAGACTTTTTCTGCCTCCATCCCTCTTTGCCTGGACACTGTCAGAGATGTGGCAGCTACTCCCAACCATCCCTTGCGCACCCACCGCCTCCTTCCTTAGCAGCGAGCTTTGCGCGGAAGAAATACTGCAAAGCGGCGAGGATGCAGCGATCACAGGGGACAAGAAGAATATTTTTCCAGCGGGGTCTCGGGGGAAGGAGGGGGGAAAGACCAAATAAAGGGTCTGTCTTGGCTTCGGCGGCTGATTCTCCGTGCCTGCAGTGCCATCTCCCGGCAGGGCCTGCTCGGGGATCGCGAGAGGATGCTCGGCGCTCTCGGAGCGGCCGCGGGGACTCTCGAGGGTGGGCATATGTTTCGGCAGGGCAGTGCTCAGCCTGGGATGCTTCCCCCAGCCTGCCCGGGGCTGGGCTGAGCGCCGAGGGGCTGAGCTTGCAGGGAAAAGAGGTAACACAGTGGTCTCACATTTTGCCCTGCTTTAATGTAAGTGATACCTCGCGTGGGGGGTGTTTAACTGAGATAGGTGATCTCTGACAAATAGGATGACAGGCACCCTTGCTAAATCTGATGTCTGGACAGAAGGAGAAGAGTGGTGCTGGATATTACAGCATGGTATAAATGAAAATACCCCTAAGAAGTTCTCACAGTGTCCATGTGCTGTCTCTACATCCTTCCTCTGGCTTTTGCCTGTTACTACAGCAGTGTGGGGAAGCAAGGGCTCATCCTCCTGTGTGTTCAAATTATCAAGCAGTGGGTCCTGGGCTCCTCAGGCACCCCTGGCAAAGGAGCAGTGATATGGAGGACAAGAAGTGCTGAGAAGCGCCACTTTCCATGCCTTCAGGTGGCTCTTGCTCTGTGAGATGTTTTGAGCAACAGTTTTGCCTCTGGGAGGGTGTACTTGGGTTTAGGAGTGTGAGGCTCACATCTGAGGTCTCCACTGGCTAGTGAAGCAGGGATGTATTCAGGGCAGGACAGAAGAGGGGGGTAGTAGACATCCCAACCAGCTGGTGAGGTGAATGCTCTCCCAGGCATGTGCAGCCCATCAGATACAGCCAGCAGAGGCTAGAGAACAGATCAGTGAACAGAGCAACGACCAAATTACCCCATGGGGCTGGGACAGCCCAGACCTCAGTGTGCTGGATCCCAGCTTGTTCCCATCAGTGTTCTCGCTCTGGTCTGGCTGTGCCCAGGTCAGCAGTGCCCTATATTTGCCTCTCATGGGCTGGATTCCTCCCACAGACTCCTCTGAGCTGGCCAGGGAGCAAACCCCTTTATGGGAGTTCTCTCTTTTCTGCCTCTCACCACCTCCCAAACATCTGGATTGTCAAGACCAGAGGAAAATGTTCCCCTCCAGCAGCCATTTCATTTTCACTTTCCATGCTAGGAAAGTGCTGTACTGCTGGTACATGGGGTGTAACAGCTCCTACCACATCACTCTCTGCTGTAACCAGGGATAAATGACTGCAGTGACCCCACTGCAGATCACAACTGTACTTAGAGACCTCTCTGTGGAGGTCAGGGTTCTGGATGAGGCATGCTGGGTACTAATGGCTGTCCCCTCTGTGCTAACTGAAGTGGGGACGGAAACAAAAGCACACCATCACTTATTTTCAGACAATGGGCTCAGAGGAAAGTGGTGACATTTTGTCAAGTAGTGCTTTTAGATTCCTTCCCCTTCTCTTCTGGGTCAGTGTTTTGGCTTTTCCTCCTAGTATATCCTTCATGCTCTGCAAATCCTGTGCCCAGATGTGGGCACAGAAGCAGGTCCTCACTATCTCTGGGGTAGGCACAAGACATCCTTTAATTCAAAGAATTAATAAATCAGCTTAATCTGCACTTATGGACTACTAAAAAGTGTGAGATTCTCGCCATTCTCTTCATCTCTCTATCAATACAGATTGTTTTTCTAAAGGAGGTACAAAAATCCAGTGCTTGATGCAGGAGTGCTCAGGTTGGCAGGAGTGATCAGGTTCACACTTAGGAAGAAGTCCGATCAGATGATCAAAATGGTCCTCGTTGTCCTTAAAGTTTATGAATGCAGTTCAAATTCTTGGGAGCTCTACTTCAGTCAGTTGGTTTTAAAACAAACAAACAAAACCAACCCAAAAAAAACCAAAACAAAACAAAAACAAAACAAAACAAAACAAAACAAAACAAAAAAACACCCAACAAACCCAACAAAACCTTTTTAATTTTGATTGCTTTCCCACTTTCCCATTCAGCTAAATTCCAATTCACTTTCTTCTGGACAAGTTTATAATATTGCTTCTGCCAGTAAGGCGCTTTAATCTCTGCCATTGTCTTCTGTTGCCAGGAGCAGAAAGGAGTTGTGGGGTGAGGGGCTGTTTGGCACCATGCTTACAACTATGGTCAATACCTTGTATTTCAAGCATCCTTAAAACTAAAAGCAGGGAAGGAACTGCCAGGAATAGATTAGCGTTGGCTGCTGACAAAGAATCAGCCAGGCAAGAAAAAGAACTGGGAAAAGGAGCAAGATGAGATGTGAATGCACTCAGCTGCAGGGGAACAATATTTCTTGTAGCAGCAACGAATACAGTAACAGGGAAAGACTTGTAAGCATCTTGATTTTTCAAAGTATGCTCCTGCTGCCACTGTAACTGCATGTACTCACAGATAAAGGGTGTTTAGGAGGAGTGTGAGAAGCAGGAACACAGCTCCCCAGGTAATTTCGTTTCTCCCACAGAGAACCGCAGCATGGAAGCAACGGGCACAAGATGCACCATGATCTTGCAAGGGATGTGTGCACCAAAATCTTGGCCCTCACTTAGGAAGCATTGTGAATGAATGAATGAATCAATCAATCAATCAATCAATCAATCAATCATGAATGAATGAATCAATGAATGAATCAATGAATGAAGAGTCTGTAATGGTTTCGTCATGGACCAGAGCTTTCTCTCCTTGCAAAGGCTGCTGAGGGCACCTGCCAGCCTTGGGCTTGCAGAGCAGAGGTGAGGCAGGGAATGTAGGTGGAAACAGACAGCAAAATTATCAGATGGGGGTAGCTGCACCTGTGTTGAGCTGTTAGAAATTAGAGTTAATTAGAGGAGAAGGAGTTGGCACTTTCAGGAAAACTTTGGTGCCTGGAGTCTTGGACATGTTGACGTTCTATGGAGTGGTCCTGGGGGACCTTTCAGCAGCACAAGTCATGTATTCTTTACATTGTCTCTGTCATAAATACTAAGGATATTTTGTGTCTGCACCTGGGGGAGGTCTTGATTTCACAGCAACCCCCACAAGCCCTTCTGCAGCAACACCAAGACACCTTGGATGCAGGACAGGGACCACATTTCCCATGATGTGGATGAGGCAGTTCTCCATGCCAGGCAAAGCGCAGGTCAGGCAGAGGATGTGGGAAGTGATACTTTAAGTCCCTATGTATTGTCTATCCACCACCCAGACAACATGGGTGAGGAGAGCACAGATGCCACAAGTATTAAAGGTTTCTCTTCTGGGAAAGCCTTTCTCTGCTCCAGCTGCTCTCAGCAAGGAGCAGCCCTCGATAAAACTCTTTCAGCAGTGTTGATGGCAGACTAAAGTGAAGCAGCAAACACAACCCCAGCAGGAGGCCGTTTAGGTTATTATTTTAATTAATTGCACATGTAGTTAAACTGAAAGAAAAATAGAGACGTGACACCCAATTATTCAAATCGGTTTCTGCCAGTCACACACCACTGCTGCTAGCAAGTCCCAGCACAAAGCTTTGCCCTCTATCTCCAGAATTTCCAGATATTTGCATCTCAAGGTTGGTAAGCTATTGTCATGCAAGTTTCCTTGCTGTGCAAAAGGGATGAGGAATTGTAAATCTACCAGCATGTTCTGCACAGAGAATTGCTTTTCCTAGAGCTGTGAATCATTCCCTCCTGTGGCAGTTTCCTCCTAAAATGTCTCCTTCACCATGCAGCACAGACTGCTGCAGACGGGCATCCCAGTTATCAAGGAAGACACTGGAAGATGCAGCTCCATAGCCAGGAGAACAACTCAGTGAGAAAAACAGGCACTGGGCTCCTGGAGGAAAACACCCTCAAAAGCAATGTCCATCTCCAAGGAGATGCTTACACAGTTCCAACCACTTGGAACAAGTTCAGGAAGTTAAAGCAGAGTGCTTCAGGCTGGGAAAACTTTCAGTTTTCTTCTGTAGTGACCAAAAGTATGAAAATGAGACTGTCAGGCTTTTCAAGACTGGGGCTTTTGAATATGATTCCCCCTCAGGAACAAGCATTGCTGGTATTTACAGCTGCCAGTTCCTGTTCTCCCACCATGAGGGCAGACATGCCTGTTTCTGTCTGCAATGCCAGGCACAAATCCCTGTTCAGCCCCAGGAAGCAACCCTGAGGCTGTGATCCCCAAACGGGCTCTCAGCGTCCAGGAATAGGGTGGTCTCCAGATTTCCTGACACACACTACCCCCAAAGCAAAGGCTCAGTGAGATCCCTCATGATGTCTCTGCTAGAAAAAATCAGAGATTTCAGTAGAAAGGAAAACTCCCATCTCTGGTCACCTCTGACACGTCTGTGAAACCCAGCCAGGCTATCCATGAGGGTGGTCATCCCAGCCCAGCTCAGCTCTGCAGCTTCTTGGGGCCCCCTGTGCCATAATACCTGATACCCAGCGGGGATGAGAGCTGCACCAGCAGAACCAGGCAGACCTGGTCCCCAGGGCACCTGTTGCCTCAACAGGGAAGGTGAGTAGGTAATTTACCTGATTTTATTCTCTTTTTGAAAATCAAACTGGGGCAACGTGGTGATCTGCCTGTGCTTCTGCACCATTGGCTCAGTTGGACAGAGGCCAGGCTCTCCCCTATGTTTGTGTATCAGCTACTTCTTCACTCCCCCAGTCTAGCTGAATTAACAAGTCCAATTAAACTTTGAGCCACGCTTCCCCATTTGCATTTCCCTTTGAAGTTTGCTCTTTCTGTTTGAGACCTGGAAAAGGTTTGATGTGTCCCAAAAAAAGCTGGGTTTCTTTTCCAATGATGTCAGTTAGTTTGACAGGTGTTAAATTTCCCTAGAATTCTGGTCCTGCCTAGACACCTAAATTGTCACACCACCCTATCCAAAACTGTGCAGGTAATTTTCTTGTTGCCTTAATTTGAAAGCTGTCCCCGCCCCTGGTAGGGTGGTTGGAACTAGATGATCTTTAAGGTCCTTTCCATTCCAATCCACTCTGGGATTCTATCCACAGTTATTTCTTCTGCTTCCACCCACTGTCTCACCCCACATTTTCACTGTAAGCCCTTCAGAGGAGATGCTCTCCCTGGGCTGTGCTGTGCAGAGAGAGGAGAACAATTTTAACCACTCCTGCTTTAGAAGCAGATGGAGTTAATTAACATCATCCACCTTCTTCAGCAAGGCCAGCTGCAGCAGCGCAGACTAGGGATGTCCCAGCCTTTCAGGGCACCTTCTTAGCTCCCAGGTCTGCCCTGGCACATTGGGAGGGAGAGCTGATGGAGGCACAGTTCCTGTCTCCACACTGTGACACCAGCCTGTGGGCTAAGCAGCCTCTTGTCCAGCACAGTTTGCCCCAGCAAGAACGAGGCTGTTGCAGTGTGGGGGCTGCAGGGCTGGGGGTGATTCCTGCTCCAGAGGGCTCTGCCAGCTGCTGAACAGGTAACACATCATCAAAGCATCACTTCACAGCAAGCAGCTTCTAGGAGAGGCTTTGATCACAGACAGTTTGTTCTCAAGCCCCACACTCCTCCTTTACTGTTACAGAGACATTTTTAAAGATTGCGAGGTTTTGTTTTTCCAATCAGTGCCATCCTGGAGTGGTTCTAACACCTCTCCTTCTCGTAGAGCTGGGACTCAGGTCCTGCCCCACCCCAGTCGAGCTCTGTAGGGTCATTTTCCCCTGAGCTGGATTTAATCCACCAATCTGGTGACTTCTTTAGGGAGAAAAACAGGCTAAGTATAGAATGTCTCCTGCAGCCTTCAATGGAATGATTATAATTTTAAAAATGTACCTCCCCAAACTATCCCATAACTACAGACATAGGTAATCCTGCTTTCCTCAGTGCTTTTACTGAATTAAAAAGACATTAGAAACTCTCGTAGATCTCACACACCTCACCCCACATAGTGGAGTGTTGAACAGGAGGGAAAGTATTTTGGAAGCTGAGGGCTTCTTGCTGCATTGAGGCAACTCTTGAAGTCTGCAGCTGCCCCACAGCAGCCAGGCTTTGGCTCCATACTGCAGCCTGCACAACAAGGACCTTCCCCAAGGAATCGTGACCCCCAGACTCACCAGGCTGTAGGGACAAGCATAGTGCCATCCTGGGATGCTCAGCTTTATGTACCTCCTAAGCCTGAGGCAGGTCTACAGCAGTTAATGCGCAATGTGAATCCAAAGTCAGTCCTGTTTTCAAAAGATGCTTTTTTTCCTTCTTTGAGTGCTGGGGGTAGTGTTCAGGTCTGGACACTTCAGAAGTCACTCCATATCTGTTTTCTTTTCAGCTTGTGATTTTTTCAGGGTAAAAGAGCCCTTCCCTGTCTCCTATTGAGGTTTCACCAGGGATATTTCCAGACCCCTGGACATCACTATGGGGCAGCCCCTTGCTGAGGTAAGACTGGGCAATGAGTTCCAGCCCAGGCTTACCTGCCTTCCTCATCTTCCTCAGCATCCAGAATACAATTTAATGCATGTATTGAAGCAGAATTTCTGCTTGTGAGGGCCTGGAAAAGTCTTATTTCATAATTGCTTAAATTAACAACAGCACAAAAAGAAAAGAAAAAAACAAAACAAAACAAAACAAACAACCCAACAAACAAAACCCAATTGTAATTGCAGACTTAATACAGGGAAAAAAATAAAAATACTCTTTTCTAGGTCTGGCCAATTTTCTCCTGCCTATTCCAGAAAGTAGGTGACTGGTATCCAGGAGCCCGGCAACTGGTAAAATTCCAGCCCCTGTCACAAGGAAGCTCTTCCAAAATCTGAGCAGGGAGCAGTGGAAGGAGCCCATTCCTCACAGAGAAGATGGTCCTGATGGAAAGATGGCCCCGAGGAAGGGCAGGCTTGCGGATGGCTCAGATTTGTTTGCAACAGGCAAATTTTCCAAAACAAAAGAAGAAGCTGTTTCAATAGAATCCAAACCTTTTGCCAGAAAGGTATCATTTTGGTAACATATTTAGGGGAAACCATTCCACTTAATGTTTTGGATTTATACCTTATATTCTATTGCAATTTGCTCACAGTATGTTATGTTATATATATCACTCAGCCAATTTGCATGCTGAATTTTAATATAACAAAAATGCTGACAAAGTGTCGCTTCAATTTTCCAGAACAGCCCTGAGGAATGTTTGCTTGACCAGAAATTTACATTTTTCATTCCTGTTTGGAACAACAACAACAAAGAGGTCAATATTTCCCATGAAACAGGACTCTGCAGCTCTGACCTGCTCTGCTAGACAGTCTGGGGAGAGCAACTTTAAAGGCAGGGCAGGCGAAATACTTTTGATGCTTTTCTGTTCTCTGTCCCGTCCTGCACTGTAACAACCAACATCTTCAAACGAAACAGCTCCTCAAAGTCGCAGGAAGAGCAAAAACCCTGAACCAGACCCGCCGTGCCCCGAAACCATTCCTCTTCAGAGAGAACTCCCTCTGGGCAAACGAACTTCAAATAATTCCTCCCTCTCTCCTCCTCCAAAGAAGCCCTAATGACACCTTGTCCGTGAACTTAATGTGTTTTAAACTATCTCCATGCCTGGCCACATACTTGGAATGTCCCCTAAGGACTGCTAAAAAGTCACAAGCAGGAAAAAAAAAAAAAAAAAAAAAAAAGCTTCAGTCTGGGTCCCTGGGCTCCCACCCCCGTGGAGGGGAGGGTTTGCCTGTACTCAGCTTTACCTTTTACACACCCACACGAAGCTCCTGGTTCATCGAGCCAGGCATGAAAGCAGCTCCAAGACATCAGGCTGTGTTTGAACTTTTCACCATTTTCTACCCCCCTCCTCCCCTCCCCTCCACCACCATCTTGAAGGGGAATTTTCTTCTTTCTGGTTTCAAAAAGCCCTTCAGGAAATTATTTAGGAGCAGAGAGCATGGTCAGCTAATGGGCTGCAGCTGAGGCAGTGTGGGGTTATGCTCCTGTCCCATCCCTGCGATAGCTCTGTGTGCGCAGTGACTCTGCCCCTGTGCCTGCACGTGCCCTGCACGCCTGGCACGTCCCAGATCCTTGGACAGGCAGACCTGGAAACCCTATGGAAAACACCCAATCCTCCAAGCACCTGCCCTCCACGTGAGCTGTTGACAAACTGGCACTAAACAACTTGTGCTCTTTCCCATTCAGCACTTGCCATGTGTTCCTGTGTGCACTGCCTTGCTCCATGTGCTCCCGAGCGCCCCTGCAATAATAAACCAGCACTTGCTGCCCAAAATCCTGCATGTTTCCTGCATCCCCAAGCTCTAGGCAGAGCTGTGGGTTGATAACAGGAACATTTTGGGGCTTGGATTATTTACCACTTCCCCTCTGTGGCTTGTCTTCCCCCAGAAAAGCAAGCCAGACTTCAAACACAAGCAGCATGACAGCAGCCTCTGCCAAGTGCTATCTGTCTGGGAATTGCAAAGGCTCTCGGACTCACAGATTGCCCTGAGTTTCTCCCTGCCCCTCCACAACTCGTGCCTGGAATTATTACCCTAATTTCCCCACTGATTTTAGAGAGGCAAGCTCCATTTTGCATGAGGATGGTGCAGGTCTCTCTTTTGTCTTTTGTGGGGGACAATTGTTGGGATACCCCCTCCCAAGACAGCACATTTCTCTTCCAGACTTCCATGCTGCCCTCCCCACCTGTTAGTTGCCAAGATAACTGTGGCACAGGTGGTGGTCAAGACACAGGGCAGAGAGGTGTTGTTCCTGGGAGGACAAGAGGACAGGAGATACCTGAATGGCCCCTGTGCTCTCCACCGTGCTTAGCAGATGATGATGTCTGCTCCCAGGAAGAGAACATCTCCCTGAGGTTTCCAAAGTGCCACTCAGATTACAGTGCACATACAGACACCTAAATATATGCAAAAACCAGTTGTACCTCGCAGCTTACTCCTAAAAATTACTTGGTTTGAGCCTAAGTAGTAAAGAAAGGAAGCCAGTGCTGCGCCTGGCCATTGAATAAATCCTGGCACTTCCCACCTGGATCTCCCTATATTTAAGTTTGCCTTGGGTGGAGACTGCCGTTAATCTTGGCAGCAGTCAGGAAGTTATGAGCCTGCTCTCAAAGGCTGGTTTCACCAACACGGGCAAAACTGGAAGTGAGTGATCCATGGGGTAAAGGACAGCCTGGACAATGCAGAGAGCTTGGCCAGCACCCTGCAGCACTCAGCACTGTTACACAGCATCCCAAACCTCCCTGTTGGCTCTGTCCTCTTGGGCTTACCATATTTACTGCAGATACAGCCCGCCAGACAAGGATTTCAACTTCATTCACAGTCTTTCAAGTTTCCAGTTAATAACTGCAAAATTCTCAGAATTAAGGCAGGCAACCACACAAGCCCTTGGGTAATTTTGCCACCAGCTAAAAAAAAAAAAAAAAACAAACCAAAAAAACACAAAAAAACCCCCCAAAAAAAAAAAAAAAAAAAAAAAAAACCACCTAAAAATCTAGAAAATATTAATGAGAAAAACTGCAAACCATTCTGTTGCCCTTTAGAAAAGCCTTGCCATTTCTCAGCTAGCTCATCCCAGATGCTGCAGGAATCAAACTGATCCACAGAACAGCTCTGGTGCTGTCTCTGGAGCACGTCACCCTCCTCCTCCAAAGTGTGGGGCTTCTGCCAGCAGGCAGCAAGGGCTATAGGGCAGGGCAGAGGAGGCAAGGGCACATCCATATGTGGGGGAGATGAATGGTGCTTAGGCAAGTGTTTGGCTTCTGATTCCTGTTTTCCAGAGCTCTGGAGACCCTATATGGTACCTCTGAGAAGGGGTGTTGCTGGATGGTGGCCAAGGACCAGGCTTTGGGACATCCACGGGGTGGGGAGATGGAGGGAGAGACCAGAGGGGAGCACCATGGGGCTGAACTGGGTCATGGGGGCTCTGGCCACCCAGGTAGGGAATGCACTCACTGCACGTATGCCCCTTCTTTGGTGCTAGCTGCTTTCTTCTCTGCCTTCCCTGGTTCTTTTTCACCAAGTTTAATTAACATTGTCTCCCACTGGCTTGCCATGGGCAACTTTTTATTTATTTTGTTCCAATATGCCAGCAGGGAAGACTTCCTAAAATTTCCCAATTTTCTTACCCTGGTCTGGTCTCCAGCCAGCCCCGCTCTAATTAATAGTTTTTAATGCCTACCACACCGTCAGCAGCTTGAGGGGCAGAGGCAGTACTGGAGTCAGACCTTATTCCTGCTCTGCTTTCTCCTTTCTGAAGAAAGAAGCCAAGTCTTGATATGGAGGGGTAGAACTGCCGCCCCTATCCTTCTGCACACCCACTCCCTCCCCATACTCAGCTCCTTGGCAGGAGCTCACAGAGCTTCTCCAGGCAGCACAGGCAGCAATGGGAAAAAAAAAAAAAAGAGGAAGTTGGGCTGTTTTTTTTTTTTTAATGTAATTTTAAAATTGTGCTTTTAATTTTTTTTTTCAAATTAAAAATACCCTCTTGTTTTAAAGTTTCCAAGCACGATGCCCTGAAGAAGCAAGAATGCTGCCGAGTACAGATGTTTTGCTTTCCTTTTTTAAATTTTAATTAGTAATATTTTCCACACCAAAACTCACAGATGGCTATTCATGTCGCTGCAACTGGATCAGGTCAGGACCAGAATGACCTGCTGGGGACATGGCCTAACCACCCTGTAGCACGGTGGTTATATTTAGGCAGGATTTTTCTCTGCCTTATTAACCTATTACTTGCCATTGCCTCTCTGGGCAGAACTGGGCTGCCCTCACTCTCATCCTGGAGGCATCCTGTTTCCTCTCACTGCAGGTTTTTGGGACAGACATCTCCCCCAACACTTCAGCAATCAAATGCCTGAGCTCACCCCACCATATGGATCTTCCCACAGCTCTACCTCCACCCACCCATCCATGCTATCAGGGCTTTTTTTTTTTTTTTTTTTTTTTTTTTTTTTAGGATTCATAATTTTAAACCAGTCCATTTACCTTCAGGTGTCACATGTGCAGTTGTGCTTCTCTAAGACAACATTTCAATGCACAGCAAGGGTGCAGAGATGGGCTCTGGGTAACAGTGGGTGAGATGTGCAGGCAGGCTGAAGCAGTGATGGGTGAAGTGCAGCTCTGGGGAATGCAGGCATGGCAGGAAGAGAGTGCTGTGTCCAGTTCTGGGCCCCTCAGTTTGGGAAGGACGTTGAGACACTTGAGCACATCCAGAGGAGGGCAACGAGGCTGGTGAGGGGCTTGGAACACAAGCCCTGTGAGGAATGGCTGAGGGAGCTGGGGGTGTTTAGCTTGGAGAAAAGGAGACTTAGAGGTGACCTTATCACTCTCCACAACTTCCTGAAAGGTGGCTGTAGTCAGGTGGGGTTTGGTCTCTTTCTCCAGGCAGCAACTGACAGAACCAGAGGACACAGTCTCAAGCTGTGTCACAGGAAATATAGGTTGGATATTAGGAAAAGGTTTTTTACAGAAAGGATGATAAAGTTCTGGAATGGTCTGCCAGAAGAGGTAGTGGTGGAGTCACCATCTCTGGATGTGTTTAAAAAAGGACTAGATGTGGCACTCAGTGCCATGGTTTAGTTGAGGTGTCAGGGAACAGGTTGGACTCAATGATCTTTAAGGTCTCTTCCAACCTTGTGATTCTGTGAATTCTGTGAAGGCAGGCTCTGCAGCATGTACTTATGTACATGATACAGCAGGTGTTTTCAGGAGTCATTCAAGCAGCTCCACCAGCCTGTGGAAGAAAGTCTGTGTTAAAAGGTTTCCTTAGGTTCTCCTTTGCTCTGAACAAAGCATTGCTATACAGTAAAGAATCATAGAGGGGCAGACACCTGTGTGTGACATGTCAGCTTGGTGAAATGAGGTGATGGAAATTATAAAGCAAAAGGCAGGAATTATTAGGAAGACACGCATGTTATGGTGTGGAACAGAGCCACTACACCTTCGACTGGGGCACAGGGTGTGCCTCTGTTCCTTATCTTTCTTCCAGATGAAGCTGGAAAAGGTCTAGAGGATCAAAGATGAACAGGAGGATGGTTTCCAGGTAGGGAGCAGTTACCCAGGCTGGGGCTCTTGTGCAGCAGAAAGGGTGACTGGAGGGATGAAGCACCATGGGATGGATGTGAAGTTTAGCTCAGCAGAGCACCCCATCTGCACTGCTTGTGGAGCCATGGGCAGGTCTCTGTCATGAAACAAACCCAAATTCCCCAGCACAGCTCATCTCTGCTCTGGCAGCTCACATGCACCTGGGGACTCATCTTCTTCCACATCTCTGATGGAGATGTCAAGGACCATCAGCAATCGAGCACAGCCCGGAAAGCAGCATCAGAGAGGGAATGGTCAGAAGCAAGGAAAGGCTCACATGAGGCTGGGAATAGAACCAAGGAAAAAGTTTTGCTCATGGGGATGCTGAATAGCACAGTCTGAAAGAGCTCAGGGCTTCTGCAGCTCAGGAACAATATATGTCTAATGAATACTAACAAATCAGCCCTAATTGCAGAGTTCTGAATCTTCCTCTCTAAGGTGTGACATGCATTACAAGACATCAAAGCAGAGGACAGGAGACAACCCAGTTTCTTGGTTCTGTGCAGGTATGTTATCCCCTAGTCCTCTCCTAGAGCCAGTTGCTGATTAACAAGGCTCATTCATCTTCTAAAGAGGCTGGTGAGAAGTCAAAGCAAGCACAGCCATCAGCCATGGCCCCACAGAACCACAAGGGCTGGGACTGTATCAGCCATCCAGGGAGCCTGGAGCTGCCGGGGCTGGACTCTGTAAATTGGCGATTTACAGAACAAGAAAAATGGGCAAGAGGAAAGCCATGCTCAAAGAAACCTGAACAGGCAGCCAGACTGGGAAGGACTGGGTTTAACTGTTGTGGTGTCTACAGGAGCATCCAGCTCTCCAGTGTGAATATCCTGAGATAACTCCAGGGATATCTCAGGGAGAGACAACTTGCAGGAGAGCCTGCCAGGTGGCTGTAATGGGGTGAACCTACACTAGCAGCAGCCTTGCCTAATGTCAGTAAATGGAGCAGAAATCCTCTGCCTTCCCCAGGCCACAGAGTTTCGTGTAATAGACTCCAAGTGCTCCAAAGCCCAGCCAGGTTTATGTTGTGGGGATATAGCTGTCTGCCTTTTATTGTGTTTTGCTGTGCTATCCTATTATACTGCACAATAAAACACCAGTTTCCTCCACTCATTAGCCATTTGCTTGTGCTTGAAGTGCACTGAGCATTCTCACATGCCTGTGAAGGGAGGTGTAATCTGCTCCCTGGGAGTCCCTCACTTCCCTGCATCAGAAGTGTGGCCACAGCCTCTGTGTGTGTGTGTGTGTGTGCCCAGCTGCATATATGGCCACAGCAGCATCACATAAACGCTGCTCAGGAAGTTACATTCCTCAGGTCAAGCTGGCAAAAGCTGGGTAAAAGGAAATTTGTGGTTATCTAGGTTAACTTTAATTTATCCTCTTTGTGCACCAAAAATTAAATGAGGCATGAGGACCTATGAAAAATGGTAAGTTTGAGTGTCAGTACATACAGCACAGGTGGGAAGAAGCAAAATAAGGTACTCCAGCAACAGTAAAAATCATGCTTTTTTACTTTACTGCCTTAGACACAGCTTTTCCATTATAGATTTTGGGGTTTAATTGGTTGATTTTTGCTTTCAGCACTTTTATGATGCCTCTTAAATAAAAATTAGGTTATGTAACAGGTGCACCAGGCCAGCAGCTTATGAAGCCCCTTTGGTATTGTGAGCTAAACAGCGTTTAGGGATTTGGGATTTGGCACTGGATGGCAAATCCAGGCAGGGTTTGTACAGACAGGGGCTGTGGTAGGGGAGAGACAGAGCATCCATTTTTCCTTACTTTTCAATGGGAATGTGTGTGTGGAGAGAGAAGAACAGAAACATCTTGGTGCAGGAGGTGACTAAGAGAGGCAGCAGGAGCTACCATAATCCTACCCAAGACCAGCCTAGGCTTAGCCTTTGCTGCATGGACTATGATTCAGAGGACGGAACAGCTTGCAAACATCCCCTTGTGGGCTTGCAAACATCCCCTGCCACCTCAGCAGATGTAGCAGCAGCAGCCTGTGGCCCCCAGCCTAAACTGCAGCTACCCCTGCATGCCTGTTCTGAAGCTCCACAAAAACTCCCAGCTTCCAAGTGACCTGCCTCCTGCAAGGAACGATAGTTCCCTCTGCTGGGAGGACTGTGAAGAAGTGTCTTTGAGCTCCTTTTCCCATCGGAGGAGGACACAAAAATCAGATGCCCCATACTTGGGACACCCTCACCACCAAGCATCTCCAAGAAAATCCTTCCTCGGGTGTTGCTTCCCTCTCTCCTTGTTAACCTGGTAGCGGTAGAGATGAAAAGACAATCCACAGTTCACATTTAATGATTTTATTTGGTGGTGTTATTTTTTTTTAATGCCCTTCCCTCTGGTGGAAACAAGCTATTTCCAGGGGATTTCAGCTTGGGTTTTTTCAGTTTTTGGAGCATAGTCCTTGCTGTCATAGTTGCGGAGAAAAGCTGGGTGATGTGCTCCTAATATAGCAAAGAGCAAATGCTTCCCATTTTTTAGATCTTGCAATTCTTTTTTAAGCTGATCTGCAAAATCTGATAACTAAGGAGTTTTAAAAGTTGGATGATATTAACAACCGAACAGAGCATCCGGCAGCTACTCTCCTTTATTTCTGGCTCTCAACAGGTATTTCTCCATTAGTCTGAGGCATGTGGTTATGTTTCTCAGATAAAATAGTCTTTTCTGAGTCCTGTCAGCCTGAAATCCCATTAGTTTTATCTGGATGGATTGGCAAGAACATAGGGGATGTTCCTCTTTTCTTGGTCCAATAAATGAGGGATCGAATTAAGAGCAGTCAGTGGAAGAAGAAGAAGAAAGGGTGTGCTGAGGAAGCAGAGGCTTTGTGTCTTCCAGGAGAGACAGCAGCATGGCTGAGGAGAATGTCTTCAGACATCCTTAAAAACCAGGTCAGGAACCAGCAGACACATTAATATTTTAACAGCCTAAAGCAAGCCCTGCCCCACCTTGCCCTGCCTGATCTGGGGTGCAGGAACCCTGTGCTGAATTAGTTTATTGCTTACACTGTGACTGGAATCAGTTATGGTGGTTACAGTGAGTAGCCTGTAGCTTTGCTGGCTCTGTATGGCTCTTGAAAATGCAAAATGATGCACCTGGGGGGAAAAAAACCCAAAGAATCTCACACAGCTGTATCCAACTGACAACAAGCTATTATCCTGAAAGGGGGTTTGGCGTGGACAGCTTTACAGAAGTCTCAGTCTCCTGTTCATAGCAGCCAAAGAAGCAAAACAGAAAGTTGTGCCTTTTGGGGGGAAGAATGGAGAAGGCACCTGTGCAACCACCCAGATCATGGTGAAGCTGCATCTTGGATGTGGCCTTGACCTCTGTCTCAGACAAGAAACAGAGCTGGAAACAGCAGAGGAAAGGAAAGGTGACAGGTGTTATCAGAGGCACACAACAGCTCTAGACACAAAGTGACTAAATCACTTAGGATTCTGCAGCTTAGAGAAAAAGCTGAATGGAGATGCTGGGAGTAACCTGACAGGTTAAAAGAAGGTGGCAGATGAAGTATTCATTTTTTGCTGTAGCTTGCAGTACAAGGGTGAACAAGAATACAGGGAATCACCAGGCAATGGGCTTAAAAGGAACACAAAAGGATGCTTTCCTGCCACCCATCTTCACATCACTCTCCCCCACCCCCCCAATTTGTGTTCAAATCGTGGCGCTTGTTGCCAGCATATTTTGTAGATGATGAGTTTCACCTGTTTCCCAAAGGGAGTGAACAACATGAGTAAAAGAAAAAAAATCCCATCAAGAGCTATTAAGGGCAAAGATACCATCTTGAGAGGTGTGGGAGTGGGGAGGCTATGGCCATATGCGCCTTGTCTCTTGTGTTCCTCTCTAAAATTTTCGCTAGTGGGAAGTGGCAGAGGGCGGATTTGGGAGGAGAAGGGTGGTTCTGCCCCTCGCTGCCTGTCCTTGTGACCTCTGGTATAAATTTGGGGTGGGCTGGGGCCAGGCAGAAAGCAGAGCTAAGCACCCTTTAGACTCCAGGGATGAGAAGAATGACAGTAAAACAAACTCAGGTCCAGCCTTACCCATCTGCATTTCAGTGTGGCTCCTTAACAAGATGTGTCATTGCTTTAAGCCATCTCTGCAGTTAGGAGAGACAGAGACACTGTCACAGGGTGGGTGATAAAGATGACTGCAGTGAGGCTCACCTGACAGCATCCAGGAGCGTCCACCTCAAACAAACACAGCAGGACAAGCCTGTAGTTGTGCTTCCCCAGCAAATCATCTCACCTGGCAGCAATCTGCTGCTCTGGGACTTCCCAAGCAGTGAGCAGCTCTCTGTTGACTAACTCCATCACCAATTTTATGACTGGAAAAGGCTGCAATGCCTTTAGTCAGAGACAGGCAGATGCCTGGCTGCCTGGTGAATCCCTGTATGCTGTGGGTCTCAGCTGAAGATCTGACTGGGCATGGAGTTAGAAGCAATGTGTTATCTCATTTCCCATTGCTGCATGTGAGCGTGTTGAGGTCCAGGTGAACCAGTCCAGGTTACTGCTGGAGTTCCATCCCATGGTGCTGAGGGCAAGGATCAGTGCCCAGTGAGGCTCATGGAGCAGCACAAGACCAATGCCATAAGCTCAAGGTCATGAAATCACTTCTATCTTTGATGTCTGCTGAAAAGTGGAAGCCTAGGAGCTCAGGAGAAAACTCCATCATGCCAGGCAGCCAGAGAATTGGCAGCTCTTGCCCAAAGGAACTTCCTGACTAGGAAGCATCATCCCTTTGCACTCTTGGAGACAAAACAAAGACTAAGACAGTCCTTATGCCAAATCCACACACAGTGCATGTGTCACAGCCAGAACACAACCCCTCATCCATGGTTCCAGCCCACACAACAGTATTTGTGTGAAATTCCTGGGACTCTTCACCAGAGACAGCATTTTGTATCTAGGTGCATTCAACCTGAGTTTAAACAGAGGCCCAAGCCAAGCCAGACCCCAAGAAACAAGTTCACCTCACACAGTGTGAAACGACAAGGGATAATGATTTCACTGTTTTCAAACTGAAGAAGGGTTGATTTAGATTAGGTATAGAAAAGAAGGATTTTTACAGTCATGGTGGTAGAACAGGGTCCCAGATTTCCCAGGGAGGTGGTGGATGCCCCATCCCTGGAAACATTCAAGGTCAGGCTGGACAGGTCCCTGAGCAACCTGCTCACTACTGAGTAGTTGGACTAGATGGTCTTCAGAAGGTTCTTTCTGACCAAAACTATTCTACAATTCTCTGATTCTCTGGTTTGTTGATAGTGGAGGACTCTGAAGCCTTATCTTCTCAGATCAAACACAGCTGGGTCTTCATAACCCAAGGCACAAATCCTGACTTTTAGCAGCCTTGATTTATTTGGATGTTTCCTAGAAACCAGGAGCTTGGCACCCTGTTTCCTCAGCCTCCACTGGGCTCACCAGTCAGGCTGGACTTTGCAGGCACAGGTAGAAAGTGCAGACAAGGTCTTAGACCAGCTGAAAGAAAAGAGAAACAGAGGGAGATGTGATCCCACAGCTCTGGAGACCCCAGCAGCATGCTGGCTGCCCACTAGCACCCAGGAAGTGGCCAGAGCCAGCAGCAATAATTCCAGCTGGAGGGAAAGCAAGACCTGTACTTCCCCCTCTCTGGCCACATCCCCTGCAAGGAGATCTGTGATCGGACTCCCTCTCTGAGACATCCCAAGGTTGGAGCTGGGGAAGGAGAGAGCACCCTGGGACACCTGTGTTTGTACCAAGCAATGCCTGTCTTGTGAAAGGTGATTATGACGTTGTTCTCAGTTGTGATGACTGCATCACCTCTCTGCTCTCACTTCTGCCTTACCCATATTTCCAAGAGATTAATGAACTCATCTCGTAACTGTTGAAGATCACACCTTGTCTGCACTACCCTTCCATGTTCCCCTCCTCTGTTCATTATGGGATAGAAATGTTATTGACCAACAATCGCTAAATGTCAAAAAATCTTATCGCAGAATCCAGCTGCCAACATAGTCTAAACGTACTTGGAAAATGTCAGTAAATTACAGCAGAGAGAGAAAGTGAGCAAGAGAGGAAACATTAGGATGAGCAGTGAACTGTAATTAACTGCTCCACATTTGGAAGAAGCAGGAAATGTATGGAGGAAAGCAGAGTTAAGGGGTCATTGATCTCCATAATTGAGGGGAAACTGAGAAATTGATGGTTTAATGGGGTTCAGCCGAACAGAATGTGTGCTTTGTGGGCCATACTGGGGCAGACAGACCATTGCTGTTAAGCCGAGGATCCATCCTAGTTAGGTCACAACACTCAAGGTACTCCTCAGCCTTCCTTGGAAGAAACTTGTCTGTGTTGTTCAGCTTGATATCTACCTGGAGAGAACTTCTTGTCTCATTTGCATGCCTAGACTGTGTTCTTGCTTTGGGACAGACCTGTGAACACCTTCTTTACAAACTGACTGGAGACCAGGACTTGGGCTTTGGAGTGTCATCAAGGCAGATTGGGATCCATCATTTCTAAGGATGTGTCCAAGACCGGCCTGGAGAGGAGTCAGCCCAAGGCTGTTCAGTCTGAGTTTGCCTCCTTTTATCCCACAATTCCTTCAGAAAATATCATGTGGAAGGTACAGTACTACCATCTCTTGTCCAGCTGCCTGCCACTGCCCTGGGATTCACTGGGTAGCTGTTTAGCAGTCCTGGGGGCAGAGTGGGAATAACTTGGGGCTCCAAACACACTCAAGGGTTGCCCTTGCAGGTTCAACTGTCTCTCCCAAGAGCACACAAGGGTCAGCCCTGCAAAGCTCTGGCACAGCTGGACGATGGGTGGAAGCCAGCACCTTACAGGCTCTGCCTTTCCACACGAGGGTCAAGCAATCCAGTCTCTCCCTCCCTCTGAGGCAGGATCAAACATCACCAGAAAAGTCCTGAACTGCCATCCTGTTTATTTCCTACCACTATTGCCTGGTTGTTTCCCATACACGTGTCTCCAAATATTTTGACTCACAGAAGTAGGCCTTAGGCAAAGTAAACTGCCACAAAGATCTGGAGGCTATTCTATAGACCTGTCCAGCCCCTCTCTCCCTCTCCTTCTCCCATTCCATCATCTCCATCTCCATCTCTCCTTCAAAACTCTCATTCTTAAATCAAGCTTTCAGTCTCAGGGCTGTTTCCATCCCCCAGTCTCCTCAATGCATGCTCCACCTATCCTGGACACTGTTTCCCACCCTATCTCTGCTTTTCATCTCACACTTCCCATCCTCCTGATTTTCTGTCCTGCACACATCCTCCCTGAGCTGTGAAAGATGCTGCAGTGAGCAGAGCAGAGCTGGAATGGAAAACACAAAACACTGCACAAACATTTCTCCATGACCTGGCTATTCCATGGGAACAGTCTGACCTTGGCTTTAATCCCGTGGCAGAGGGAAGATGTTTTGAGGCTCTTTGTACCACTGAGGAAGAAAAGCTGACTAGTACAGTTCCCAAGGACAACCACAGGTCATCTTCCATGGCTTTCTTCTCGTGCCATAGATGCCAGGTCCCAGTTTGGGAACCACAGCCCTAAAGTCCTGCAGGTGTGGGTAACACTTGCTGCACTAGGAAGTTGTTAAGGTCAGAGTTCTCATCGCCTGCCAGATTAAATGGTCACCTGCAAAATTCACAGGCCCTTTGGATATGTCAGCCTCTAGTACTACATGCTCATTGCTTGTCACTGCAGCTCTGCTCAGCTCATGCTTTGCACAGCTGAGACAGGCATCAAGAGGCACAGACCTGTATTCCTCCATATGCTCTCTGCCCTTCCTGCAGCTGCTGCACAGCTGGGGGCTGCCCAGACAGGAGAAGCTGTGCCTAAAACTCTCCTCATGGCTTCAAAACCACAGCCAGGTCCAGGATCCCCTTTACAGCATGCACAATCTAGGTAAGGATAGGCCAGGTTAATAATTTTCCTTAAATGGACTAGAGGACGAGCAGAGGTTTGTTCTTTTTCCAGAGGGTCATTTCCCCACTCTTTGCAATGAGACACTGGCATTTAAGAAATAGCAAATCACATTTATTTGGCCAGTGAGTGCATCCAACAAATATGCTCACCCTCCTCCAGGAGATGATGACTTTTCAGTCTTTCTAATTAAGTTTGTGTCCCAGACCAGCAGAATCTGGAAGATATAAATCTCTTTTTCCCCCCTTTGTATTAAATTGAATTTAATGTTTGTGTAAGATAAAGAGCTTATAGCCCTGGATATCTTTGTTCTAACTCCCTATGGACACTGCTTAGGACAGCAGGGTCTTCTCCTTCATGGCCCCTGGTCCAAGGAATCTCAGCTGCATCTACTGATAGCCCAGCTAGCTTACAGTGCAACCAATTCCCACTGGGGAATCATGGAGAGACTTAGACTTCTCAAGAGGTTTCAGACAGTGACCTGCAGCAGGGGAAGGGGAAAGCATGATTAGCACCACAGGAATGCGTCTTACTTAGGCAAAATGGTCCTTGTGGCTGCAACACCTGGGTCGTTGTGTAGAATTTTAGAGAACTGACAGAAGAAAAGCTGAACTTCTAGAAATCAAAATCAACCTCTCCTGAGACAGTCTCTATCTGTAAGTGGCCTGAAATATATAGTATCTAAACACCCAAAGCCTGGACAAAAAGCCTGCCCACTGTCCCACCAGAAATGAAGGCAAATCTTTGAAAAAAACCATGATGACTGCTTTCAGAAAATTTCCAACCAACCACTGAAAAACAGCAAATGAAACTTCTCCTCAGTGCTGGCAAGTGCCATCACCATCCAATCCTGATTTGCTGACATATATACATTACCAAGGTCCTGCAAACTCATGCTGTTTTTTTATCTGTCTGTTCTACTGAGACAAGCTGGAGCTATAGACCTCCCTTTCTTTCTTTGCTGTGATCCTGTGAGTGTAAAGGAGCTAGAGGTGATCCTGAAGCATGTTTGCCAAATAGCTGGAAAAAATAGTGAGAAAATGCTCTGTAGCATCACCCCAGAAGTGAAACCTTCCCTTGGGTTGTGTTTGCTGTGCTGCACTGAACAAGTGGGTTTTCCAAGTATAGAGAAGTTGGTCCCATGTTTTGGCCATAAGGAGAGGAAATACTCAACACCCCAAATCTGTACATCTTCATCCTTTCCTTCACTGTATCCTGGGATCTGGTGACCGAGAATCTGCCTGCACCCAACTGGGATCCTTCTGTTAACTTTGCCCCACAGAAGGAACAAGAGAAACTCCCTGATCACAACAGCCTCGGAATGCCGTGAAGCACCTGGTGTGTGAAAAGTGAGCTCAAAACCCTGCTTGGAAACTGCTCCTCTCCTTCTCCAGTGCGGCCTTATTTTCCTGCTCCCTGCTTCTGCTGTGACAGTGGAAGGATGAGGTCATGGAGCCCTGGGAACTGACCATCCTGTTCTCCCCTCTCAGCAACCTTCCCTTGCCCAGTGCAATTACAAATGTGTCAATGTTCATTTGGCTGGGCCTGTTGTGCAACAAACTCATGTGGCCCTTGAGGGAATCAAAAGTCAAGACAATTCCAAAAGTAAAGTGGAAGCTTCTGCTTGCAATTTTCTCATTTCTTCCCATCTGCTCCACTGCAGTGATGGGAGGGTAGAAGCAGAAGGGAGACATGATGTGGCTGAAACATGTCAAACTCAGAAGTTTCATTGACCATCCTCAAGAGTTATTATGCAGACCTTTCTGGTGCTCCAAGACTGCTTTTAGTTGGCTGAAAGCTTTTAAGTGCAGAGCCACTGGATATAGGCCAAATTGTGTGACTGTGGTGCTGTCCATGACCTCCTTCAGGTTCCCTGGACTTTTTACCTCCCAGGTGTTTCAGCTGATCTGTAAAATCAATATGCTGGGACTGTATATTTAACTGAGTGCTTGTCTTGGGCCAAGGCCTCAAAAATGTAGATCACAGGTAGGTATTTCTGGAAAAAGACGAATGGGACATGACAATGAAAGGGTGTAAAGATCAGTGCAAGAAGGGAATCAGCTCATGCTGTTCAGTAGAAATAGCATGGAATGGTTTGGATTGGCAAGGACCTTAAAGATCGTCTTGTTCCAACCCCCTGCCATTGGCAGGGACATTTTCCACTAAGTCGGGTTGCTCAAAGCCCCATCCAGCCTGGCTTTTAATATTTCCAGGGATGGTGTATCCATGACTTCTCAGGGCAACTAGTGCCAACATCTCACTGTAAGCAATTTCTTCCTAATGTACAATTTAAACCTGTCCTTGGTCAGTTTAAAGCCATTGCCCCTTGTCCTATCATTACATGCCCTTGTAAAAAGTCCCTCTCCAGCTCTCCTGTAGCCTGTTTAGCTACTGGAAGGTGCTCCTTGGAGCCTTGTCTGCTCCAGGACGAAAGTCCCTGGTTTTGCCCCAGGAGCAATAACAGAGTATCTATGCTTAGCACGGAAGATCCAAAGCACTGCAGGCTTTTTCCTATGTTTTCCAGTCATCCTGACGTTTGGGCACTCTACTGAGAGTGTCAAACTCTAGTTCTATCTCTCCTCTGATTCACTTGTGTCCTGTGCAGATACACATGAGACAAGGTTTTCAGCTGGTGTCCACTACCATTTCAATTCTGGTGGCTGTCCTGCTTTGGATAAACTATTCCGTATTCATCAATATCAATCCTTCCTCCAAAACTCTCTGGTCTTGGCTAGTACAGTGCTTGTTTGGCTATCAGGAGCCTGGTACTCAAACCTCTGACCAGAAGAAAAGAAGAGTATATATATTTTCAATTTGCAACCCTGTAGTGACAGAGGGTGGAAGGAGGAGACGGCAGGTTTTCCCATGTCTTGTGCCTAGGACCTACAAGGCCTTCAGGGACCATTTGCTTTCAAAAATCTTAGAGCTGATGTGATCTCAGCTGAACACAAGCTGAGATTGCTGCAGCCACGAGTGATGCTGGCAAGCAGTTGAGGTTGTAATAGCATCTCTGCAAAGACAACTTCAGGCAGTACAAGGGTAGTGCCTGTTGTAATTTTGTATTCATCACTGCTGTAAAAGCAGTACCCAGATCAGATGGAGCCCTCTGAAAAACAAGGGGTGGTGCTTGCTCCATTTGAGTCTCCAGACTTACAGTCTGCCTTGAGACAAAAGGTAACGAGGAGTAGTAAATCTGTAAAAACTATAAAAGTGAGAGGGGCAGCTCAGTGTGGCCCCATGTACCTTTGCTGAAGACATTCAGGGGACTGAATCTTTTCAGAAGCCAGCCTATGAGTTTGTGTGTTTGCCCGGCCCTTCTCCAGTGAGAAAATCTCATTTCCCACTACTAATTGATGCACAGAACCACTCATCTCTCTGAAATTACAGAGAAGAAAGGGTTTGGGTTTTTTTATATTTGCCATCCAATAGCATTTTTAATTTGCTACATGAGGTAAGTTTCAAAAGGTGCCAGAGGGCAGCTTAAGAAATCAGCTGTTAGCATTCTCTTTTTTCTGCCTGACTTGGGTCCTCAAACCTTAATTAAAACTAGGGAGTGTTTCCAATGCACGATACAGCAGACTGCGTGACAAGATTGAGCCCCCCACAGAGCATCATGCTTCTCTGAGACTTCTGATGGGAGCAGGGAGCATGAGAAAGCAGAGGGGAGATGTACACCTCCATCTTCCACAGGTGTGGGAGGCACTGGGGCTATGGAGCACCACTGCAAGCCCAGGAACTGCTGCAGGAAGCAGAGCTGGATCCACGGCTGGGTGAGAGGGGCAGACAGGCAACATCACACCCTGGATGGGAGGCTCTTCTGATGTCTCTCTTCTAGTCCCTGATGCCAGCTAGTATGTGAGTAGACTCATTGACAGGAGGAATCTTCCTGCTCATCACTCGTCACTGGGAGACATTTCTCCTCCTTCTGATTCACCATCATATCCCTTGCTGTCAAGCAGCAACATCACCAAACAGCTCAGGATGCCTGGAAGAACAAAAGGATTTTGCACAGCTTTTCAAGCATGCGGTGTAGTAATGTGGGAGAGAACCTTGCTGCAGGTTGGGTCACTTAAGGCCAAGATCTAGGTGAAAGCAAGGCAAAATAACACCTTGCAATGATGAATAATTTGCCAAAAAAAATTAAAGATGGGCAGGCTCTCACGTCTGTAGGTAATATTCAGCTTCCTCAACTTCTTCTTATCTTCCCTTCTCACTTTAGGTCAAGTTGGACACTTTCTCCACTGACTCAGAATGGAATTTTTTTGCCTCAGCTAACCGATGCCACCTTCTTCCCACTGTCCATCCATGTTGCACATCCAAACTCAAAAGAGCCAGAAAGAGGCCACACTGCTGTCAACATATGTCACAGCCACAGCCTTGCTCTTAACCTCTGCCGTGTGATTAAAGGCAGCACACACACCTCTGACTTTTCACCCTGGGCCCTAGCCCAGCACCACTGTCTGTACCAAGGCAGGAGAAGGGTAGGAGGCTGGAGAAGCAAAGGACATGTGCTCCATCCAGCAGCAGGGAAATGGACCAGGGAGAAGCTTCAGGGCCAGACACAGAGCATAGCAACAGATGTGCTTGATGCTTGTCTCAGGATTATCTTAGAGAACAAAAATGTGTTTTGGAAGAAGACTGGGTGTGGAAGTAAATGTTAGCTAAGCCAGGGGCAGAAGAGAGACCACCTGCCTTCTGCAGCATGAAGCAGCCATGAACAGATGGGATGCTTTCCTTTGAAGAGAGAATGGTCACCATGACCTTGCAGGAATGAAAAACTTGGATCACTTTGCTCCACATGACTCCACCTGTTGAAATCCAAGGACAGAATGTGGCTGGAGCAGTTCAGAGTGTGGATTTACAGGCTCTGGATGGAAGTTTCCCCAGCTGTCTGTTTGGCAATTGCTGTCTCAGCAAGCAATGTGACCTGAGGCAGGGCCATCACCCTGTGATACTGGCTTGATTAACTGTAGTTGAAACAGCATCTACAAATTGTCTTCAGTGAAAGCCTCCAGGGTTAAGCCCCTGTTTTGTCTCCTGTGTCAGTTCCTGCCCCATGACTGCACCTACAGTGCAGGGACTTGACTAACCCATGCAGGGGACATCCTCACCCCCTTTCCTCACTGTTTGGCTGGCAGCAGTCAGCAAGAGACCATAGCAGGTGAGACTGAAATCCAGGTGCTCCATCAACAAAGTGACCAGAGTCTTTTGGAGCAACTGGTACCCCTTCTAGTATGGAACAGAAGTTGTGCCTCCAGGTGCCACAGCTCAGAACAGTCCCCAGACATTCTGGGGACAAGGACAAGACTCCCCTTCTGTCTTGCTTCCTGCCAGGCTTTCACTCAGCCTTTTGCCTGCACCTGGGTGTTGAATATCTGCACAGAGCTGCCACACTTGCATCTGGTCTGCACAGGAACTCCCCCAGAATCTGACATCAAAGAGGGGTCAGTAATTTCTGGCTGAGCCCATGCTAGCAACATGCAAGGGCTGGAGCAGGAGCGATTCTGTCTGGGCTGTCTCCATGCTGTGTGTACAGGAACAGGTCAGGATGGCTCTGCCGAGGCTGTGGCTGGTGCTGTCATTAGGCACAAGGCAGCCTGTGCAGTGAGCAGGAGCTTTTGCATATCCTGCAGACCCCGGGAACCATGCTGCACATAGTTGGGTACTATATGTTCCTGCCTTCCCCACTGACTGTTCATCCCACTCACATCCACAGGCTCTTGTTAACACAGCTCTCCACTGATCAAACCCTGTCATCTTGCTGGGCTCAGTTTTCCCCTCCCTCCACCGACGAGTCTTCTGCGGGTTACTCCACCCCAGCTTTAATTAACAGGGGAGGGAAAGTGAAAACAACTCTTAGTTGATCATGGCAGGGGACGAGACCTAATAAACCCCTAGGAGAGGAAGACTGACTGCAGAAATCAGGCTAGTAAAACCAGAAACCTCTGGAGTAAGGGTGGGCTTGGGCTTTCCAGCCGGTTAGTATTCAGCTGGAATGCCACGTTGTTACAGACAATGGATTTGACATCAAAGGCACTGGTTAAGCGGTTTTAGTTAAGTGATGTATTAGGTATTATATTTTTATTGTTTGCTTTTTACACCATGTTTTTATTTTTATGTTTTCATGTTTGACTTTTTTCAGGAATTTAGTGCTGCTGAAAAGTATTCTATCGACAGTCCTGGAGATTGAAGCTCTTTGTCTATATCCAGAGCAGGCAGCATGCTAGCAGCCTGCTGGCACCATGCTGGCTCTTTGCCTCAACCCCGCTCTCAGGGTTCACCTTCAGAGATGAGAGAGCAATACTGTTGGTGTGCAAGCAGAGAGGGACAAAGGGATGCAATTTTGGGGTCCTAATCTCAGAGAAGACACTCTGAAACCCCCTTTGAAGCCCAGTTTCCCAAAAGCCCATATGATCCTATGCTCCACTGTGCCAGGGAGAGTCAGGCAGGTCACAACTGGATTTCAGCTTGCCGGGTGTCATGGATGCTTTTGACCTGCAAGCCAAAAGTATCTTCTAACAGCAGGATTCAGGAAATCTTATCTGCTGCCTAAAAGTGAGGGTATCAGTCTCCTTCCTGTAGGACTAAGACCTGTGAAAGAAATTGTTGGGATCAAACTTGGTTGGGTGAAGGGTCAGTGACAGAGTGAAGTCCCCTGTCTCCTCTGGCCCTACTAGAGGATGCAGGGTGACACGGGTCACTGCTGCTGCTCCCCTTCCTCACTACTTTCCTTGCCAACACATTGCTTTTCCCTTGCCTATGAAAAGCTGAATTGATGGGAGATGAGAGGATTAACATTTGCCACCTGTGTAGGCTGCTGCGTACAAATATTTCTCTCCAAAGCATCAAGTAATAAATGAGTCTTCATCTTTGTCAAACACCTTGGAGTCCATTTGCCGTGTCTTCACAAAGACAACACAGCGGGGCGAGGCAGCGTGTGAAATACAGGAGGACTATAAATCTCTCCAACACTGTACAGGCATTTTGCATCTTGCAGTTTTCACTGAGAAGTGGCTGTAAATAATGGAGGGGAATATCTGCCACTTGTCTCCAGGGGAGGATTTATTTGGGTGTAAGTGCTATAGATCTTTATATGTATGCTGCAGCTGTAAATAAACAAATTTTAAGCAGAGACTGGGGTCTGTCTTGCTCTCTCTCCCCCATACTCCTTTTCTCTCTATTGTTTCACCTGTTTGTTTCCCTACTGTTTTAGGCTACATCTCACTCCTGAGTTGAGCACATACCTGGAAAGTCACTTGAGAAGGAAGTGGGTTGCTGTGATTGAGTATACATTTTGCTTTCACATTCAGCCCATACAAAGGATTTGAGGAGAAGAGAAGCTGATAGTTAGAATTCAGGACCCGCTGCTATGTTCTCTTCAAATGCTCCTTTGAGTTCTTGGTTCAGGATTTTAATTATGCTGTTATTCTTGTGCAAAAGCATATGGTTTGCTCCAGTCTGTTCTGTGGTGCTGTGTGCTGGCCCCTGTTTCAAGTCACTTCACTTGGGGAAGAGTATCTGAAGGGAAGTTAACTCTTTGAAGTGACTCTTTCAAGTCACTTCACTTGGGGAAGAGTATCTGAAGGGAAGTTAACTCTTTGAAGACATCGAAGCTGCCAGTCCACAGAGCCCAGGGCATGCACTGGGATGTGGCATGCATTGGGATGTGGCATGCAGATCCAAAAGGCTTTGAAGGCAGCTGGCACTGTCAGGATATGCTAGGCTGGTTCTCAGACACTGAGGTCAACTTGCAAGGCAAGTCTGGGTATGTGTAGCTTCACTTGCAGGGATGATGAAGGGTCCAAAGAAAGTCATTGTTTATGGACATAGCAAAGCAGCCCTCAAAGACACTGCTGATTTCAACCATCAACCTACAGCCCAGCTGGTTGTTGTCCCCTGCAGCTAGGACCCAAGCAGAAGATGACTGGTTCTTCGGCTGTGTTTGGCAGCACAGAGGCAGATCTTGGATGTATCTACAGACTGCAAATGGCTGCCCTTGGGCTGTGCTGGAGGAGGAGAAAATGGCCCCTGGGTTTTGTCATTAGGAGGTGGGTTTTGCTGTTGGCAGTGTTGCAAATAACCACAGTCACCTGAAGGTACCAGTCACTGTCAGTCCCATCCAGAACCATCTTCCTTCCACACCTGGCTTCACGTGTTCCTCCAGAGACTCCCCAAGCTCTGCTTAAACTCTAGAAGAAGAAATGCATATGTATGGACAGTGATCCATTTTCAGCTCTTAATAAGCCAGAAAGGAACCAAAAATCATAGCAGGAGAAAAAGTAGCTCCCCCACTGATGCATGGTGAAAGCAGATCCCTGTTCCTGTCAACTAGGCACTGCACATGTACAATAAAAAAGCAGACCCAATTCAAAACAGCTTGTGGCATTCTTTCAGATGCAGTATTAAGTAATGCCCTTCCCTTGCCCTTCAATATCTTTATAATTTCAGCCCTCTCTTCCTGCCCACACAACGTGCTACAGAAATCACAGGGGAAAGAAAGAGCTGAGGACAAGGAGACCCGGCATTCCACAACAAAGAGCTCTGCGAATTCTTCAGGAGACCCCCATAGTGCGATTAGCATCTCTTTACAGCAACATCATCTCTCTCTCTTTTGTTTCCCCAGAGGAAGATAAAATTGTCACCAAGCACCAGAGAATGAAGCTTGATGAATACTGAAAAGACATTCACCTACACACTAGGATGGACTGGCCCCAGATGCTTTTAATTACTGTGTTCAGAAGCTGGGACAAGAAGGAATAACTGGGTTTAGAGCTGTGAGGTGAGTGCAAGGAAACAGGGCTGACTTAATGAGAAAGGGCAAGTGGTACTGGCTGAGCAGTGAGCTCACATCCTACTCCCAGGCACACATCCTACTTCCCTCCGCTCGCACAGACTCAAAGCAAAATCATTCTTAGGGTGGAGGACATGGGTGGAGAGATAAAGCCCTGCTTCGGAGTTACCCCTCTGGGCTGCAGAGGGGCTGCAGTCATCCCACAGGGGCTGCTCTGACCACAAGTCCAGGTGAGGACTTCACCCTGTGCTTCGCTGTAGGCAAGGAGCTCCTACTCATCCTTGACTTCCTTTCCCATGTCTCAATTCTCAACCAGAAAATACTTTGCAAGTTAGAGAACAGGATTGCTATTGCTTTTTCTTGTGTGTGTCCTTACCATTTTTTTTTCCCGTTAAAAAAATAAAAACCAAAAAGCAGCTCTCAAAAAATATTTTAGAGGAGGTTGATTTTGTAAAATGCTGTTGCTGAACTGAAATTTGCAGGAAGTTTGTGGGCAGTTTCAACTCAGTCTTGTTCCTTCCCAGTGACTTCTTATATTGATGTTTCCTATAGTGACTCATTGTCTTCTGTATAAGCATCTCTGACTGACTGAAGCAAAAAGGCTCAATTAGGGAAGGGTTCCTCTATGGATCTCCTGAAATTATGGTAGTTTAAATTGCTGCCCAGCAACCCAAAGCTAAATTGCAGTACTTTAGCACCTCTGGCAATTGCTGTTTCTCAATTCATATGCCAGAAAATGATGGGTCCAAACAAAGAGAGCTTCACTGATTGAAGGAGAGTGGGAGATGTGTAGGCAAGCCATGGAAAACCTTGATACCAGATTCCACCCCTCTCAATTCAAGGATAGGGGTGACTTTTGAACCCCAGCTATATCATACTCTGAGTCCTTTAGGGATGAATTTGGACAGGTTCCACTCTGGCCCCAAAGGGACAGGCAGTTTAATGGGGTTTGGCCACACTGGAAAGGTGAGCAGATGTAGCTTTAGGACTAGTTTAGGAGGTCCATCTGGAGCTCCTTCATCAGAGTGATCCTCCTGGTGCAAACAAACAGGCACAGCATCCCAAAGCTGTGTGTTGATTTATCAGCTTTGCAGTCAATACTGCAGCTGTCTATTCTCTGAGACCTCAATTTCATCTTCTGTAAATGATCAAGGCCTATAAATTCACTGTTTGTGTCTCCTGCTGTTTGTGACCTGGGACTTTCCAGTGTCATGATGCTCCCCAGAGTGAGCTGTTTTGGGAAAGGTTTGGAAAAAGGCAGAAATAGCAAGCGAAGCAATAGAACTGCAGCCGCGTGAGGAGGAACCCAATAAGCTGAAGCTAAGATTTGACAAACTGATAACCAAAGCCTGCGAAAGGTCTGCAAGATTGTGAAGGAAGGAAGGGATGGAGTGAAGCCAGTTATTTTCTGTTCCTTACAATGGAGTTAGGAGGCTTCAAATGAAAACTGTAGATGGCAGATTGCAAATATAATAGAGCCTTTGAAACAGAACATCATTTGCCTGTGGATCACACAGAATCACAGGCTAGCTAAGACTGACAGGGAACTCTGTCATTTTATCCAAGCCTTCTGTCCAAGCAGGACCATGCAGAGCAGACTGCCTGTGTCCAGGTATCTTTTGAGGATCTCATAGGGTGGGGACTCAACCTGTTGCAGTACTTGGTCACCCTCACAGTAACAAAGTGTCTCCTGATGTTCAGAAGGAACCTTCTGTGTCCCAGTCTGTGCTCCTTGCCTCTGTTCCTGTCACTGGGTACCACTGGGAAGAGCCTGGCTCTGTTCTCTGTCACCCTCCCTTAAGGTATTTCTCTACATTGATGAGATCCCCTCTCAGTGCTCTCCAGGCAGAACAGTCCCAGCTCCCCCAGCCTTTCCTCACAGGAAACAGGATCCAGCCCCTTCATCAGTCCTTCACTGGACACTCTCCAACACATCCATGTCTCTCCCACAGTGGAGAGCCAAGCACCAGACACGATGCTGCAGCTGTGGCCTCCCCAGAGCTGAGCAGAGGGCAGGGATCAGTTGCCCTCACCTGCTGGTAATGCTGAGCCTGGTGCAGCTCAGGATCTCACTGTTCCTTTTTGCTGGAAGGGCACATTGCTGGATCATGGTCAGTTTGTGCTCACCAGGCTCCCCAGGGCCTTTTCTGCTGAGCTGCTTTCCAGCAGGTGGTTCCTGACTTATATTGGTGCACGAGGCTCTTCGTCCACGAACTGCACTATGTTGATACATCCTAGTGGGAGATAGCAAATAAAAACCTGGGCATGGGCAGGACAGGACATACACTGCTGGCTTGGGACGTGAAGCAGGAGGCTGTCAAGGGACTGATGAGGAGGAACTTGTTTCAGAATCTCAGCACCATCCTTTCCATCACTGAGTAATGCCTGGTGGGACACTTTTCCTGCCTAAGACTGGGAAACTGCTCTGGAATTCGGTGGTCACTGTCTCCAGCATACCCCATCTCAATGTCCTCTTTGAGCCCACAGGTCAGTTACATTTCCATACACCTTCATTTTTCAGCTTTCCTGTCTGGAAAGAACACCCCAGGCTGTTATAACTCTGATAGGGAGCTGAGAACTGTCTTTTCAGCTTTTGTTTTCAACTCTTTTTGCCTTAAAATACCTTGAAAAAATGTTCAAATAAGTTTTTCTACCAGCAGTTTATTTGCTTTTGCTCACAAAGCTATATTTATCTACAAAAAAAAAAAAAATTAGAAGTCAAACCTCCCAAACACTTGAAACACAAGAATATGGGGCTGGCAGGGAATTCCAAACCTGCTAAATTCAATCCCTGCTGTTGCAGCAACACATCACAAGGACCTTTCAGAGCTGGAGTGTGCTCTCTCCTAAAAGCTATTTTGATTTCTGCCTCCATGGCTCCTACTGGGTGGTTGCCCCAGTGGGTGGTTGCTCTAATGGTTGTAAGCCCTCGACTAATTTCCAGCCTGGTTTATTCATGGCCAGTTTATATACATTTGTTTTCATGCCAGCACTCTCCTTTGGCTGAAATAGCTCTCCTACCCCTGTGTCTTACTCCCTAGGCATATTTATGGAAAACCATACCCAGGCTTTATTAATACAGCACAATTCTTTGTTTTGCCTGCTGTTCTGTAGAGCATAAAGGTTCCTGACCCATCTCTACATTTTTAACCCCTCTGGTCTTCACATCATGGCAAGTCCTCCTTCAGCTTCCTCCCACCCTAAGTGAAGCATAGCGTGGAATCTGAAAAGGATTTTCCCACTGGGAAATGGGATTTTGGTGTGTGTCCTAAGAGAAATCTCATCCTGTCCCTGGGCTTTTTCCCCTCTTGGTGTGTTCCTGGAAGGAGCAACAGTGTCTCAGTGAGCACCTCTTACAAAACCTTACAGAAAAAGAGCTCCTTGATTAGCAACAGCTTCTGTCAACAGGAACAGAATGAAAAGCAATGGCAGGAAAAACTCTGATTTATTTGAAAATACGGAAATTTTCTCATTAAATAATTCACATGAATTTTCACACATGAAGGTGAAAAAACCCTTGGCAGCTGTGTGTATCCCCTCTCCATCAAAGACACACTGCCAGCAGCTGCTGTTCTCTTTCATTCTCAGACTTTTCTCTTTCTGTTCTCCACATTTCAACCTCCTTTTTCTTCTCTATCACCTGATACTTGGGTTTCCAGAGTCCTCATACCATCAGGCAACATCTTCCCCTCTTTTCCTTATTTTTTAATTTGCAGCCTAAAGTTGTTTCCATCCTTGGAGCACCCTCTCTCTGAATCACCAGGAAATGGGATTCCAACATATCTGGGGCTTTTTTTTACATCCTCAAGGACAAGATAAAGACCCCACACCTTGAGGGCTGTTTCTGAGGTACTTTGCTCTTACTGGGTGAGGTATGTGATCCTTATGCCTGGAAAAGCTTCTTTTCTTGGGAGGCTCCCATGAGATGCAGCTCCTTTCTGGATGATGGGTATTTGAAAGAGATTCCCCTCAGAAACTCCATACAACTGGTTTATACCTACCTTCAAGTCATTAAGGTGCAGCCCCATGCACCTTAGTGCTGGGCTCAGAGGAAACACCCAATTTAATGCATAGATTAATTTTCCATCTTTCCTGCTTCAGTAAGGAGTTTCCCAAGTTTCATGCAGTTAGGGCATGGGGAGCTTCACTATGACAAGAACACTCTCTGTACCTCTGTCCTTTTTTCCCAATAGTTTCCTACTGGTACCATATCCATGGAGTCCCCACAGAAATGATAGGATTCTGGCAGAACAGGAGCCTCTCCCAGAGCTATTTTTCCATGCTGTGAACATTTTTAAGATTAAAAGAAAAAAAAAAGGAAATTAAAAAAAAAAAAGGAAAACAAACAAAATGTCTATTCTAGATTGGACTAGACCTGGAATAATAATCCTTCAAAACTGGTTTGGCACAGTCAAAGTATTTCACTACTGTCATTGTCAACTGCTCTGCTCTTTCCTCAAACATTTCTGTTACCTTGGGATTGCATTTCTAAGTAAGAACTGAAAGAAGTCAAAGACCCTTAGTTTTACAATTCCAAATGGTATTGGGAACAATTACTTTTAGAGTTGGGAAATCCACAAATTCCAACCATTCCATAAGGCAAGTTTTGGTATTGGGAAATCAGATTTTTTTGTTTTATTTTTTTTTTTTTATGGAGGGAAAAATCATAAGATTTCCCAGACATCTCCAAACTGATTCCCTTGAGTCAGAGGATTTCACAGTGCTGTTCCCATGTCTTCTGACAGTGAAAGGCAACCATGGCTAATGAAATGGATAAGCAAAATAAGAGACAGTTCCAGGATCAGATATCCCTTGTCTGGGCTGCTCCAAATACCCCAGATTTGTTTCTTTATTCAGCTCTGTATAGCTGGGCTATTCCTCTGCTGGCACCTGGCTCTGACAATATGTTATTTTCATACTCAGATCACCACAGCATTGATAACTTCATGGGGAGTGGAGATAGATCTCTGTTTAATAGCTCTTCCTTCATTCTCAGCAGGTATTTTCCCATCTGCCCTTTTACCTGTCAGTTCTGATGGTAGAACATGAAGTAAAGAGGCTCAGCCACTTTTTTTTTTTCTTTTCTTTTCTTTTCTTTTCTTTTCTTTTCTTTTCTTTTCTTTTCTTTTCTTTTCTTTTCTTTTCTTTTTCTTTTCTTTTCTTTTCTTTTCTTTTCTTTTCTTTTCTTTTCTTTTCTTTTCTTTTCTTTTCTTTTCTTTTCTTTTCTTTTCTTTTCTTTTCTTTTCCTTTTTTATTTTTTTTTTTCTTTTCCTTTTTTTTTTTTTCTTTTTCTTTTCCTTTTTTTTTTGTTTTTTTTGTTTGTTTGGTTGGTTTTTTTTGTTTGTTTGTTTTTTTTTTTTTTTTTTGTTTTTTTTGTCTGGTTTTTGGGTTTTTTTGTTTTGGTTTGGTTTTTTTGGTGTTTTTTTTGGGGGGGGGGTGGTTTTTTTTGGTTTTTTTTTTTTTTTTTTTTGGTGCCATTTATTAATTTTACTGAGTAAAGCAAGGCATGCTCCATAAATCAGACTGCAAGTTAGAGAGTCACACTGCGGAGTGTGCAGTGGGATGAAGCACCAGCTGTTCTCTGCAGATGATAAAGCTGTAAATATGATGCTGGTTTAAGGAGGCAGACCCCAGCTCGAGGCACCCTGTGCCTTTGCACACCCAGCATTTCACAAGAGGTTCTCCAAAGTATTTGAAAAGCCCCACCAGGGTGGGCTGCCAAGTTTGTGCCAGTCACCTGTGTGGGCGTGCAAGGCTGGGAACAGGTTCAGACCTTCCTGAAGGTCACAGCAATCAAATATCATGCCTGGATTCATTCAGTATGCAGCAGGGAGAAGGAGCAGACTCTGCTCCTCTTTTATAGGACCTTGAGTTGTTTGATGTAAGGCCGCATGCAAATCACTGCCCAAGGATGTGTTTGTCATATAATTAATATTAGCTCCCACCCTGCAGCAGACTCCTGTCAACACAGAATAAATATTCCCCATTAGGAGGAGGGTTGGTTGGGGAGATCAGGACTTGAAGCACTTGGACAGCTCTAGCTAACCATCAAAGATCACTTCCCTGCTGCTTGAAAGCAACCAGTAAGCCTGAAGATTGCTCATTTTTATTTCCAAGAGGTTTTGGGTTGGTTTGTTTTTCTCATTTGTTTGTGTTGGTTTGGGTTTTTTTTTTGCTTTTCTGGGTTTTAAAAAATTATTTAACTCAGTTTTCCCTTTGGAAGTGGCCTCTCCCTTCCCCAAGACATGATTGGAAGTCCATAATCCAGAGATTTCCAGCACAGTAATAAATGCATTGGAGAATGAAGGAGCTCAAAGCAAGTCTGGCTCTGAACCCACACATGAGCGTCGCAGTCAGGTGTTACAGCAAAAGGCGGATATTTATATATTTTTTTTAATAGGATGGAGATAAATAGTGCATTCATTGCAAAACGTATGTGAAGAGAGGGTGTAATGAATTTTCAGATAAAACTTGGCAAGTGTTTTCAAGCTAAAGAGGAGATGTTTAATAACATTTTCTTGCAGAGAAGGCTGAACGCTGGGTTTCAGCACAATTTTTAAATGAAATGTCTCCATTTTTTCAGCAATGCTTGTGTTTGTCTGCCTGATGATGTGCTGAAGGGGCTTAGCAAGGGATCTCAATAACCAGCTGAAAAACCCTGGCAGAGCCTCCGCTGAGTTTCTGAGCTTTAGTACTTTCTAATCAAGAGAAATGCTGAATAAGCCAAGGAGCAGCAAGATTTGCCTCTGCTCAGCAACATCTCCACCCACGCCACACTGGGCACCATCCCCTGCCTGGACCCACAGCCATGGGCTGAAAAGCTAAAGGGACACCCCATGACCCTGCAGAGATGAGATAGGCTGTGGATACACACAGTCTGCTGCACTGGGTGCAGGAATCCTGCTCTGTGGCAGTGGTGGCACCACTTGGGTTGGTGACCTCCCTGACACCAGCTTCTCCCCTTTTCCACAGCTTTGGTTGGAATTGTATTGTGAAGCTCCCAAGAGCTGGCATCTTCTGATGGCAGTAAGCACAGAATAATTTGCTCATGCTCAAACAGAGGCTGCCAAGGTAGCACAGAGAAAAAAGTGTTTCATAAAAAAAAAAAAAAAAAAAAAAGAAAAGAAATCGCAAGCAAAAAAATTAAAACAAAAAATCCTACATGCACCAAAAGAAAAGAAGAAAAGATTACGCAAATGATCTAGAAAAGATGAAAAATTAAGCATTCCAAACTAGCAAATAATTCAGTCTTCTCAGTGTCTCTTTTTTCTCTTTTCTTGTCTGCATGGGACCTGAAAATATGTTTTACCACCTGCCTTTCTGAATTGTCCTTGTATCTTGTCTGCCAAGTTTCACCCCTGCAGAGGGCTCTGGCTCCTGGGGGATGAGGCATGACATGCTCGTCTTGCCCAGTGTCCTCAGGGACAGTCATCTGCTCCAGCACTGCCTCTGTGCAGATGTGCACAGGGGGCTGCTGTACCTCCCCTCTCAATTTTGGAGTACACAGACTGGTTTCAACCCACTCAGCTGGAGAGAGGGCATGTGAAGAGCAAGAAGCTTCTGGGATATTGCAGCAGGCACCGGGTGGAGGAGAGGAAATCCTTCTGATATCCTTGCTGGCAGAAAGGTCCTGTGGTGTGGCGGTGATGCTCACACCTTACTAGGCAAAGAAGAACCCACCCGGCTGCCTCCAGTCCAGTGGGAGTAGCAGGAGACTCACCCATGCAAAAAGCAGGACCCCTGGCTATCCACGTACCCCATACAGAGCACTGAGCTTGCAAAGGCTGGGGAGGAGGAAGTTCAAACTGCAAACTCCCATTTTGCAGAAGGGAGAAGATGGAGTCTCGGGTAAAAGCAAAATGCCAAGCAGGGATGTGCACAGCTCACAGTGTACTGACCCAGCTTTTCTCTTCCCCCTAGAGCTGTGGCACCCCTTTCATGGGGTGGCTTTGACTGGGTGGTCTGTCAGTGCCAGCAGGTAGGAGCAAACAGTTGTGTTGCTGTTGGCTGAGGTTTTTAACCCCGTCACTTGCAGCTGAAGAGCCTCTTCTGAATCAGAGCCATTAACTCTGCCTGCAGCACCTGGAGTTACCTGTCTCAGCTGGCACACAGTTCCTTGGTGAGCCACAGCAGTCTGCTGGGAGCCTGATGGAATAAATGCACACAAAGGATCAACAGGAACTAGAGCATGGCACCCCCAGGATCCTCAGAAAAAATGTTCACTCACACTCATCTCTTGGTAACATTTTGGAGTAATACTTAAGAGATGGAAGTTTAAATTACCTTCAACACCTCTTGGTAGTCCACAACTTCCAGGCATGAAACTGTTCCTTGCCATTATCATCACTGCCCAGCCCTGCCACAGCTTTGTCTCCATGCATCCATTTGTTTTGACTCTATTCACACAAATCCTTGGGATGCCACATCCCACACCATGCAGAGCCATCTCCCTTAGCTCAGTAGACCCCTTGGGAAGCCCAGCCTGGGCTCCCCCTCTTCAGCCTCTGCTCCTGCAATGAACAGATTTTGCACAGCAACTCCTGTATGTCACTCCAGGAGGGCTTGTCTAGAAGATCTGCTGTGCTTGCATACATGGTTTAGTGGTGAACACAGAAGTGCTGGGTTAACAGCTGAACTTTGATTATCTCAAGGGTCTTTTCCAATCTAAATGATCCTATGAATCGATCCTATGAGTCAATGATCCTATGAGTTGATGACCCTGAGGAAAAAAAACCATTTGTTGTACCACGGCTCTCTTGCACAAAGCAGAAGAGAAAGAAAATTTATGCTGAAAAATAGAGAGGAGTGCTCTCAGGAAGAGCTGATTTTGGCTGTCGAACTCTGTCTAGAGAAAGATGTCAGAAGAATAGCTGCTAAAATTATTTAAGGGCAGGCTAAACAGCTCACAGTGGTTGTTCATGGCAAATGGTGGAAATTATGGGAAAGCATCCCCCTTTTCTGAAGCCACAAAACAACCTCAGTCAGGGAACTGACAGAAAGTAAGCTGTCTGTAGAGATAGATGTATTAAACATGGAAATATGTACGCACACCTATGTTTAAGCCAGATCACCTAGAGTTCATCATCTGCTTACAGAAGTGGTGCAGAGAGGGGAGAAAGAGCTGCTGGTGGCAGAGGAAGTGGTGAGAGAGGTGTTCACCCATATGACTGGTAAGAGAACTGTTCGTGGATTACAGAGTGACAGCTTTGGTTGTACATCCAGAGGACTTCTGTATCTCCTGGTACTTTGGCTGGTAGAAGTTGCTAGTGACTGGAGCCATGTGAAAAATCTCAGCCTGTTTGTTTTATTTATAGTCCTTGTTATTTCATGGCTGAACTTGGAGATGTGACCCCCAGCAACTGACTGGCCAGCAGACTAATCAATAGATCCAGCACCTGCTCAAAACCTCTTCATTTTGTGAGCTTTATCTCATCATTTCCAAATGTGCAGGCCAGGTTTGCCAAAGGACAGAGAGGAGCAAGGTGGTGAGCAATGCCAAGGAGAGGTTGAGCAGAGGTGGGCTGCTGTGGTGCCAAGCCAGAGGTGCCAGTGCTGTTGAATCCCGACTTGTGCAGCAGCAATTAACACCCAGCATAATTGCCAGACTCTAATAAATGTGTGCGTGGATTACAGTATGGACCTTTGTCTGCTGCTGATCCTGTCCCAGGGTTTATTTGGTGTTTGCTGTTCCTCCCGTGTGCTGCAGGTCTTGCCATTTTCTCAACAATGACAAGTTTTAGGGAGGAGTAAGAAGAGGAAAGAAGGAAGATTGGAGAAATCTCCTTGTTGCAACTCCCTTTTATCATGAGAGTTAACTTTCTAAATGCAAGTTCTTCAGTTAGGGTAAGCTTCTGTGTCTGTTCTATGTCAGCCCACACACAGCCCCCAGAAAAGCGCTGCACCGCTTGCTTCAGAGGCAGCCTTTAAGACAGATGTCTGGTGCAGTAGCTGGGGCATGAATTTAATAAAACACTAAACAAAATGCATTCCAGGGCAGTTTTGCAGCAGGGGATGAAGTATGCCCTGCACAAAGCAGGTCCCAAGGATCATTCCAGAGGTTGAGATTGCATCTTTAAAGAAGATGCAACACGGGTCTCCGCTTCCAGCTTCCCAGTGGACCGTCCTGCTGTGCTGAAACTTTGTTTTCTGCCCTTAAATGCATACAGACTTGCCCTTAATTGCTCACATTGCTGAATATTCTATCCAGCATCACTCTACAGCAGCATCAAAAGTAATAGTGATGCAGCTGTGATAGCAGCTCAGAGTTTTCAAACCAGGGGCCTGGGCTGTGTTATTGTTGCAGAGAAGAAATGCAGCACCTCCACAAGCCATAAGTGTTATACAGTGGCCACCAGCCCGCTGATTTCTGGCCTACAGGCAGATACAGCATCCTTCCAGAGGGCTGTGTCTGCTCACAGAGCCCGGTGGCGGGAAGCTCAGTGGCACTGACACAGAGCAGGCTCCTCACTGCAGCACACATGCAGTGGGAGCAGCACACAAGGGCACTGTCTGCCAAGCTGCCTTCTCCCATTTGAAGATGCAAATCTTCAGCCTTGTTCTCCCAATCTGAGGAAGGTAAAATGTGGTGCAGGCTTTGTCTGTGGTGACTAACGGGAAAGAAAGTGCAGTGTCCTGAATGAAAGGGATGGGAATGTTACAGGAGGATTTGCCAGGTAATGAAAACCAAAGCAGCAAAGACCAGAAGTTGTGATGCTGCCTCCTGTTCTCAGCTTCTTCTGGTCTCCCCCATCCCACAGCTTAAATTTTAACTAGCCTCCCATTCCTGTCCCTTGCTCCTCTGCTCTGCAAACCCACTGCTGGTTTCTCTTCTTTCTGTCTGTACCCTGAGTAATTTCCAGCCTTGGTCACTTTCTCAAAGCCCTGCAGGTCCTCTGTGGTGCATGTTTTCAAACCCCAACAGTGCAGTGGAGAACCACAGAGAACCTGAAAGAGGGAGGATGTTGCTAGCCTCGGTGGTGTTGTCTTGGGGAGAAAGCAAAGCCGTGCCAGGGACTCAGAGCAGATGTGCAAGGCAAGGCTTCTTGCTCCATGCATGGTGGAGGGCAGAAGGAAATGCTGGGAATGACATCCCAGACCGCACAGGTTTTTTCCAGACTCCTCCTGCAGCTGATCTCCATGCTGCCCATGTGTGCTCCTGGCCCCTTCCAAAGCTGGGACTTGCATCATCCTGTGCCCATCAAATGAGCTCTGGAGGTAAAGTTAGTGGATACAGGTGAAGAGGTTGTCTGAGCCAGAAAGCACCTGTTAAGGCAAAGAATAAACTCACATCACTTGCTGTGGGCCTTCCCTCATGGAAACAGCTGCTGAGGATACTGGTGGGATTTGTGGCATCTACCACTAAATAGTTTCCTCTTGAGGGTTCCTGAACTCTTGGGCTCTGAGTCACACTCTGTGGCAAAAGCACGTTTCTGCCATCTTTCCCCAGAGATTCTCAGTCTCCTGAGACACGGAAACTATCTAATTTCACCCCACACAGAGAGCTGTCCTTAGGCTATTTCCCACTGTGAGCTCCTTGTGGAGCCAGTGCCCACAAGGTGCCTCATCCCACTTTGCCAGCTCTGTTCCCAGAATACAGCACAGGAGCAGTGATCCCTGAGTCACTTTGCCAGCCTGTTCCTGGAAAGCAAACAGGAAAGACAAAGAGACAATTAGTAGAAACTCAGGCCCCTGGGAAGTGTTGTTTGGAGTTTTTATTTTTTCACCACAGAATCCATCTAGATTTATGATTTTCAGCTTATTATGCAATGATGCACAGATATAAAAATACAAATGCTTCTTTACATACAGGGATCAGAAGAACTCAAAACTATCAGAACAATTTTATTAAGTCATATTAAAGCTCATGTATCTCAGCATCCTCATAAAAGTGCAGGTGTAAGGAAGGCATAATATCATGTCACACAGATATGATCCTCCCCTCCTGTATCCTTCCCATGCTAAAAATATTAGGGAATTATAGGCTTGATCCTGATTGGATTTCCTTTTGTGAATTCATTCAGTCTCACCTTGGGCCCAGATAAACTTTTAGCAGCCATAGCACCCTCTGTCAACGAGCTGCCCAGGTAATCACCACTGATTTGGTTTGAATCCATTCTGTGCAGTTTCCTTTGATGCACTGCAGCTTTTGAGCTGTAGGAGATGTGCAGACAGAGCCCAAGTCTGAAGATTTTATTCTTTTGGCCTTGTGCAAGGTTTGTTGTTTCTGCTCTGTGCAGAGCCCAGCACATTACAGACCTAAAGCCATTCCTATAATATAACCAGAGCAAAATGCTCTGCCTTTGTTCCTGCTCATTGCAATAGACCCCATCTCTGCTGCTCATTGTTTTAAGATTTTTCTATTAATAGCAGAAACAGGCATGCCATTTCAATAATTCTATTCAAATTAATGCCTTTCATTATACTCCAAACACAACATCAAAGGCTTAGATTGCACCCTGGCCCTTTGTGAGACAGAAGGAGTTCTGGTATAAAGATTTCCATCAGAATAGATGTTTGATGGGAGAAAGCTTTTTTGTCCATCAGGAAATATAAGTTTCTTAATGGGATTAGAGGCTTTGGTTCTTGTGGATGAGTGACTGCAGCAGCCTAGGAGGTCCTTTCCACTGGCAAATTTTGTCCCACAACTCACTGCAAGGAAGACATTCCACATGGGTAGTATTTTATTTTTACTCTGTTTTTGTCTGTGAGAGAAAGGTCTGTTTTCTCAGGACGGCCAGGTCCTGATGTTGGCTGATAAGACATAGGGACTATGGTGTGTCTTGGGGAGAGCCGGGACTGCACAACTCTGTTTGCCAGGATAAGCTCAGAGACATCAGTGTCTGCAAGGTGCCTTTTGCAGGCTCTGCCAGACACCCTTCCTTACAGCAGACAGGACAAAGAAAGAAGGACAAGAACAAGCACAGTGGAAGGGTTCCTCTCCTGGAGTGTTGGAGATTCAGGTTGTAGGGCTGTATTTACCTGTGACTCTGGCCATGACTGTTTGCCTTCTAGCAAGAGAAGCACTGGGGGATTTGGGATCATTCATGTGATCCCTCCACCCCTTGGATTAGGTGTGTAGAGGGAGGGGTGGTTTAGTAGTGTGTGCATTTCCTCCTGGATCACCTGCAACTGGGGAGCCATCCACCTCAAGAAGGTCCTTCAGACAGTGCAAAATATAAGAAATTGGGTCCTCAGAGCATGGCCAGGGCTGGATTTTGTCTTGTTGTGGCACCACTCTGCAGTCTCTTCCATCCTCTAGGACTCCATCCTACAGATGCATTCATCACTGATCCAGGCTCTCACACCTATAGCCCTGTACTCTGCAAAACAGGCTGGATGTATTCCACCCCAGCCATGACTGATCCCTGGGAATTCTGACACCTCCGTGGGCTTGTGCTTCTCTGTGCACATGTTTTCATATGCAAATAAGCACTGAATGTCCTTGTAAGTCAGTGAATAAACTATATCTCTGTTCATTGCAGGGAATGGGCTTACACATTCCTGGTATGTAGTAAATTCTGGTTTTTCTATTTTGCTGTTTTCATCAGGAACCTTTGATTGGGTTACTCTTTGTCTTTTGGTCTATAAAGGGTCTTAATGAAGCCCTTTTAGTGAACTAAACATAAACATTTCCTCCTTAAAAGACTTTGTTATGCAATTGTAGCTGAGCAGAGCCTGCTGAAATGTCTCTGCATGTTCCTGGTTAAGAAGTCCACTCTGTCTTAAGCTGCAAATGGGCCACATGGTCATCCCCTCTGGCCAGTGGTAACTTGGAAGGCAGAGCTTCACCTGACTACCACCATCAGGAGATGTTCTCTCACCTCATGCAGCCCAATTTTATCCCATTTTTGATCCACCTATGGCTCCATATGGCATGTCAGCCCAATATATGAGCAGGACTGGAAACCACTGCTTCCTTCATTGTTTCAGTGGTTAATTGGTCTCACAGTGAAAAACCTGTGCTTTCCCTCTGAATTGAATTTTGTCTGCTTCAATTGAATTCTAGCTGCTGGTTGTGACTCGCACAATCCTTTGCTGGATTAAAGAAATGGTACTTATTCTTCACTGTCATGGTTTAACCCCAGACAGCAGCTGGACCCCACACAGCCACTCGCTCACTCCCCCTGTGTAGGGATGGGGTAGAGTTAAAGTGAGAAAACTCACAGACTGAGATGAAAATAGCTTCATAGGTAAACCAAACAAGGAATTCAAGCGCCATTTCCATGGAAAGGCAGATGGTCAGTCTTCCCCAGGAAAGCAGGGCTCCATCACGCCTCATGGTTACTTGGGAAGACAACTTACACCATTCCAAATGGTCCCACTTCCTCTAGATTCTTCCCCCAGATTTCTATACTGAACACGTTGCCATATGGTACAGAATGTCCTCATGGTTAGTTGAGGCCAGCTGTCCCATCTGTGTCCCCTCCCAGCCTCCAGCCCCTTCACTGGTGGGGTGGCATGAGAAGCAGAAAAGGCCTTGACACTGTGCAAGATCTGCTCAGCAATAAATAAAACATTCCTGTATTATCAACTCGGTTTTCAGCACTAATCCAGATCACAGCCCCATAGTAGCTGCTGTGGAAAATATTAATTCTATCCCTATCAAACACAGGTACTCATTAAGTTGCTTACATAGTTTATTTCTCCCACCTCTCTATCTCTTTTTTGATCAGTTACCTTGGGCAAATTGCCTTCATGTAACAAATCTCCAGTCTCGCAGGCCCAAAGCCTTTCAAAAATGTGGAAGCAGAGTCAGAATCCAGCTTTGTCTTGGACCTACCTCAGGAATCCCACTCACAGTCCTGGGTTTTCAGCCTGCAGGCTTCTGCAGCTCTGCCATCAAAAAAGGAAAAATTATCCTTACTTTTATTTTTTTTTTTCAGCTAGAGAACCAGTAAACACCACCACTAAAGCAGAGCTCACTGAAAAGACTACTAAAATAGTAGAAACCTTTGCCTACTTTACACAGAATTAAACGTGGCCTTTGTTGATGGATCCTGAAAAAAACTGGCTTTTTATTTTATAATTTTCTTAATTTGAAGAAGACAAATTGAAAGCAAGGTGTTTCATGTCTGGTTTCTGGTCCATTTATTTTGTTTTTTCTCTGGATATCTTCCCATGGATCACCAAGAAACATTCAAGCAACCACACAAGTGAAGTTAGATAGTGTCTTTTAAAGAACAGACATTGTCCCTGATGCCTAAAATGGCAGACTATTTGCTACACTCCTAACTCATACTGCTGTGTGTGAGAAAGACTTTTTATCTGTTATCAGTGAGAAAATGCAGCTGTTTGTAGCCCTGGGAATCAGAGAATCCAAAACACCAAGCAGCAGTGAGGAGAGCCATGTTCCACCCCACCAGTTTCTGCTTTGTTCACATAATACTTGTGAGCACCATGGCACATCCCCAGCCTTGACTTTAAGATGACTAAGGGACACCCTGCCAAGCCTTGTTATCCACTCACTTTTTGCACTTTTTTAACCAGTGTGACTGCATTTCCTCTGCCTACCCCTGGATTTTCAGCCATCTTTTCCCAGCAAATCACAGTCCTATTTATCTCCCTGGACTGTTTTTTAATGCCCAGACCCATAGGCCGTGATCCAATTGCCTCTTAATTTTCCCTTGGATAAATAATGTGCATGAATTCCTGACTAGAAGACAACCTTCTCCAAGATCAAGTCATCGTGGCAGCACTTTTCTTACCCTCTTCTAATTAACTAAAGGTCTTTTCAGAAGGTGGAAACACAGAGTTAGATGCAATATCAATAAGAAGACAGCAGCAATCTCCTAGTTCCTGCCTACTGTCTTGTTACTGAAAGATTCAAAGATATCATTCAATCCCTTTCTTACAGCAGTGAACTGAATATCTATTATGAGCATTTCTAGAATGACTGCCTCCTGAGGTACAGTTTCCTGCCTTCATTTCAAGTTTGCTGACCTGGGTATGGAATTTCTCAGGGTTTGCGGTATAAGAATGCTTATTACAAGGAGCAGCAGTGACGCCCAAGAAAGGAGCACCTTGTGTGAAATTAATATTACACCCTGAATATAGTGTAAGCCAGCTCTGAGCTGATACAAAAAAAAAAAGGGTAAATACTTCTCAATGTACTTGTCCAACTGATGCCAATTTTAGGTCTCAGATCTGTCACTCAGGAAGGTGACCTCTATATTGTGTATTGGTTTTTGCCAAAACAGTGTGTTATTAGTGTCACTTGATGCTGGTTGATGAGAGGGGACTGCCACTTGTTTTGTCCTTCCTACATTTATTTGGAATTGATGGTTCCCAAACCTCTCGATTGATGGATTCCTCTCATGTGTCAAGGTTTCTTATCAAACCTACAATTAAGAATGTGAAGGGTGTGATTTTCCTCCCACTTTAGGCAGGTGCCTGGTCTAAACAGACACTTTCAGCTTCACTAAAACCAGTGAGGAAAACAAGGTGTCTCCAGAGGGTGAGGTGATACACTGCTAGGATGTGCTCCTACAAGGGTGGGATGAGCTGCTCCTTGGCATGTCCAGGCTCTCTTGCTGGGTTGCTAGACAGCTGCCCCAGCTCAGAGACACAACCTTCAGTTGCCTAAACTTGAATAATCCACCCCCCACCCTTCACCTTAGTCTGACAACATCTTGGCTCTGAACCCTTGTTGCCCAGTTTAGCAGAGTCCTATTCCAGCCTGCAATACCCAGACTAACATCATGCCTGGTCTGCAGCATTAAGATCACACTGCACACTCAACTGCTTTGATGGGCTCTCCCTGAGCCTATCAAAGAGACCCAGGCCTGCACTTTACCAGGCACCTGCCTCTGCAGTATTTCATGAGTTAAACCAGATTCTGATTAGCAGCAGATGCTGCACCTCACTCTTGCTGTGATCATCATCTGGCAGAGAGAAAATGGCTTGAACTAGACTCTGGAAAAATTAATTGTTGAAATTTAAGTGACAGAATAATAATAATTATTATTATTGGAATAATTGCAGTAATTGATAGTAACAGTTCCTCTTTGCATGCCCCTGGGGAGCTTGCATTGCTGGCCAGCTCTGCGAGGTGCTCTATAAACACACAACAAGGAGAATTTCCTGGAAGCTGGAGCACAAAAGCATGCATGGTTCCTGTTGTCATTCTGTATCAGCTCTTCATGCTGCCAGAAACGGGCAGCAAGAGTAAGAGAACCTTCAGGGTGCCTAGTTTTGGGTTCACATGATAACCTCATTTTCCTAATGGAAGGTGTGAAACAACAGGAAGCAGTGGAAATTTAGGGTAAATGCGCGAAAACAATGAGACCAGTTTTAGGCAGTAGTTTAGGGAACAGCCACATGTGGTTTGCCACTAGTGGGGCAAACATCACAGCAAAATAAACATGGTGAAGGGAATTCACAAACACGAGCCCTAGTGGGGGCCACACAAAGTGGCTAATTTGGGAGTAGCTTGGTTGAGGGATGCCAGGACTGAGAGGCATTGGCAGGTGGGAATCCACTGCCCAGCTCTGGGATTGGCAGGGAGGGACCAGCCTCAGGCAGCTTTTCCATAGATGCATCTTCAAGACAGAAGTGGTGGGGAAAGGTGTTCAGTGTTGCCTCTGTGTTCCCAAAGGCCATCTAGGAAGGGGAAAGGAAAAGACATCTTGGCAATTTTTTTTTTAGATATATTTTCAACCTAAACAGAGGTTTCAGATGTGATGCTCTTAAGTAGTCATGCCTTAGAAAACATGGTGGAGAAAGGGCCGTGGATATTCAGGGAATTTAAAGCAGACAGTGCAATTATGATAATTGGTTTTGACCTCCTGAAGGACCTGATCCATGGAATTACAGTAGTCCCGTGTGGCACTCATGACTGGGCACTGACATGGGATGTGCATTTCAGAAAACCATCCTGTCTTGACTTCAGAATCTCGAGTGATGGATAATTTTCCATTCTTGGAAATTGCTCCAGTGGTTAATTGCTCAGCTTATTAAAAAAAAAAAAAAGCTGCACCTTATATCCACCTTTAATTTTTCCATCTTCAGCTTCCAGATGTTGGATCTCATTTTGCTTTGCCTGCTCAATTAAAGAGGACTGTAATATCAAATACCATCTTCCTGTATAGATACCTATAGGTCAAATTACTTCTTACCCTTCTCTCTGGTAGGCTAAGTAGGATAAATTTCTTCACATCCATTTCCAAGTTTTCTTTTTTTCCTAGGCCTCCCATCATTTTTACAGCTCCTTTTTTCAATCATTCCATTTTCAATATCTTTCCAAAAGCTGAACACCAAACCTATAGATAATGTTCAAAGATCTTGTCCCTGTCTTATATACCAAGAAATTGTGGACCTGCTCCAGGAGTTCCACCTCTCCCCTATCCTGAGAAGCCAAGAACTGGACACAGTGCTCCACGTGACACAGGGCTCAGCAGCGGATCAGGATCACCTCCCTGAGCTGCTGGCAATGTTCTTTCTAAGTAAGGCACCCCAAAGAACCATTGGCCTTCCAGCAGGGAACACTGCTGGCTCAGGGAAGGGTTCTTGTTCACCAGGACCCCCAGCTCCTTCTCCTGAGCTCTGTTTCTCAGCAGGGCATCCCCCAGACTGTGAATGGGCTCATTGCTCCCCACGTGCAGGACCTACACTGAACTTCAGACAGTTCAACTTTGCTGATGTTCAAGCAGTTCTCCTCTATCCTTCCCTCCCACCTGTCGAGGTCCTTCTGAAGGGTTCACAGCACTCAGGGTAAAAAGCAGCACCCTTGTGGAGATGCCAGGGAATAAAACCAGGAACTCATGTTAAACAAAGGGGTTTTTTTCTATTTGAAAAAACATAGAGTTTTTTTCCCTATCTGAAAAAGGCTTATGATTGCCTAAAAGATCCCATGAAAGAATGAACAATAACTAACATGTTTTTTAAAAACCCAGAAACTTTAAAAGTAAACAAAACCAGTGAATGAAAGATACAGAAATCTAATCAAAATCTGAAAATATAAGAAGAAGTATTTTTTCTCCCCAATACACTTTCCAGGGGGATTATTGAGCTAATTAAAGTGGGAATATTCATCTGGGCTCCACAGTTTTGGCCTTATTTTAAAATCCCTTTCTGTTTTAAGATGGCACCATACTCTGGAGTCCTGTGGATCTTCAGTTTGGTAGAATCCTGAGAAATCCAATACCAGGTGAGTAAGTCAGAGCATCCCAGACCTACAAAAATCTGGTCAGACAGCATGTGGGGATGAGCGTGAATGCAGCAAACACAGAAATCTATGACTTTTGAGCATGCCAAAACCTGAGAAAGAGTTAATACAGCAAATAGGATAAAGGGAACTTCTGGACATAATTTACTTGGATTTTTCAAAAGGCTTTTTGGTTGAGTTCCTCACAGGAGATTCTTAAGGAAAATAAATATCTGTAGAGTAAGGGGCAGCATCCTGTTATGGGTCAAAAACTGCTCAAGCAACAGGATACAAAGGGTAGGAGTGAATAATTGATCCTTGGAGCAGAGGGAGGTTAAATGGGAAAGTCTCAAAGGACTAGTTTTGGGAGGGGCATCACTGAAAATATTTATTAATGGTTTGGAGAAGCCAGAGGACAGAGCAAGAGGTGAGATCTATCCAGGTGGCATCATACTGTGTAGGGTTTTATTTGTTAATAGAAGAAGGAAAGAAATTGATGAAAGGACAGAACTATGAGGGATTGTGAGAAGCCCTAGAAAGATTTTATCAAACTGGGAGATGAATAAGCTGGAGGATTGTGAGATAAATGCAAAACTAGGCAGTCATGGAAGCCTGTCTGTGCTTCACAAGGGCTCTGCAGGGGTGGGCTGGAGTTTAGCAGTCCTTTAAGGGGAGAACAAGCCTACTGACATGGCATCAGGCAAAAGGAAGTAACCAGCACCTGCTAGAGCTGACAAAAGACAAGTTAAAAGCAATCCCCCAAAATGTAATTCCCAAACTGGTAGGCAAAGATCTTAACCCAGTTCCAGGAATGAGTCAGTCATCATTGTGCCACTGGAGGTGAGAGGGAAAAGAGGAAGTGAAACATCTGGAGGTGTAAAAAAATGCAGTCGTAAAAAAATATTCCTGCCATTTTGTATCCCTTGCAAAGTTGTGCGGCAAACAAGTGTGGGAAGAATGTGGGTATTGGGTCCCTTGTGTCACCACAGGCATGAGAGTTCAACAAGAGGTATCGGGGTGAGCACAATTCTGCCTCAGCTTGCACAGGTCATGGGAAAAGTGGTCTGAGTCTGGACTCATGAAACCCTTAGACATCTCAGAGCATTTGCTCTGGGGACAAAGGAGAACTGTAACAGTCCTTTTGCTGGAATCACAGAGATATCCAGTGTTTTCAGCATTTTATTGTTCAAGGGGCTTTGATAGAGCTGGTGAGGTGACCCTGGTGGCCTGAACACCATGGTAACACTCAGAGCCTGAAAGAGGAGTCTTATGGCTGGTGAGGAAGAAGGTTGCAGAGTGAGAAAACAATCAGGGAACCTGGAGGATTTATCATTGGGCAGCTTTAAATGGTGCGCATGGTGTTGTCTCCTGGCCATGGTACCTCTCCTGGCCCTGGTGGCTCCTAGCAAGGTCCAAGTGCTGGCATTCTTGGACTGACATTTTGCATGACAGTGCTGCTGTGTGTTCTGTCCCCATGCCAGGGGGCCATCTGCCCTCTCAGCAAACTGGTGACCCTTTTGCTAAGGGGAATTGTTAACCAGGGAATGCCCACGAAGTCCAAGCTCCTCTGACTGAAAGGCACAGAGCAATAGCTTCAAAGTTTGCAACAGCATGAAATCCAGGGCTGTGCTGGTATTTTGTCTACAAAGAGGGCCAATGAAATAAAAATATTCCTGAATTTATTTCCTTCACTCAGCTTTCCTAAATGAAGTTTTTCACTGTTTCACATTTTGGGTTCTGCACCACTAGTAACTGCACTTTGGTAGTGACACCTGACTGGAAGAAAAACAATATTTGTTTGTGAGTGTCCAAGCTCTCGTGAGCTTGCATTGCCTTTTCCTGAGCCTTGTGTCAGGTATGCTTTCTGCTGCCATTCATCATCCTTCACATGTTGCACTTAGCTCAAGCATGTGCTGAGAGGAACCAGCAAACTGATTCCCTGCTGCTATCTAGGCTGAAGATCTGAGGTGCCTGAGCTGTCTCAAGCCTGGAGCCTGATTTCCAGCCAGCACATCACAAGCAGCAAACAACCCCACCATGGCCTTCCATGCTGCTCTCCATCCTCAGGCAAGGCTATCAAGACTTGCTCCTTCAAAATTGCTTCAGAGCATGCTGTTAGAGAGCTCCTCAGACCACATCATCCTTCACCACCAGACACACCAGGATGTCATTTGCTGTTGTAGCTGAGCTTCCTTTGAAATAAAACCTCTCAATGCAGTGAGTTTCCAGCTGGCAAATGGCTACCTCTGGGCAACACAGAAACCTTCTTATTCAAGTGTATGTGTGATTGCTGTAGCATCTCAGCATTTGGCAGTATTTATGCCCACAATGCCCTTGAAAGGTGGACAAGTGCAGCTGAGCTCCTTTTAATGATGGGGAATTCAGCCCCCCTCGAACCCAAAACTGCTTTACTCACAGGCATCAACAAAACTCCTGGTGGAGGAGACTTGAAAGCAAGCCTTATCCTTTCTTACTTCTTAAACTCTTCTTCACCTGAACTCTTCACAAGATTTAGAGTCCTTTAAATCTGCTGATAAAAAAAAATATTCCATCTGCTGCTCCATCAGAAAACACGTAAGTCACCCTTGCATTTTGCCTCTTGCCTACTTTCCCCATGACAAAATCTGGCCAGAGTGGAGGATCAGGAGCATTTTCACCCGACCACAGCATGAGCATGTTGACAATCAATTTTGGGCAGGTAGTTTATATTCTCAGTGATACACAGAGTTTTCTCCTTTCAACAGTTTTCCTGCTATATTGCAGCTCCTTTAACAAGTTGCACAAGTTTTATTCTTTATCCTCAGAAAACTTTCACGATATCCTCAGAAAAAAACATTTCTTCCATGACACATCACTGTCAGGAGTGGCTTTCCAGGTTTAGCTGCATGATGTGATAACTGAAAACAAGCAGAAACAAGATTATTGAAGCCATAGCCGGCACTCTTCAAGTGTGCTGTCAGGGACTGGGGCTTTCTGAACTACTTTATCTCCCAGGCTCTTGATTTCAGGAGTCTGCACAAATTCTGATGGGTTTCTTGGACATGACCTTTAACACCCAGGCTCAGCTTCCACAGCCTTCATCCAGTACTGACCTTTTGGCCATGGTAGAGATGCTTTAAAACACTAACAGAAATTCAGAAATCCTGGGGCCAGATGGGAACTTTTGGATGTATTCTTCAAACCAGCAGTATAACACATACAACAGAGTTTCATCCAATTATGCCAGCATGGAGCCTGGAACATGTGATCATTGCAGCTGGTTGAAAAAATACTAATTACTTTTCAGAGGATATACACATTATATATCAAATATATATGCTAACATATGCAAATTTTCTTGTGTGCAAAAAATAAAAGTCATGGGGGGTTCAGGATGTTTTTGCTGTCAGTGTGCCTGTCAGTTTGGAGCATGAAGAAAATGTTCCTGAAATAAAAGACATCTTTTCCTTCCTGGTGAAATTCCTAAAAACAGTATCTAAGAAAAGGCTCATTTTGTCTAAAAAAAGAAAATGTGAACCAACTCCAGCTGCTTTTCTACTCTGTGACCTTGAGGGAGCAGTTAATGTGGAGGTTTCCAGCCCCTGAGGAGACATCCAGGAGATCCCACCTGGCCTTTCAAGGGTGCAAGAGCCTGTCATCCATTGTATCCACCAGCCCTGTGCAGATGTTTAGGTTCCTTTGGGGTGTCCCCAAGGGCACCAGAGGCTGTGCCTTCTGCTGCAATAAGACATGTATACACCTAACAACAGAAATTGCAGAGCAGTTGGGGAGCTGTACTCTACAGAGAGACTTGTTGATGAATGCCTCCATCCCGGGCTCACAAAAAATCTGGAGACAGTAATTTTAATTCCTGTGGCACCTTCCATCCTCAGCCATGCTTCTCGCCACAAGTCATCTGGATGTCTCTGCATGAGCACATCAGCCTTTAGCTAGTCCCAGCCCATCGCAGCCTCCACGGGAGCACATTTGCACAGAACCTGCTTTTCCTCCCCGGGCAGCCAGGGGACAAAGCGCTGCAGGGTGCCACTCTCCCTCCTAAAACTGCTTCATAACAGGGCTGGCAGATGATTGCAGTTTCAAGCGCAGGCAGGGAAGCAGGCATCTCCAGCATTTCCTACCCCTCTTGGTGCAGGAGGCTGGTTCACCCCTTCCCTGAGTGTGAAGCACCCAACAGAGTCTTTGCCTGCCTTTGTGACCCATTTTTTTCCCAAACTTCTGGATGATGTGAGAGCCTCCTATCCCATCCGGTCTCATCCCATGACCTTACTGCAAATTGTTTGAGACTAAGGATGTAATAGGAAATAAGCTTGGAACTGAGCCATGCCATAAGGATAAGTGACTTGTCAGGTTACTGCAGTTCTATCTTGTTCTTTACACAGGGAACAGTCTCAGGATACTGAGAGAGGGCTGCCAGCATGTGCATAGGAAGGACTCCAGAGAGGTGCTGGGAATACCTACCTAGACAATATCTAAACTTGACTACTAATTAGTTTAACCCAACTTCCTAAAAAAAATTCACTTCCATATCAAACCACAACAGGTTCCCAGCCAATGCTCTGTCCAGAGGGCAAGAGGAGGAGTCATTCACTATGGAGGACATGATGGGAAGCCCAGGACAAATGTGATCTATCTCCCCTGGAGCTGACATCCTTGGAAGGGATTGTGTCCCACGTGACTGATAACCCCTCCATGATGTGTGGCTCTGAGTCCTTGGCTCAGTCATCAGCAACCAGGGGAAGAATCACACTCACAGTGTTAGGTCTCCTCCGCAGTATAAAATGGGGCGAAGGGGTTGGAAAATTTTGATGGTGGGGCTCCTTCACCCTGTCTCTGTTATGGAAAGCTAGAGCACCATCTCAGGGGAGCCACAGGTCAACATTCCCCAGCCTAAATCTGCCAGCACCAAAGGCTGCAATGGTACTGTGGTGTGGCCAGAGATGGGAGTCTGGAGAGCACCTCAGATGACTGAATGAGAAGTCAGTGTGGTTTTGACTGTAACCAGGGGGCGCAGGGCCATGCTTGGCATTGTTTGTATCTCTTACCTCAAGCCAAAGGAGTTAGCTCTTCCATGCAGAGCACAAGGCCTTTCTCTTTTCTTCATAACCTCCTGCTCAGACAAATATCTCCTGGGTCCTCCCCTGGCTGCAGAGCTTTGTCACTTCACTTCAAGCCACCAAGAGGACAGATTTCTGATTTACAGTCAGCTCTACCTGAAAGGGTCCTGGAGTAGGAGTAAGGTCCTGAAAAAATGTCTCTCCCAGCTGCACCCTGGCACAGTCTTTCCTCCACCAGGCATCCAGTGAGATGCCTTCAGGGAGGGATGCATTGTGATGTTTGCAGAGAGCTCAAGATCGTGAATGGACGTAGCCCTTCACAGGAGAGGTGATGAGGCACGTGACATAACCTAAACTTTTCTGATCCACCCCCTAGCATGTAGAACACCTCCTTACTTTCAGGACCATAGGGATTTTTTGTACATTCAGGTTTTCTGAGCTCCATCTTGCATATGCAATATCCTGGAGGTGAAGCAGACAGCTCAGAGAACTCCTTATTCCATCTCATGTTTTCTGAGTTTTAAACACCTGAAGATTGCCTTCAGTGTTGCAGTGCACACATCTCAGTGAGTCCCACAGCCCACAAGCTCCCAAAAATGTGAGTTTCAATGTACCACACTGATTTCTTCCTAGAAAGTGTCTGGCCAGGACCTCATATCATCATGGACATAGTGACACTTCTCATTGCAGATCCCCAGGGAGATCTCTTCTACAGCAATTTTTTTTTCCCTGGCTTGCAATGCTTCTTAACTTATTCTACCATGCTGGAGCCTACGGGTCACAGACTCCTCCTGCAGGGAGAGGCTCAGAGCTGATGGCAGGTGTCAGCAGACAGAAAACCAATGTAAATGAAGTCATCCAAGATTAAGAAAGAGGAAAAGCAGACTGCAAGAGAAGGAAATTTTTTAAAATAATAGGCAGGTGGGAGGGGAGGGAAGAGGGAAGGAGGACAAACTCCATGCTGAAGTATTGGAGCCTCTTCCCTCAATACCCAGCTGCAGCTTGACTTCAGCTTCAGCAGCCCACAGCTGAACAATTACATCATGTTTTGCTCCCATTTGGATGTACTGGGGGGGTGGTTTTCTCTCATTGCTCCTTTTCATGTCTCTGGTACCTCTTATCTGCCCACCCTTCACCACCCAATGCTGGGCTTTGCCATTCAATGAGAGCTCACAAGACCCAGTTCTGGAACCTTGGTGGGTCCTCTCCACTCTCCCTTTGGCCACTTTACTTCCCAGTCGGGGACAGGGAGCTGTGGGAATTGAACTAACCCATCCACTCCTCACCTGTCACTCAGCAAGCTGCTCCATTTTCCTGGTGCCTCAGCTTCCTTCAGAGTACCCTCCCCACAAGGCAGCAAGGCTGGCCCAACCCATCTTTGCAAACTGCTTTCCAATCCCTGGGGAGAACGGTAAAGTATGATTAATATGACTATTTATTTTGCAGGCATGCAGAAGGTAAAGGTGGAAGTGCTGAGGCATATATTTGATTTGGCAAATTAACACATCATAAGACAAAACCATAAAAAATGCACAGCCTCCTAACATTGCATCACTACTTCCCCCCACCCCCCATCTTTGCTGGGTGAGCTGTAATGAGAGAGTAAGGTGAGAGAGCTGTCAAGATAATCTTCCCTGTTACACTCCACGTAGTTGCAGGGATGGAAGTTGCAAAAATAACACTTTTTGCTGTCTTCAGGCTAGACCTCCCCATTAGTGAGAAAGGCTGCACAGCCCTGCTGCTTTTAGGCACTTACTCTGTGTAATGAGTGGCACTCGCAGAGAAGTGAAGTGTTCTCCATCCCTCTGCTTTCCATGGTGAGATCAGCCTGTCCAACAGGGATGTGCAGCAGGAGGAAGTCAGTGCAAGACATCATCTACCCCCTAAGCAAGGCTTGTCCTTAGAGCTCCTGCCCCAGGCAACCACACTGGGCTAGACCAGCAGTTCATGGAAATTGTGGGGCAGATTTGGCAGAACTCTTCTTCCCAGGGGTCTGATGCTCCCTTGCTTTCCACTGTCATTTGGTGGGAAGGTAATGAGAGGTCTCAGTGCATCATTACAAGAGCACACTCACATCCTGGCTGAGCAGCCCAGAGGTGCCAAGGGTCAACAATGCTGGGGGCAGGTCCCACCTCCCCAGAGCTGGGCATAAAATCTGGGGCACTTCAGCCAGAGCCAATCTCCTCCACTTCCCTTTCCTAGGCATGGAAGCCTTCCTTGAGCTCTCCACTGTAGGGTGAGGTTGATCACAGCACACAAGCACTTTATTTCTCTTCACAGATGAAAAGGTGAACTTACTGATGACAGACCAAGTTTCAACACTTACATGGTGGAATTGCAGTGTTAGTGGCTAGAGCAGGGGGCATCATTGCCAAAACCAGGATGTGTCTCCAGCCTGGTAGGCCCATGTCTGGGACAGGTTGTCATGAGATCTTTTACAGCCAGGAGGAGAAAGCTGCAATTGGCAGGTCTGGCACCGTACCCTGGGATTCAATTTTTTAGTCTCAACCCCAAATACAATGACTTATTCTCTGCACCACTGACATAGGTCCCTGGGGAAGCTTCCCACCCTGAAGTGGTCATCAGCCAGCTGGGTTTGTCAGGGAGGTGCTAGAGCAGGACAAAAGTGGGCAAGAGCATCGGGAAAAATGGATGAGAATGTCCAAACCAGACCTGTGATTTCAGGCTATGGTTATCAATGGTGACACCACTGCCTGGCTTCTCATGTGTTTCGAGGCAGGATGCAGTTGTGTCTGTGCATTCAGGAGCTCAGTTGGCTCTTGCAGGTAACAGTCTGGCTTCTCATACTCACTTCACAGCTCGGGACCAGTGAGAACTGCCTTCTGCCATTCCAAGTTTTCCAGGCACTGGTCAGAGCTGCATGAGCAGCTCTTTTCCTCATAAACAACATGATATAGATTGAAATAAAATGTCTAAATCAAGGAGTTTGTCATTCACAGGCTGCTGCTTGCTAATAACCCTGACACATTTCAAGGCAGAGTTGGAGGCTTTTCCCTGGGATACTCTGTGCCCAAGAATATCCTTCTGATGCTGGTAGGTGGGAAGCAGACACTATTCCTCACAGACCTGGGAACACATAGGTGTCCAGAGGGCTGTGTGGCTTTGCCACCTATACAAGATTTTATCATGAGATGATGGGAAGATTCCTCCTCACCTAAGCAGGGCAATGGCAGACATTATGTCCTGAGTGCTGAATTCCCAACAAGAGATACCACAAGAGCTTCCAACCTGGCTGACGGCACAGTCAATGCTGCAGAAGGTGAGGCCAGCTGGGATCCTGAGGAAACACAATTTTATTTCCATCCAGCCACGCCAGGCTGAGGCAGCCCAAAACCAGGGAGAGCTCCCATCCCCATGCAGACTGGGGACTGACCTTGGAGCATGCAAAGGGGAAGCAACATTAATAAGAGTGAAACCTAAAGACTGTCTGAAAACACATGTGCTGCTGCCAGTAAGAAGAGGAAGTATTTTGAATTCAGTTGAGGCTTTCTCTGGCTCAGGGTGACCTTTACAGAACCCACATCCAGTTTGCACTTTCCAGCAGAGCTGGCAATGCAGATGCTTCTCCATTCTCATCATGACCTTTTTTTTTTTTTTTTTCAGCTGAAACATTTATGCAGGTTTTTAGGGGTGTAGCTTTCATCACTCCAACCAGGAGGAAATGGTCATATCACAAAGCAGGTTACAGTATACAGCCCTGGGGATAGCAAGGCCTTTGGTAACACTTCTTCCCATGGCCTTTCTCCTAGGTAACCTAAGAGCAGGAAGGTTTATGAAGCTGATCCCATCAGACCCCATGGAGAGATTTAGCCTAAACATCTGAGGGATGAAAGTCACAGAGAAGAGGGAGCAGAGGGAGAGGGTTTGTAGCAACAGCTTGAAATAGGGGGGAATATTAGGACAAGAACATAAAGGAAGTCAGAGAAATAACACCATCTCATTTACCAGTCAAGCACGCAATGTTTGTCATATAGAAATAAAAACAGTGGGGAATGATTCTTCAAGGAGACCTCCTTATCTGACTGCATTAATGCAAGATAGACCCTTGTGTTCATGCAGGCAGTAACACAGACACTCGTGCAGACACATATACACACACAGAGGATTGGTTTGAGAATGGGAAGGGAGGAAGGAAAGAAATCTTTAATCTTCACTTTCAGAGAAATAAGCAAGTGCATCATCACCTCTGTGCTGCCCACAAAAGCAGACACCATCCATTTTCCCACTGCTCTACCTGTAAGAGAATGGCTCTGGCAGGGAGGGGCTGCCTCACTGCATTTCCATACTTGAAATTCCATACATGCATTTCCATAGCTTAAAAGCAGGAAAAGTACCATGCTCTGGAGCAGCAAGAGAAAGCTAGTGCAGAGCTGGTCCTCAGTTTGTCTGACGTGGGCCTGGCAGAGCCCACAAAGATGCCAGAGGCACCACAAGCCCCGGGACACCAGAGCCACTGTGCCCCTGCTCAGCCAGCCCTGAAGCAGGACCTGCAGCCTGCTTCAAAGGAGCGTTCAGGCTGTACCATGGGCTTGGCTCTGAGCACCTTTTCTGCATCCATTGAGATTTTCCCTTCTTTACCACCTAGATACCCACTGATTTACATGAATCCTGTGAGCTTTGTTTAGCCTCCTACTGGCTCAGCCTGAGGCTTTTCCAAGATTCTGGCAATCCTGTTGCGTCTTACTCCTTTCTGAAAAGCAGGGAGAAGAACAAGGTGTTCCCCATAGCTTATAAAACTGTGATCCTAAAAAAATCCTGTTGGCCAAGGTCATCTCTGTGGAGCATTTAGAGATCAATGCTAAGCTCTGCTGCTGATTTCATCCAGTGCAAACACATAATTACCAGTAATCTTGATGCTGCAGTACTGGAAAGCAATGTTTCAAACACAATCTTTTAAGAAGCAGCAGAGACCAAGCAAACAGGTGCCCTATGAGCTTGACAAAAACTCAAGTCCTCTTCAGGGGGAAATTAGCAAGCACTGCTACTGGCTGTATCCAATTTACTAAGGTCCCAGAGAAAGCAACCATGAAGAAAAGAGATAACCAATCTTCAGAGAGAATAACTGCAGATCAATTGTGACATAAACAGGAGACCAGTTTCTCAAGGATGGAGAAAGGGGATGCCAGGCCTTTCTGTTATTAATCAGAATTAAAAGCCAGAAATATGCTGTCTATCTCTGCTCTACAGCAGTCCTGCAATTGATTGCTAGTTGTTCTCTTTGAAGATTATTTATCTCTTTCCCTCAGGATCATTCCTTCCTCCCCTCTCTGTTTCTTCCCATAAAAAAAGAATGACCCTAAAGTGTCTTAAAAGGAGAATTTGCAGAATGAGAGATGCTCTGCAGTGTCAGTATGAGCTCACAAGCAGCTGGATAGGGAAAGGAATTACCCATTATGGCCACAGTTTTGTCTGTTTAGTGGGAAAGGGCAGACTGTAGTTTTAAGAGAAGTGTCAGAGAGTTGATATATGAGAAACCAGGCCGAATTTCCTTCTCCCTGGCTCTCAGTGTTCTTGGGTTAGGCACCATGTAATGTATGAAGCAATGTTTGGAGCCCTGGGAGTCCTAATCTGGTAATGCTGGTAACTGCAGGGTCCTTCAAAGACCTTCCAGACCCTCTTTCTACTCAGTTCTACTCCTTCTACTACAGCTGAGTTGAAGATGGAAACTGAAGTATCTATGTGCATTTGAGGGTCATCTTATTTTTTATTTAGAGCTCTACCATATTACAGAATTCTTTTTTTTTTTTTGTCTGAAGTACATTACTAGAGCAAACCCAGCAACCCAGGAATGCCAACCAGAAAGTTTTGAACCCTGTTTAAACACTTTTCCCAGCAAGCACCGGGAATGGGAAGATACCAGGAATGAGGCCACAAATACTGGTTTTGGGAGGTGGTTTGTAGGCTGAAAGGGCAAACACCTGCCCAGTATTGTGGTCTCCACATCCTTGGTGCTGCAAAGAGAGTGCCTGGGTGACCAAGTGTCACAGCCTGGTCCCCTGTGAGCCTCGGAATGATGTCCACACCTGCATGTCTACATGAGACATGGGAGGAGAGGGACTGTGCTGGGAAAAAAATGTTGCAAAACCCTCCCTGCCTGCCTGGCTGGATGGAGAGGAGGGAGACCAAGGGGCAGCTGTTCTGCCCTGTCCTGGACAAGGAGGGCTTGGCTCTCTCTAATTCTCCTGGTACAGCTCACTTGCAAACACAGGTCTGATGAATTTCAAGCTGTCCCAGTTCGCTTTGCCTGTGATGTGCCCCAATATGCTGCACTAAACCTCTTCTGGTGCCCAGTGCACTCAGACACCATGTTTTGACTGTTTATTAGTTTCTGTGTTTTTTCCTAGGTCTGGAGTGGGGCATTTCTGCCCTTTCTTATGCCAGACTGTGCTTGCTTTTACCTTCCAGCCTGGCATTAACACTGGATGCAAATGGGTCTGTGTGCCAGAGCATCATTTTGCTACCCTGACAAGCAGCAGCAAGGGCGCCCCTGGTCATTGCATGGAGCGTAGCCAGCCCCGAGGGGAAGAGGTCTATTTCCCTGTGGAAAGGCTCAGCCTGATGGTTGAAATTGTGTTATGAAACCCTGAAAGCAGCATTGCAGGGGGAAATCAGCCTGCATGTGTCACCTGTCACCTCACCGTGAGTCAGAGGGAGGGAACAGCACCTATCCCTTAGGAACCCCAACCTGTCATGGGAAGGGAAGAAACACCTATTGTCTTCACAAGGTTTGTTTTGTTTCCCTCTGACTGTCAAATGGAGATCATCAACCCAGAAGGGTTGGCAAGACAAGATCTGTTACTGGGTGGAGGCGTAGGGGCCCTGGACTAGAAGCAGCTAGGGAAGGGTAAAGGATGATAATTGTTATTGCAGAAGAAATTCCCAGCTGTGGAATCAGCACATCTCATTAGACTTTAAAACTGAGCAACACAGAAAGGTAACCACTCCTGGAAGAAGCCAACTACAAGCAAGGACTTCCCCACCCCACTTACTCCCAGTTTCGCCTCTCCTGCTTCAAAATCCACAGGCAGAGGAAGGTTTCCTGGAGCAAAAAAAAAAAGGCTCAGTTCTGGACAGACACAAAACTTGCTGCCCTCCCTTTGAAATATCTGTTTTCCTGTTAGGTTGCTAACTGGAGCCTATAAAAGTATTCACACTCAGGTTCTCCCTTTTCTGTATGGCGACACACAGAAGTGCTGGTTTGCAGGATGTGACACTTCAGGAAAGGACCTTGATCCTTCACTCCAAGTTAAGAGTCCAGCGTGCTCTCTGCAGTTGGAAAAATATTTTAACTTGATTTCACCACTTGCTGTTTCCTATGAAGATTCAGAAGGGAAAACACGCTTAAAAACCTCTTTCACTTCAGTTTCTCAACTTGAAGTGGTCATTAATTTTCTTTATACTTGCAAATGACATTGTCCTTCACTTCAGGGGAAAAAAAAAGGTAAAGAAATTTAAAACAAAATATGTAATGGTAATTAATAGATTTTGATTAAATTCTTGATGGAAAAATTCAACAGGTCCTTGATTAGAGTTTTAATGAAAATCAGTGATGCAAAGTAGCCAACAGCACAGAAATTGGAGCACTCAGAGTAGGCAAGGGGGAATCAGCCTAGCTGAGACCCATTTCATCCCTTATGCACGGAGAAGTGGTCGTTGGCAGTTGGCCAGTTTTGAGCACTGCTCTTTTCATTTCTTTTCCCACAACTTATAAATACATTTAAAATAAAATTAAGAAACTTGGTTTCATTCCAGTTCAAGAGATGGAAAAAAAAAGATTAAAAAATATGCAAAGAAAATAAAAGGCAGACTTTTAATAATTTTTTTCCTTGCAAAATAAACCATTGTTTTACAACTTTACTGATAGAGCAGGTGTCAGGGTACATGTGACTTTGTGGAAAGGCGTGTCAGCTTTGTTGCATGTTTGAAGAGTGTAGAAATCTTCCCTATAACACCATCCAGAGTGTTTTGTACCAGTAAATATTTGTCTTCTGCATAACAGTAAAAAGGATTGTTCTGTAGTTCTCTGCACTGGGGTCATTCAAGTCCTGGTACAACAAATATTACTTCTAATGAGAGAGAACAGCACTTGATCTCTGGCTGAAGGCAATCAAAATCCATTTAGCATGTAAGTCCAGAGCAGGAGGAGAACAAGAACTCAGGGAACAAAAGGAACCACAGCAGCATGAGAATCCTAGATAAAAAAAGCAGGTGAGAGCTATCTAAGAGTACTGTGAGGGAAGCACCGAAAACCACACAAAGCCCCCACAAGAGCTTTCTTTACACATGCTCTGGCTCAGGCTGAGTGATCTCCCAGTGCCCACAGGGGAAGCAGGAGGGCAAGCTGTCCTCTGGTGTTTCATTCCCAGGGTAAAGAGGGTGTTTGAGAAGTGCATGGTTGAGGAAGGCTGGTTGTGATGTCCCTGTAAGCCTCATTCTGCTGAACAACCAAATGAGCAAAGACAAAAAGCCCCTGTGTGGCCGGGAAGACACAAGAGAGGCAGAAGTGCTGCTGGACAGAGTAGCTTGGCACACCTCTGTGGAGGGATGAGCTGGGGAGGAGTTGTGGGGAAAATGACATTGAGCCTTTAAACACCATTTCTGGTGTGTGGGAACATGGGTTGGTGCTGCCTGTTGCAGGGCATGCACACAAAGGTTAGGTTTGGGGAGCAAAAGCAGCTGCAACAATAACCCTATTACAGAATGCACAACGCTGTTCCCTCCTCCTGGCTGTTGGCACTGCCAGGCTGTAAACCAGAGCTATGAACCCAGTCCTCTCCAGTGACTACTGAAACAAGAGATGGGCTTTGTCTCTGTCCTGTAACACAAATGTGACACTTATGCTTTTACCATCTGCAAAAACAGTGTTTTACACAACCTCCCCTGCGTCTGCTGGGGAACAGATCTGGACACCATGTCTGGCAGGCTTCAGATGCCAGTTCATGACAGTCACACAGGTCTTCCATCAGGCTTTTTCCTGTCAGTCCCTGGCCTGACTCTCTACCCAGTGGTAAATCACTCTGCACAGAGAGCTCAGGTGGAGAAAGGCAATAGAAGCTCCTAAAGGGCAGCAAAGTGAGAAAAGAGCCATCCTCCATACAGATGTCCCTTCTACCACAGTTAAAGTGGAAACAACATGCCACATCAAAGACGGGAAATTAAAAATATAGCAAATATGTCCCTCCACTCTGCAGCTGTCACCTGGGAGTTTGCATAAAGTTTATGACACTCTTTCATTGCTAGAAACCAGCATTTATTTTGCAGCTTGGCTCTGCTCCTTGAGCAATAAATGCTGCACAATGTGGAGCCAGGTCTGCAAACACACGGTGCCTCTGCAGGAGCAGGGCTGAATTCTGCAAGGTGTTCCTGGGATGCTGATGCTCCTGAGTACCTGGAAGTGCCCTGATGGAGGGCAACAGGGAGAAAGACAAAATGAATGCATCAGTGCAGGCCTACAGTGATGATGAGGTGTCTGTACAACTGTGTTAGCTGCTTTCTATGGAGTAGAGAGGACAAAAGAGGGCTGTGATGGTTTTATATCTGATGATCAGTGGGATCACTGAGGTGTACCACTGCCCCATTTGTTTGCGGAGAAACTGGAGCATATCAAGGAGGTCTTCATCCCCACCAAGCATCCCCCTTCAGCCCCAACAGCTACCCTGATAGAAGATTCCATCAGGCTTTTGGCTTTGTTCTGCTCCTGCCATGTCATAACCCTTTGCAGCAGCTCCTTGTTGAGGATGAAGAGACTCTCCCACCTGAGGAGACTTCAGACTGAACAGTAAAATCACACAAGTGGGACCTGTCCTTGTCTCTGATGGCAGTGACACTGAAGGTCTTTGGAAGAGCTGGGGACGCTCAGTACTCTCTGTATTCGCTCAGGGCTGACATACCTCCAGCAGGGACATGGCTGGAGCCAGGCAGAGGGCAGAGCCCTGACTGCCTGAGCCACATATCAGGACTCCAAATGACCACAGGTATCTGTTTATTCTCATTTCTCTTCCCATAGTTATGTGAGGAGCTCAGTGCAAGTTTTCCAAGCTCTGAGTACAAAAACCACTCCCCTATCTGTCTGAAAACAGTTCACTTTGAGAGAGGCAATACAGCTTGTTGTGAGAATGCCAGCCAGGTCTGAAACCATCCAACAGATCAGGACAAAGGTAAGAAGGCAGCAGACCCCTGGCAGGGAAGCCAGGCCACCTCCTTCAGGAATGCCTTTAGGAAGACAAGCTCCATGGGCAGTTGTGCTCACCTCTGGCACCAGGATCTAGGTAACAGCCTGCCAAAAAGATACAGTAGTATACCACAGTGCTGGAGAGCAGAGCTGCAGGGAGAGAGGGCTAAAAACCCAAACAAGCACAACCTCCATCCCTCCCTCCACAAGTAAATTGCCCCAGAATGAACTTTGACACCAACCAGGTAAGATTGTAATGTCTGAGCAGCCTGTAAGGGACAACTAGGATGAAATAAATTCACTTGGTTTTGAAATGCCTTGAAGCTGCATTTCACAGCCTGCCCACTAAATTTAGCCAGGCTTTATCGCACTTGCACAGATCTTCTGGTGTGACTCCAGCTGGATGCTGCACCCTGGGCACCTTCCAGTTCATTAGCTAACATCTGTCTGACATGCTGTTTGTTTTCTCACCCTCATGGAACAGGGACAAGCTGCTAAAGAAGGCTTTTGATCACTGGGTTGTTTTGGGTGTGAGGTCACTCTTTTGCAGTGAGTCGCTGATGGAGGAGGCAGCCTCTCTCCAGCAGAGCCTTCAAACACACAGAGACTGTTGGGACACCCGTAGTTTTACACACACAGGAGCTAAGCCAGCAGTCCCTGGACAACAGTGCCTGAGAACTCTGTTTGCCACTCACAGAGCTGCTCCAACACCTCCAAGACACACCACAAGGCTGCCTCCTCAACCATCCACATGCATAGAAACTGCTTCAGTCCCAGAAACATTGATGTTTCTGCTGCTGTATTGGGAATAATATTTCCCTGTACAGTTTCAGAAAGCCACTCTCCTTCTTCTCACAGTCATCTGGGCTTCATCTGAATCCTGCTTCAAACTCTGTCTGGGGACTCAGACTTGCAGGAGTCTGATTGCAGGGTGCCAACTTCCCACGGATCAGCCAGGCCTCGGTGAATTTTGCACACGTGCTCCCAGCACATTACCAGGTCATCCCACACACACCTCTGTCCACAGGCCAGTCACCATGGCTCATGTTGGAATGGGTGTGGCTCTGAGTCTGAGTTTGGGTCTGGCTGGAGCAGAGCTCCTACTCCCTTCTCTCTGGCCTTTAGTCTGTGTGCTGCCTGCGTTTCTACATCCGGACTGCACTCCCAACACAGAGCTGTTTGCAATCAATTGAGGCATTTTGGGTGCCTTGGCTGAGTTGTGCTTCCTGCTCCTTTCTCTTCTGCTCCCTACTGGAGCTGCCTTTACTGCATAGCCTCTTGTTGCCTGCTCCAGGGCTCCTTCCACAGCTCTGCAGCAGCACAGGGGTGCATGTGAAGTAACACCAGCATTCTCCTCTTAATCTGACAGCAGGATAAGGAGGAAAACAGAAGTCCAGGTGGTAAATTTGCCTGTGGGTCTGTGGGAGATATTGATGGAGATTATATGTTCCAGACTGGTTTGATTTTGAACCAGACCACACAACCCCTACCCCAACCACAGATTATGTTCATCTCCTCCAGCTCCACATCCAACCTGGCTGCACACCCAGTGGTGCCTCAGGAAGCTACAGGAATGCCACCTTAGTGACCCTTCATCTAACTACAGTGACCAGGGCAAGTGCTAGACCTGGGCTTGTCTTCTGGGAACCTTCAGGGGCCTGGCATTCTCTGCAGCTCTGTCCTTCTCTGCTCCCCAGCTGGCACCTGTCCTGATTTGCACGCCCAGAAGTTCATGGTACACTGATAACCCAATGCAAACAGAGAAATCCCCGCATGAAAGGTGGTCCTGAGCACACCAGGCATCTGCTTGGTGCTGTTTGTAATTACAGAGGCAAACAGTCCTGTGCAGAGCAGTGCTGCCAAGGGCTCTCTGGAAGAGCCCCAAGCTCCAGATAGCCAGCTAGTCTGTTGATGAGGCACAGCGGAGCAGAGATGTGGCTTTTCCTTCCTGTTCTTCTGATTCAATTATCGAGCTTCTGATTTAGCAGGCAGCTGGCTCGGGAGCATTTGCAGCACTCAGGGCTCTGTGTGCCTGGGAAGCCCTCCCATTGGCACGGGACAAGCCCAGGCATCTTCAGCTGCTTCCTGCTTTGAAAAAGAATTCATCCGTGGTGGAAGCTGGAAGGCAGACCAAGTACAGACATTTTGGCATTGAAGTAGCAGGTACTGCATTGTCCTGAGATGCCTTTTTCCCTTCTGACTTGCTAATGCCAAGTTAGGGGGTTAAAGGGGAGCTCAGACCTGAGAATAAATTTTTATCAGCTTTCCATATCCCCTCAGTCTGCATATTCCAATACCACATAAGTTCAACTCTGCCAGACCTTCTAATGGCATCAAAACATTTTGCTGCTGTCCAAATTTTCTGTTGTTACTGATTTTGTTTGTTTGTTTGTTTGTTTGTTTGTTTGTTTAATTATCGCTCTGTGGAAAATTTCAAAATGGCAACTGTTCCATCCCTTCTGGGAAAAACAAGCAGACACTGAAATTTTGGGATGCCCCTAGGAGCAAAAATTCCACATTTTAGTGGTAGAGGTCAGTGCCTTGATTCAGCTGCCATAGGAAGGTGTCAGGGAAGGAGGTCCTAAGACATAGCTGCACCCTTGGTGAAGGCTGGGACGAAGCTCTCAGTGCCCTGGACATCTTCTGCCCTTATCCCTCAGGAAACAGAACCTACAACCTGCCAGCAGCTCCCACTACAAGGCAGTTGGAATGCTGGATCCATGCAGGTCACTTGCAGAACAAGTCTTGTTTCCAGATTGCTTCTCCAGGGATTTGATTCTCCCCTGTTTCAGGTGAAGCTTTTCTAACATCTGCCCTTTTTGTGTCCTTCTTTTACTCTTGACTGCATTACCCCAAGTGCAATGACCTGCTCTAGCAGGGAGGTCAGACTAGATTATTTCCAGAGGTCCCTTACAGCACCAGCATTCTCTGATTTTACGATTCTGTGATCTTCTCTGTCTCAATCCCTTCTGTGTTCTGATATCACTTCTCTGCTTTCCTGTCAGGAATTTCTGCTCTTTCCTTGCCCCAGAGCTTCCTTCATTGCCCTGAAGCTGCTCAAGGCTTTGAGGGGATGAAACAGGAAGGGAAGGTGTGACCTTTCCTGGTGAATTCTGAGATATGGAAACACTGTGCCCCTAGTAGTGCCCTGTGATGCTGCTTTGCTGTTCCACTTTGCTCTCCATAGTGCTCTGACCAGCAACAGAAGAACAAGCAGTGTCCATTCTCACCTGGTGTCAGGACTGGTGCAGTGTAGGTTGAGTGCCCAGGTGTTGCTTACAAACAAGAAAATGAGGCCATGGTCAAGGCTCCTTACAGGAGATGGCACCACAACCCAGCATCTCCTCCAGGACAGTTCTGCTGCCTTTCTTTCCCCTCCAGTTTCAATGAGCTCCAGCACACTGTCTGGCTTGGATCCCTGCAGGGCCCTCTTTCTCCAGATCTTCTCCATCTCCAGACTGTAATTCTCCTACAGCCTCTGCCCCCTCAGGATGTTATTTCCCCCTCCTCTAATCAATATCACTTAGGGCAGGCTCTGCTGTGGTCTTAGCATGCAGTTGCTGGCCTGCAGCACCATAACTGAGTCCCAGGACTCAGCAGCAGCTCCTCTGAGAAGACAAATCGGTCATTATGCATCTGAACAAATAGATTTCATATTCCAAATTGAGAGATCTGTCAGCAGCTCCATTCCTTTGGGAAGCCATGAATGTCAAGCCATTTAAGAGCCCTTTCCTAATGATGCCCCTGGTGAGCAGCAGTGAAGACATATAGCCCCAGAGCTCAGCAAGGGTTTGCTGGAGACTATCAGGGTAGAGGGGAAGATTAGGAGGCATTAACACAGCAGAATGTCTCTTTCAGCATTTCCTCTGGAGTCCTGCACAGCAGAAAAGGAGCATGAAGCATGGGCTCAGATTAATGGGTTTTTTACAAGCCATCTTTGTCTTCTGACAGAGGAGAAAAATGATTGCACACACACACACACACACACACATAAGCACGCACATGAATGAGATATGTTTTGTAATGAAGAGCCTGGCTGGAAGGAGAGGGAAAAGATGAAGTAGGGCAATGGGAATATGATCCCTCTCTGACCTGCTGTGATGCTGGTTTGTCCTGGCACTATTCCCCCTGCAATCCATAGCCCTTTTGGGCCTGGGGGAAAATCACACAGGTTTGGAGACTCTCTCCCAGGCCAGCAGACTGCAAGAGCTGACTGTGACCCCCAGCAGCATGGATGAGGTTAGAGTGAGCCAGGAGCTAGCCCTTGCAGCCAGGACTGTCCCCATGGGCAGGGACCAAGGCTCTTTGCTTCCAGACAAAGGGCATAGAGACACAGAAGTCTCAAGCCTATCCACATGGCAAGTCCATGGTTTCCTCATACTGCCCACATAGATGCTCCAGTCTAGAAACCAAACAATTGGAATTTACGTTGAAAACATTCAGGTTGTAACACTGCCCTGATCAGGTATCCCCTCCCAAGCCCTTCTTTGCTAGATTTGGTCCAAATTTTCCCGGAGTGTTAGTCTTCCCAAACTAGATTTTTTTTTTTTTTTTTTTGCAGTCTGGGGTTTTCCAGGATGTACACCTGACTGAATGTCATGAAGCACTTTGGAAACCTCTCACAGATCTGTTATTTGGCAAATTCTTAAAAATCAGCAGTTGTGTTTTGGACAAAACAAAACAAACACATTCACACCATGGAAAGGTGACCAGAATCAAACCCCTGGCTTCAAAAAGCACAGACATTTTCAATTAGCAATACCCCCAAACTTAAACACTCATGCTGATAACCACCACCTGTATACGAAACGTGGCCCTATCTTCTTCCAAATGTGTAAACCAACCTGCATGTTATCTCTTCAGATGGAGCCATTTGTATTAAGGGAAGAAAAATGCAAGTATCTAGAGGCCACCTTTAATAAAGTATTTGATAGAGTGCCTTGCAAAACTGTACCTGGCAAATGTATTCGAATTGAAGTGGATACAAGCTGGGACACCTGACGGAAAATTGGCTAAGAAGTGTGTAAACACAGAGCCATGATAAACTACAGGGGTCTGCATGGGGAGGAAGGTTTCCAGAAGATGCCACAGGGATCGATGTTAGAGCTGGTCTAGTTTAACATCTTTATTAATGACAGGGACGGAGAAGTAAGCAACACATTAATAACATCCTGGGATGATACTGAACAGCACAATTCCCTAGATGGAGCCAAGAGAAGGAATTTGCAGTGTAAGGGCTGACCCTGCATAGCTTCTTGCATTTTGTTATCAAGATCAAGGGGTATATTGGGCAGTGAGGTGGGAAAGGGGATGAAAGGAATCTAGGGAAGGAGCCCAGGCTGGAAGCATGAGATAAATACTGTGAGATAACTGAGGAAGAGAAAGTTTGGTCAAATTCCATTCTCTAACCCCCACCCCGCCCCGAGATCCTCATTTTTACCCCGGGAAGGGCACTACAGACAATGGGCCATACAAATTGGCAGCTATGTCTCCATAATTAGCTGCTCCCTTCAAGATGCTGTGCCCCTCCCAGGAACCTTCAGGCAAGTGCTTAAAATCAGAGATGATGTCTATCCCAACACCAGAGATATTGCACCCGTTCAAAGGAACGCTGTGTCAGTAATTGATGTGTCAGGAAAAATAGCAAGCATGAAGTGATCTGTGAGATCTCTGCTTTTGGAAATTGGTGTTTGCTTAATACCAGCAATTGTAATTTTATTTCATTTATGTCATCTTTTGGAACATGGTCCTGCCTAGGAAAACACACACACACACACACTCTCAATACTTCAGAAATTCTAATTTTCCATGTTTCAAGGGAATTATGAGCAAAACTCTTGGGGAGGAAGATGAGGGCAGGAGAATGAGATGATCAAAGTTGAGCAAGTGGGAGACAGTGCAGGAAAGAGTCACAAAAAAACTGTGGAACTGGAAGAAAATCAGCCTTGCAATGAGAAACTGAAAATTCTTGATCTGTTTAGCTCATCAAAAAGATTGACATTTAACTGATTGCAATGTGTAAGTACCTTCCCGGGAAGAAAATGCAAGGTGTGAAAGGCTCTTCAATCACATGGGGAAAGGAACAAAAGAGCCAACAACGGGAAATTAAGGTCAGACAAATTCCAGTGAAATGTAAGGCCCACATTTTCAGCAGAAAATGTGACCAGACGTTCAGTCAAAATCCCAGGGATGTGGTGATTTCTGGAACGTGGTAATTTCTTCACATCTAAAAAGGGATGATTTTCTGTTAAATGCTCCAGTCAAATACTGGACACTGTTCAGTAGAAACCAGATGCAGCTCCCTGCTTCACACAAGAGGGCTGTGCTGCAAAGGGCATCATGACAGATGACCTGTGGTTTTCTTCCAGACTTACTTGGAAGAGGATGTTTAAATACCTTATGTTGCATCTCATTGCTTTCAATTCCACAACTGCTGGCATGTTCTCTTTGCACTCTTAATTACAGACCTGCATTCATCATCTTTTGTCCATTCTGGATATTGTGCAAGTACTTGTTTTCATCATGTTTGCTATACCAGTGTCTTCATTTATCCCACACAGCTGTCTGTCATTTCAAAGCACAGCCCGTGGCTCCCCATGCATTTTCCATACCTGTGGTTAAGATCTCGATAGGACAGTTCCTGTTTTATTCCTAGAACTGCAGGAGCCTATTAAAGAAGGAAACTTATGCTGTGCTCTCTTTAAGGAGAGACTTTCTTCTTCTCTGTGCTAGTAAAAATTTTTCCCCCCAGTTGTGAAGATCGCATCCTTTTCAACAGCACAGCCTCTTCTTCTTGTAAGTTGAGACAACCTGATATCAGGTACTTCAAATTCAGCTCCTGAGAGGTTTCTGCTCACTCTACCCAGTGCTAAATACACCTTGATTTAATGCTGCAGGAGGAGCTTAGATGCTACCAGAGGGAGAAGCAGTGGGCTCTGGGGACTTGGGGAGGAAGCCAAGGTGGAGGAGAGATACTAAAGGTTGTTTTTGCTGCTATTATTTAAGTTAAGAGCAAAGGTAAGGCCAAGAGTATGGGTAAGACTTTACCCTGCCCTTGCACTCCATGAGGGAGCTGGCTGAACGCGCTGCTGCTCGCACACAGCTCTTGTGCAAGGAGACATCTGGAGGCAGGGCCCATCTGGATCAGACCTCTCTCGTGGGAACAGTGCTTGTGTGATTTCCTGGACACCATAAAATTGCTGGAAATGCAAAGACACTCCAGAAATGGGCAAAAGTGATGAAAAGTCTGTGGGGAAAGGCCTGGAGCAGGAGTAAAAGGGGGACTTGCCTGCTTGCAATAGCTTGAGAGGAGGAGGGAGGGTATTAAGGGTCTCCTGGTAGTTTCACTGAGAGGAAGGGGATGAAATCAGGCAAGAAAAATTGCATCTGAACATCAGGAGATGCTTTCTGTCTCTTGGATGTATTAGCTTGGGGAATTGCATCCTTAGGCATGGGGTGAGGACATGGTTGCTCAAGACATACCTAGCAAGACTCTGAGCTTGAAGGGAAATGTCCTACTGAGGAGCCATTTTTTTAGAACTGTGCCAAGCTGGGACAGTCTCAGCACTACTGTTACATCCCCACTGTGTTGATGTCATTCAGAGGGTGCTGCTGGCTACCCTCTGTAGCCCTGGAAACTCAGGATGTGCAGTCTCACAGGCTGGGAGGAGGGATGTGCATCCTCCTCAAGGTGTCCAGCCCCAAGCTCCTCTGTCCTGTTCCCACAGCTGGACCCCTGGATGGCTCTCATCTCACCTGGTCAAGTGCCAATGGTAAGGGAGATGGGCAGGAGGAGAAGGGCTTCCCAGGGATCCTGGACATCCTAGACTGATGTCCACACCCGTGCCCCTGCATCGCGATGGATGGAAGTCACAGGTGGCTGTTGCACCTCTGTGGCTGTGAGCCCACCTCCAGCAGTGCTCTCCAAGCTCTGGTTTGACCACCAGCCCACTTAGGTTTTTCCAATAGTTTTATCCCATGGAATGTCGGCTGTAGGGACTTCCTGACTTTTTTTCACCTTCCCTTGCTCACTGTCCCAGCCTCTTGGGTCTGCTTTTTCCAGGGGTGACCACGTCTCCAGGTTGGAGCACCCTTTCCAAACTGGTGGGCTCCAACAGAAGCTCAGAATGCAGCGGCCAGCAGCACCATTCCCCCTGCAGATATATCTGCTTCCTAAGACCTATTGCACCATTCCCCCTGCAGATATATCTGCTTCCTAAGACCTATTGCCAGCCTGTCCATTATCTACCTTCCCTCCTTTCCAGCCGCTCCTCTCTTCCCGGCTTCTCCTGGAGTGGTGTTGTTGCCGTGGTTACCCGTTTATCTTTAAAAGATACATTTTCCCCCACCCCACCCCAGTGCAAAGTGAAATTTCCAAGCTTCATCCTCCGTGGAGAACTGCCTCCCTTTAAAGTGGCACTAATTGAGCATGAAATGCTATGCAACTAAATTACACCATAATTTATTCGGCGTTAAATGATTTAAAGCAGTGGCTCAGGAGTGCTGGGAACAAGAATCATTCCTCTCTTCCCACTCTCCTCGCTGTGCTGCCGGTGCTGCAGCCAGGAGCAAGCCAGAGCCCAAGGATTGCGTCTTCCGAAGGAGGACCAGCCTTCAACAGAACAACCGCCACCTCACTGTCTGATTTTTTCGGGAGAGCTGACAGCTTGTTGGGCACTCATCAAAGAACCACTAATCACATCCCAGTTGCTCCTAATTTCCAACAGGGAGCCTGTCTGTAAACTGCAGTGTATGGGATGTCACCAGCATCGTGCAGGATCTGGGTGGTTTTAGCCTGACAAGGTGGTGGCTGTTCTGTTGAAGGCTGGTCCTCCTTCGGAAGACGCAATCCTCGGGCTCTGGCTTGCTCCTGGCTGCAGCACCGGCAGCACAGCGAGGAGAGTGGGAAGAGAGGAATGATTCTTGTTCCCAGCACTCCTGAGCCACTGCTTAAAATCAGGTCGGGGGCTGAGGGCTTTTCCTCTTTGAAGAGAGAAAACTTCAGTGCAGAGGGTTTGGCCAGGTTGAAACTACCCGCCAAATTTTCTTCGTTCCCAGACCAGAGATCTTTTCCTCCCGCTTGACAATGGCCCTCCAGGCCGTAGAACATCAGGTCTCTCACACTGGTGTTTCTCTGCAGCAAGGAGATGCATGTTGTTCCTACAGAAATATGAAACCATTTGCTCCCCCTTCTAAACACCAACAAAATAACATTTTGAAGAAAAATGCAGAAGTTTCATATAGAAAATGGAAAACCAAGGTGTTCCAACACTCTTCAGAAATACTTTTCACTATCTTTTCAGACTGGAGGCATTTGACAAAATTGATAAAAATATCAGAACTACCCCCATCAGCACAAGGTGTATTTTTAGACATAAAAGAGGAAAAGTTTCATTCAGTGAGGAAAAATATCCCTCCTTCCACTCAGAATGGAGACAATTTCAGCATTGTGTAAGAGACTCGAGGAGAAATGCAGTCTCCTAAATAAGGAAGGATGGGAAAAGTACCAGCAGGATCAGAGGTACAGAAATATAGAGCAGCTTCCAGCTTTCTTCTTTCTTTATTTTTTTTTCTTTTTTCTTCTTTTTTATTAAATATATGGGGACTAGGGTTAATTGGGACTCCTCCAAGTCAAAGAGTAATTGGGGACAAGAAGCAGCTAGCCCCATAGAAAAGGAAACAGGGCTGCATGAATAAGCAGATTAGGACTCTTCAGTCCGTGTAAGGGCCAGGTGGTGATTAAGGATGGGTAGATTAGGACCTCAGCAAGTCTAAAATAGCATGGAAAAGATGACTGCGGATGGATGCTTTCCTGTCTTTTCTGAGACAGCCGTGCATCAAACTAGAAAAAAGCAGGTTCAAAAGAAGCAAAGGGATTTTTCTCTCATATATGGAAGTTAACCTGTGTAACTTCTAGCCACAGGACATTGTGGGTGGTAAAACTGTTATAAAAAAAAGTGGCACAAAACCCACCAGGATTGTTTCACAGGGGGATAATTCATAAAAAATTGTTTAATCCTAGAGTGGAGTTTTGTTGCAAGCCCAAGGATGATACTCAAGTAAAAAAATCAGACAACCACGTTGCATTGCTGCTGGTTTGAAGCACATGAGGATGTTGAGGTGCTGGGACAGAATATTTAGAAGGATTTTTTTGAGACTGTGCAGATATCTGAGCTTTGTTTTAGCAGTGTGGGCACCAACAATATGCCAGACCTGGGGTTGCACTCCCAGGCTGTGCAACCTCCTTCTGTTGCAACAATATTCCAGGGGGAAAGATCAATTTATCCAAAGCAAAGTGTTTCACTTAGAAGTGTTGTCTTCTGACAAAACTGATTTTAAGGTGAAAAAAAAGGAAAAAAAAGAAAAAAGAAAGAAGGGAGTGGGGGGAAAAGAGAGGATGAGTACTTTGATAAGGTTGAAGTGTTTCATTTGGGTCCTTCTTGAGTGCAGTGTTTCAAGATGACTTCTTCCCCTGTTTCAAAAAGAGAAATACATTGTAAAACCAAATGAAAAATATATATTAAAAAAAAAAAAAAAGGAAACTGAGCAGAACTGTTTGAGTCATCCCCACATCACATCATTTTTCCCCTGCTGTTTTCCTTCGAGAAGATGGTTAAATCTCTCTGGGTTTTGTTCCATCCTGGAACGGAAAACTTCTTAAAACCACTGAACTTCCCCCAGGTTCTCTCACAACCACTTCCCTGCTCTTTGGGATGGCCTCTGTGGTGGGAAGCCAAGATAGTGAGCCCAGGCCACTCTCTAGCTGACCCAGATAATCCAGCTCACACTGACCTCTGCTAAAAGAAGCTGGAAGATGTTACAAAATTTGTCCATCCTTTTCCAGGCAGGAAGGGAAAATACTGGGCTCCACAACCGTGAGTCAAACACCTTTTACTGCCATGAATTTCCCTGAAGATGAGCTCTGAGTGCTGGCACTGGAGATGCAGGGGATAGTAGCAGCAACGCCAGCTCTGCATGCTCAGGAGCAGCTGCTGTACCAAGCAGGGAGCACACACCTCGTGCGTCCACCCCACCAGGACAGCAGCATCCACTCTCTCCATCACCCCTGGCATCACCTTCAGGCTTGTTCCTCCACGAGAAGCCTGTGGAATGATGGAAAGGCTCTTTTCCAGCCTCGAGTCAGACAGGTGGCCTCTGTGCTTGTGGCAGGCAGGCAAAGGGCTGCGCTCCTTCCTGCCAGTCAACACTGAGAACTGAAGGAAGACTTTTGTTTGCTCTCCTCTGCCACACAGCTTTGTGAACTCCAGGAAGATGTTTGTTTGCTCTCCTCATCTTTCCCACAGCATTTGAGAGCCCTTCAAGGCAATGTTTTTCACCCCATCCTGCATCGTTCCTTGAGGTGATTCCCAGCATACGGGAGCCCTCTTGCACTTCACCCACACTCAAAATCCCTGCCAGTAAATATATAATTATTTGAGAGAAGCTCGGCTTAGAAGTGGCTTGGACAAACAACATTTTTCTTGTTTTTTTTTAAGCTGCTTGAACAAGTGAGTTGAAAAATATTTTGGCCCCAGAAGTAAAAGTTTGGGTGAGTTTAAAGGTGAAAAGCATTATTCTGGCTCAAAGAAAGCCTCTTGTTTCCCTTCAGATGTTCCCAAAGTTTCAGTTTTCACATGAAAGTGATAAAAAGTGCAATCCAAGCGCTTGTAGAAGGGCTTATTTCTGACTGAAACAGTCTTTCCTCACCCAAATTAACTGGGAAGTTGATACACAGTTTCAAAGTGCACTCCTCACACGAAAGTGCAGAAAATTTCACCCAAAGGGTGTCATTTCCTGGCATTCCCAGGGCCGCAGAGGTGTCATGCAGGGGGTTGCTGTGCTCCCATGAAGCGCAGAGAGCAGTGAGTTGCTGCGCTTTGGGGCTTTTTGAAGTAAAACAACAATCTTTTGAGAGTGTAAGTCCGGTCCTGGCAGAACAGATGTTGTAACTTATCACATTTATTGTGGAAACTTGAGGGCCAAGAGGGAATTCAAACAGCAAATAGTTAACAGCATAAACCGAAATAATGAGAAATATATAACGTGTATCAGAGGACCGAAGGGAGTTGATTGGTCTGAAGGAGCAGTGTGGGATAGAAAGGAGCAATTAAAGATCTGGAGGAGGAAGAGGAGGCGAAGAAGGGCATTCCTGAGTAGGCAAGTGATTCCTTTAAATCGAGAGGGGTAGAAGTATATGATTCTCATTAAAATCAGCTGCTGTCCTGGGAGACCTGAATGTAACACACACTTTATCCATTCTCTACAACCACACGATGAGCGGAGGGCAGGGTTACAGGGCATTCAGGTCTTCTCTGATTAACCGCCCCAAACTTTGCTAACTCAGCTTAGGTGTTCCTGTGCCCTTCTGGGATGCTGAATAACAGCCGTGAGTCAGAGCACAGAAGTGACACAGGTTGTCATTCTGAGCTGAAACTCTGTGAAACAGGATCTGAGTAGAAGAAGAGGGAGAGGAGAGGCACAGACCCTTGTGAATCCCCCATGTTGCCTCACTGGCAGCTTACAGTGGCTAAACTCCGGAGTTTCGGCTTGCTGACTACCTCCCTTTTGCCCCCCCTTAAACGCTTTTGTTGTTGTGATTAATCGTTTGCCACCGAAGCTATTACTTATCAGATTGTTTGCTAGCTCCTTTATCAGCTGAGCAGAACAGGGGCTTGTTTGTGTGATGCTAAAGCAGCATGGGAGGCTGCAGAGCTGGATGGAGCTGCAGGAGAGGTTGGCTGGGGGAGGCTGTTGGGGTACAAAACCGCCTCTGGCAGCCAAAGCGCAGAGATTCCTAACCACGGGAGGTGCTAGTTAAGCACCGGTACCATTCTGTCAACCCCAGTCAGTGGTTTGCTCAGATCTAGTATTCATTAAACACTATATTCTTCGATAAGTGGTGAATGTATTGTGGAGCTTTAATAAAGGCTGTTGCTCATAATGCTTCATCTTCACCCTAATTAATTCATGCTAATTTCCTTGCCAGTTGGATACATCAATTTAAAGTTTAAAATAGAATCTTAGTTTGTTTGTGGAGTTCAACATGTTGCAAAATACATCTCTCCTGTCAGAGGAAAAAAAAAAAAAAAAAAAAAAAGAAAAAGCATAAAAGGAAAGATCCAAATGGGATCTTACAAACACGATGTGCTCTGCAGTGTGGGTTGGAGAAATGCAGCATTGTTTCAGGGCCCCACATCTGCCCCCTCCCTGTAAGATCAGTCCTAAGTGCTCAGAGACTCCACTGGGAACCCTCTCCACCAACAGGATCTTTCCACTGCGCTACTGCACCTTTACTTTTATCAACACAAAGACAGGAGATTATAAATTCCTTCACCTGGACTCACTCCTTCATGTCACAATCAAAACAAGCTTTATCAGAAGATGCCATTTCTTGGGGCTAGAATGTGGGCTGTTTGAAAGATCTCTCTGAGGAAAAGTTTTTTGCCTAATCCAGTGCCGGCCGTGGGGTGCTGAGGAAGGAGTACAGTGGGGATTGCATTCAGGCTGCTCTCAGGTTTTTCTTCCACCAGCACTATATCAGCTCAGTTCCTGCTATAACTTAAGGGATATAAAGTCACAGCTGAGAAGGCTGTAAAGGACACAGAGAGCCATCAGTCATCTCCTTCCCCAAAACTAGTCTTTCTTCAGCCCTTCCTGGCAGACTTGTTATTCTCAAAGATTCCCCAAAGTAGCAAGCTTCCTTCTCTCCAGACAGTCAGCAAACACTTAATTCTTGTCACTGTGATTTACTTGCATCTTGCTTGAAATCCCCTTCCTGCAGTTTAAACTTGTTTCTTCTTTCCTGTCCAATGGCTGTGGATCATTCCCACCCTCTCTGCTGCATCATGAGTATTCACTAGCCTCTTCTTCCTCACAACCCCAGGCTTTCAGTTTCTCCGTGCAGGTCAGTTTGGAATGACTCAGGTAGATGTTCAGACACAAACATGATGAGAGAAGCAGAGACCCAGGAGATCCATGCACATGGGCTTGCACACCCACATATGAGCGCTTCCAAGAACACACACCTTGCATCCAGCCTTTTTCTCCCTCAGCATCCTTTGCTCACAGTGCCGGCAGCAGCACAGATCCCTGAGCTGTCAGAGAAATAACCAGCTCTCCCAAAAGCCCCAGGTAACTGTGGGCTCTGCAGCCCTGGTGAAAAATCCCCTCAGTATTCAACAAGAGAAAAGTTCAGTGTAAACAGTTGTAGAAGTCCCTCTGCTCCTTGCCTTAGTATGTGGCTGGCTGACCAGCAGAGTGACAGCACAGAAACTGTCTGTGCACCCTCAGGCATGATAATGCACAGGGTAGATTCCAGGGAATTGCAGGAAATTTTGCTAGAAATGTGGCGTGCAAAGAGGTACTGAAAGTTCCAGCTGGTTTGAATTTTCTCTGTGTTTATAAAAAATAAATTGATACTTTATTACCTAATCAAAGTAGCTACTCATGAGTTTTTGCCTCCCCCTTCCTCCTCAAATTTAGCACGGGTGTTTCAGATGCCAATATAGAGCTCCCAGGAGAACAAGAGAGCCTTTCTGTGAGACTTTTTAAAGACATGTTAGAGGATGCTTAATAAAGAGGCAGCATGGGGTGGTGTCTGGGTCAAAGGCACGACATTCAGGATACTTGGACTCCTTCCCGGCTCTGGCACAACTCCAGAACAAATGCTCCATTGCTCTGTGACTCAGTTTCCCCCTCTACCTAAGAGAGAGCCTAAGCCTGCCCTTTGCCATGCTTTGGCAGACAGCTAAAATCTGTTCCTGGTACCATCACCACCCTCACATTCCCCATCCTACCAACTACTACAACATGTTCCCTGTGGCACAGAGAGCCCCAGCCCGAGGCAGAGGCAGAGCTTAGGCTCTGTGGGCAACTTGTCCCATAAAAAACCTGAGCTCAAGGGCTTACAGCTGTCTTGGCCAGCAGTAAATGTAAACCCCAGGACTCCCTGGATGCAGCCTGGGGTAAGGATGGAGATGCAGGATTAGCTGCACACAAAGGTAGGCTGACACTGCATGACCTATTTTCGAGGACAGTTTTACCACATATTTTGGCTAACAAATCTAACAAAATCTAACAAATCTAGCAAAAGGTAATACATCTAGTAAACAAGATTTCAAAAAAGATTTTGGCTTTGTGGAAGTTGCCACAGTGGAAAAAGAAAACAGTGAGGGTGCAAGATAAACTCTGCTTTCATTCACAAGTTCCACTTGTGTCCAGGTGACACTGATGGAGGTATGAAGAATTGTGTTTTCTTCCCACACAAGCAAATATGATGGAGAGACAAACTCCTTTGCTTTTGGCAGAATTCTAAGGAGACAGTTACCCATGCTAAATGTGTGTTACCCACACAATTTCAGGAAAAGAAAGTCCATACACAATAGGAAATAAACTTTTTTTTTCCTAGCAAAAATAATAATTTTGTAAAAAAAAATTGCCTAAAAGTAAAGATAAACACAGTTTTCTGTCTTGCTTCATATGTAAAACCAGCAGGAGAGGATCCCCACTGGCATTTCTGTCAGCAGTTTTGTTCTCAGCACAAATTTACAGGAGCAGATGGCGGCACCAGCTTGGGACCAGCACCCTGGGTCACCTGCGCCACACGCACAGCCCCACACACACCCCCAGCAGGCACAGCTGCAGACACAGTGTAGGTCCAGATAGTGTCATTCCCCAAAAGGCAGTCCAGCAAATTTCAATGTGGGTTTTATAAGGAGTAAAAAGAGAATCACCACTGAGCAAGAGAAGATAACAAATCTGAAATGATCTTTGAGAAGAGGCACTCCTGAGGGAAGGATCCTGTCCCTGCAGAGTGCTGCCAACAGCTTGTGCCCACAGCTACCCCAGCACAGCCACCACCACAGCCCAGTGTGGGGCTGTGTGAGTTGTCATGCATAGCTGAGACAGAAACTCCAGGCCCCAGCTGGGCAGGACGGAGTTGTCCCTCTTCAGCCTGCTTGTCTGGGTAAATTCTGGTTTGTTTCTCTTCTCTTTGTGCTGTTTATTTGATACAGGAAGACATGCTGGAAGATGAAAGAGGATGGACTTTTCTGAAGGATGTACCCTCACACTGATATCAGACTCCTGAACTGGAAGAAAACTCTTTGCATATTCTATAGCCAGGACCCTGGAGGACTTGCTGGACAGGTCCTAGCCAGGACAGGAGACTGTAGCACCTCTTCATCCTGTGGTGTGGCAGAATTCAGTCTGCTGGACGCTTCCCTGTCTGCAGAGATATCTGTCACCCAGGAAGTATAATGAAAAAGAGCATTGCTCTGTTCATTTTTCAAGGGAAGCAAGAGGTCAAGAAGATCAAGAAGATGTACCCCCAATATCATACAAGTTCTCCTCATGGTATGTGACAGGCTTTAGGGAAAGCTGGCTGTAGCATTTTTGAAACAATGGAGGCCCTACTAAACTCATGGGATAGGGAGACACTCTTTGTTATGCAATTATACAGAAATGAACCTTAATAAGGACCATGAGATTTGGTGAAGCTGTGCAAGAAACCTGTGCCTCAACTGGAAGTGTGTTCTGGGTCTCATCTCCTCCCCTGCTTTGAGTTTCCATGGCTTTGCATGGCAGACCAGAGGAGTGTCTAGCAGGTAGAGAGGAGAGACAGAGAACAGGCAGCAAGCACAGGCAGGCTGTCTTAAGAAGACAGGAAAATATCAGAGTCTGTATATTTAGCCAAACACCCCTTAATAATTTCAGGTTTATTTCCCCATCCTGCTAGCTCATGAAGCAAGTTGAACAGTTTCAACACCTGGCTGAGCTTTGCATTTCATCTCACATCAAATCCGCTGTCTGAAGGCATTTGTTTTGCTTTCATTTATTCCAAAGTCCTGATCTAAGCCATGGAGGGAGATTTTTCCAGTGGGTGCCTGTGTGGCAGGGGGGAAGAGAAACTCAGTGAGTGACTCAGCTTCATACTAACAAGGAGAAATTAAAACCTAAAGTGACTTCATGCAACCAAATGCAGTGAAACAGGCCCTTGATCTAATCAGCACTTTCTAAAGGAATTAAATGTCAATCTATTTTAAAATGCATTTCACTCCGACTTAATGAGGGCAACAGGGAAAAATCAATTGGTTTTGTAATTTGGGATTTCAATAATAAAAACAATAAATGCTAATTAGGAACATGCTTATTAATGTCATAAAATTCTTGGACAGATTGTAGTCACGTAATTAAAGTTTGACAAAGCTGCTTGAAGAATTTGAGGCCTGACAGCAGTTGCTGGGACAGGGACATGGAGTGGGATGAAGGCAGGCTGTGCTCAAGTCTGCATGGCTCCAAGAAGCTGGTGAGTTCTGGGAAGGATGGAAAGCCCCAAGAAACAGGACCACCCCAAAGTCCCTCTGTCTCTTCAGAGCTGTGCAGGGACAAGGGCATGAAGCTGAGCATCCCTCATTTGTACCCACAGTGCTGCCCAGAAGTGAGTTCACATCCTTGAGACTGTACAGCTGCCAGGACAGGAGTCTTCGCTCCTGTCACACATCTGGAAATTACTGGTGCAAATGTCATCTGTCACTCAGATTTGGGGTGTGGCATTTCCCCCAAGTGCAGAGCCAAATCATGCAAGGCTGGTAGGATGTCCACTCAGTTAATCTCTTTGTTCTTGCTGTGTGAGAGACACAAGCTCTGAGAAATACAATTCCCTTTTAATGTCTAACAGCACTGTTAAGGAACAACTAATTTCCTTCTGAAATGTCTCAGAAAAAATAGAAATCCCTGCACCAAAAATGTGCATTTATCAGGCAAAGGCCCCTGTCGTAGCAGAAGAGGGAATGAGATGATATCCTCAACAGATCCTCGTCTCTTGCCTGGAGGCACAGACATTTCTCCATGGTGCATCAGAGGGCATGGCTTGGACTGTGCAGAGCAAGATGAACACAACCAAAACAGGATATTCATGCAATTGGCTTAGACAATATCTCATGTAGTAATCTCAAGGAGGGTAAGCAGTTCTGCTACACCTCACAGCTCTGACGCTCATCTCATCATGGCTTGTGCTAGAAACTGTTTTTCTCTAATGCAACTAGAAGAGCAAAAAATCAACAAAGTTTGGGAAAAAATATAGCACAATTTATTGTTTCAAAATTTTAAGCAAGAGATCCCTCTCATTCCCCTAGTTTTGATGTTCCCTTGAAAATATTGGTTTTTCAAGCTTGGGTGAATTAACATTAGTTCTTGATCTTTCCCTCTTTTTAGGTTTTTCTTCCGCATAAAAGAAAATGAGATTAAAAAAAAACAAAAAAATGTCAAGACTAGGATTTACTTTATTAATGTAGCAGAGAAAATAAAAATAGTAACAGCTTTGGGAAATTTCCAAGAAATAACTTGGTGTTTAAAAGCTTGGATTTTAATTTGCCCTGAAATGTTTCTGTCCTCATCCAGGTCTCCAGTGCAATCCCCACTGCAGGATCCCTCTTGACACAGAAGGGACATTTCTTTACCCATAATTTTCCCTCCTGCCAGGAATGTCTTTACCCATCCTCCAGCACCAGCAGCTAGCAGCTGCTTCTCACACCTGCAACCTGTGTGTGCAGGGCAGTGCTGTGTCTGGCTCCTGCATGCTTCTTTGGGCTGCAAGGGCAACTCTGGTGGCTCAGGTAGACCTGCTGCCCTCAAGTCAGACTTCTCCCTCCACAGTGTTGCTTGTGTGCAACATATATATGTATATATACGTCCACAAGGCCAGGTTTGCAGGACTCAGTTACAAAAAAAGCTGTGCAGAGAGGTGGAGCTCATTCTGGGTCCTATTTGCCTTCTCGCTGTTGTCCCACAAAGTGGAAGGGAACTGCAGTTTCTGCAATTCCATCAGGAGGCCATTTCTGTCCTGAGATGTCACTCCCTGGGATCAGTCCTCTCATATTTCTCTCCTGTTATGGAAGTGAAACTCATCACCTGTGAGCAGCAGGCACCTGTCTCCTGTGTGAAAAATGAGTGACACCAGGCTTTCACCCCTGCCCCCATCTCAGCTCCCTGCCTTCAGGACGGAGTTAAGGGACCAAAGTGTGTAGGAATTGGTACCATGTGCTCGCGCTGCCTTCCCGGAGATTAGCCCCATATGGGGAGAGAGCTGCGTTCCCCTCCATTTGGGATGGGGGTTGATCTAAATGTATAGCAGGCATTCTTTGAATATATGTGACAGCCCAGGAGATAGACTTCAAACATCACCAAAAGTGGCCCTTTCCTATTGATCTTTGAAATATACAGCCTGGCTTATTATATTGTAAATACACTTTTAATACACAGTGTCTTAAAATGCATTCCTACCTGACTGTAGACCCTACATTTCCTAATGACTGGTCTCTTTGGCTGTATTGTAAATGTACGATGAATGCCAGTCAGTTCACCATTAACCCTGTGAGTTACCCCACAGATTTAGGGTCAGATGCTGCAAGGGTTGGAGGATGAGGGCATTAAAACGTGCAGCTTCCTGTCAAAAGAAAATATAGAAAGCACCATCTCAGTAAGACCCACAGCCTGGTTGGTGGGCCTTTAGTTTTGTTCAGAGTTATTTCTACAGGTAATAAAATACCAACAGTTCTCAGTCTTAGGAACAGCATATCTTAGGAAGGTGTTTGCACTTCATGCTTGAAGCATCTATGGGAAAACTATGGTTTTTAAGCTTACCTATAGTCTTATGCCTTCCTCCAAATTGCCCACCAATGGCCTTACAATGCCTCACTGCCCTCGAGTTTAAATCAGTGTGATACAGGGTCTCGGGTCTGGAGGGCTCCAAATGACAGCCCCTGAGCAATGTGTACACTTAATCCATTTAATTTAATAGATTTTTCCATCCCAATCATTGAAGACAGACAATATTGTTGAGAACAGGCAGGTGGAAGATTTTTTTCCTCAGAAACGGAGATATTAGTGTTGCCATGCTGTTTGAAATTTTATTTTTACTAAGTAGCAAAGGATTATGTACAAGCACTTTGCAGAAAACAGTCTGAGATATAACAGTCCCTGTCAACTTTAGTTTAAATTCAAATAGCAGTAGGCAGTGACAACAGGTCTACAACTAAAATTTCCAAAGACAAATATCATGACGTGAAGGAAATCTCTGTAGGGTAGCCAACTGTGTTGAATAGGGCAATGCCTGGATCTAGTTACAATGAATTGCAAATGCCAGGTAGAATTTTCTTGCACAGAAAGCAGAGATCTCAGAGGAAAATGCTCTGAGGTAGTAGAATGAATTCAGTCTCTGAATGGTTGCAAGGGATATGTAGGACAGATATAAGAAATAGGTTAAGAAGGTGAGATCAACAGAACAAGCACTATTGCACAGGTCAGAAAGCAAGGCAAGAAGTTGAGTCCAAATTCCCTTGTGCTTTAAAAATTCCAGTGGTGGTGAGAAACTTGCTTTTCAGCTAAGATTCCATGAGGTCTGCTGAAATTCTGCTGGAATTAACTGCCACTGTCTCCAGGACTAGTAGCAGACAACACAACAAATAGGGGCTACAAATTAATGTGGCTGAGATGGAATCGACCTCTCCACTTCCTGCCATCCTTCACTGAAAGGATATATAATTCTATTGTCACATTAACACAGGAATTTTGTAGGATATTTTCTTAGCCTCTCTTAGTAAGAGAAAATGAGAGTAGAAGAAAGCACTGTGCAGCTTTTTTGATTTCTCTTGTATTCTGTACCACCTGGAAATCAGCAGGTTCACAGAGGTGGAAATGCCTGGTGCTGAAACACATGAGCCAGTTTGCATGGGCAGCATGACACTGGTTAAAAAAAAATCCAAATTTTAAATATTGAGGTTCTTTCATTTGCCTCAGTATTCTACAGGTCTTGCAGGTGTTTTCTTCCCAGTGTACCTGACTCCACATATCCATCACAATGGGTCAGGGAAAAGAGCAGGATGCTATGGAATACTGCATCCAGCTCTGCGATGTTCACATCTCATCATAAATAGGATGGGTCCAGAGGAGGCCAGGTGATCAGAGGTTGGAGCACTTCTGTGGAGACAGCCTGAGAGAGTGGGGCTTGTTCAGACTGGCTCTGGGGAGACATTATAGTGCCTTCCAGTGCCTAAAGAGCTATAAGGCAGCTGAGGAAGAGCTTTTGACAAGGGTATGGAGTGATAGGACAAGAGGAATGGCATTAAACTAAAAGATGGGAGATTTAGACTAGATATTATGAACAGATTCTTCCCTGTGAGGGTGATGAGGCCCTGGCACAGGTTGCCCAGAGAAGCTGTGGCTGCCTCATCCCTGGAAGTGTCCAGGGCCAGGCTGGATTGAACTTGGAACAACCTGGTCTAGTGGCAGGTGACCCTCCCCATGACAGGAGGGTTGGAATGAGATGATCTGTAAGGACCCTTCCAATCCAAGCCAATCTATGATTCTATGCCCAGGGCATGTAAATCCAGGGCAGCCATGGCAAGTGGCTGGAGCACAGAAGGATCCTTCCTCAGGGGTTATTTGACCAGTGATTTAGCAACCACTTGCCTCTACCATGAGCAGCTGGATAGAGAGGAAGGTGAGAACCCGCCTCAGAATCTGAATATGGAGAAAATTTGATCTCTTGCTAAGCCATGCTTTCACACATTTCAACATAAAGGTGAAGCTGAGAAAGTGCTTCCTTTGCAATTATACATGAGATTCTGCCTCGCCATTTGACTTTCTGAGACAGAACTTATTTTGGGAGAAAAACTAGCAAAAGTAAATGTCTTCAGAATCCAAACCACACCACCTGGTAAGACTAAGTGCAAATAGAGATGCACCATCATTCTGCATTTGAGAGAGATTTGCTTGTCACTCAAACTTACATTCCTGTCCTTAACCCAGTGACCAACCTAAGCCAACCCTAGCCCCAGCAGAATGTTCTGTACACCATGTTTTCTTACAAGAAATAAGTGTAAACTGGTCTCTTTTCCCTTCTCCCCAAAATCCCAGTATATCTTACCTAAACATGCTTAGAGGTGATCCTTCAATGGCTGTTTTTCTTGTACATGATTTCCCCAGCCCACTCCCTACAAAAGCTTAGCTTCTTGGGAAGGAAAATGCCAAATAGGTTAGGAAAAGGCCTTTCATAGTTTTGCTAGTTGCCAAGAAGAAAAATACATTTTAAAAAGCCATAAAAATGTAATTCTCCTCTACACACATTCTAATAAATCAAAGATAGCTAAAAGGATTTTCTTCAGTGAAAGAAAAATCATCATTTCTTGCCCTATACAAAGTGTGAAAGTTTTAGTCTGAACAGAGAAATTTTACAGAGAATTATGGTCATGTGAAACCAAAGGGTTAGAAAGAAAAGCTCAATGTAACCTAAGTACTGGCTTTTGATATTATGAAAGCTGTAATGTGTGAAACACTACAGATCTATGGGAATTATATTCCTTTCCGTGAGAGGAATTGTCAGAGCACAATGTCTGTGAACCAAGATTGATTACACAGAAACTGTTTTTCCACTTGACATTTATTTTGCAGAGATATTAATGAGGAAACAATTTCTTTTCCCTGCAGTTCAACCTGAGGTCATTCCTCAAGTCTGTTATCAACTTAGACAGCCCATTTGAATGTATCTAATACATGCATTTGAGAGATGAACTATGGTAGGTATATTTGAGGACCCATGGTTTCATTTTAAACTACTTTAATTGAGTGAAAAAGTGTTCCCTTGGGCTCTGACTTGATTGTCTGCCTAGTTTCTGCACAGGACCTGAAGGACTGCTATAGGTCTGCACATGCACTGTTTGTGCCTACAGCAACTCTTTTAATTGTTTTCAGGGAATCTCTGCTCTCATTAATAAAACAAAGAGATCTCCAGCAGACCTGACTGGGGAGAAGGTCATGAACGTGAGTACTAGCACTTGTGCTGCAGATGCCTGTTGTGCAGGCAGCCTGCGCTCTCTGTGCAGAGCTGGGCACCAGAATTTCCCCTGCAAAGGACACAGAACATGCATGGTGGCTCCTCTGGACTGGCAGCACATTTATCTTCAATGGTTAAAGCAGATTTTTTTATGTCACTACCATGAAACAAGCCTCAGTGGATGATAGTGCAATAATATCTTGCACACCATAGAGGCTGAGGGGTGAGTACAAGTCATATTCAGCCATCCCTGTGGTAGGAGAGGTCATCCCAGCAGATGTGGGGAACTCTGAGATTGGCCACAATTTTTCTCTAACCTTCTACCCTAAAAAGGTTATTGAAAATCTCATTTTTGTCTCCTCTTCCTCTGTCACTCCAAGGCACCTGAGTGTAACACCTGAGATCTGAGTGTACCAGAGCCATCAAAATGTTCTTTTTATAGACAGTGAGAAAGGGCAGGCAGCATGATACAGGGGTGACCTCCCATCTGACACAGAGGGTAGGGCTCATCCCACCAATTTTTTGCTGTGTTAATGCCATGATTCTGATTTACACTGTAACTGCTGTTTGCTCCTTTCACAGCCAGTGAAGAGGAACAGATGCCTCCAGGGAATGAGGAAAATAACTTCTTCTCCATACAAGGGTGTTCGACAGACAGGGTGAATCTGCATCAAAGGTGTTCAACAAACAAGAGATATCTCAAATGACAAGTGCAAATTAGATGCTGAGTTTTCAGGTAGCTGCATCTGGTGGAAAAAAGTCACACATTTGTAGCTACTTGTTCTTGCAGCCCCCCAGGTAGGCTGTAGGAATATGTGGCTGGCTTTCGTGGCCAAAGCAGGATTTGATTTGCTTCTGAGCCCTGGATGGTCCTTTGCTATCAGTGTGTGCTGTGGTGACCACTGAGTGCAAGGCAGCTGTGAAACAGCAAAGCCAGTGACCAGAGCTGTATTTCCTCCAAAATCCCCTTTCCCCATGGGTGAGCTTTCAGATAACCATGGGTTTATACATCTACACTGGTCCAGGCATACCCTACTCAACCAAAGACTGGGAGAAATAAAAGGGTCAGAAAGAAATGTTAGAAAGGGATAAGCTCTGCCACAGTGTCCCAATGCTGGGATTTCTTGCCCAGTAACCAGCATCACCTTCCCTGACCAAAGTATTGCTATCTGCCATGAGTCCCCAGGGCAGCTGGACAAATCCAATCATCTGGCAACTGGTGATGAACCCTGCTGATTGGGATGTTGGAGAAAATAATTGATCCATGTCCATCAACAGCTAAAGAGGAGAGGAGAGGAGAGGAGAGGAGAGGAGAGGAGAGGAGAGGAGAGGAGAGGAGAGGAGAGGAGAGGAGAGGAGAGGAGAGGAGAGGAGAGGAGAGGAGAGGAGAGGAGAGGAGAGGAGAGGAGAGGAGAGGAGAGGAGAGGAGAGGAGAGGAGAGGAGAGGAGAGGAGAGGAGAGGAGAGGAGAGGAGAGGAGAGGAGAGGAGAGGAGAGGAGAGGAGAGGAGAGGAGAGGAGAGGAGAGGAGAGGAGAGGAGAGGAGAGGAGAGGAGAGGAGAGGAGAGGAGAGGAGAGGAGAGGAGAGGAGAGGAGAGGAGAGGAGAGGAGAGGAGAGGAGAGGAGAGGAGAGGAGAGGAGAGGAGAGGAGAGGAGAGAGGAGAGGAGAGGAGAGGAGAGGAGAGGAGAGGAGAGGAGAGGAGAGGAGAGGAGAGGAGAGGAGAGGAGAGGAGAGGAGAGAGGAGAGGAGAGGAGAGGAGAGGAGAGGAGAGGAGAGGAGAGGAGAGGAGAGGAGAGGAGAGGAGAGGAGAGGAAGAAAAACCTCAGAACTGCCCTATATACAGGAAAAATTGAAAGGAGGTTTATGCTGAGTAAAGCTGGCAAATCCCAAGGGATCCAGACACCATCCACCTCTGTTCAAAATGCTGTGGGATGCTGTCCAGAAGACCTTTGCCTGGAGACATGTTGTGGGGAGGACACAGAGTACCCAGCTCTCATCCAGGATGCCCAGCAAGACAATCCTTGCCATGACAGTGGAGCAAGAATGAGAAGATGGAGGCCTTGGAGAGGGTAAGTGTTCAGGACCAAAACTTGTCAGAGAGAGTGCTTTTCTCTGACAATCCATCCTGTGATTCCTTGATTGCAGCCACCACTTCAGAGGAAGAGGATTGTTCTCTGCTCTCTGTAAAGAAGAGGCTTGAGGACGTTCAGCTGCTTATTGTTGCTGCTAGTCTGCATAGATAAGCAGCAGCCTCCAGCCCCCAGAGAGGCTGAGCCAGCCCTAAATCTGCTTCAAAACAGAAAAGAACATTATGGCCTGTGCGTGAGGGTCTTAACTTCTCACACGGCTTCTCCACTCCAGTTTTATGGCGTGAAGAACACAGCCCTTACAACAGCAGCTCAGCTGCATTTTTCTTGGCGAGCTCATTCCCACCAGACATCATTCAGGCACTCTTCGGAGTGGAAATGAAAAGGAGCGAGAAGTGGCCCCCTTGAAGTTCTGCTCAGCTGCACTGCTCGTGTTCCTGAAAAACACATCTACCTTTTTATAACTCCCCAAGCTCGTATTCGGAGAGCCTGGCTGGCAGTTTCCACATGGGGTGTATGAGGATAGGATGTCTGATGATAGGAAAGATGTGTGTGCAGCCTGCAGTCCTGCAGGCACTGGGGAAATGTGAGGTGGGTGCTGCCTTACAATGTGGATGTATGGATGGAAAGAGATGGAAAGCAGAGCTTCACAGAAGGAAGGAGATAGATGGAGACACCATGTGAGGAGGAAGATTATTCCAAAGCCAGATCCAGGCAGCCCCATTTCTGCCCCCACCACCCTCTCCCTCTTCCAGCCAATCCCACCACAAGCAGCTTTCCCATGCAGTGCAGGACTCCAGCAGGACTGGATGATCATGGGGAAGTGGCAGTGCTGGCAGACAAGGCCATGCTGGTTCTGCAGATGTACAGGTCACTTTCCTGTGCAGATCATAGGACCCAATGGCTTTAAATCAGCAACAAGCCATGACCAGTGCCCAACTACTTGCAGCTGCCTGAAGCCCTTTATGTTGAGTGAAAAGCTGGCTGGTGTGGTGTGTCTGCAATAGAGCTTTCTGGTAGAGAGGATTCACCTCCCTATTTCCTTGATAAATCCAATGCTACAAGCAGCTGTGCAGGAGAGTCTGTTTTAGGGGCAGGGGGTGAGAAGTTCTCTGCTTTGAAAGTATCAGTTGTTTCATACAATTATTTTTATTTCCAGCCTGGCAATGTCCATTTAAGTCAGTTTAAATAAATCCTGGCCTGATGCTGAAGCTAAGAGCTGATGTCAAAGGGAGATTAAGCTGTTTAGTGGCAGAATGTTTTTAAAAAAGCTGGAGTGTCCAATACAATTTTTCTGGTGAAGAAGGCCAAATATATCCAGATGGATTTGATGCCATTCCTGTTATTCGTTTTGACATCCCAAGATCAGGACTTGGCAAGGTGGTTCCACATGGGCTCTTTCTCTATGAGTTTAGTGTAGGTCTGAGCTAAGGATGTTTTCTTTGGGTATGAGATGTGTGACTTTGTTCCTCCACCTCCTCCCACAGAGCACTCCTGAACGTCCAAGCAGCCAGCCAAGGGCTGACTGGCAAGTTCTTGTTTTCCCATGCCACCATAAAATCACCAGTTAATACCCAATTGTCTAAGCATTGGCCAGGATGGATATGTGGATATGTGTTTGTATTTGACTGCATAGCTAACATGCACAAGCCTCTGTCACAGGAAAGCCCTGTCTGAATTTGTTTGCATGTGTGATCTCACCAGTATCCCAGGCTGTGCACTCACACAGAGCTTGCACAAGCACCCAGCTCCATTTGCATTAGTGCAAATGGCCAAATGTCAGTTTCCTCCCTTTTCATATTTGTATTTTTATTTGCTTGTTGCTTGCCTTGCTCACCTGTACATGAACACACCTTCCCTCCCTGGGCATACATGAAGGGATGGTAGCACCTGTATTTACATATGAATTTCCAGCTAAGGCATTTGTGGACAAGCCTGTGAACAAGTATTTCCCTGCAAGTGTATCTCTGAATTAAGTGCTCACATGAGTGTTCTTTTGCCAGCAAATTCTTAGATAAATCCTCATCAGTTCATACAAGTGCAAGTACTTGCTTTGGGATTTGCCTGCCAATACGTATCTAGAGATACACTTGCCTGAAAATTCATATCCACATGTGGCTCTGCATGCGAATGCTTGTTCAAAGAATCTCACCTTGTGCTTTCCTTTTTTTACCTGCACCTTTTCAGCCTGGATTCTGCCACAATAAGTATTCACAAGAAAAGCAAGCAATGGGGGAGGTGAATGCCTTCAAAGCAAATCACGGCTCTTATTCAGATGAATAGTGGAGAGTCTTTTCTTCTGATACTGTCCTTCCTGCTCTTGTGATATGCATATGACTCTATATGTTTCCATTTGAGGCCCGAGGAACTCTGCTAGCTCCCCCCGCTGCCCACAAGCAAAAAAGATGATAAGGGAATAAAATGAACACAAACAATGGTGGAGGCTGAATTTGACTTCTTTTTTTTCCTCCAGGGACAGACAGGACTCACAGATGTAGGAATATTATTGAATTCCTTTGGATACATTTGATCTCTCAGCCAAAAAAGTATGTGGGACATTTCCGCTTATTTTTAAAACATTCTGCCACAAAACAGTAATTCAATTAACAACAGCTCCCACTGATGTCAGCCCTGAGCTTCAGCCTGCCTGTACACACAAAAGCCACCTTAAAGGGGAGCAACTAATCTACATATGTTTGGAAAGTGAAAGCCTTCATGAAATCTGTTATGATTTAAAGTGAAGGCATGTAATGAACAAAGTGTGTTGCTCATTAAATGCACCCATGCGCAAGCAGGCCTGTGCCAGTTGGGTTGTGGTCTTTCAGCTCTGCTTGAGGTGGATCTGGAGCCATGAAAGATGTCTGAGACTTGTGCTGAGGCACGGCATGGCTCTCTCCTCTGAGCAGCCTGCTTGCCTTTGCTTCTCTCCCTCCTGGCAAAGGAAAAGGGAAAGCAAACATCACTGCACTGTGAACTCAGTTTCATTTTCATGCACTGACTGAGGGCTCTGATTCTTCAGGTCAGAGCTGTTGAAAAGATACGTCTTCCCTGGAATAACTCCCTCTCCCCACTCCCACCCACCAAGCCCCAAACAATTGCCTTGGCCATATGTTTTGTAAAAAGCACTTTTCACAAAACCAACATCTTATGTGAAATAGAATCTGACAGCTCTCTTTCAATGAGACATTAAATGTGAGATTTTAATCTCATAAGCCTCAGAAAATTCAAAAGTTAATCTTTTGCCAGAAGGTTTAACTCTGCCCCCTCGTGCGTGTGCCCTCCAACAGGAGGGCTTGCCAATCGAGCACACAAAAATGCTTTTCAATGAAACCCTGTGTGTATAATTCTGATGCCTCTCAGGTTGCAGGGGAAAGTGCAATTTAAACACAAATCAAAATCAGACAATTAAGGTTACTTAAAAACTAATATCACAGATGTGTTATTCAACATCATTTGGGAATATGCAATAAGATATGGAAATAAACTGAGATGGAGGAGCTGAGGGGGCAATATGTTTGAAACATCCAGGTAGATGGATTAGAAAGCAAATCAGGCCTCCAGGACGCTCACTCAGATGTGAAATGAACAGGGCTAATGCCTTTATTAATGTTCAGCTCTTTATTAAAAAGATCAGCTGGGCAGGGGGCTCAACACAGAGCTCACCCCCAAGGTTGTAGCTTTCCCAGGTGGCTGAAAGGAAGGAGGCATGCAGAGTCTGTCACTGAAGTCCAGAGCAGCAGCTGTCCTTTCTTCTTTCCTTGTGGCACACCAGGGGCCCGAGGATGAGGAGGTGCGGCGTGCAGAGTCTGCTGCTGAAGTCCAGAACAACAGCTGTCCCCGCTCCTTCCCTGGTGGCAGCACCAGGGCTCTCTCTCTTTTTTTTCCCTGCTTCTCACAGCCTAACCTAGTCTATTCTTTCTGAGGTGATGGCAATGGGTAAAAGTCAATCAGGGATGTGTTTCCCTCTTCCTCAGCTAGGGCATTTGTCTAGACTCCTCTACTGTGTTCAGTTTTTGATTTATAGTCCTTTTTATCTCCTAAAAATACTCCCATGAGCCTAAGGGTTTTTTTATTTGCATGTTAGTCCCAGAATGGCAGCGTGGAGGGTGGGAGGCCAGTTATCTCCAGGTAGTTTAGAGAAAACAAACAGAGCAATTAGCTAATTAGCATTTCAATATCGGTACTTAGCTAGAGTTAGTAGTTTTTTTAGTGTTGCCATGGGAACTAGGAAGGCCCTGCCCGCGTCTCTGGGGAACACATGGAAACTGTTCATTACAAGATGCAACCAGGCTGAGAGTACTTGAAAGCTGCTTCTGAGCCACAGCTGTTTGGAGCCACCAATGAAATGAATCTCATGGATCTCTGTCCCTCCTCGATGAATGAATTTATACATGGTATAAAAAAATTGCTGATCTTATCTAGAATCCTTTGCCAAGGGCAAGAGAGTGTACTGGACACTGACAATCTTGTTCCACTCTGAAATGTGTCCCTTGCTCTGGAGCAGAGCCAGGGTCCACTGTCTGGGTGGTGGGAGGGGAAGTAAATGAAGTTAGTCAGGCTGCACTGCTTGGAGTGGCTGAACTGAATCCCAGCATAAACAATGGATTTCACCCTGGAAAATCATGTGCACATCCAGGACAACCTCACAATGGCAGGGGAATATCCCGTGTCTCTGTGGCCACAGGCATTGTCCCTGTGAAGCGATACGCGGAATAAATAAATAGACTCCATAACCTGGGGTAGTTATGAAGTGGGTATGTATGTCAGCGCCCGGCACAAGTGAGATAGCTCTCCAAAACTTGTGCCCCGAGCCTCAGTCTGACCCACACCTTTATTCCCAAAGATGTTCCATATGCAATACATTGCACAACTTTTTCATGCATATTCAACCCCTGGCCCCGCCTGTCCTTGCCTCTCATGCTAAATAAGTCCACGCCCTTCTGGGCACGGGTGGTTTGCTGTGGTGGTTGTTCAGGGGTCTCTTGGTGGTCCTGAGGTTGAAGATTGTGGTCTTCCTCATGGCTGAACTTTTGAACTTTTCCTCTTTGCGCATGCCCTTTTGGTCCTTTGGTGCTTATCTGAGTAGGTCTGTCAGTCTTGATAGGCTTAGAGACAGAGGAGCTTCTTTATCTGGGTTCTTTGCCTCTTCTGGTATTGTTCTTTATGCAAGAAGCTTCAGAAATTTGCATTTTCCTATGCCCTTTGTACCAGGCAGAAGTTTCTTAAGTAAAAGGTTAAAATTCAATACATACCTCTACAAGTTAAATTATAAATATTTAATTCATTTTGTTAATTTAACTCTAAAAATCTCTGTTTCACCTGCACTATAATGGTCTGCCACCTCCAGCCACCTGCACATGCTGTATGATGCTCAGCTCAAGGGGACCAATGGAAATGTGGAATTACACAGTCACATCTTCCTTGCACCAGCATGGGTCATGAAAAAAGAGGACTGGGATTTAGTGATGGCCTCCTTACCCAGCAGACATTTCCTGTAATCTCATTGCCCAGGGAAGTGTGCCATGCTGTGGGAGTTCTTGTAGCAGTATGGCAGGGGGAATTGTTTTAAACAAAAAGAAGGGATATTTAGTCTAGATACAATAAAGAAATTCTCTACAATGAGGTTGGGAAACAGAGGTATTGGTTGCCCAGAGGGGTGGTAGATGTCTTATGCCTGGAAAAATTCAAGGCCAGTTTGGACAGGGCTCTGAGAAACCTGATCCTGTTGGAGATGTCCCTGCAGGGGACTTTGAACAAATGACCTTTAAAGACCCCTTCCAACCTGAAGTATTCTATGTTTCTGTTAAATGGGCGGACTGTTCAGCTGAAGCAGAGCAGGTTTGGCCTTTCAGTACTTTGTGGTGAAGAGGGGCAGATTGCCAGCCTGGGGGAATTTCAGAGCCTGAATAGACCTTGAGGAGCTTGTAAGGGGTTACAGTGGCTCTTTAGAGCTGTATGAAGTGAGGCTGAGAAGACAAGGGGAATGCTAAAGGGGAAGAACCAATTTGCACATCTCATTCAGGTCTCCATCAGCATACTCTTTCCACAGGATTAGGGCTCAGCTGCCCAGGTGCTGTGACATCCCTGTGATAAACAGTGTGCAAATGGTGGATCTGGACACCCTTGTGTCATTTGGACATGGTGCCATCATCATGATGGCACAGTGAAGGACAGCTGGGGACCAGGCACCTTCTCACTCAGTGATCCCCTGGGATGCAAGGACGCTGCTCCAAGTGGCTCGTGGGACACAAATTTTCTTGCTGCAGTACTTCTCAGTTCACACTGTGCAAGAGAGTGAGGATTTGACCTGCACTGAGCTGGGAGATGATTCCTGATGTTGTTCTGCCAGATAGCTCCCAGCCATAGGGAAGGAGCACTCTGAAGGGGAGACAGTAAATGCATCCAGGAACAAAAGGATGTGCAAATGAGCTTTTGCTTTCATTGCTTGAAGGGGCTAAATCCTACCAGTCTGGCAGCATCAGTCAGCAGTGCTCTTTGGGTTACCATGAGTGTGAAGGGTAGGGGGAGAAGACTACATGTATGATTATTTTGTCAGCTGTTGCATTCTTCAGGGCATTTGTGTACAACCTGGGGCAGCACTACTACTGTTCCCATCCCACAAGGCAGAATGACACTGAGCTGGCTAGTGAAACACCACCATTTCTCTGGTCCTGCTTGACCCACTGGGTCAGAGTCCCCTGCAAGGCATGACACAAGGATCTGTTCCTGCAGCCTTCGGAGATCAGTTCCACTGACCCTCGTTGTTATAAATTGAGGCGAATAATTTGTTCAGCCTTTCAAGAGTCAATCAGAAATTTATTGATTACAGCAAGCGATGGCAAGCAAACAGCGCTGGGTGCAGCCGGGGAGTCCCTGCTCCGCAAACGGCTCACCCTGTTTCCCCCTTCCCACAGTCTTTTTATACTCTTTTTCTTCCGTGTCCATGGTATTTCTGGGTGTACTCTGTGCTTGCACCCTCTGTTGCTAGGGGGTCTTCTTCTACTCTCTGGAGGTCGTTTGACGAAGACTCCTCTCTTCTTCCTCAGTGAAAGTCCACTGCCTTGTAATGATCTTTTCCATATAAGGTTATATGTTATATGCGCCTAAGTTCTAGTTACACAACCAGCTTAAGTAATCAACATACTAGCTAGTTTCTGTCTGGCGGTTTTCTGTTATCTACACAAGGCTTCTCCTTTGGTTTTCTGTTATCTACACAAGGCTTCTTGTCTCTGTCTTGATGAACAAAGAGTCTTTTCTAACTTATCACACTCCTGACACTGCTGGAGCTGGTGACCTAGGGGTTATCTGAGCCCAGCCTGCCCAGCAGCTGCATGGCTGGAGCAGCTCTGCTGGAAACACTTGGTGTCTGCCTCTCTGCTCACCTGACCAGCATAAGAAACAGGATATCCCTCACCTATTGCATTGTCTCAACCCAACCACCAGTATTGTGTCTCTCCAAGCTGGCAAGGCAAAGTTGCATTTCAGAGGCTGGGGAAGATGCTCATGCCAAGCAGCTTTCATCAAAACCTTTGTTTAGTTTTCAAAGACAGGGTAAACAGCTGGACGCACCTGCTGGGGAAAGGCTTTTTCCTCCTTTCTCCAATCAGCAGAGATCATTTTGCACCCTGAGGATGTTTCAGGAGGGTGATCCTTTTTTTCAGGATACTGAAAGAATTGTCCCCACAGACCCCGTTACTGCTGTGTTGAGCAATCAGTCTGTGGTGCTGGAAAGCACTGAGATCTTTGCTGTGGGAGCAGACTTAGAGGTGTGCTGTGCATGAGGACATTTAACCTGAAAGTGCCAGGCCCTGACATAAACAGCTCTGTCTCTGGATCTCCAGGAGGCTGTCAGGGGGTACCTGACCACAGGCAATGTGCAGCAGGAATTTTTCCCCACCAAAGTTCCTGTCTCCTAGGGAAGGCAAGAAGGAATCGTGTCTCCATCTTCAAATGTCCAGAAACTTTTGTGGCAGGCTGCATCAAATCAGGAGAGGTTTTATGGAGACTTCTGGTAGGGACAAGAAGGTAAAGGGATGAAAAAAAAGGGATCACAAAAGTGTCAGCTTTAAAGAGTGAGATATTTCTGTGGCTGAGTAAAGGCTGAGAATCCTTGGGTCAAGAAGCAGGATGAAGCAGCCACGTCGCCTGTTTTTCTGAAACCCAATCTCCCCCAGGTTCATGTCTCCCCACACTGAGGGCTCCTCTCCCTTCCCCCCCCCCCTCTTTTTTTTTTCCTTCCTAAGGGAAAAAAAAAATGCAGGATGGATCTGGTGGTGTTTTCCCAAAGTGTTTCCCCCAGGGTCCTTGTTGCAGCATCAAATTTCCTTTGAAATAGCTATGTGGGAAACACAGTTTCTTGTGTCACTTCCCAAATGAAAAAGAATAAAAGACAATAAAAAATTAAATAGGAAAATAAAATTCAACATATGAGGAGCAGAAGCCAAATCACAGCAGCTCTCTGTCCCATTTAATACTTGGTCCTAGGGAGGAGACTGAAAGTGTTGTTGGGAGCAGTGATTTTGCATTACCATGTTCCTGCTTCTAAATGTCTTCCTGGCTTCCTCCCTGGATTAGCCTTTTTGCCCTTTTTCCATTTAAATTCCACTAAGATCTGGGGCATTGACTACTCTGCAAGCTGAGTGTAGAAACAGACGGCTCACTGGAAGCAATTCCTGGAGTGTATTCCAGACCACCAAAGCAACCCAGGAAAGAGGATGAGCTCCTCTTTAAACACTTGTTTGTGATTTGAAGAAGGACAAAGCTGATTATTATGGGTACAAGGACTCATATTTCTGTCTTTGTCATCTGCCTCTGCTCCTAACCAGCCCTTGGTTGTCTTCTCTGTGTTGACCCACACCGGGAAAACGGGTACACTCTCCTCAGCCCTGTACCCCTGTATCCTTGTATCCCTGTATCCCACCCAGCTGTATGCACTCCTGACTCTGCAGCAGCTGTGCTTGAAGGTGCAGTGACCTCCTGAAAGCTGCAGCCTGAGACCTCCACTAGGACGTCAGCTGTCTATTGACATTTCCCAAACTTTTTCTAGTGCCTGCTGGCATGTGAGAAGCTTTCTGCCACCTGGCCCTCTTGGCAAGCAACAGGCAGTGTCTGTCCTGCTTTGATCTGCTGCACACGATGTTTGACCAGGAGTGAGTGGGCTGATATGCCTCAGTCTGTTTCTGCCAAAGCTGATATAATAAAGCAAAGGATTCAGTTGGCTGGGGTCAGCACTCCAAACCTGTACAAACCCCTGCTCAAACTCTGCAGATAGGCCTGCAAAGTCTGCAAAATCAAGGGCAAATAGTTTTCTTCCTGCTCAGATCGTATTTACTTTCCCCACACAGAAGCTTTATTTATACCAGTGCTGGCTGATAGGCAGGGAAGGCACCAAGAAAGGCACCACATGGACTATCCAGGACAATTTTCTTTGTTTATATCACACTTGAAAAATCCATTTTCTTAAAGGTTGCCCAGCCAAGGAAATGTGCACAACACCCAGCCTTGGTGAGCTCTGCTGCTGTTTCAGCTTTACCCATGCATATGGAAAGTCAGCTCTGCTTGCTCTTCTTCACTGTTTCTTTTGAGTGACTTTGTCACATCTGGGAACCTCATGGCTACCCTGAAGCTTCATTTTCTGGTCCAGCAAAGCTGGGACTCCTCCTGACGTTGTTGCTGGTTTTGTCAGAGTGAGCTCCCTGAGTCCTGATCCCAGCTGACCTTGTGAACACACAGTTTGAATCAATTAACCTGACACATTACCCTGCTATTGCTTGCAGTGCATCACCACTGCACTTTAGAAAAATCCCATCAGTAGGAACACATTTTGTCCAGAGTGGTAATTTTTATGTAGATATTGTTGATGTCCTGGAAGTAATGTGGTCACACTGACCACATCTGTGTCTAGAAAGTCTAGGTGAATCTCTCCCTGAGACCTCTGAAAAATACCTGGATGATATCTCTCTGGTGTTATAATTCAGCCTCAGACTTTTGATATCCAAACAATCTGAATTTTGACGCCAGCACCTTAGTTGAAATATTTTACCGCTTATCCAGACTAGATTTCAAGCCCCATAGGAATACCTAAAAAAAAAAAAGCCCAAGAAAGAATTTCATTCAGTCATATATTTCCCTCTATGCCTCTATTATGTTTGTTAAAAAAGGATGAGTCTTTATGCCTTGTTGTTGACTGCATCAAACTGTGAAAAATAAATAATGATCAAAACCAAATGTCATCTGTTTTTAATCAATGAACTGTTGAAAAGGACACAGAGTGCCAAGATGTTTATGGAGTTGGGCTTAAATAGAGTTTGCAGCTTGGTGTATATTTATGAAGTTGTTGACTAGAAGGTTTTAGACTCTGCAGCACACATTTTGCTTTCAGTATTTAGCAAAGCTGCTCAGCCTGTTCCCGTTGGGCCTTGTATTCATATTGTCTACATGGATGCCTCAAGCTAATTCCTGGCTGGCTCCATGGACAGTGCTGGTCCTCTGTAGCTGATGCTTGGGAAAACAGACTGTTCTCAACAAACATTGAAAGTTCACTAAAGTACAATTCCTTGGATACACCATCTCCTCCATCTCCTCAGAGGGAATAATTGTAGAACTTAAGTGTTTATTGCATTGCTGGATGGGCTCCAAAGAAAGTTTGGGAGCTTCACAGCGCCTTTGGGTTCACCAATTTTTACAGATATTTTGCTGAGAACTTTTACAAGACTGGTGTTTCTGTTCACCGTTGTGGGTAAAAGCAGTGAATTCATAGACACAAGAAACCCAGCTGGCTGAGCAGCTAAAAATACATTTGGCTTGGCATCCTCCTTGTGCACCAAGACTTTGCATAAACCTTCATTCTCCAAAGGAATGCATGTAGCTATGAAATCAGAGCTGCCCTTTTGTGTCACTATGGGCCCCAAAATGAAATCCATCCCTGTATGTAGCATTCTTGGAAGCTCACAGGAATAAAATCATGAGAGCAGTAATAAGAAAGCTGCTGGCTGTCAAAGCGCCTCTATCCATGGAATCATCATGTGGGAGGTACACAAGTTTCAGACCATTTATTCAGAGACCATAAGAAACCTGTATGTCCACGCTTTGTGAGGGCCACTAATCAATGCAAAATCCTTTGATTCTTGTTGCAATTTCCTTCTGATATCTTGTCTGGTTTCTAAAAATGTCAAGTCAGGTTGATAAGCCATCCTACAGCAGTGAGCACCCTGACCCTGAGAGCAATATCAAAGAATGTGCCATTACTTTACCACTCTGTCATTTTGTCAATGTCAGCTTGAATAATGACTGCTATCTTGCATCAAATGCAGTCTACCCTGAAGTTCATTCACCATTAAGATTGTGTCTGCAAGAAGAGTGCAAGCTCAGCTATGAAATCCCAGCCCAAGGAGGACGTTTGTTTCGTTGCTCATGTGGTACTGCACCCACCTATACATCAGCTCCTGTGACACACTCTCAGTTGAAGAGCTGCCATGCCAAACTTTTAGGTTCCCACAGCCCACTCCCATGCCCATTTTAATCATGGCCAGGCATTTCCACTGGATTTGATTAAAAATATAAGGATGGGTGCACCCAGACAGACAAAAAAATCCATTATAACTGTCCTATTTCTGGAAATGGCCAGCAGTAGATGCCTACCTTGAAAGTACAAAACCATGGCAAGGATACAGTGATATTTTCCCCTGAGTACTCTGCCAGGCTCCAGCATTTTCTATCACACAGACATCCTGAACTAGGTGAGCATGTTTTGCTTAACAGCCAGCAGTAGCTCACTCCTCCACAAATTTGCCTAGTCATCTTTTAAACACAAGTAATCTCTTACTGTCCACAGCAACCTGAGGTAAAGAGATCAGTAGCATAATTATATGTTCTGAGAGGAATTGCTCCCTTTGCTTAGAATTGTGATTGACACAAGTTGGGTGCGATGGCTGGAACAAAATGACTGCTGAAACAAAAACGTTCCAGCTGTGTGAAAAGCTTGATCACTCGGGAATGAGTGCGTTTGTGCTCCTGTCATTTAATTTCAAATGTCACAGGTCAATGCTCTGCATTATAACCAGTGATGGAACTCAATTTGATGCATTATTGTGAGAACTATTTAAAATGTCGAATAGGGATAGGCATATCATACCTTTCTATCACATTGAGATGGAAAGCCAGTTTGAATAAATTAACCATTATTCAAACCACCCATTTCAGACTCAATGACTAGGACTGAGCTGACTGGGTTTTATTCCTTCAATGTGCTGAACTTTGTCTGTAATGATTCTAAAACTGTGTCTGTCAGCCACAACTTGCTTTACGATGGTTATTTCACCTACAATTTCATCTCACTTTGCCAAAGATTTCTCACACTCTTTCAGCTTGAACCCTGATAAAGCATATTCTGACATCCTTACATGCTGAACACAGTGAGATTGCAAACAAACCAAACTGACTGTCATTATTGAATAGTCCTTAGACACACACAGCTTGGGTAAAGTCATATTAGCTGTAAAAAGCTTGAATTCCTAGGAAATCTCTTAGGAGACAGAATTGTCAACACCTAAGGTCATTCTGAATCATTCAACAAATTGAGTCAGGCAACCTTCAAGCAGGTACAACCTTTGTTACTCAGAGTAACAAAATCTATCTTGTCTTCCACATGTTACTAATGTAAAAGAGCTCCTTCCCCTCCAGCTGCCTAGTGTCTCCTTTCCTTGTAATGATTTTTCATCTAGTGGAGTTCCTGGTCACACAAACCTGGGTTCCAAACAAGTCTCATGAAATGGTTGTGTTCAGTCAACATCAAATGTTACATATCAAGCACAACTGTCCTGAGACTGTTATAGGATACATGTGACCCTGATAGAGCTCTTTAGACTTGAGCCTTACTGCAGACATGGGAGTGATTTTGAGGAAGGTGTGGTAAGAAAAAAACATGAATATTTGTAGGTTTGATTGCCTTGGATGGACAACTTTCCCGCTCCTGACCAGCCTGATCCAGCTACATCCATCTCTGCAAAGTGCAAAAGCTCTTGGAAGGTACATCCAAGGGCCTACCTGGGTGCATCTAAGTGGTTCTGCTCCCTGGAATCTTGTTCATGACACCTAATAAAAACAAGACCCCCTCTAAAAGACATGTGCTGTTACTTCAGAAAACAACTTCCCAAAGCTGAGGGAAAGCATGAACTTCCCTGAGCACAGGAAAAATGTGTACACATACACACACGCATATTTGTGTAGTATGAATAAATGTATGTATGTGTGTATGTATATGTATGTGTATATGTAGATGGAGACGATGGAGATGGAGATGGAAAGTTTTAAAGGGAGTTTACAAAGGCCTAAACCCTATGGTTTCACAAGAAACAGATCCAAACAATTTTTGGCCAAACAGACATTTTTAGTTCAGCATTGACATGAAGGTAGCAATTAGCCCTAGAATAGCAAAGTAAAGCAAGGACATGAAGCAGAAATGCTAATCAGTATAAATTTTAAGATAGGAAGTACAGAAAAAGGAAAGGAGAAGATAAAGGTGGCAAGGAAAGATCCAAATTATTGAACAGGAAAGACTTTTCTAGGCTAATTAGGAAAACCATAAATGTCAGCAATGACATGGTCCAACCATGTGGAGACAGAAAAAAAAAGTGAATAATGATTTAGAGACAGTAGAAATATTCAATAAATATGTTTGCTCTGAGTTTGGAAAGAAAGAAAGGATGTGTTTATATCACACAAGGATGTCGAAATATTTTCCACTCTACTAGCAACCGAGAAGGAAGTTAAGCAACTTCTTCTAGGGATAAACACATTTTATACTAACAGGATCTGCAAACTTACAGCCAAGACTTTTCCTAGAACTGGCTGAAGAAATTTCTGACCCCTTGACATCAGTCTTGGATAACTCTTGTAGCACTAGGGAAATTCCAGAGGAGTTGGGGAGCTCTCATTATGTGCCAGTATTAGAAAAGAGAAACTGTTCTGACCCCAGCAGCTCTGAGTGGCAAGTCTGACATAATCTCATGATAATAATGGAAAAATGAATATAGGAGTAAATCAAAACAGAATTAATGCATGGGAACATAATTAGGGCCAGTTAACATAGACTAATAGAAAATGAGACTTGTCAAACACTCTTTGATGAGATAAAAAGTTGGGATGATAAAGGTGACTATGTGAATATAATATATTTAGACTTTAATAAAGCTTTGACTTTGCAGCTCATGACAGTTTGATTAAAAATTTAGTGTGATGCAATGTCCATGAAGTGCTCTCTAAATGGATTAGGAACTGCTAAGTGATCTGCTAAAAAGTAGTTGTTTATGAGGCATCAAGGGCAGGTGGAGGTGTTTCTGAGGAGGCAAGGTCTGTAGGAGTCGGTAGGAATCCTAGCATGACTGTGTCTTGTCATCCATAATCTGGGAGGAAAAGCAGAATTGCTGGTAACGAAGCTATTGGCTGAGACAAATATGGTCAGTGCTTACAAGGACAGGAAAAATATTCAGAGCTGAAGGGAGTGTCCTCCCACAGGAAGAAGGGAAGTTGTGGTCTTGGTGCTGTCACTAGAAAGCAGAGAATTGGGAAAAATATTAGGAGTTTGTAAAGGGAAAGCAATTTCCTCTTTTGATGGCAGATTTATTGTGTGATACTTGGATGGACAAACAAGATACAAGATATAATGAGTAGAAGCAAGAATAGGAGCAGGGAAGGTATTTTAACTTTGAGAAAGATCCGTGAAAATGCACCTGGAATGCTGCACAAAAATCACCCCAGGGTGGAAGAGATGAAATGTCCCTTTCTTGCGAGCTTAGGGCCAGACACAGAAGAATCCAGTGAGTGACTCTTTTGGCACAAGTTTTCTCTCCAAGCAAGAGTGCAAGTTTTCTAAATTTCTGTCTACAGTAGGAGGACATGAATTCTGTTTACTTTCCTTATCACCTACTGAAGCAGGTGGCCTGAGTCTTGCCCTCAACCTCCTTAGATAACTGATAGCAAGATCAAGAGGTGTGTTGCAGCAGCACGTACACTCCTTAGCCAGGATAACATAGCATTGGTAAAGATTTTCAGGAGCTATTCAACACTGTAAGAAAGACATTGCAGGGACTGTTTTAAGAACCTCAAGTCAAATTCAAGCTTGGAAATACATCCCATTTTTTATTTCTAGACATGATCGAGAAAACACGAAAGAGAAATGTATAATATTCTGTCTTCTGATGCCCTCCATCACAGGATACTGCCTCAGAAAAGGTATTTCAACCAACTGTAAGTTATTGACATTAACTCAGAATGAATATAAAATTAAACACTGTGCACTTGTTTAGTGCACTTGTTTAGTGCAAACACTATGTTTGTCCAGGAGAAGATTCCTGGACTCCTATGATGGGAATCCACTCAGCCCTCCAGTCATTTTCCCGTGTCAATTTTTCAGCTGTCTGTGTGTTTCAGCAATAGTGAATGAGGTTTCCATCCATGTAGGGAAGCAAGGAAAAAGGAAAAAAGAAGAAAGAAAGGAGGAAAGACCAGTGTGAAGAGAGAAAAAACAGATTAAAGGATGGATTATAAGCTTTTTTAAAAGTAAATCAGATATGACAAAGAGCAGAACAGTCAGTGTCCTTTAAACCATGTTCAACTGGGTCATATTCAATTGTGATGTGGCACAAGACACACTTTACCATGTGGCTCAGCTCCCCAAGTGAGGACTGTATCTTCCTTTTCCAAGTGGATTCCAAATAAGTAAATTCAGGATGCTCAGGGGCATGGGAAGTGCTTACAGACTCACCGCTTCCCTTGAGCCTTTTTTTGAGGTCTACTTGATAGTGATGTTTACAGCTGTTGTTTTGTAGCCCATGTGAAATTTATTGGTGGGTCTTATTTAGGTCTTGGGGAGTTCTTTGTCTGCATACCACCCGCAGTGATCTACACTCAGAGTCCACAAAATGCAGTTTTTGTTAATAATAGCAAGCCTGAATGTACAAAGTTTAACATCCTTGAGCAGCCCTCCCAGCTCTTCCCATGGACATTCACAGTCAGGGAGGAAAAAATACCTCATGTAGATGTCAGTAACCTGAATCCAGGTGCCTGCATGCAGCCATACCATGGCAATTTTGTTTCTCTGTGAATTATCACTCCATTCAGTTGCCTACCTATAGACAAATAATGTCCCCTGAGATATTTCAAAATATCCTGGCCTTCTAAAAATAGGCTTACAAATGAAGTGCAGTGCTTCTTTTTGGGTTAGAAGGAAGTTCAAAGGGATCCCACAAGTCCCAAGTGAGTCTAAACCTTCCAATATTGCCAATGTAACTGGGAGTGGGGTGGGATTTCAATCTCACCATGATGTCCATGCACCGAGCTCACATGCAGACACCCACACTGCAGACAAAAATGTCTAAACAACCAAATAGAGAGGGATTCAGCTGACCAAAGGTCAGTGTCTAAGTCAGGGTCAGAGAAATAGCTCTCTGGACTCCCAAAGGAGCCCAGGTACCCAATTCCTGAGTATACATCAGAGACTTGAGTGTCTCAAGCTGGAGTTTGACTTGTCCCTTATGTTACTCATGGTTTATAGACTTCCTGAATAGCACACTTACTGGCCTATCCATCATTCATAAAATCGCAGAATTATTTAGGCTGGAAAAGACTTCTAAGACCATCAGCTGAAACAGTTAATCCAGCACTGCCCGCTCCACCACTAAACCATACCCACAAGTACCACATTTACTCATCTTTTTAAAACCTACAGGGATGGTGGCTCCACCACTGCCCTGAGCAGTATGTTCCAGTGCTTGACACTTCTTTAGATGGAGACATTTTTCCTAATATCTAGCCTAAACCTTGTCTGGCAGAACTTTCAGTAAAGTTCTGAGAAAATAGGTCACTCCCTCTTGTTCTGTCACTGGTTACCTGGGAGAAGGAACTGATCCCCACCTGGCAACAGCCTCCTTCCAAATAGGTGTAGAGGGTAATAAGCTAATAAGCTTCCCCTGAAGCCTCCTTTTCTCCAGGCTGAGCACACTCAGCCACTCCTCACAGGACTTGTGCTCCTGATCCTTCACTTCCCTTTTTGCTGCCTTCTTCATTCACACATGCAAGCCATTGACCACACCAGTGATCTTAAAAGCCTTCTGAATGCAAGCATGGCCCCACTTACTCTAGGTTTCTCCAGGGAAGGCCTCTCTCCTGCCTGTAAACCTGCAAGGCTGTTGTGGGTGCAGGACTCAGGATCCTGGGTGTGCAAGGTGTCACCTGCTCGCTGGGTCACTGTGCTTCCCTCATGGCTCCCCTGCTCTGGACACTGGGAAGACAATGGTTGCTAGGGAAACTGGAGTCATTGCTCCAGCTTTGTTGCACACAAGGGGAATAAGAGAGAACAGCAGCTGGAGCACACTCGTGACACTTTCCTATGTAATCCTGGGAGAGGAGGCACTAAATACCATTCATTTCTTGAAAAAAAAAAAAAAAAAAAAAAAAGAAAAAGAAAAAAAAGTGGGGGGCAGAGAGGGAGGAGTGCCGGAAGGAGGAGCAGCAGCAACAAACAGATATTCATCTCTTCTCAACAGAGGTCTTAAGTACTTTATTTACCTCTGGTGCCAGAGAGGTACCACACCTCTTCAGGCTGGGACTGAGCATTTTAATGTGTGTGAACAGCATGCTGACTTCATTAAAGCATTTGATTAACACCAGAAAGGACCCACTCCAGCAGCTGCATTTATCACTAGGGCTATAGCAAATTTAGAGAGAGTGATTTGGTAGGCCCTTAGCATAATCAGAATAGATGAATCTACCTTGGAGGAGAGAAAAAAAAAAATGCAGTTTTTAATAGACCTGTAAGTACACTATGAATATTTATTGTGTCCATCCTGCCAGTGGGGGCTTGATGAGATAGGGGGCAGAAGTGGGACAAGATCCCTCAGCAGTGCCTGCCCTTGTCCATAGTTTTGTTTTGGTGTCAGTGCCTGAGGGCTGGCACACCAGATTCCCATCAGCTCTGCAGAGCACGCCCAAGATGGTGATACTTGCTGCTTGCTGCTAGGAAACCCTCTGTACTCACTGCCCTCAGAGAGGCAGTCAGCTCCAGCACATGGTCCGGATCCCAGGAAGCTGTGGATCCACAGGTATCTCCCCAGGGTCATGCAGAGATGAAGCACAACCCTGGTGTTGTCACCTCAGCAAGGAGCCTGCAGGTGGACATAACTGCAGGCACAAACAACCCTACAGAGCTCAGCGCCCCAGGTTCAGCACTCATCACACCTGGGTCAGACCAAAGATCCAATGCTCCACTCCCAAATGTGTCCATCAGCAGGTAACTGGCAAGACTAGAAGGATAAAGCAAGCTTACTGCCCTGGTTATCAGGAATTTGAGAACCAGGGGCATCCTGAGCCAGTGATGATTCTCCATAGAACCATTCTTCCACTAATTTGCTCCTTCCTTCTGTTTCATTCCCATTCTTCATCTCTCCCCAAGCTCACCAACACTCTGCAAAACAATGAGCACTTTTTATTTATTTTTTATATATATTTTTTATGCCTTTATTCAGAAAACTTAATGGTCCTAAAAATAAGTGATTACTGTAAGGATGCTGGGAGAAGGGGTGAAAGAGTGTTAGTGGGAAGAGGTTGTCCTCTGGGAACAAGAGAACTCAAGGCGGATGATCTGAGAACCAGTTCAACAGCTGAGACCATGATTAGAGTGTGCATCTGTGTGTGAAGTTGTGAGTTTACTGGAAACTAGGGCAGTAGTGATTTAGCTAGAAAGTCCCTAATAAAGAAGGAATAACTAGGACCATATTTCCAAAAAGAGCATTTTTTAAAAAACCTCCTTAGGGAAAGCGGGGATGGAAGAGTACTTCACTTGAAAAACACAAAAAAAAAAATTACATGGAAATTTTCATTAATCTCTGTAGACTGTTAGGTCAAACTAGGATAAGAAATCTGATCATGGAAGTGTGAAAGAGAGGGACTTTAGCCAATTCTAAGGGCAAATCTCAGTGCAGCTTGAATACTGAAGATTTCTGCAAAAGGTTTCTCCATGTACATGTCACTGTAAAAAACACAACTTTTAATTGGTCTCTCTGCCTATGTACAGAAGTAAACATGTGAATGCAAGATCTTTTTTATGTTTTTTTTTAAATACATTTGTATCACTAAAGGTGTCATTTTCTGTAATTCTCCCTGCCTCATTCCCTAATATCCATTACCTTTAATAAGCAGGACTTACAGTTTGACAGCAAGGACTGTAGAAAAACTGCAAGGAAATCCTGGCTGGGTTAAATTTTTAGTCCATTTCCATCCACTGCTTACACTTAAGGTGTGCGTGGATCATAAACTAAAGATGGTAATTTTGGAAGCAATTTTCTTGAATTGCAAGTACAGCAGGATGCAGGGGAAAGTAATGGCAGGATCAGGCAGTTAGACATGGTATAAACATTTAAGCTACTGGTTAGATTTAATGGATTTTTATTAATTTACTTTCTTTCTCTCTCTCTCTCTCTCTTTTTTTTTTTTTTTTATATCCATAAATGAGAGGAACAAAGAAAAAAAAAAAAAAGAAAAAGAACAGGGAAAAAACAGATGAACACCTTATCAATAAAGAGCTTTGCTGGCTTTGCAGTTCTCAGTGGATTTTGTTTGCTCCCATTGAAAGAAACCTCTCATTGAAGCACCTGCAGGTGCATGGGCAAGAGCTCCCACAGTTGCTCTAACAAGGTCACCTAATTTCCCATGGAGAAGAGTCACCCTGTCGGTAAGTGAGGCACCAGGAAGGTCCTGGGCTGTGCTATTACTGAAGCTCTTCTGACCTGGCTGGAGTTTGGGAATCAGGACTTTTCCTCATGTTTCTCTTCAAAAGGCAACAGTACAGACAGCAATTTATTTGTATTTAGTAAGGATTATGTGGCTTCTGGATTCTCCTGCTGAGGATGCATTATTAATATGAGTCTTGCAAGAAATAGTGAGTGTGCATTCACTGAAAATCACATCCCTGACTTCTCACTGTGGCTTTGGAGATCTCTTCCCTGGAGCAGAAAGTCAAATATTTCAGAATACCCACAGAATAATAGGGTTTCACCCTCACCTGAGTTTGCTGACTGACTGCCAGCTAGGCACACAATTCCAAAGCCAACTGAGGCCATGGGTGACTTCACCATGCAGGCACCTGGGGATGGGGCAGAGCAATGTCCTCTGCCTGCTGGAGAGGCTAGGGATGTGCCAGACAGGATGCCAAGCTTGCCCTGACCACGCTGGGGAAATAAGGGAATAAAATTCAACAGCACTCAGAGCATCTCCATGTGCTCTGAGCCAGCAGTGCACCACTTGTGTAGCTTCCATTTGTACAGGAAGGAAAAGAGCACCCGGGTGCCACAGAATCAAGATTTCTTACGGGATATTGCCCTCTCACCTCTATCAGTTGTTTTCTGCAACAACTGCTGTGAATGTGACCTGAATTCAAGCCAGATGCAATTGTCCAGAAACTGGGATTTCCTTATGGGAGGAACACCACGTCCAAGGTGTGTGCAGTATTTCAGGAGACTGTTGCACTTTTTGGCAGCCCTCCAGAGAAGAGCAGTGAAAACAACATAAGGAAAGATCAAAGACACCAGGACCTTTTAGTCTTGAAAGGAGAAACCCAAGATATGAGCATAGCTTTTAAATGTTTAAAAAGCTGTTTCAAATAAGAAAGGAATTCTTTACTGACACTAGGAATGGGACAAGTTCTGGTGTAGGAAAGAGGTTAGATTAGATGTTAGGAGACCTCTAAGACTAGGAATAATGAAATATTAGGAAAAACTGCGGCAGGGGGGAGGCAAAATCTTAATTTCTTGAGGCATCTACAAAGAGGTTAACCACCTCTTAATACACCTGCCTAAGATGGGAAGAATCTTGCCTTGTGGCAGGAATGAACACTTGATCTGTCCTAACTCTCTCCTTTCTTGGCATTTGACTTCTGCAGCAGACAGAGAAAGTGTGCCTTCCTAAAATAAGTGCTTTTGGCTAGGGAGTGGTGTTATTACTGGCAGTCCTTTCCCTCAGATGATTTTGCCACAGAAACTATTTTCATGCATAGGATCCCTTTCTTCCATCAGGAGTTGCCTGATTTGACCTGACCTGAGGGCAGAGATCATAGCATGTCTTAGCTCACTGGCAGTGACTCCTGGAAGTTTCTGGATCCTGGATGCTTACAGTCACCTGGTTCCAGTCCCGCAGAAGGCAATGACAAGGAGTAGTGTAGCAGTCAGAGGCCCTGCAAGGCCTCCATGGCAGTCACTAGCCTAAGATAAGAAATGCAGAGTCATGATGAGTGGAACAGAGCTGCCCCTCTTCCGCACATCAGACCCCTGTATCTCTCTGTAAGGCTATAGGTCGTATGCTCCTTGACCTCAGCCATAGGACAAATCCTGATCCCTCAATAGCCTATATAAACCCATACCATTGCCCAGTTCAGACGGAAGAGCTGTCACTGGAACCCTTTGCAGAAGCTGCCAATAAAGACATCTCCGCAGAACTCCACACAGCCTTCACCTCTCTCCTTCCCTGCGTCTGCTGAGGCACTTTGTGAGCACAGAGCTGAAATCACTGAGAGCTGAACTCACTAGAGCTGAAATCACTCCACAAGTGCTTGCTAAAGTTGCCTGCGGCTGGGAGCTAGCCGGAGGGCCCAGACAGGCTGTGCCTCATCAGCACAGTGCTATCCGGGACACCTACAGCAGCTGCTGCCCGGGGGGCCAGATGGACCCCCGGGACCCCAGACCACCATAGAGTAGTGCGAGCAGAACCAGGCCTGTGTTTTGTTATGGAAGACTACCGATCAACCCAAAGCTGTGACATTACAGACACAAGCCTGCCTGAGCTACCTTCCTCCATTGAACAGAGTAGGGACAGAAATCTTCATAATTCCAGCCTGGAGATGAAGTCGAGGGTTGTTCTGGGTGATACTGTTTGGCCTGGTGCTGGAGCCTCCAGCCAAGCCCCAACCACCTCAGGCTGCATTCTGCACAACAGACATTCAAAAGCCTCTCAGGGCCCTTTCAGTGACTGATACCCCAGAAAACTGCTGGCCACTGACACCATTTATTCAGTGTTCTCTGTTTGGACACAGAGCAGCAGTGGTTGGAAATGAAAGGAAGAGGGGAGAAGGCATGAGCAGCCCACAAGGAATCACACACAGCACAGGGACAGGCAAGTTGGTTTGCTTGAGAGCACAAAGCATTCTATATGCAAACACTAATTTACTGGTCAGCGGGCATACACGGTAGGATGCCTGTACACCCCAGGAATACACACAAAAACACATGCACACTCACGCCGAGCATACAGAAACAGTCATTACATTTGTATACACAGAGACAATGCCTGTGAGCTGGCCAAGAACACACACAAGTCACAGCTGTATTTGCAGGCAGAATTTAGATGCACACATACACACATTCACATTACTCATTTGCAGATTCTGTGACCACATATCCTAAGCCTTTCGCCACTGCCATGCACTTGCTAGCTATCTCTGAAAGACCCTCACATGCTATCAGCAGAGATAAATCTCTGTAGTGCCAGGCATAGGAAGCCCCAGCAGCATGCCCTGTTTTCCAAATGACATCCCAGAAAAATTCCCACATGGGTGTAAGAGCCTGCAGCTGGTAGCCTGATAGGGTTATGTGTTTCCTGCAGCATTAATAGCTTTTAAAAAATCCTAATATGTCTTTCAGATAAAAGTTGCAGCTGAAGAATCAGGAAACTCCCAGGTGAACACTATGTGGGCCAGATTGAACTCTGCCCACGTGCAAGTCCAAAGTGAGAGGGTGAACAGGATGGTGATAGCCAAAGCTCTAGCATTGCTGAGCAATTTGATTCCCTCCTGGGGCTCCCCAGCTCAGCTGGAAAGTTTTCTGTATTGACATGAGCACCATTTATTTTAGCTGCACAAAGTTGTCTCGAATAGCCCCATGGATCCAGCTGCATCAGGAGAGGAACTGCACACACAACCCCGGGCTCCTGCTGAGTACCAGTGTCACAGCCTCTCCTGGCAGTGATGGCAGGGGACAGTCCAGTGGATGGGGTCAGGCTGTCTCAGGGGTGTACTGTGCAGGGGGTGATTGGCACAAAGTTGGATTTTATCGTTGTTCATGCAAGTCCTGCATCCTTAGCTGTACAACATCCAGCCTGCATGAGGTGAAGCCAAATAGCAATTTGCAGTTCCCCTTGGTTTCTAATCAGACCATTTACCTGGGATCCAAAGTCTGCATTTAAGTGCCTCACTACAGAAACCCCTGCTTTCAATGTTCTGCTGAAGCACTTCCATCACAGAAATTTCTGCAACCTGCAGTCTCAGCAGTGAGGCCGAGGGCTAAATGACTCACAAAGGCTCAATTTCCCTGCTGCAGTCCTGAGGAATAACATTTGCTTACCGACCCCTACACAGGGCTTTTTAAGGATTCGTCACTAAGGCAGCCAGGCTGGGGACAGGATGCAAAGCTGGTGTAAGCCAGCCTGCTCCCTTCTTCTCACAGAAGTTTGCTTTACGCTATGACCTGGTATCTGTTTTGGTTGTTAGCTTGTTGTTCTTTTTTAATTTTGCTCATTACAGCTCTATAGAAGCCCCAGGCACTGTACTTCTGTTTCAATAAGGAGCACCCAGTCCAGGTGGGTTTGCCTTTGCTGCCATGACTTCTGCAGAGCAAGACACTTTGGTTCCTTGGCTGTCAGTATGGCTTCTTTCACTGGTGTTAAATCAATCTCAAATATATATGAGAAATAAACCTGTCAAGACAGGAGAAAACCAACAAAAAACAATCAGTGTTTGTTGAAAGGGAGAAAACCTGAGCGGCACAATATTAATTCCCACCTTGTAACTTGGTGTCACAAGACACAGGAAGCTGTATAAAAATAACCAAGGAATTCTTTTGTGACGGGGGTATGTTTGGCAAAAGTATCTCCTTTACAAAATATCCCCTGCTCTGGGATGCTAGTTATGTCTGACATGCAGATGCAGAGGATGATCAGCTGTCCCATTAGTTACTGTCCTGGGGAGTGGAGACATGGAACATTTCTTCAGAGGAAGGATACTGAAGCAACGATAAAATTCCCCACTCTGTCTGGCTTTGGATGAACATGCCAGCACGTGACAATCCTCTAAGGGCTCAGAAAGGCTGCAGGATCTCTCCTGAGCCAGTCACACAGGGATGGAGGACACTGCAGTTACAAGGGTAGAGGTCACTGCAGTGGTCAGTGGCTCAGAATGCTGATGGACATCAGTGACAAGAGGTCAAGCTCGGTTCTCTGAGCTAGAAGGTTTCTTGTTGTGGCAGTAAGCCATGCACAGCATCTGTCCTAAGCCACAGTTCATAGAATCATGGAATCATTAAGGTCAAAAAAGGTCTTCAAGATCAAGCCCAACCTTTGACCAAATACCACCATTCCCACTAAATCATATCATGATCTGCAATGGCTACTCATTTTCTGAACAAGTCCAGGGATGGTGACTCCACAGTTTCCCTGGGCAGCCTGTTTCAAAGCTAAACCAATTTGTCAGCCAAGAAACTTTTCCAAGTGTTCAGCAATACAGTTACCAATAATCCTGGGACATCCTACTGTCCTCTACCATGCAGTAGCTCTTCTGCAGCATCTCTGTGCCAAGACTCATTTCTCATGGTGTAGGTGACACTGTGCATCCTTTTTTCAGAGAGCCATTCAAGAGACCTTGAATGACCTTCTAAAGGCTGAGCTTCCAGCCGCGTCCTTAAAAGCAAGTGCAAAGTATGGGCTGCAAACTTTTGGCACTGTGGATGTGTTGATGTGGTTGTGGTGGGGGTGACCTCTAACCAGTACTAGCCTGTGGGAAATTCCTGCTAAATGTGTGTAATCTGAGGAGAAATGCTGCTCTCTGCATGTGGAACTTGTTTTGTAACAAAATCGCCTTTATTCTGGTCTGAACTGATGGGGTCAGCACTGCCTGAAGCTGGCCTGCCTGTGAGCTCTTATTTTGCAGACATTCAGTCCCTGCAAGGATCAGAGCCCCACTAGTAAACAGGGCTTCTGTTTCCTCCCCCTTCTCCATGCTTTGATACCTTTGCTGGACGACCATTAAGCTATTGGAGATGAGCCAGCAGTTCAGAGCCAAATTAAAGCCAACAGCCCCAGACTGAAGCTTTGCCATCTTCCAGCATAACAGGCTGCCTGCAGGCAAGTTCAAACAAAATGCTGCTACAGTGCCAATCTTTCAGTACAGGTACAAAGTGGACATCATGGTTCAATACAGACATACCACACTCTCTGACATACCAATAATGGGTTGGTGACATGAAGGAACAAGCCTAAATAAATCTTCTGGAGAAAAAAGAAAAATCAAGTTTATTTGGACAAGGAAGCTGCTTCCAACTTTCTGAGAAACTTTGCAGGAAGATGTGCTGGGCTCCCTGGGAAGGAAGAAGCCATCAGGAGATGAATCTCTGTGACTGTGAACAACAACAGAGGTGTGATTCACTTGTCTGCTTCTATTAAACAGTGCAAGAGCTAAGAAGTGAAGAGGCCATTTAAATGTGTCCAGTTTGATCAAAGCTAAGAATGTCCATGCAACACAAGGCAGGAACACATGGAGTTAGACACAAGGGCCAAATATTCCTGGTGACATTTTGCCGCTGAGGATGAGCGGGTGCACCTCCTGATGAGGGTATCAAGAACTCCTGTCCCTTTTTCCTCAGCTGGAGCACATTTAAAGCCACTGCTCGAGCTTAGGTTGCTTAGGAGTGATCCTGGAGGAGTCTGCAGGAGAAAGCTCTGTGGTTTTTCTCTATGAGCTGCAGGGTCTTGCCCAAGCACTACCTCTATTGCTCTGCCAACAGAAGTATCCCAGGGTAGGCCATTTCAGGGAGATGGGTTAGAAAGAAGAGTGATCTCAGTGTTATCTCACAGCTAAGAGGAATGTAACGGACTTCACTCTCTTGGCAGGTCCCTCCTGGGTGGCTCTTTCTCTTTTTATTGTTTTCTTTCACTGCTGTTTGTCTGTCTCATCTATGTAGCCCGAGAGTCAGGTGAACTAATAACTATCAAGTATTGTGTGTACGAATAGAAGCCACAACACAGGCTTGTATTGTAACTGGGTTCTTTTGAGCCTACGAGGGTTTTTTAAAATAAGTAGATAGATAGATTAGATAGATAAATTGATTGATTGATTGATTGATATTATTCACCAATCAAACCAAAACAAACAAACAAAAAAAACCCAAACAGAAAACAAAATAAAACAAACCCAAACCAACAACAACAACAACAACAACAAAACCCAAGGGAAAAAAACAAACAAACAAAAAAACCCCAACCAAACAAAAAAAACCCCAAAAATCCCCAAAAAACCCAAAAAATAACAAAACCAGAAAAAGACCCCCCATAATAACCAGTTAAGCTCACAGGTACATATCTGAGCACTCCCAACTGCACCAATCAATCCACATGCCAAGCACAAGTAACTGAGACAGATAAAGAGCAGATGCTGTGGAGCAGAGATTATAGAGTAGACAAAGTGCTCAGGAGACCCTTAATCTGCTAGATAATAAGAGACTTCACCTTGTTTTTTACAGACATTGGTACCCAGGATGGGAAACTGATGCGTTTAAAAGAGAGAAAACACAATATCAGGGACAACACCACAGCCTGCTGTACTGAAGGCATTTGCACTGCAAGAGCAAACAGCACAGGAGAGCTATTGATAGCAGCCAGTGTCTGATGGGAAGCTAAATTAACAATTTCTGGACATGTCACACATCCTAAAGATGAAGTGGGAAAACAACTCCCTTAAGGTTTTGGTACTGGAGCTGAGGGGAGCCAATTTCCTAAACCCTCTTGCATGTTTGTCCAGCCCTGGTGTGGGCACAGCTTTCTCTACGGAGAATTGAAAGGTCCGTGTGGGCAAAAGGAGAGTGCTGCATTTCCCTACTGTGTCCACCTCAAGACATGGTTTAGATGCTTGTTCTGCTCCTTCCCATCATGGTCAAAGTCTGCCAGGTTGCTATTTTCACTGTGAAGCTTATCAAAGCGTTGCTCCCTCTAAGTTCAGCACACAGATTCCCCAAAGCAGGAGCTGCCTCACACCTTTTGGTCATGGAGAGCACAGACCACCAGGTCAGCAAGGGTTTCCAATCTGAGCTGGGTCTTCTTGGGAGCTTATACCTGTCTCCCCTCCAATGACAGCAGACATGGAGCCAGACATGGTGGCATACATTCTGTTAGCATCCCAGTGCCTTTAAGGGACAATTTCCATTGTCCTGATCACATTGCCACGCTCGAGGGGCTGCCTGCTCACCTCATCCTTGCTTCTACATCCTTGACTCCAGCAATGCCTTAATGAGTTGCAACAGCACCTCTGTTGCTGCAAGGGCTGAGCAGTGACATGCAGCTACATGGGCTGCTTCATCCCTGTGGTGGCATTTATCCTCTCTGGGGACCGTGCTGGATCAGTGGCAGAGGTCTGAGTATGGCTGTGATGCTGTCAGTGAGGACAGACTGGACATGGCAATGCTGAGTTAATGGCCAGACTTGATGAGATCTTTTCCAGTTTTACTGATTCTATGATAGAAGAGGTGTTTCAGCATCTTGGGGTATCTGTTAAGCCCCAGCAATGTTTGTCTTTGCCTAAGCCTGACAGAGTGAAACAGGCCTCCGCACACAATGCAGGTTGCACAGTATCACATAAATGAAGCTGCAGAGCAGTGATAGCATTGGGGGATGAAAAAGCTTTGCTGTCCTGGATGATAAACACCATTGGTGGCTGCTTAATAGGTAATGTGGGATTGGCACAGTCCCAGGGCAGATGTAAGATGGCTGCAAAGTATGTATATGTGTGACTTCCCATAAATCCACATCTGACACCACGACCTTTTAAAACTACATTATAAATAATTAGCTGGACATGTCTGTATTTCTTTTTGCAGTACCACCATTGTTAGGACAAAAGTTGAGGTCTCCTGCTTCTGTGATGCTGTGGATTGTGTGTCCAGAAGGGGCAGGTGATGGTTCAGGCAGCATGGCCCCTCACTGCAACCTGTCCAGACATCCTGTAATGAGTCTGGCACTCTGTACTCAGCTAAGAAACCTAGCCCATTATATCTGAAGAAATCCCTAGAAGGTTAATGTAATATAACCCTTGGCAGCTTGTTCCAGGTATAAATGAGGTCTTATTTTGAGGAATTTATGATTAAAGTGAATAAAGAACAGTCATATTTCCAAATATAAACTGAAGGTATTCTCTGATTTATTTCTCATGATGCATTTAGTCATGTTCTGTTGTCTTTGCAAATCTGTATTTTTATTGCATTGAGATGTTTCTCAGGTTTGGGTTACATTTCTAATAAATATCCAGTGCCATGCTGATTTCCTGTATCATATTTCATTAGTCTTAGGGAGGAATGGAGCACCATTTTTATAAAAAACAGCAGTCTTAAGAGGAGTTTTTAACACAGGGCTTGTCTGCCTTTAGCAAGTGATAGCTAGCTCTCTAACAGTGCTGGTATTGTTAAAAGCGTTAGAACCTGCCTTTGCATGGACTTGGATATCTCAGGATAAAGGTGCCTTATGCCAGTATACCCATTTCCATGTGTGAAGAGGAATCATTCCAAAACTGTAAATCAAGGCTTTTAGTGGCATAACTTTAACTGATAAAAATCACACTGCTAATAGAGACGTGGTTCAAATAAGGAAAAAAACCTCAGCATGGAGAGAGAAAATCCTATTGTGGACAGTAGCTGTGTAGAAAATTATTTTTAGGATCCTTTTTCCCATCCCGCATCGATATCATACTGGACTACATTGGTCTGCTTTGGTCATCACAGTGGAAAAAGATATTCTGCCTCAGGACTGGATCATATGGCACCAAAGCAAAATGGATTCATTCACACTGAGTGCTGGGGTGCCAATGTGGGCTGAGGACCAGGTGCCCCATGTTTGCTCAGGCACATCTTCCTAAAGACGTACCACAATGCATTTCCCATCCCACCTCCACACAGAAAATCCTGCGAAGTCTGAAAACCATCTCTTGTGGCAAAACATTCACACAGAAGAGGAAACTTCCAGGACTCCTCAAAAAGACCACTGACATTGAAGGGACAGGACAATACATAACAGGAAAGACATGAAGGGAAAATGTGGTGGCAGCCCCACAGTGGGACAATTCCCTGCAGGGGAATTGTTCAGCTCAAGGTCTGTTTCTCTCACTACTGTGCATCTCCCACATTGCACTACAAGAAGAAACGGAAACCTTTGTTATTCAAATATCCTCCCCATGATGAACTACATTATCCTTCATATTTTCAAGGATTTCTCTTTTAGACCTATCTCTTATTTCATTAATGCAGTTGCTGGAGATGAAATCCCTTCTTCCTTAATTGCTCTGCTCCAACCATCCTTGTTATTCTTCATGAAAGAAGCAGACAATAATCCTAATATCCTCCCTTTTTTTTGTTGCCATTGCTTAACAAGAAGAGCCTTGAAATCATTGCCCCTTACTTCCCAGACCTAGCCAGCCGATAGGAAATAATTAACTCCTATCTGTGCTGATGGAGTGGTGGCTGCTGTGTAGCCAGCTCCAGGTAGTTTGTTATTCCTGCTTTATCACCTGCTGCAGAAGGAAGGCTGCAATACTATTGAGCAAAGCTTTTCCTGCATGTTTATCACCACAAGTTTGAAGAAATAGTGTTAAGTGATGATTTAATTTTATTTTGTAATTTTCTTAAATAAAGGATATTGTTTAGCCTCAGTGATGCAAATGACAAATCTTCTTGGACTCATTTCATTTTACAAACAAGATTGTCTTTGCTGCAGCCTGTGCTACAGCAGTTGATCACACAGAGATCATCCCAGGAGATGCAGAAAGGTGGGAGCAGCAGCAGCAGAGCTGGAATTGCATGAGCTGCCCAAGCAGCTCAGGTTGGGAACAAGGCAACAGGACACCTGGAATTTAACCAAGCTTGCAATCAGCTGCTGTATGAAAGCAGCTTTGGCTGATTATCCCAAAGATTCCTTTGGCTCAACATCCAAGAGTAGGCAACAGCAGATGACAAGAGCAGGAGCCAGATTATCTAATCGATATTTATCCCTGCCCTCTGTTTTGCATCTTGAGACTTTCTCTGTAAATGTGGCTTCCATTGTTGCCTCCAGCAGCCTTTATGAACTCATTAAAGCCTTTATCACCTACAACAAGGACTTCCCAACTGTATTAGATGCTTGTTTTGAATCTGTCACCTGCTAATTTCACTCACTGCACCCTGTACTTTTGTTGGAAAGGACAATGAACAACTTCTCCCAGTGCTCACTCCCCCTGACACTCAGGATTTATTATTTTCCTTCCCTCCAGCTGTGTCTGAGAAATAATGTTGTAAAATCTCTGCTAACTTGATTGATTACTGAAGGATCATTTCCTCCTTATGATACATGTAAACCCCCAAACTTCTTGAATCAGAAGTACACTCAAGGTGTTCAGTGTCATATCCATCATCTCCATGAACATCACTGTTGACAGAGGCAGATGTGGCCGCTCAGACAACCTCCTTACAGTGCTGAGAGACTCATGATCAAACCTCTGCCTGGCTGGGCAGGGTGTGTGAGCAATCCAGCAGCAATAAAACATCTCAGCTTTGGGAAGATGTCCCATAGTGACCCTCTGCTTCCCAGTTCCATCCCTGCCTCTTTATAGCATTTACCCACCTGACACCTCAGCTGTCATGCACAACTGTTTGCAAACTAGAAACTGTTCTCAGACCTGTAGAAGAGCTCAGTTAGGGTTAGGATTGCTCCCACAGAAGAAAAAAATTGCTTTGCAAAAACACCTCAGCTTTCAATGGGCACTACACATAGACTCACAGAACAGTTCGGGTTGGAGGATTCTTAATGATCATCTTATTCCAAATCCCTTGTCATATAGGCAGGGACACCTTCCACTAAACCAGATTCCTCAGAACTCCTTCCAGCTTTGCCTTGAACACTTCCAGGGATGGGGCACCCAGAGCTCCTCTGGGTAACCTGTTCCAGTGCCTCACCACCTTTCCACATCTTCCCACCATTAAACACAGCCTGAATTTGGATCCACAGCCATTACATGCCCATTGCCCCTTTCTTTGGCATGGCTGAAGAATCTACATGTGGGAAGCTGTTGTCCATCCCCATGCTCTACAGGCCATGATAAAGGATTTTACTCTCCATGACTGTCAAAATGAGACCATCCAGTGACAAAAAATTCACTTTGATAGGGGAAAGGAGCAGGATGATGGTAAAGCAGTTGTCAGCTTATTGCTTGAAGCCACAGAGAAAGAGCTGTGTCATGTCATGGAGACAATTCACCTTTTATCTCTGCTCTGAATTCTTCACACAGCTTGTCTCTCCGTCTTCTGCCATTTTCCAGCTTAGAAGCTCCTCCGCCTGGTGATCACCCAAGAAGTCTTTAAGGTAGGACACAAGGGCAAAGGAGGTGATACAACAGTCAAGTAGAGATCACGAAGACACCCTAGGCTGGGAGCATCTGGCTTGCAGTGATTTCCCTTTAGGACTCATCTTGGAAGTGGATCTCCTCTGCCCGCGCTGAGGTTGCAGAGGGACCTTGGATCTTCCTTTGCTTTTACCTCTGGCTACCAGACAGACATAAATACTGACCTTCAGGGTCTGTGAAGTACCAAAGCCAAGCCCTGGTGCAGTATTCAAGCTTCTTGGGGGCTCAGAAGGAGCCTTTTGAAAGGACAAAAGGGTGCTCTGCAGATTGTAAAAAGTGGCTCAGGAGTTGTGTTGACCTTTTTCTCTTTCTCTTTCTGAGTGCTGAATGCACTTCTGGGCTGTGGTGCCTGTGTGACCGCCATGCACAGCAACAGGAAATGGTACCAGTCATGCTGACAAGAGGGGTGGAGTGGCTGAAATGGTTGGAAGGACTGCCTGGAAGGGAAACACCTGGCAAGGTTCCCATTCACCAAAAACAGAGAGGAGCTCCAGGCTGTCCTGTGGCCTTCAGTGCACGCCATGAGGCATAACCAGCCAAACTGAGCACAGCAGAGAGGTGAAATAAGTGAGCCTTCAGAGATAGAACATGGACAGGGCTGGTTTGATCTTCAGAGCACATGAGTGCCCCTCTAAACTCAATCCCTAAAACGCATGCCACAATGTGGGGACTGCTGGACTCCAGGACGGTTTGGGTGGGTGGTAACGCAGGATCTCTGAGGCCCGGTCTTTAGAGCATATGGTTTATTGTAAAGGATGAAGGGCCCTGCTTAGAGTTGCTAGCCGCAACTCGTGGCAGGCCCGGGGAGAGCGGGGGAGAGAGAGAGGGAGAGAGAGAGATGGTGCCAGCTGGGTGTCCCAGCAGGGAGATCCGAGAGAGAGAGTGTCCGGTCCCTCGGCCACACCTTATCAGGGGGCTTCAAGGTGGGCTGGGACAGGACTTGGGCCAATGGGGTTACAGACATCGGATACTTCAGGGGAGGGTTACAGGTATGGGATGAACCATACATTGGGGGTGAGACAGGACATTCCATTTGACCTTAGGATCTATCAGAAAGGGGGGATTGCTTTCAGCTTGGCTGTATTATTGTTTTTGGGATGCTCAGTAATGAGGGTTTGGTATTTCAAACCTTGTTTTCATCTCGATATCTGTATTCTCTGATTCTTTTGCCAGGCCATCATATTTATAGGGCCTTGCTATTTCATCTTCCCCAACACCACAACACTTCCTTATTAAGGTAGCAGCATCTTTCCTACAGATTTCCAAGCTTGGAAATTTTCCCAGGCTTGTGGCTGCTGGTGACCCACTGAGAACTGCTCAGGCAACATAACCCAGAGGTGGTGCCTGATCCTGCCAGATCCCACAACTTGGATGCAGTGAGCACTCCAGTGTCCCCGGGGCTATTTGGAGATGCTCTGCCTCTCTGGCAGGGAGGAGGGGGGAACAGAGCTTTTCCAACTGAAGCCAAGAAAGCTAATGGATACATTTTTTTCCCCAAGGCAGGCAAATTATTTCTGCTCCCAGCTGACCCCTCAGCCACAAAAAAAACCACCATAAAACAGCAAAGTGTGTAAAAAATAAACACAGGCACGCATCAGCCTTCTGGATTCCTGTCCCCCAAGACAGAGGAGCTCGGGCCACGGACAGAAGGAATGTGGTGTTGCATCGGGAGCCATAAGGATGGGATCAGGGAAAGGAGCATTTTATAACTGGCCTCTGGACCCTGTTGAGGAGCAGAGGGAAGGAAGAAGCATGTGAGTGATGACTACTCATATTGCAAAGGGGAGCAAATTTGAATCTCATCTGCATGTTTTGCAAGGATTGGAATTTACAGTGTAAATCTATACTGCTTGCTCTGCTAACTTTGATTCTTGCTCTATTGGGTCCTCTGGCCAAGTTTACATCAGGGATGTCCTGTTCAGTCACGAGCCCTGCAAAGGACACATGGGGCTAAATTCATGCTGCAGGTTCTCAGGGATCTGTAGGGAAGCATGCTATGAATGGAAGCATCTTTTTCCCTCACCCTGTCACCTTGTAGCCTGCCAAGCTGGAGAGAAAGGAAGGCAGAGAGAAGACAGTCTTCCACACTGTGAGACGAGCCTGAAGAGATGCCAGGGAATTACTGTAGAAGTCTAATATAAGCTTAGACATTTCAATTCATACCAGACAAATTATCCTGCACTGACACTGAAGAGCAATGAAATTTGTATTAAGACACAGGGATGTAGTTGGCTTAGCTCACTACAAACTGGGCTTGGAACTACCATCTCAGCAAAGGATTATGATTGCCATTCTTGCTTCACCCAAAGGTTTTGATTCATCAGATTGGTAGAATGGAGTACCACATGGTTTAGACCTCGACTGGTACAAAGAAATAAGAATGTCAAAAGAATCAGCTTCAGTATTGGAAGGGGCTAAGTCTCCTCACCTCTGCTCCTGGACTCCCAGAGAAATCCACCCTGGAAATTTTACAGGGACTGAGGCAACACAGGAAATATTTGCCTTACATCTACCCTCAGTTAGTCCCCTCCAGCATCTACAACTTCCCTGCTTTCTGAGGATGCATTTTACAGCTGAGAACTGGAGTTGTTCATAGAAAGTAATACCACCAGCAGGCAACATTACTGGCCTCTGAGAGGATGCGCAGTGCAAGCTGATTGTGCCAGGACCTCAGCCAGAAGCACCAAGAGACCTCCACAGCCCCCACGCAGCAGTAAGTGGCACTGAGTCCTTCTCAACTGCTGCGAGACACCTGGGCTCCTGCTATTGCAGAGAACTGACAGGCAAAACTGCTGACTGTCTTCTGGCTGTCTCAGCTCTCTTACAGTTCGAGGAGTAAAGCAATCCTTCTGTGCCCAGATTTCATACCCTGACAGTAAGAGTTTTTCTTAGAAAACCCCAGAAACCTTGTTATCGAAAATAATAATGCTTGTGGCTGGTGGTTGTGAAGGACAGCAGCAGCAACATGAGGGAAAAAAAATAATTCTGAGAAATTCCCTGAAACAAGTAACCCACCACTGCATAACTAATTGTACCTCTTTAATGCATTGATTCTTTTTTCAAAAGAACCAGAAGAGATCAACAAAAGCAACAGGTTCCTTTCAAGACCCAGCTCAGCTAGCAGGAAAAACTAATTAAAGTCAGGCAAAATGCAAATAGCACGATGGTTTATTTGCTATTCCTTTTGTGAAACACAGCTGCCTCCAGCAGCAGCAACAGCTCCAGAGCCATGCAGCACCAGGTCCCTCCTCCAGCTCCTGCCCCTCCTGGGTACCAGCAGATCATTCGGCCAAATGCAGCAGCAGTTGTGGCACTGGGTGGTGTGTTTGCTGCCTATTCTGTCAGGCTGTCACTGTGCCCTGTGCTCTCTTTCCCTTCCTTTCTGTTTTCAAGTCCTGGGTGAGCCCAGGTGATGGCTCAGACCAGAAATGTCAGAATGAAAATGCTGGTATAAAAGAAGTTATTTCCAATACAAGTGGTCAGCTTGCAGTTCTGTGTGCCTTGCTATTGTTCAATATCACTTCCCTCTTCTCAAATGTTTAACTTCAAAACTTGCAATGATTTAGACCAGGGTTTTAAATTCAGCTAAGGGTTTTAAAATCAGTTAAGAGTTTTTTAATTAGTTAAGGGTTTTAAATTAACTAGTCAGAAGTCCCGTGAAGCTGAAGGTGTTGAGTCACCAGTCACCTATATTTGTTATGTACAACACCTTCTAAGGATATTTTGAAATATTTAAAGCATTTCTTTGTTCAAAAAGCACAGTGCCAAAGGGCAGTGAGCTGGCTGCAGAATCCAGGCCCGCCTGTAGAAAATGCTCACAGAGCAAGAAGTTAAACCCAGGTTTATGAAACATACGTGGAAAGAAGCTCAGCAGCGTAACTCTGAGTCAATTGCAAATAACACGCTCTTACTGTCCAGCCACAAGCAACTCCACTGAGCTTTGGCAGAGGATAATTCTGGTGTCAGATATTTTCATGAGACCCTACTTGACATTTTGGCTGGAAATCCAGTGGCATATTTTGACATTCCGTGACACACTGTGTTAACCACATGGATTTCCTCCACTGCTTTGATGGGCACCACTACCCACTCAGGCAGAAAGGAGAGTGTCTGGATGAGCCCTTCCCTCCAACTCCCCCCCACTGCCTCCGCCAGTGCACAAAGCATCAGGCTATTGAAATTACGTTGCTAGATCCAAAATCCCCTGGGAGAAATAACCACTGTTCTGGAGCCTGCACGGCTGCATCCTCCCAGACAGATGCATTTACAGTTTCCCAAGGCAAGGCAGACGCTGAATACAATGCTTCTGATGAGGCTTTTCTAGTATTGTATTGTTTTTGCCATCACCTCACTTGCCACTACCTGGATTAAGGTGCTGGTGCTGATGCAGATTAAGAATGCACGGCCCGCCCAGGAGACCTCAGGTGACAGGTGACACCTCTTGCCTGATCAGGACTCTCCAGTGCTGAGTCCCTACTTGTGAGATGCAGCAGGTAGCCTGTGCTCCTCTTAGCTGGACAGACACACCTGGAAAAAGCATCCATGTGATGGGATAGACCTCCCTGGAGGGAAGCCTGCATCACAGATGCAGCTGCTGTGCTGGGGCCTGCCATGTTTTGTCACCTGCCAAGACATGGAGACTCAGCATGTGAATCAGGAGGACAGGGCTCTGGTTAAGGGAAGGAGGCTGCTGCAGAGGAGCTTGTGGGGAAGGATGAGCACTGAGCGCAAATCAGGATTCACATGATGGTCTGGGCCCAGGTGCCAGGTCCTGTTTCCTCATCATCCTCCCATCTACCTTGCACACTTCGTGCTGGCCACCAGCTGGTACCCCTTGCATGTGAAGCTCCATGCCCACCTACTTCTACCCTATAGTAAGACCAGTGCCAAGTGAAGCTAAGACCACAGAAGGGGTCTTAGACCCAGGTCTGTCTGCAGCAGTTGTTGTCCTGCTCCCCATGCTGGGTTGGGTAGAGCAATAAACCTCCAGGCAGGTTGCAGGTGACTGTCGCCTTCAGAATCAGCCACCGACAAGGGACATGGCTATGTGAGCCAGGGGAGCACTGGAGAGATTTTGGATTTTGACAGCATCAGGGCTGCAGTAGTTCAGGCAGTTGGAGAGCCATTTCCCAGTGGAGATGAGTTAATCTCTGGGATTTATCAGATAGGCATCATTTCCAGTATGCTGAAGGCATTTTGGGAAAGATACCCAAGACACATACAGGGCACTGTTATTGTGTGTAACTGTGGACAAGACTTTAAATCTAAAAATACACACATTACCAACCCACTCCTGTGTCCCTTTCACAATCCTTTGTGCTCTCTTAAAACAGGCAGCTCCTTTGCCCACTGGGCATGAGGATGTTCCTCATGTGGTACAAAAACACTTCAATATCCTGATGACTGGTTCAGACCCATTTGCTGGTGCCCTGGGAGCCTAAGCCTCTTCAGGGAGAGAGAGAGAGAGAGTACAGTGAAGGGAGGGCATGCATGCCACATTCTCCATGCCAGCATAATAAATCTCGGCAAATCAGAGAGGAAGGTGGACCAGGCATCACCAGAGGCAGCAGAGGGAGAGACAGAGGGCAGAATCCCAGAGACAAGAAACAGAGAATTTGTTGCCAGCTGTTGAGTAGGGTAGCACAGAGCAGACAGTTGCAAGGAGGCATGGAAAGACCAGACTGGGAGGCTGCCAAGGAGGAGAGAGTCACATTAAATCTTATTTGTCTTTAAACAAAGTGTTCTAATTGCTAACAAAGGGATTTCAAGCAAATTGTAATAAAACTGAGTTATTCTGATCAATTACACAGTCAAGAAAATTATGGAAGGAGTCTGAAATATTGCCAGATACAAAAGAGAGATAAAGAAAGAGGAGGACGAGTTGCAGAGAGAGTGGGGGAGGCAGTAATTTGAGGGAGGAAAATTACTTGATGGCTTGATGAGTAGAATTATTAAGCATAAATTTGAGATGCAGGTTGCTAAATCTGAATACAAAATCGAGGGTAGAAATGGAAATTATGTTTTAAGGCTGGTAAAACTGGAGTAGGAGCAAAGAGAAAAGGAATGTACAGGCAAGCATTAGAGACAGATGCTGTTGAGGTATCTGCAATGATGGTTACTAACTGCAGCAAGCTGAAAGCAAGGCATGACCCAGGAAAGCAGAGCTTTCTGGTGAGGGCAACAGATCAGTGCTGAGTGGGACATCAAGGCACATTCCTGCCACAGACCTTCTACTTGACCCACAACTGCTTCAAAGCACTTAGCAATGACCTGGTTTGTCACTGGAAGAGTTACAAAGGCCAGAGTCCCAATACAATCAGAGGAGAGACACACCGAGTCTGACTCATTTACCTTGTCAGCCGTACCTGAAAGCTGTGGCTGCCATTTCTTCTACTGTGTGGTTTGTAGATTTAAGCTGGTATCATTTCATGTGTATCCATACAGCATCCAGAGCATCAGACAGGGATGTTGTAGGGAATGGAAGGCAAGCCCAACCCCTGTCTTAAAGGAACAAGACTGAAATCCCACCATGACACACAACTTCATGTTTGCCTCTGACTCAAGGACAGTGTACCTTGGGATGAATGAAATAATTGTTCCTTGTCCTGCTCAGTCCCTGGATTTTCCAGCCATGCTGCTGGAGTCTCCAGAGTACTCATGAAACAGCCACCAAACTGCTGCACTTTGCAGCCTCACACATTTGGGCAAGTCATCTCCAATTTTATTTTTCCATAATATACAATGTGATCAATTTCTGTTGGATCAGCCCTGCTCACTGAGCTGCTGCCTGCTCTGCAAGGCACACATGGAGCAGGCAGAAGGATTAGGGAACACATCCTCACAGTTTTCTAGCAGGTGCATAAAGTTAAGTCTCACCACACAGAGTTGGCAAAGAAGAACTTGCTGGGTCTTAGGCTGCAGCCTCCGTCTAGACCTGGGCTTAGCTCCAAGGGTGGAAAATCCAGTGCCTGCTCTGAGTCTCAGGTTCACAAGGATGTGGTCCCTGTGTGCAGTCCTTCTATAAAGCTGCTGCACATGTAGTCCAGAGAGTCGTAGAGCAGAAATGCAGTACTCTTCAAGCCAATTACCATACACAGTTCATAACCCTGCAACTGGCTGGATTAATGGATTATTGGCATGAAGGGATGTAGAAAGGCATTGTTAAAAGAGGAAGTAGAAAACATCCAGAGATTATTTTTAATGGTGTTTATTTGTCAGAGAACTCCAGAGCTTGTGGGCTTTTGCTGGGCTGGACGTTCTGAGCCCTAAGAGGAGATAAGAGAAAGGATTAGGGTATTACTGTGGCAGTGGAGTTCATGTGTTTTATATTATTAATGTCTGTAAAGCACTTTGGAAATGAAAAACACCATAAAAGCTCTAAGTGCTGTATTTAGTAGGAGCTGCAGAAGAGGAACTTAAGTCTGAAAAGACATTTATCAGTTACCAGTGCACAGAGAGCTTGTGTTTTTGAGAGGATCCCACAGTCAGATGCAGTCTAAAGTGGCAGACGAGTTGTTCAAAAACCAGTATGAGGAGGGCATAAGAACCCTGCAGGGTTCAAGGAAGGCTCCCGTGTCATGCATCCAAAAAAGAAGCCACTTAATACTTCAAGGATGAGAAAAAGGCATCAGATTTGCTGGCTCATTTCTATGAAGCCAACAGAGGAGTGTTCTCTGCAAGGCACCTACTTTAGCTAAACTTCCTTTAAAAGCCTGTTGGGTAAGTGAGCTCCCTTGTGTTGTTTAGGAAACTCCTGTAACAGAGGGAACATCCTGACCCAGGAAGGATAAGGAAAGCAATACTGGAGATCTTCTAGTATACCTATCACTCCTGACCAGCACCAGACAAGTTTATGTGGTCTCAGTGAGATAATTCCATGGCTCAGAGACAGGATTTTGCTTCTAGACACTTAATTCTCAATACCATTGTTTCACTAAGACAGTGACTCCCAAAGAGAGCCAAGATGAAGCTTCTCTTTACATTGCTGTGCTCCCAGCTCCAGACCCCTCCTCTAGTGATTCTGGCTGACAAACTACAGAAATGAGCATTTTTTTCTGGTGAATCCATAAATAGATCTGCAGCATTCCCACTGACAGCCCTGAGGAGCTTTATGAGACACCTTTGTTGAAGCAGAGAGGCCTAAGGCCAGTTGAGGCTGTGGACAGGTATTGATAACATATATTCCCCTTTCCCAGTGACAGGCATTTTCTTGTATCCTCACTGCTTGAAACTCTCTTTGACAAAACGGAGACTTTGCAGTTTTGCACAGATCTTCCTTCATACGTAAGTCCCTATGTCAGATCTTTTCTTCATGCCCAGACTACATTTTTAAACCCCAGTTTTAAAACCTGTATTTGACAGGGAGGGAGGTTCCAGACAGGTCTGTGTAGATGTGTTGTTGATCCAGCCATTGTTTGCAGTCATGCATTGACCTTCATAATCTCATTTCCTTGGGACATCAGAGGACATTAAAGCTTACTTGTACTAGGAGGTCTCAGTGTGCCAAAACCATCCAGGGCACCTTTTTCCCAGCTCCCTTCCTATGTCCCAGCTACTAAAAGAGACTTAGAACTTTTTCCCCTCCCCATTACTGCACAAGCAGGTAGTTCAGTCTTGATAAGGAGCAGGCTGCTCCCCTGCTCACAATTCTTGCAGCAGCTGGCTGTGCTGTTGCCCAAGAGGGGTAAGTCACAGTGATAAATGCAGATATTTCACCTTCCACCCTTCCCTTCCGTATCTCAAATCTTGGTGCTCAGGAGCAGCCACACAGGCACTGCTGCTTCCCCAGCCTGCACCATGACAGATGTTAGGTATATTCAGAATGACACCTGCACCCCACAAGAACTCCTGTGCTGTATTTATAGCCCACTGTCACTGCTCAGATTTATGCCACTCAAATATTTGTCAGCTGTACTCCCACCTTCTCTGAACATCATTTAACTGAGCTTGACGTATGCAAGCGCTTTTAATCTTTCCTCATAAAGCAATTTTGCCCTTCCCAGGGCCCCTGATCATATTTGTAACTCTTCCTTGAGACAGCATCCGTTAGTCATTGCTGCTCTGAAAGTACAGCAAGGAGTGTGGCAGCCTGAGAGAGGAGGAGGGGGAGGATCATTTCCTACACTCACACTCAGTTCTCTCCTGTGCCACTCCTCCTAAGAGTACCTTAAACATGTTTGCCTGCTCTAAAATCCCTCTCTTTCTTGCTGGTCACTGATCTTTTCCCAACCTGAATCATTGTTTCTGCTCAAAAACCCCCAGTCCCGGATTATTTTGCAACTTCCCTGAGCCAAGAGGGAGTTCATTTTCTTTCCTACATGTCTTTCTAATGTCTCTGATGTCTCTATTATTACCCAATCTGCACTGGCATTCACAATGCCTCCCAACTGAGGCAGGAGAATGTAATTAACAAGCTGTTTACCTCTACTTCCAGATCATTAATAAATATGTTAAACAAGACTGCTACCTTGCTGAGCAATGCAAAATCTTGATGAGGCACATAGGTTGCTTTATAGTTTTCAACCCATGCTGGTGACAGCGAGACTCTTTCAGGGCAAGCTCCTTCCAAAACTGCATCTGAAGCAGAATTCATTCCCCCTTAACCTGTTGCGTGTGCACCCTTTCACCCCAGGTCTCGTGAGCCTGGTGATGAGACACCAGCGGAAGGAGGGACAGCTGGCTGGGTGACCTTGGCATGACACAGGACCTGTGTCTCCCTACAGAACGCACTTCCCTTTCACAAACTATGACACCCCACCCGCAGAACCTTGGAACACCACCCCTAGTACTGTTCTTGAGCAACTCCTGTCCCAAACTTCATTGTCGCTAATTCCAGTCTGTGTTTTCTTGATCCTCGTGCACGCTCAGCACCAAAGAGGTGCTGCAGCAAACAGAAGCTCAGAGCAGACAAGTGCTCTGGTAAACTTAATTTTTTAGCTTACTTAAAAATGTTCCCTAACACTTTCCTATACCAGCAAGGCAGATTATGGAGAGACTCAAAAAAAAAGAGCTTTGTGCAGAGTTAAAGCTCTGTTGCCCAAGGTCTGTAAGGATGGTGAGAGAAGCATGTGCTTGGTTTCACTAGAGCTGCTTCTGCCTCAAGACGGGGAACAGCCTGACAAGAGTCTTATGGGGCCTTCCAGTTCCCTGGTTACTTAATGCTCATAGAACAGTCTTTCCAGGATCATCCAAGAAAGCTGCAGTCAGTGTTACCTGCTTTTATCACAGCTGCACAGCTTTGTCTTTGCCTTTCCTGCTGAAGGGAGACTGGAGGGACTGCTCTCTGGGACCCCGAAATAAAATGCCTTCTGGTCTGACAGAGCCCTCAGGTTTCTCAAGGACTGCCATCACAAGTTCCAGAGACAGAACTAAAATTCGCAGAAACACTGATTTCCACTTAACATAATGCTTGCCTGATGGAGGATGGTAAGGCTCAATGGCAGACTTTAATACTTTGATCTTTCAGAAGGGGAATAAAAGCTATTTGACGATGTTCCAAGGGAGAAGGTGCATCCTGGGGAAACTCATTTGGTGGTCTGCCAAGTCCTAAGCAGCTCCAAGGCCTGAGGTGATGTTCTCTGCCCAGGCTGCATATCCTTGGGGATGCCAAGTGTCCAGTGAGAGGTGAGGGGCAGCTGAGGGACACAAGCACAAAACCGTGGAGGTCCCAGCAGACACAGACTACCTCCTGCTGCTCTCTGCCACTATGGAGGGATCTCTGCAAAACACTGCGACATCCACAAGGTGGCAAATTCAGCTGAAGGATGTTTCCTCAGCATCCTATTTTCCTGTCAGTTTCCAATGAGGATGAGGAGGAAGGAGAAGAAAGCAAAAAGAGAAATACAAGGACCCAGAAAGCTTGAAAAGCCTCAGATGGTATTATCTTAAGCTATCTACAGAAATTCAAGAAGGCTGATCCCTTGGATGATTTTTTCTTGTTTATTTGAGTCTATTGTCCAGTTGCTGTCAGCATGAGTCAGGCGTCTGTCTTCTTCCCTCTGCCAACAGAGCAGGTGAGAAGTGCTCTTCCAGCATTTTGTACCCTCTGGAGTCACCTTGGGCAGGAAGATGGGTTTTCTTGCTTGTTTTTCCTAATGGATAATTAACATTGCAGGCAGCAAGTGACCTGGGAGAAAAAAGAAAGTGTGCACACAGCTCAGCCTCTCGGATTGTCCCCCCAGACATGTGCTGACCTTGGCATCCAGAGGGTCTTTCCAGAGACTTTGGCATTCCTGATGCTCAGTTTTCTATTGGATGGTGGCCGATGGATGCCAGAGACTCACCTCAGCCTCAGAGTTCCCCACCACTCTTGTTTACAGGCCAATTAGTGGGTGCTGTGTTTGTTTTGCAGCCAGCAAGTCAGCCACCCCAGCAATTTAACAGCTGCAATTTTCATTTACAGTTGACTTTGAACAGCCAGTTTTATACATGCAGGGTGAAATAATGGTATAATTAACCTAGGAAAATCCATTAAAAGGGTGCGGATGTTCAAAACATGGAGCACAGAATTACAAAACCCCATGACTGAGATTACTGCTGAGATCTAATTCCTCCTTACACAGCTCATCCCTGCATGGATTTCAGACAAGCAATTTTCTCTGTGAGGATTTGTCACCAAAAGTTTCATCAATTTTCTAAATTTTACTCTTCTAAGGGGAAAAAAAACAAAATTGGAAAATAAAAATTAATTTAAATTGTTTGAATTAATGGAGTTCTCGAGAAATATCTCATGTTAATAATTTTGGATGTGTTGTATTTTAACAGCTTCAAAATAGTTTGTGGCAGTTCAGACTTTTCCTTTATGATTTCTTTTTAACCTCCAATCAGGTAATTTTTTAAAATGAGGAAACCTATACATTTCTTCCTCTCTTAAAAAAGATGAAAAGTTTTCTCCCATCTTCCAAACTTTTCATTGGAGCCATTTCTCAAGTTAGTTTTTCAAGCTGGTTGTGTCCATAAAAACAAAACAGAAGAGATTTTTCACACAAATCTGCATTCACCCACACAGAAGTAATTAAAAAGACATTCTCCACTAACTATCACAAACACAGTTTAATCAGGTGTCCACAGGCTGTTTGTTCCACCACACTGTTTGCTCCACTGGGGTGTTTGCACAGGATGGATAATATTCACCAAGTCAATACTCAGTATTGCTCTTCATGCTCATCAGGTAGTTTTTCCAGACTGCTCCTTTGGACCCTGCTCATCACTTAGATTAAGATTTAAATTCACTAACTTGGCTTTTGCATGTCACTTGAGTCCAGAGGACTGCAGTCCTGCCTTGCTGGGGATAAGGAGATGTTGTCCTTGTTTCTGATATGAAAAGTGACAAATTCTGTCTGTTCTGGGGAATATCATTGGGTCTTAGAAATATGGCCTTCAGGGCAGTTCTTCAGCAGATTTCAATCTGTCCCATTGATATAAAGGGAATCCTGTTAGTTCTGTTTTGGGCTTGTTCCCAACTGAATCTGACCATTCTTCCCCTGAGTTAGATGTGAGCTGGCTCACTCTGCCCTGGCTCCTCTGATAGATCCCAAGGCAGTGTCTTTCACAATCCCCCTGTGCACCCCACGTGCAGCTACAACTCTCTGGGGTGCCCCAGCTCCCACACCTTCCCCAAGCACAGCTCCAGATGCAGTATCACCAACTGTCTGTCCATCCCATCCCATCCCACTACAGGGCTCCTGCTACATCTCACCCCCATCTGCCTTGCTGCAGCAAACCCCAGCGAGCTCCACAGCCACACTGTTCCCTTTCCCATTGTGCTTGTGTTAATAAATATATTCAGCCACTCAGGGCCTGGGGTTACCTCAGGGTCTCCACTATTAACCTTTCTGCCTGCTGAGAATTGGACATTTGTTCCTTCCCTTCCTTCTCTGTCTTATCTTGGTTTTAATCCATGCCTTGGCTTTTCCTCTCATCCTGCGGTTACCAGGTTTCCTTAATAGTCTCCTATGAGGGACTTTATCAAAAGCCTTTTGAAAGCCTTAATAAATTATAGGCATGACTCTGCCAGTCCCTGTTATCTTGTTAACCCTTCTCGAGCATTCCCAGCTGGAGTGAGAGAGCAGAGCCAATGCCTGCCTACACAGGATCACAGCCAGCTCTGCAGAAAGCCTCCAAGGTCTCTTGTGTCTCCTGCCTGGTTCAAAAGGATGTGGCATTTATGATGCTGAAACATTTTCCAGTTTCACTTCAGGAGAAAGAGCTACTCTGGGGAGCTGAAAAGCCACCCATCAATCCCCCTCACTTTACAATATGTTGTGCTGTTTGGTGGATTTGGGAATACTTAATATGATTTCTGTTTTAATTTTAACTCATGACTATACATGGACAAGTATTAGACAGTGAAGGTATTTCCAAGCAAAGAAAAGATACTATGCCATGCAGATATTGAAGGAGGTTGTTTCAACAATTTTTAAGTTCTTTTTATAAATAATTTTGAAGCAGAAGGAATACACAGGTTGAATCCAAGTGTCTGGTGTAAAAGCCATTTTGGGAACCTGGAACATTATGGTCTTCCCCCAGCTCCATGGGCTATTCCATCCCTTTAAATTTTAGGTTAGCATAAGTCACAGATGAAGAAGGCAGCCCTGCTACTGGATGAGAACAGCTCCCAAGCTGGGGGTGCATTCACATGAGCTGCAGCCCCTTGTGTGTGTGGTAGGACAGTGACAGGTCACTGTCACATGTAACTGGGAGGAGAACATCCCCAGCCTTACCACCTTGTCCAGGATGAGGCACAGTGGGAAGCACCTCCTCTCTCCAACATATGTCCCACCCTCCGCTCTTTCTGGAATTCAGCACCTGGACTCCAAATGTCTTTCACAGTTTAACAAGAAGTGTAGGCACTTCCTGCAAGCCCTGGGCTCTGCTTGGATGTGTGTCCCTGTCACTGAAAGCAGCCATCTCTCCCCATCCCACATGACTCCATCTTTTCAAACCTCTTGTGGAGTCCATTGATGGTGTATTTAATTCCCCCAGAGCATTCTGTTCAGTCTCAGCTGTCTCCTCACCTCTTTTTACTTCTCACCAGCTTTAGGAGTCAAGCTCCTTCCTCCTGGAATTTTTCCCTTCCACTTGTACATCAAGCTGCGTCTAAGTCAGAGCAGCTCAATTACTCTTTTGCTGAAATCTCCTGGGTAATTTGAGTGAGACTGGCTCAGCAGGAAGCAGTGTGCTGGCTCTGTCTGTGTCAGGCAGCTTCCCCATGGTGTGCCAACTCCAAGGCCATGGCAGAGCCCTGCAGCTGCCCCCGGAGAGACCAGGAGAGCAGGGAAAAGAAGGATGTTATCACCTGCAGGAGTGTGTGGGGCTGCAAAGTCCAGAAAGCTCCCATGCAATGCACCAGGACCTGGCCTGACCCCCCTCCTCCTTCAAACTCCTTCTCTACATTCACTGTGTCACAAAATGAGGACAGGGCTGCCAGGAATGTCACTTTGGGAAATGTGGATGGCACAGATGGGCAAGGGAAGAGCCATGCTCACAAGGAAGTTCTCCCACCCCCTCAATCAATTGGGTGTTTCCACGAGCAAGGCAGCACCTGAATTAGTGGTGCATTGCTGGGCACCAGGCTAATGCCTCTCTCCATCTACACAGGACTCTGCGTGCCTTGCTAATAATGAAAAATAAAAGGAGCTCTACCGTGTGTATGGACTTTAATACCCCAGGTAGCCTGCGTGTGAATGCCTAATGCCTGCCTGATTATTGTTCGCCTGGTATTCAATAGTTTGAAAAAATAAAAAGTCCTATAGTTAGAGAATGAGATAGGACTGTTTAATTTCAGGCCATTATCTCCTGGTAATTGCTGGAGGAATTTCATTCTATGCCAGTGCAACGGAAAAAAAAATATGTTTTTTCCCCTTTTATGGGAAAAAAAAAAGACAGCCTGCTTAGCCTGCTTTTCTCCAAGGGGTTCAAGGCTTTCAGGCCATGGTTGGAAGCAAGAGCTGTGGCTGCTTTATCAAATTCGCACTTCATTTCCAGCATGCACCCAAGCTGCGTGTAAATTATAATGAGAAAAGGGGAAAAAACAAAGAGATGGAGCTCAAGATATGGGAAATGATAATGAAATCAAATGAACTCAGGGCCTTTGAAGACTACCAGAGCCACAGACAGACAGATATGTACACAGTGACAAAGATAGAGACAAGCAAGAGGAATGCATGAGGAGACAGCAAGAGTAGAAGGTTGATAGACAAAATTGGAGATTTGCATCCATGGCGTGCACAAGGACATAATGTGTGAGTGATCCTGGAAGGATCTCCGCTCCACACAGACCTTCAAAGCTGTGGTTCTGGGGTGTACAGCTCATGGAAGGCTCCTGCTGCCAGTTTTCACTTTGTCCCAGTCCTGCCATGCTGCTTCAGAAGTCCCAAGGGTGTGTGATGAAACCCAGCACCACTTTCCTCAAGGGGAAGGACCATTTGCAATCTTCAGCTTCACAAGTCTATCCTTCCCAGTGCAGCCAAGCCATGGAGCTCAGCACACTGGGAGGATGTGCCCACTGCACGATCTGACCTGGGAGTCATTCTGGGAGAGAGGAAGGGGAAAATTTCTTGTGAACTCAGGTGCTTCCTAGTCACTTGTTTGAAGGAAAACAGGTTCAGCCCTCCACTGAGGACAAGAGTGAGCCTGGGACATGGAAGACACCAGCCTCACCTGCCCAGCTGAGGACGTGGACCTTAGGCTGGAGTGAGAGCTGGGTGTAAGATAAACCTGGAGACAATCTTTCACTTCTGCTGGATATTGAGATTTGGGTCACATCTCATAAACGAGAGCCCTGGCAGGGATTTCAGAAGGCTCAAGTGGTATTTGGGCAGGAAAAGTTCTGCTATTCTGGCTGTCACTTTTCAGCTTTGCCTCCAAACCCTGTAGCGTCTGGGGAGACCAAGTTGGATGTAGAGGATTCAGATCTGGTAAATGTCACTCCTCCAAGCCCAGCAGGCTAGTGGTACATTAAAGAGCAGCCAGGATCCCAGCATCATGAGCAAAGTTTGGAGACCATGTCCTGGTAACTATAAAATGAGAGCAGAGAGAGAGAGACTGGGCCTCATTCCTGTGTATCACATCAGTACCACAAAGGAACAGCCTCTGCATCCCAGGAAGGTAAAGGCTGACTGCCCTGCATGCCACAATCTGCCAGGGCCAGAAAGATGCCATGAGGTTCATTATCCTGAGTTTTAGGGGGCTTAAATTCATGGCTCCCTCCTGGGTCAGTTACTCTGGCAGTTTACTCCCCTCATTGCTGAAAACCTGTGTTGTGTTTTCCCTGTGGCTCAAAGGGCAAAAGAAGGAAGGAACAACAAGGTGCCACTACCTAAGCCAAAATACCTTTAGAATAGCCAGTGAAATACCAACATAGTAACCAAATACCAGTGCTGCAAGCAAGGTAATTTCCCAGCTGAAAAGCACTTGTGCTTGCTTGAGAAACTTCTGAACCACTCATGATGAATCACACACAACTCATGAAGTATTAGGGATTAATTTTGTCATGTGTATTTATTGTCATTGTGATTGTGGGAGCAGCTAGCAACCAGTGTCATTGGGACACCTGCTCCTGGGAATGCTGGGGTGGTGTGGGAGTCCATGGAGGTCAGGATGCTGCTGCCAAGGACTGGAGATCAAGCAGTTTTGTGTAGTGTGCTCCCAAAATCCCAGGACAGGGCAGAATGTGCCTATCACCAGTCCTCATGGTGCTCAACAGATCTTGTGAGCAGCAGACTGACACCAACAGGATCTAAATTTGCACAAGAGTAATTTGAAAATCCTTCAGAGCTTGCTAACTTCTCTTGGCTCTAACAAAACCAATGCAGGAAAAGCAGGATTTAAAAAGAAAAAAAAAGTAAAAAAGGAAAAATAAGCCAGAGATTGATTCTTACCTCATATCATTAAAAAATAAATTGCTGTAGCACTATAACATAAAGTAAGAATCAATCTTATTTTTTAACACCAGAAATAACCTAATGAAATACAAGATTGATTCTGAATATGGGCTTCTTGGTGGAGCCCCTGTGGGAATTGATTACAAAATTGAATGTCTCAGAGCTGATAAGATGAATTTGGAATAAATCTTACTTTTAACTACTCCCTTTTTATGCTCATAAAAAAAAAAAAAAAAGAAAGAAAGATTGATTCCAATCAAAACTTCTTCTCAAAAGTGAGACAGTTTCGATTTGTTGAGGCAGTTTTTCAACAGAACAGCACTGAACTTCAGAGCCAATCTCACCCCTAGTTATGCGTTCCCCAGGGAGGAAAAATAAGAGGCACAATATTTCTGATTTACACCTTGAAATGAGACAGTAATGATCATAATAATCAGGACAAGAAGAAGGAGAGAGCCTCAAGTGGATGGCAGTTCTCTCGACTGATGATACCAAGGAAGGCAGTGATTTGGAAAGAGAAGGTGGAAGCAGCTCCCCCTCCACTGTGCTGCAGGGGACTGCTGAGGACACCTCACTCTGCAGATTCCAGGGTATAACATTGGATCTGCTTATTCTGAAAAAAAAAGTCCTGCTGGAAGTCTTCCAGTTTCCCAGGACTGCACCTCTAGCCCTACCAGCATCTCCTGCCTGGCCCACAGCAGCAGTAACTCCTTGAAGCCTTCTGTATTCATGGGCAGGAAGTAGCTTTGAGTTTCCAGTCTCAGCTCAGTTATAGTCCATGCAGTCCCATCACGTCACACCACACCCTGGGAGATGCTTAAATTCCCTCTGGCCAACCTGCCAGTTCACTGGCATGGAGGCTATCCAGTCCCACCAAGCTCAGAGCACTGGGCTTGCCAAACTTTGCTTCTAGACTGTCTGTGACAACTCCTATACCCTCATTTCTAATTACACTTCATGGTTTTGTTCTCATGGGCAGCAGCCCTGACCTTATCAAAAAATGAGGCGACATGGTGGTTTAGTCTCAGGGCCCACTCTGTGCTTCCTTTAATCTCTCTACCCCCATGGCTGCTTCACAAGAGGCAGTTCCAGGACTCTTGTTGGTTGGGTAGTTTCTCCTCATCTCCAGATTCTATTAATTCATGGCCCATTCATGCATGTCCTTTCTAGTGTCAATATTTTATTTCAGTTCCAGTACTCCTTGTCCCACCTGGACTCCTCTGCAAGATAATGGTTTGCTCCCATCTCTTCCACCAAATGCTTCTACACCAGGGTGATCTCACAAGGGATTTTTTTTTTTTCACTTTTCAGAAGAAATGCTATTCTGAAACCCAGCTTGTGTCTGTTTTTTAGCTGCTGAGTAAAATTTGAAGACCATCTATCTCTTTCTTTATCTCTCTCTTTTCTTATAGAATCACAGAATCATAGACTGGTTTAGGTTGGAAGAGACCCTTAAGATAATCTCATTCTAATCCCCCTGCCCTGGACAGGGACACCTTTCACTAGACCAGGTTGCCGAAAGCCTCATTCAGCCTGACCTTGAACATTTCCAGGTATGAGGCATCCACAGCTTCTCTGGGCAACCTCTGCCAGTGCCTCACCTCCCTCATAGTAAATAATTTTTTCCCAGTATGATCTAATCTAAACCCACTCTCTTTCTGTTTGAAGCTACCCTTGTCCTGTTGAACTGTTCATCAGTTCCTGTTGTAGAGTCCTTCTCAAGCTCTCTTGTACCTTTAGGTATTGGAAGGTGCTATAAGTTCTCCGAAGAGCCTTCCCTTCTCCAGACTGAACAACCCCAATTCTCTCAGCCTTTCAGCATGGAGCCCATCAGGACTTCAGCCCTCTAATCATCTTGGTGGATTCTTCCGGGCTTGCTCCAGCAGATCCCTGTCCCTCCTGTGCTGGGAGCCCAGAGCTGGATGCAGTGCTCCAGGTGGGTCTCAGCAGAGCAGAGCAGAGGGGCAGAATCCCCTCCCTCCCCTGCTGCCCACGGGGCTCTGGATGCAGCCCAGGACATGTTTGGATACCACTGGCAAATGGTTCAATATGGCTCCTTCCTTTCAATCCTCAGGAAAATAACATTTAAAATGAACATCATTTACAGCATCATCTCCTCTGAATTATTGAATTATTTTTTTGCCACTAAACATATTTTAGGTGCACTGGGACTACTCACAGAAGCAGTCTGTGTCTGTTTTCCCCACAACTGCACAGCCAGGATTGCTCAGACACAGCCCCACGCCTGCAACATGTGAATCTCAGACAACTCCCTTCCTCCTTTGCCTGGATCTCCCACATTCCCAGCAAAAAGCCTCTCCTTTCTCCAGGACCCACACACCAACCCAGATGGGTGATGACAGATGAGGTGTGTTGCTTCTGACATGTGGGGTCCTGGGGAGACAGCATTCCCAGTGCGGCACTCCAGCTGGGGAGGCGACACGCAGCAGGGCCAGGCATTCTGCCTGCGAGCAGACACACAGTCCCAGCTGTGCTGAGCACAGGTACTCCCTCCCTATCACACGCCGGGCACACCAGATGTGCTCCTGATGTCCTTGAGTGTTGTGATGCACGGGGAAGGTGAGGGAGCTGCAGGCGCCTGCTTGGTGCTCACCCCACACTCAGGAGAACCTTTGGTGTGTACCACAGTCCGTGCAGTTGTGGCACAGGTGGGAAGAGGCATTTGTCCTCTTTTCCCCCTCCTTGAACACCTGGCTGTGATTTCAAAAGCACTGCAGGCTGAATTTGTCACTGAGTACCCTCCTGGTTCCTGCAGACTGGAAGGCAGCTCATAGGTCTAGATGAAGAGCAATTTAATTCTCTGATCCCAGCAAAATCTGGTCTGCATTAAAACTAACAAAAACTCCCTGAAACCCATTGTGTTTAAATAATGTTAAAGATCTGACTGAGAGTATCGAAAGCAAATTCCAAGCCCTAATGAAGAAGGATTGTCTGGCACAGTAATAATAATAAACTCTGTGCACACATGTATGTATGTATGTACAGAAGGAGAATTTCATCTGAGGAGCTGAGAGCCCTATAATTAGTGTGATCTCATGGCTGCACCAGGAAGCACATCAAGTAAGTGCCTTTGACCTGCAGTTCTCAGCTTGGTGAAGGCAGAGAAAAGGGGTGGTCCAGAGGAGAAGGGGAAAAGCAAGGTTTGCCTCCCACTCTATCCTTGTCCCAGATGCAGCTCTGGGATGGCTGCTGGGCATGGGGTCTGTTTTTCAGACCCTGTTTGCAGTGGAATCAAGAGGACTTGTGGCAGCAAGTGTCTGCCAGGTCCCAGCCCAGCAGAGACATGATGGCCAGACTGGAGAAGCTGTTTTGAAGCCATGAGACACAGGTGAGGTACGAGGGGTAGAGGCCTCAGGGTCAGTCAGAAATGAGAGGTGTATGGGAAACATGTCCATTGACCTCAAAACAGGGCAGAAGAGGCAGTGGCAGGAGACTGCATGGAGAACTAATCCCACACAGGTCACCAGGGCTGAGCATCCCAGCTCCCAGCCCTTGCTGCAAGGAGCTGTGCTTGTCCAACAGGGCATCCATGAGACTGTCCTTCCATGCTGTGGGTTTGTTCAGCAGCTTTTTCACTGACTCAGGTATTAATGCTCCCAGGCCTCCCCAGGGAACTCCATTCAGCAGATTCTGTCATGCTCCTCCACTTCATTATGCTTAACAGATCCTCCTCTGCCTTCCTGTTCATGTCCTTCAGATGCCTATATTCTGATGAGAGGGGAAGGAAGGAGCAAAAAAAGCATCTTCTAGCTCCTACCCATGAAAGCAGCTGCACAGTGAGAGCTGGAAGAACAATGCTGATGTACCACAGAGCCACAGGAGCATGGAAAGTTTAGCAAGTGCCCATTCACCACAAAGAAGGGTGTGGGATGAATGCTGAACTTGCCAGGAATACTGGGAGGTAGGAAAACATCTGCCTCTGGGCCTCTTTTGTGCAGGGCAGCTCTTGAAGGTCAGCAGTGAGAAGTCACAGCCCGGTTTGCACACACTGCACAAAAGAGCAGTGGAGGTCTTTCCTGGAGGTCTTTGCAGCAGAGCCCATCCTGGGCCTGCTGGCAGATGTCTGGCCAGCATGGAGCCACATCCCTCAGTCCTGCCTCACTTCTCTGAGCTGAACTCACTCTATAATTATGTGAGGACACTGTCTCCAACAGGATTCTCCTGGAGAAACTGGCAGCCCATGGCTTAGACAGGTGCACTCTTTGGTGGGTAAAAACTAGCCTACCTCGGAGACTGCTGGTCACAGCAACATTCCCCAGGGTTCAGTTCTGGGGCCAGCCCTGTTAGACATCACTACTGATGATATGGATGAGGGAACTAAGAGCACCCTCAGTCAGTTTGAGGACAACACCAAGCTGGATGTGAGTGTTGATCTGCTGGAGGGCAGGGAGGCTCTGCAGAGGGATCTGCACAGGCTGGATCCATGGGCCAGGGCCAGTTGTGTGAGGTTCAAGCAGGCCAAGTGCTGGGTCCTGCCCTTGGGCCACAGCAACCCCCTGCAGCTCCAGGCAGGGACAGCATGGCTGGAGAGTTGCTGAATGGGAAAGGACCTGGAGGTGCTGGTTTTCACTGGCTGGACACGAGCTGGAGTGTGCCCAGGTGGCCAAGAAGGCCAATGGCACCGGGCTTGTGTCAGTAATAGTGTGGCCAGCAGGAGCAGGAAAGTGGCCATCCCCCTGTGCTGGGGGAACTGGTGAGACCACAGCTGGAATCTTGTGTTCAGCTTTGTTTCCTCATAGCAAGAAGGACACTGAGGGGTCTAGAGTGTGTCCAGAGAAGGAAATGGAGCTGGGGAAGGGTCTGGAGTATGTCTGATGAGGAACAGCTGAGGGAGCTGGGGGAGCTCAGCCTGGAGAAGAAGCCGGTTCAGGGAGGACCTTATCACTCTCAACAACTCTCTGACAGGAGGGTGTAGGCAGGTGGGGGTCAGTCCCCTCTGCCATATAACAAGAGCTAAGACAGGAGGAAACAACCTCAAATTCCACCAGGGGAGCTTTAGATTAGATATTAGAAAAAAATTCCTTCACTGAAAGGGTTGTCAAGCACTAGAACAGGCTGTCCAGGGCAGTGGTAGTGTCACCATGCCTGGAGGTATTTAAAGGACTTGTGGATGTGGCACTTGGGAATATGGAATTGATAATCCTAGAGGTGTTTTCCAGCCTAAACAATTCCATGATTCTGTGATCTCCCAAGTGAAAATCTGGACAAACAACTAAGCAAGCAGAGAGATGTGTACTTATAGTCACCTCAGTTTCTGCTCCCAAGGCCTCCATGGCCCTTTTAATCACCTGGGCTTGCTTATGCTGTGCAATTTGCATGGTAATTACATTTAACAAGAACAGCAATAAGGGAAATAGAAAGTGTAATGTTGTTATCAAGGCATAATTATTCTTGAATAATTCGGTGATTACAGTTTGCTGTGTTTGGAACTAATTGTCACCAGCCCCTTTCAGTGTAGCATACTCCCCCTCTCTCCTGCAGCACTAATCCCAGGATGCCTCCAGCCTCTGGCTTCTGGACTTTTCCAGCCACCCAGATTGTTTAGACTTGCAAGTGCATGTTCTGTGGCCCCTAGACTTACACCGAACTGAGCAAGCCTGTGGAAATTAGTATGATGAGCATGTCCTTCCAGCACCTCTGCTTCTCCACAGGGCGTCTCTAGCACGTATTGACAGCTCAGGGCAGCACAGTGTGTCAGACACGCTTGGGCCGAGCAGCAGGGGAACCCCAGGGGCAGGAAGGCTCCTCCAAGAGCATCCATGCACGCAAGACGGAGCTTGGCACTGAGGCCTCCCACTCTGACTGTGGGAGGACGAGAGCACAACATCATCCTGGGAGCCCTAGCTGCCAAAATTTCAGCTCACCACTCCAGGGAGGTGCATTAAGCTTCCTGCTGTGCAAAGTCTGGATGGCTAAGTTGTGAGGAGCCTATAGAGTTCTTCTTCTCAAAGCTTGGGGTGTACACTGAGATTTCTGCCACTGGAAGAGTCTGCGTGGTCCCACCATCCCCTTGCAACAGCCATCCTGGCTATCATCCCTGCACAGGTATTTCCCCCAAAGCCAGCTCCACAGTGAGGCTTGGAGGGAGAGCAGAGCTGTGGTGCAGAGGTAAAACCTCTGTTCTTCCCTTCCATTGCAAGGAAAAGAGGGGGACCCACCTGGATAAAAGCCTCCTTCTCCTCCATAGCCCACCACACAGATTTCCTGTATAGTAGGGAGCTCTGCTCTTAACTTTTCCCATCCAAACCCCAAGAAATCAGAAAAATGCTGTCCTTGTTCTCCTCTGAGCTCAGAGAGGCAAGGGATAAGGGTAGCCAAACACTGATGCTGAGCTGCCCTCCAGGCTGCAGCTTCTCTGGCTGCCAGTTCTTCTCTCAGGAAATGAGTCTGCCAGGTCTCAGCCAAGGAGCTGCTGCAGGGTGGGTATCTGCACATGTACACCCAGCTCCAGGTCACACATGTCACAAGGAGGGAGAGCAGGTGCTACACAACTGCAACTGGATCTTCACAAGCTAAGAAACAGCTCATCTGTCCTCAGAGACTCCCAAAGAGTTGTCTGCAGGCTCCCTCATGGGTTTCTGAGCACACAAAGAGGACAGCCTGTTTTGGTCCTGCTCAGGACATTAAACCCTATTTTCTTTCCATGCTAGCTTACTGATGGCAGTCCCAAGAAATATGAGAAAGGCCCTTGGAGCCAGGATTTAACTTCTGTGAATACTCAGAGACCTCATGTTCAGGTGACTGAGTCCAGCTCATCTTCTCAGCTCTGAGCTCCTTTAGCTGCTTCAAGAAACACTCCGAAATCCCTCAATCCCCTGAAACATAAAAAGGAGAAAAAACACAACTGCTCTGTGATGTATAGCTGCTTTGCTACCCAAAAGGGCTCTGAAAACATCAAGCAAGGAATTCACTGGAGGCAATGTGCTTTGTAAATCACAGAGCACACCAATGTTTTTGTGTTTGGCAGTGGATGAATTGGATCACTCAAGAGGCTGGCAACAAAGGAAGATGTAGGATAGGAAGACAGGGGGAATTGCAAGGTGCTGCCTAGAATACACAGGAGTGAGAGGACAGAGTTTTCAGGGAGAAAGTGGGAGCACGTAAGCTCAGGAGAGGCTGTGATCCACTGAATAGACTGAAGCTGGTGAAGCCTCAGACTAGGAAAGCCATGTAGAAAAAGGTCAGTTGATATTGCCTTTCCTTCCCTCTTACCTACACAAAAGGCAGATCACAAACACAGCTGAGTGCCAGTCTGCAGCCCAGGCACTCCAGAGCAGATCCAAACAGACTCTGGTGGGAACAGATCCCGTTGCAGCCCTGAGCCCACACCTGTGCAGGAGCACACAGCAGGGTCTGTCCATGCACAACACGCTCTGGGACCCTTAAGACCTTCCATGAGTTCCTGCAAGGTCTTGTGTCTCCTGGATCTTGTTCACACAGCCTGCAGGGATCAAACATGGGAAGCATCACAGTACTGGAGCCCAGGATGAGTAGATGCTCCCCTTTGGGCTCCCTCAGTATGGCTCTCACACTCAGCGATGTGTGCAAAGAGAATATGTGCTTGGTGGATGTTGGTTCAGCCCCAGTTCTGCAAGGTCTCAACACCATTGTGATTCCATCTGGCTGCTTCAGTAGAGGGGACACAGCCTTGAAAGGGGAGGGGGGCCATGTCAGGTATGACCAGACACCCCTTTCCCCAGTGTCCCAGAAAAACACTTTCTTTGGTGTCTCTTTAAACTCTTGCAAACTTCTAGGTTTGACACCATTATGCAGCAGCCAGTTCCACAGGTCTGTCATGTGTTCCTTTGTCTTGTTTTTAACAACTGCTAGCAATCTGTTCTGTCCTCTGCTCCTCACACTGTCTCTTATCCCCTTACGGTGCCTTTTACCACATATCTCTGGCTACCTCTGCCCTGGACCTGCATGAGCAATGTCACTCATGCCCTTGTCAGAAAGGGGCCTGTTCCACACTATTCATCATCCTTCATGAGTGTTTTGCTGTGTTGCAGCATTCCTCTGAGGTGAGGGATCAATGCCGTGTATGGTCCAAAAAAGTGAACAACAGGTTTTTGTAGTGAGTGGTCCTGTCTTTGGAGAAGAGCTCAGCTATGGGTCAGGGTAAGACCACAACGTGGTCAGAAGGGAAAGGATCTGAGAAAGCTTCCAGGTAGTCTTTCAGCTGAAAACAAGGCTTATTTATATGGTGAGTCTCCTTGGAGATAGAAAGAATTATTGAGGAAGGTAGTTGGAAGCCAGGGAAGCTCCTTGGCCATTGCAAGGAGCTTATAACCCCTTCCTTCACCTTTGCTGTGGAACAGAAGACCTTGTGTCACCCCCATCTGTCAGGGATGATGGATTAACCACCTGCTCCAGCCCTGCTCTCCCTCAGAGTTTTGAGTTAGACTGAGGAGATTTGGGAATGGCTTAGACATAAAGACAAGACCTCCCCATCAATGCCCTGCTAGCTCCCTTGGTAAAGCAGAGCTGCTTTGTTAATCATATCCACAGATTAGCACGGGTTTATGAGCTCCACAAGGAAGCATTTGGAATCATAAATTGCATTTTCACCACTTAGCCCCGGAGGATCTCTGGGGCTTGGAAGACAGATATAAAAGGAAACCTTTAGAGAGAACAAGAGGGATAACAAAGAGATTATCAGAAGCAAGCCTGAAAATTAATAGACCAAATCAAAATTAATTAATGGACTAAATCAAATTAATAGACTAAATCAAATCCTCTTTGCAAATGTGGTCACCTCAATCACTGATCATCTTTTCACACTCCCACGAAGACAAACGGTTCAGCTTCTTCAGCAAAGTGGGTTAAGAAAGACCAGGCTGGAGCAGCAAGGGGGAAATTTGGGGGTTTAAGGGTCAGAGTTACCCCTGCAAGGGGCAAGGCAGTGAGGGAGCCCAGGGTAGGCCTGGCCCTGAATTATTATGGGGAACAATTCTGAAGCAATTAAAAAGCTGGTATCTTCTCCCTCTAATGAAAACTATTGTGCTGAAAACACGGTGAGTATTAAGAGTAGTTGTCGTCCTGCTGTTTGGCTTGTATCTGGATTAGATTTGTGCTAAGGATGGAATATGAGTCTGGCTAAGTATTGCTTTCCACAAATATTTGGCTTTTTAAAAAAAGCCCAAATGTGGAGTTTATCACATTCAGACCCAAATAAACTACAGTGGATGTGAAGAGCAATAAAAAGTAACAGGAGAAAAAAGCAAAGGGGTACCAAGGGTGGGCACTGCTGACCACAGGAGGGGAAGCAGAAGGTGTGACTAGGGCTTGGGAGGGTGGGAGTGAGGGAGAGAACAGAGATGGAAGTAGCTCTGTCATCGTCCAGGGGTGTCACCAGCTCATTTCAGATTCCCAACTTCTCCCTGTCAGTCCTGCCATACAAGACCTGGGGAGAGTATGGCTCCTCCTGGGCCATGCATTTTTGGAGATGTAGCAGGAGAGAAACCCTGCCCTGGGAAAAAACAGTGTTATCTCACTAGCAATAAGGAAAGTCCAAAACCACCAGCTGGACTGGAGACTTTGGAATTTGGACATGCCTACCCCATACTCTAACTACAAAAGGAAAACTCATCCAAACTGGCCTTGTAAGTGAAAATACTGGTGGAGGAAGGCTTTGAGATGCCATTCAGTCATTAGAGGCTTGGCAGAGGGAACACCAGCCTATCCTGTGTTTGCTGGGATAGAACTAATTTCCTTCTAAGTACCTGGTATAGTGATGTGATTCAGATTTAGTATGAGAATAATGTTGATAGCACACAGATGGTTTAGATGTTTCTTAGTATGGCTTACCCTAAATTAAAGACTTTTCAGAGCCAGTGAGCAGATGCACATGAAGCAGGTGCACAAAAGGGAGCATGGCCAGGAGAGCTGACCTAAACTGGCCAAAGGGATATTCCACACCACAGAACATCATGCCCAGTGTATAAACTGGGGACAGTTGGCTGGAAAACAACAATTGCTGATGGGGAACAGGCTGGGTATTGGCCAGTGGGTGTGAGCAATTGTGTTGTGCATCAATTGTCTGTCTTAAGTTTATTCCTCTCTACCCCTCTCCTTTTCATAGTTATTATTGTTATTATTATTATGTATTACTATATTTATATTTACTTTATTTATATTATTAACTTTTTCTTACCTCAGCCTGTGGGTTTTACCTTTTCCTGAATCTCCCTGAATTACTCTGAATTACTGTGAATTCTGAATTACCCCCCATCCCTCCGGGGGAAGAGCAGGTAATGAGCGAGCCTCAGCCAGGTACTGTAGTTGCAGGTTGCAATTAAATCACAGCACAGCCAAAACACCTCCTTCTTCTGAAAGAAGGAACTTTCACCCCTTAAATGATTGTTTAGCTGCTGCAAATATGATTGTGCTTTTGAAAGTTTGCAGGCTTTTCCAGCTGCCTGGTTGAAAGGCGACTACCCTCTTTTCCATAGCATAAGGGTCCTTTTAGAATGCAAGAATCTCAAAATTGCTCTTCAAACACATGGGAAAAATAACAGCCTCTCCTCACCTCCCCCCACTATGTCATCCAGTGTGTGATAACAAAATTGCCCCAGTGAGTGTGGTATCCTACACTCCATTTTGTAACACTGCTTGAGCATCCAGGTTTCTGTGCCTGCATCCATCTTTTCGATCTACGTGTTTAATGGGGCTGAGGTGAAAGGAAAAACTAAACAAGAACAAAACCCCACCAAATTAAAAAAAGCCCTCACACAACCCAAATGAAAGTCACATTTGAAGACCTAGGTTTCCATTTCACATGACACTTTGAAAACCATTTGCCTAATGGTATTCATTGCCTTTCTCAAGCAACATACAGGAAAAAAGCCCACAGTGAGGAAACAGAAAGTAGTACTTCTTTTAATATAAAATTAATTAATCTGCAATTAATCATAAAAACAGGCCTATCTTCCTTTGGCTGTGCTCTGACAAAGATAGTTGCTCTCTATTTCAAATTTTCTCCTGACTTGCAAGCAGAGCACAAGAGAGGAGGCTGGAAATGGTTTTAATTCCTCATCATTGCTTGTGTCATCAGCACCACAGTTTTCTTTGCTTTCATAAAATAGCCCCTGAAGAACAAGGATGTCATGTGGGGTTCAGGACGAGCCTGTGGGCCCAGGGCAGACTGTGCATGGTGGGGAGCAGAGCACCCGCTCAGGATGGCGATGCTGGGACTAGTTTTGCCCTGCTCGAACACCCTGGCATGTGTTACCCTCCCAAAACTGCACATGTGATCTCAACCAAATGGTTTCCCACTGGGAACCAGAGCTCATGGAGACGTCACTGGCCCAGCTGCCGCACACAGGCCCAAGGAAGTTGGACGTGCAGCGTACACCACTAAAGTCATCCCCAGAGTCCAGTCTGCCTTGACTCCTCACTCTTTCCCCAGGATGGCTTTCTGCTGTGTTGCAGGTTAGTACCAAGCCTGGTTTACCCACAGGAATTCACTCCAACTCCTGCCCAGCTCCGTGGTAGAAACCCCTGTTCCCCTCCTCCAGCAGACCTGCCCATCTCCCTCAGCAGCTATTGCTGGGAGGAAATTCGGAGATTGCTCCTCAGGAGAGACCAGTGTTTCAAAAAAATCTTCATTCCAAAATGGAACAAAACAAAGGCAGCGCTTTCCCTGTGAACTGGAATTTAATGATTTTGAGTCACTCAACTCAGCACAGTTGGATAAAATCAAAATGTTTTGTCCTGATTTTAATTACCCATTATTATTAAATTATTTTATATACATTACAGTGTTTTATGCACAAGCATTTTGATGTTTTGACCACTTCCTCCCTTTTTCTCTCTGTGAGAATGAAGTTTCCTTACAATCCATGCATTTTCACAAGCTGTTTTGCTTTCAACAGTTTGGCATTTTCAATAAAAAGAACAAAAAAAAATCTATCTGAAAACCAGCTGCACTTGCAAATGCTGCAGGAGGAGCTTCATTTATTCAAAACACAATTTCCATTGGCTCCTTTTCCTAGGTTTTTAGCTGCTATGGGGTCAAAAATCCAGACATGCTTTGAAGCAGTTCCATGGGGCTCCATATTAATTGCTTCCCTGTGACTTCAGATCAATTATAAAGCTCGTAAAGGAATTGCACTGCTCTTCCAAGCCTCCTGTTCTGGAGGCTTGCCAACAGATCAAGACCAGAGGTGTTTTTCCTTCCCAGGTAATGCTGCAAATGCCAAGAGCCAAAGCATTCTTCTTGATTTCCACAGCATGAGTTTCAGTAGTGGTGGGTTGGCTTTGGATGGTGGAGCCCAAGGAGCTGCCCTGAGTTTACATTTTGAATGGCAGGGCAGGTTTTGTTTTGAGCCCTTGCCCAGCTGACAAAATACACCACAAAATTTAAACCCCAGCTAAGCATCTGCTACCTGTGCTGATTTAAAGGAGGTGACATTGCAGGCTCTAGATTAAATTAAAAAAAAAAAAAAGAGAAAAGCCCATTCCTTAGGATTTATCCTAGTATTTATCTGCCTTGCAGCAGCATTCTCTTCCTTAGGGGAAGATGCTCTTGTTGCTTTTCTCTCTCCACATGGTACCATGGTACTGACCACAGAGGCTGAGAGCTCTTGCAGCTCCTCAAAATGTTTTTCATCTCAATATTATTTTTAGGACAAGAAGGGATAAAATATGCCTTTTTGACAAGTGATGAAAAAAAAAAGATTATTTCCCTGGGAAAATTTTGTTTAGTTTAAAAATTTCCATCAGAGGGGAGCTAAATGTAAAAAAAGCCTATTTTTTTAAGTGAAACAAATAGATATTTTTATGGAAGAAGTTTGGGGATTGGTTTTTTTTTTTTTTTAAATCTGTGCCCCATCTCCTTCTTTCTCATCTCAAGGAAAAAGGAAAAAAAAAAAAAAAAAAAAAGCAAATTCACACATTATTTTGGGAGAAGGGGGAAATGCCCACAGGAAAACCCAGACATGTTTTAAGCAGCTGAGTTGTAAAAATCTTGTTTTAGCCAATAAACTCAGCGGGTCTGTTGCATGGGCAGGCAGCAGGGGCAGTGGGAAAGGTGGATGGGTGTCCAGGGGGTTTTCCACACTTCAGCCAAGCTCATCCTGATGTGCTGTGTGGCCATGCCTGTTGTACGACTAATTTAGCACTTCACTCCCTTTGAGAACTGCACAAATTACTCTGGTTGTTTGTGTGCCAGCATCACTCTTCACGTGCTGCAAGAACTTCACAGGTGGCAATTAATCTGCACTAGTGGTCTCTGGAGCCCACACATGCTGGAGCAGTTCTGCACAGGGAAACTGAGGTGCGAGAAGGGTAAGACGGCGTGCTGAGACCACCGACACTGCAGACATCACAAACTGCTGCCCCAAGTCTCTTTGCTGCCATATTTTGGGGGTGATACGACTCACTCATGAGGCTTATGGACCTTTGGGTGGTAGGAGCAGGCAGGGACCATCCGGCGAGCAGCTCCAGTTTCCGCAGCCACCATAGGGAAAGGATTAAGCTTCCAGATGGGGGGAGTTGGCAGCGGGAGCTGGCAAAGCTTTTAGAAACAAAGATCCTGTTTCTAGCAAATGTCCCTTAGAAATAAAACTCAGGGGGAAAGAGCAAAAGCTGGGAGGTGACGTCAGTGGCTTCATCTCAGTTTTTTTATTCCCCAAATTTCCCAGGAGGCATGAGCGGGTGGCTTAGGCAGATGTTTGCTGATCAGATATGCTGATGATCGTGCTCAGGGGGAGTGAAACTTGAAGCAATACAGTTTAACCCAAATGAAATAATAACACTTTCCAATTTCTTCCCCAACTTTGGTTTCTAAAACAGCTAAAGGAATGTAGGAGATAATGATTAGAAACATCAAGAGGGTGAGCACTGGCTTCGGAGGCTGATTCTGAAGAAAGCAGGGTTAGGCAGAAAATTTTTCAATCCATTAAAAATTACTTGCCAGGAAACTCTCTGGTGGGGTTAATGAATAACAAGCCTTTGAGATCCTCCAAACAAGGCTAGCGTTTCTGAGACACCGAGGACCTGGTGTGTGCAAGGAGGAAGCCACTCTTCTGCTTTCTGCCAGAAAGCTTCCAAAATGGGGGCAAGATGAAAAGGACCCTGCTTACACTGGGTCTCCCAGAAGAAAAGGCTGCCGGAAGCTGATGCCCATGCAGTGATGAGCAAGAGAAGATATTCAGCCTTTGGATCTCTATTCAGCCTCGGATGAAGGGAATCTGGGTGACATAGGGAAGGATGCTGTCAGCCCCTCTGGAAAGGGTCACTGTGATTTCAAGTCACACCCCAAGCAGTGACCTGCAATAATTTTTCTGGCCATTTTTGAGAGGAAACAAGGTGAAATGAACTGGGCTAATGCCTTTATTAATGTTCAGCTCTTTATTAAAAAGATCAGCTGGGCAGGGGGCCCGACATGGAGCTCACCCCTGAGGTTGTAGCTTTCCCAGGTGGCCAAAAGGAAGGAGGCGTGCAGAGTCTGTCACTGAAGTCCAGAGCAGCAGCTGTCCCTTTTTCTTTCCTTGTGGCACACCGGTGGCCAAAGAGTGAAAAGGCGTCATGTGCAGAGTCTGTTGCTGAAGTCCAGAACAACAGCTGTCCCCGCTCCTTCCCTGGTGGCAGCACCAGGGCTCTCTCTCTGCCCTTTTGTCTCCCTCCTTCTCACAGCCTAACTTAGTCTATTCTTCCTGAGGTGATGGTGACGGGTAGAAGTCAATCAGGGGATGTGTTTCCCTCTTCCTCAGCTAGGGCATTTGTCTAGACCCCTCTACTGTGTCTAGTTTTTGATTTAGGGTCATCTTTATCTCCTAAAAAATACTCCCAGGATCTTAAGGGTTTTTTTATTTATATGTTAGTCCCAGAATGGCAGCGTGGAGGGGTGGGAGGCCAGTTATCTCCAGGTAGTTTAGAGAAAACAAACAGAGCAATTAGCTAATTAGCATTTCAATATCGGTACTTAGCTAGAGTTAGTTTTTTTAGTATTGCCATGGGAACTAAGAAGGCCCTGCCTGGGTCTCTGGGGAACACGCGGAAACTGTTCATTACACAAGGGATGCTACAAGCCCTCCTACACGACCTCAAGGCAGAGCAGCCCTCAAGTATCCATAATGGCAGTGAGAGAGACAAGACACCCTGGCACAGCGGCCTCAGAAGATCCCAACCCCATGCATGACCATGTAAAGCCACGATCCCTGCGCTGTAAGAGCCTCCAGACACCCAGGCTGCATGCAGGGACATACCCATGCACACACCTCCCTGTAATGAACAGTTTCCACGTGTTCCCCAGAGACCCAGGCAGGCCCTTCCTAGTTCCCATGGCAACACTAAAACAGCTACTAACTCTAGCTAAGTACCGATATTGAAATGCTAATTAGCTAATTGCTCTGTTTGTTTTCTCTAAACTACCTGGAGATAACTGGCACCCCACCCCTCCACGCTGCCATTCTGGGACTAACATGCAAATAAAAACCCCTTAGGATCATGGGAGTATTTTTAGGAGATTAAAAAGGACTATAAATCAAAAACTGAACACAGTAGAGGAGTCTAGACAAATGCCCTAGCTGAGGAAGAGGGAAACACATCCCCTGATTGACTTTTACCCATCGCCATCACCTCAGAAAGAATAGACTAGGTTAGGCTGTGAGAAGCAGGGAGACAAAGGGGCAGAGAGAGAGCTTTGGTGCTGCCACCAGGGAAGGAGTGGGGACAGCTGTTGTTCTGGACTTCAGCAGCAGACTCTGCACGCCACACCTCCTCGTTCTCGGGCCCCTGGTGTGCCACAAGGAAAGAAGAAAGGACAGCTGCTGCTCTGGACTTCAGTGACAGACTCTGCATGCCTCCTTCTTTTAGGCTGCCTGGAAAAGCTATGACCGTGGGGGTGAGCTCTGTGTTGAGCTCCCTGCCCAGCTGATCTTTTTAATAATGAGCTGAACATTAATAAAGGCATTAGCCCTGTTCATTTCACTCCCCATTCACATCTGACTGTGCATGTGTGCAGTGGGCATGCAGGGCTACTCACAAATCCATTTCCAGGCATGCCCGTGCCAGCTGAGGGTCCTGGGTCTGTCCAGAAAACCATCAGGGTAGGCAGCAGGCAGCAATAGGGGCAGGTGAGGCAGGGAGAGACTGTGGGGCCAGCAGGAAGGGGTGACACTTAAGCTAGTGGCAGGGGAAACATGAGACAGGGTTGGTCTGGAAATAATGCAGCTCCTGCCAAATGTACAGCCCCCCGGGGTGGGGCTGGGAGAGCAGCCCAGGGGCAGGCCCAGGGGATATCGCCAGGGCCTGGGTTTTTGAAGACATGTGCTCCTGTGTTATAAGTGCCAAGAGGGCACCACATGAGCCTCTTTAATGAGCCCTGGGAGCAGCAGCAGGAGGGGGCTGTCCCACCGCTCCAGGAAGCCCTGGAGGGATTGCAGAGCCAGGGTTGCCGAGGCAAAGGTGCACAGCAAGGGCCTCAACACACGGAGCCACGCAGCACAGCAAGAGAGCTGGCAGCAGGGCAGAGGGGGTCTCCATCCTTCCCAGCTACCACCAAGAACAGCCACCACACAGCCCTGCTCCTCCTGAAAAATGTCTGCTGGAAGGTGTCCCTGCCTATGGCAGGGGTGTGGAAACTTGGTGATCTTTAAGGTCCTTTCCATCCTATGAAAAACTGGAGCTAAATCGCCCTTGGTCAAGGCTGAGGCTGTGGGAGGCAGGTATAAAGCTTGTGGGCTTGCTTGCACACCTTGCAGGAGGTATGACAAGCCAGCAAGTGCACACCAGCCAGTGTCCCAAAGGGCCATCCTGCCTGCCTTGGGCTGCTGCAACTTGCAAGGAGGCTGAGGGCTAGATCTTGGGGCCTGACACCTACAGCAACCAGTTTCATGACTTGGCTGCAAGACAGAACAGGAGGAAAAGCAGGACGGAGAGAGAAGCGATGAGCTTGTCATTCAGACACAATTACCTGCCATAATAGCAGAGGGGAGGTGGGAAAATGATCTGCCAGGGAAATTGCTTTGGGTAAAAACGATCTGTTTCTTGCTCCTGGCTTGCAGCTAGGAAACTCTTATTTTAACCCCTTCCCAGGCTCCATCTTCCATGAGCTACACCAGCACCCATGGCATGGGCCATTGCAGTATCTAGCAGGAAGTGACAATTCAGGTGTCTCCATGAGAAGGTTGTTAACCCTCTCCTGACTGGCTCTTTCTGCCTGAGTGGTTTCTACTTCTTGCCAGCAGAAGTAGAGTTGGAGTCAGAGTTGGTTCTTTAAGTCCCCTGAATTCTCAGCTGGCAGAACCCCTGCTCAGAGAAGGGGAGAGCACCCCACAATCACCATCCACCTGCCCCAGGTCACAAGCCGCACAAAGAGACAGCAAGCTGGGAAACTGCACGGCTCTCCATCTTCTCAGCGTGGCATGCAAGCAAGCCCCATCTGCTCCGAGCTGTGCCATGAAACACTCCCTTCTGCTGCAAGGAAACTCATTAAGTGTCAGCAGCATGGGGCTTATGATGTTCAGATGAACACTTCCATCTCTGTCCGCCAGAAGGCTGTGAGCCTGGGAAGTCAGGACAGTGGCACACTGCCTTCCCTGATGAGAGTGTTGTGCGGATTAATTAGGAAATACTTGCAATGTGCTTTTAAACTGAAAATCACTAAGTGTTATTAATCAGTGTCATGATTTACATAGAAAAATTGCAGAAAGTATGAGGGGGTGATGAGTGGAAGAAATAAATCACCCTGCGGCTTTGATGGGGATAGGGAGCATGGGAATAGGTCATCCCTGACCCCACACCACTACTTCTGGCACAGACAGGGGTAAGGAAGGGCCTAAGATTTTTGGACCACCACGGGAAGTGAGCACTCAACCCACCCTCCAGTGGCACCTTGGACCCACTGGACACACCATGCTCATTGTCCCATGCCCAGAACATGTTCCTGTTCCCTGTGGACTCCCTTTGCTCTGGGGACAGATCACAAATTTCTCAGTATCCTCTCTCTGTCACAGCGTGGGGCTGCCTCAAGGCAGCACCACCCAGTACATCCCCACCCGCACACAGCATCCCTCTCCACAGCAGGGCTGGCCATCCAGAGCAGATATTTTTGTTTTCTTCATACATCTCAAAATCAGTGAGTGAAAAGGGTACTAAAAGTTGCTGTGTCCCCTCCTCCAGACAGAAATCTGCTGCTTGGAAAGGGTCTGCTCTGTCCTGCCAAACTGGGACTGGAGGAAAAGGAGACCTCTGCTCCCATCTATGGGGAACTGAGAGAAGTACGGCTGGGAGGGAGATACCTCTGCCCCCACAGACATTCGGTATCACCAGGAGGATGTGCCATATCCCAGCAGGACAGCGACAGTCATATGAGGCTGAGCTACAACTCCTGATTTTGCCCAACACCACAGTGAGACATCCACAACAAGACACCCTCAGCAAGCCACTGGGCTTGGAGGAGATGGGAGAATGACCGGACAACCTGGGCAGGAGTTTTGGAGAGCTGAGATGTGTGGGGTGTGCAAACAGAATCAGCAAGGACACTTCAGGAGCAGAGCAGCAGGGCAGAGCAGAAGACAACATCACCTGGCCTCTACATTTGGCCACAACTAGGAAGAGGTTTCCCTTTAGAGCAGCCTGGAGGGCTACAAAGAATCCTGCTGATCTTATAAAACCACATGCCAGGCCACAGCCACATGTATGAGCTGTGCAAACACCCAGAGCCATACAAGTCCCACTCCAAACACAACTTTACACAAGCACAGATCTCTACACCAGCCACTTTTCACACTCCTCTGTAGAGAAAAAAAAGTCAAAACTCCACACAAAGAAATTCTATCCTATTTTTCTGCCTAGGACATGTCTGGAAGTGGGTTGCAGACTCCTCAGATGTGGATAGCAAGCCACAGCTATTTAACATGCTGTTAAAATCTGTAATTTTTCTGAAAGCAGTCAGTAAGAGGCTGGTTCCTGGCTGTCTGGGCTGACAGGGTGGCTGCTTAGGGTGTTTTGATGGGTCCTGCTCCATTCCTGGCATTTGGAAATAGCCAATTCATCTCTGCACTAATCTGTGTGCACAAGATTGTGACTGGCTTCCCCCAGACATATATTCAGGTAAAACTCAATGACTGGATATTTGCAGAAAGCAAACATGGGGGAGGGCATAGCCCAAACCCAGCAAATTTATTCCCCTAGGCAAGCAAATATTAAGGGGACTTTTTTTCACCTGTATTTGCTCATTTCTATTTCAATTATTTAGAGCACATGGGAGGTCAAATTAGCTCCTTAGAAGAGTTCCTTGTCACCTAAGAAGTCCAAGTTATCCCTCCTCCTCTCCTCTCCTCTCCTCTCCTCTCCTCTCCTCTCCTCTCCTCTCCTCTCCTCTCCTCTCCTCTCCTCTCCTCTCCTCTCCTCTCCTCTCCTCTCCTCTCCTCTCCTCTCCTCTCCTCTCCTCTCCTCTCCTCTCCTCTCCTCTCCTCTCCTCTCCTCTCCTCTCCTCTCCTCTCCTCTCCTCTCCTCTCCTCTCCTCTCCTCTCCTCTCCTCTCCTCTCCTCTCCTCTCCTCTCCTCTCCTCTCCTCTCCTCTCCTCTCCTCTCCTCTCCTCTCCTCTCCTCTCCTCTCCTCTCGTCTTTTTTGCTTTCTTTCCTTTTTTTACCCCTTATTTTCTTAAAAACCCCAAGGTTTACAGGACAAGTTCCCCAGGGCCAGCTGGCAGCTCCCCTCTGCCCCTTTCGTGTCCCCTGACTGCCCACATCTGTAGTTGCTGCTCACCCCACCTGCCCCCGGGGCCTCACACGAAGCCACTGAATTGAGAATTAATTTGAATTTAAGTTGACAAACTCCAGCCATATCCCATCTGCGCAGGCAGGAAATGGCCAATGTGTTAACCTTCTAGCAGGGAGGGCAGGGCAGGGGGGAAATGCTTTTACCTTTCCCTCCATTTAGTGTAGCTCTTAAAAAAAATTAGGGTAGAATAAAATAACACCTTGGGCTGACCTAAAGCCAATGTGGAAATTCCCTGTGAGCATCCAGAGGTGTCTGGTAGAGGTCGGAAAACCCTGTCATGCTGCTTGGGACGGAAGGCAAAGCCTTGGAGAGGAGGGGAGGGAAGCCAAGGCCCAGCCTTTCTCCACATCTTGTCCCAGACAGTCCCGTGGACTCTCCCCCTTGCTGCAGCAGGAGAAGCTGCCACCATGTCCCCTCAGCTGCCTGGGGACTCTCCCTGCTTTCCTCCCTGCAGAGTCAGTGTGCTTTAGCCAGTCAGCCTTCCAAGGCTGCTCTGACCACAACAGCAACATAGAAAAGGCGTCCCTCCACAGGCAGCAACAGATATCCTTGGATATTTCTTTTGATGGAGGTAGTGGTGTATTTAACCAGCTGTAAAGCCAGAGAGTGCCCGGGGTTGATGTTCTGCCCTTTGCAAGGAGCTGGAGATGCAAAGGGAATGCATGAAAGTACTTCACAGCCCAGAACAAAGAAGTGCAGCTTATACCAGGGCACGTGTCCACACCATGTGGCCGCTCGAGGTGCTCTGAGGCTGTATTTTGTCTGCTGATAAACCACAACCTCAACTGCAGGGAAATCTGCCTGGGCTAGGAAGATTTTCTGCTTCAGCAGGGGATGCTGAGGCCTGGGTGCTGCCGAGGGTTTGAGCCCCCAGACACTTTCATTTGTCTCCTTCTCAGCCTCTAACCCCCACAGATTTTCAATCCTACCTCCCACTGCTTCTCTAGCATTTCTCTCTCAAAGATGGCACTTCCAGCTGATGTTGATTTTTCTATCTTTCCAACAGTGTTTTTAAGCACAAGCTAGGCAGCTGGAATAAAATTAGCATTATTTAGCATTACCTAGGACCAAAGGCACTTGACAGATTTGAACAAAGATTTGATCTGGATGTTGGGAGAAAGCTTTCTAGAGTGCCCAACAAAGAGAGGGGAAGAGGCTCCTTCCCCCGAGGAGCTCCACAGCCACAGGCAGGCTGTCCACACCCGCAGTCCCATTTTCAGGCTGGTAATTCCCCTGTGGGGGACTGACCAGCCTCATCAGAAAAGCAAATGAGCAGTTCTTGGGGTGTCAGGAGCTGCGGGTGAGCCGTGGCTTGTGCTGACAGCATTAATCCAATATCTATTTCCTCCTCCATTGCTGCACCACCCAGCAGCTCACACATCAGCATCAGCATGTAGATGCCACCATCTCTATGCCAGAACAGACTCCCACCCCCCGAACTCCGGAGGCTACTGACTTCTGTGGGTTGTGAAGAGAAGGGTGAGGATGCAAAATACATTTGGAAGAGAACTGGGGAAAGCAGGGAGCAGCACACAGAGGATTTAGGACCGGGTCTGAGGCCCATCCCAGAATCTGCCCTACCATTAGTAACTACACCTGGCTGTTTCCCTTCTCTGCTGCATCTCCTGCTGGCTGAGTACAGAAACAAACCAAGCCCTTGATGCGCCCTCCCGCTGCCACTAATGCCTGTAATGAGGCTTCAGTCAGGCACAAGATTGCAGGAACTGCAGCTCCTCACCTTCCCCGTGGCCGCAGGTGATGTCAGGATTTTCAGATGCTGTAATGGAGAACTGTCAAACAAACCTGTCCCCTCTGGAGATGCTCCACTCAGCCTTGTGCTTGCACAGCCCTTTCCCAATGAACACATGGCACCGCTGCACATCTAGGAGTGGGATAAACAACCTCTCTCCGATCCTCCCTCATTTGTGTGCTTGCTCTCCCGAGAACTTTCATAATTGCTTTTTTGCCTTTAAATACCATGCTGCTCCTTTGGCATTTCACTGTTTAAATGTCTCCCACTTCAAAGATGACATTGTCTGGAGGTGGATGGATTGGGGTGGTGTCTGCAAGGTGCAGTGCACGAGAGCAATGAACTGCTCTGCCGGTCTGACTTCTCCAGTGGTGAAGGTAGGGTCAGGCAGGATGACTTTTTGCAGCACAGCTATAGAAAGCTGGGTTTGGCCTGGAAGTTAGTACATGCCCCTTTCCCTAGCCTTGGAGGAGTTCCTCCTCCCTGTTCCTGGTGGTTGCAGTTGCCTTGGCTGCATCTGCCTTCGCTGGAGGGGGAATAATGAAGGATCATGCTCTGATAGTTGGAGCCACCCTGCCCCAGCACAGGCTGGAGCATCACATTAGCACTGGGCTGAAAGTTCAGCCTCCAGCATCCCCAGGTCCTAGAGGTATTGTGGACAGCAAATATTTCCACCCTGCTGTGCTCACACAGGCTGCTGGATCCATCCCACAGCTCCTTGCCGTGCTTCACAAACATGCAGCCTCCCAGCTGGGAATGCATCCGGGGTGTCCCATACTGCAGCACACACTTGTGGCTCCAAGTGCACAGGTAAATGTGCCAGCTTTCACCTCACAGAGCCCTGTCTTTGAGTGCCCCCATTCCTATGAACCTTAGAGCCCCAAGAAGGATATTCTTAGGATTTTACACTTACACATTTTGTTTCTCGTTTTACAGGTAATGAGTGAGCTGAAGTATTATTGCAGTTAGTGTAGTATTAAGTACTGTTATCAGGAAATGTTCTTTCAGGGAAAGGACAGGGGAGCAGCATGAGGAGCATCCTTCCTTATTATTTTTGGGAAAAATGTAATTATTGCCCCTTTGGCCTGTCTGCAAAAAGGGATTAATAATGTCCAGCCTCACAGCTGTCAAAGCCCTGATTAATTGAGCTTGCTGTACTGAAATCTCATCTGTTTGTCTTGTGTCAATGTGCAAATTGAAAATATAACACAATATATCTTACCAGGCATCCTGTAGCTCTCCGCTTATTGGGCACCCTCCTTCCACCTGTCTGCTTCCAAACAGCCTGGAGGACTCGAGCCACTGCTCTGCAGCCATGTTTAGCCTGGAGCTAGCCAGTATCATCTCTGCTGTGGGCATGGTGGGGTTAAAAACTCAGAGCACCACCTGCTCTGCAGCCTGATGGTTGCTCTTGCAGGATGATTCTTCTTCTCCCAAAGAAGAGTCACACAGGGGTAAAAGTTTCAGAACTGGTTTGCCACAAAAGTTTGCTTTTTGGCAGGACTTGGCCCCACATCAGGACACTTGCAATCCTCAGGGTGTGTGTGTGCCCACCACTCCTCCCAGGCACAGCTGCTTGTTTCTGTAAATGGCAAGGGAAGGAATGTTGCAGGATGTGAGTTCATAAATGATGCCTTGCACAAGCCTGTGGTAGGATTAACCTAAAATTTTTTTTAGGCCACAACTCACCCATCCAAAAGTCAGAATGTGCCTGAGCATGACTGGCTGCACACCTGGGAAGGAAGCTGGGTCACACAGCCCTGGACCCATCAGCCTGCAGGCTTCAGGAAAGAGTCTAAGGATATCCCTGGTGGGATTATCCTTGCCATAATTCACAGAATCACAGAATCATTAGGGTTGGAATGGACCTCTGGAGATCATCCAGTCCAAACCCCCTGCCAAGACAGGGTCACCTGGAGCAGGCAACAAAAAATCCAGGTGGATTTGAGTGTCTCAGAGAGGAGACTCCAGGACCTCCCTGCACAGCTGTTCTGCAATCCTCAACATTAAGAAGTTCTTATTCAAGTTGAGATGGAGCTTCTTGTGATTTAGTTTATGGACACTGGTCCCGTCCTGTCACTGGGTACTACTGAAAACTCTAGCACCATCCACTCAGAACTGGATTTAATATATTTAAATGAATTAATGAGATCCCCCCTCAGTCTTCTCCAGACTGAACAGGCCCAGCTCCTGCAGTCTCTCCTCAGAAGAGAGATGCTCCAGACCCCAAATAATCTTTGTGGCTTTCACTGGACCTTCTCCAGTAGCTCCTTGTTTTCCTTGTGTGGAGGAGGCCAGACCAGGACACAGCACTTCAGATGTGCCCTCACCTGGGCTGAGTAGAGAGGGGGATTTCGTTCCTCAGCCTGCTGGCCACACTCTTCCCAATGCACACCAGGATATCACTGGTCTTCCTGGCCACAAGGACACACTGTAAACTCATAGTCACCCACCAAAACTCCAGGTACTTCTCCACAGAGCTGCTCTTTAGTAGCTCAGCCCTCAGCCTGTTCTGGTGCTTGGGGTTATTACTCCTCAGATGCAGGACTCTGCACTTGCCCTTGCTGAACCTCATTAGGTTTCCCTCAGCTCGGCTCCCCAGCCTATGGAGATGTGCCTGAATGGCAGCACAGCCATCAGGTCTATCAGCCACACCCCACAATTTCTTATCATCAGCAAACTTGCTGCAGGTACATTCTATCCCTTCATCCAGGCTGCTGAAAAATCAGGAATTGACCCAAGCTGATGGAAAGCAGGGGCAGAAAAGTTGCTGCAGAAGTGTTTAGGAGTTACTCTGCTCTGCCCTGCTCAGTCCAGTTGCAGGATGAGACCTTTGGCTGCAGCCTCAGCACCAGCTGGTGTCTTTGCTCAAACTTTGGGCCATGAGTTTGGTCTCAAAGCAAGACTTCCATCTTCCGTTGTACTTCCACCAGTACCACTGAAAGGACGTGGGGTATTTTTGTCTGTGAGGCAGCGTGCCTGCCCCTTGGTGCTGAATAATTAAATTACTGTGATGGTAAAGGAGATCATTGTTAATCAGAGTGCATAAAGACCCTGAGAACCCTCCAGGGGAATATGTTGCAATGTACTGAGCGCAAATCATAGGCATTTTTTGCAGGGATATGATATTAAAGAGGAATAGAGTTCTGTGCCAGTATTGTCTCTGAGAGAGAAACCATTGGGATCTGATGGACCCCATCAGGATCTATCCCAGGGCCTAATTCCTGCCCAAGGAACAGGTCTGGAATCTGTTTGGGACCTCCCTGTCCTCTGCCTGGCATCCTACACCCAGATGAATGAGAATTCCATGGAACAAGCTGTGCTAAGCAAAGTTAAAACACTGCAGGGATGTGCCCTGTCACTTCCCCAGTAAAGTAATTTCTGAACCACACTGGTATGGGATCCCCCTGAAAAGACCCTGCAGAGACTAAAGGCAGGTGAAAGACAATACTCTCATTAAATATCCTATCCCTGTGGCTTTAGCTGATGCTCACAGAATAAAAACAAGTGGAAAACTAGCAAGAACACTGTTTACTGTTTCTCATTGTATAATATGCAATGTTTTCTCAGCATGTCTTCAGGAGACAAGCAGCTGGGAGCCCAGGCTGGATGAAAAGAGAGGAAGAGCAAGGTGTTAGGCAAGAAATGCTGGGGAGGTGAGGGGTGTAAGGTGTCCCTTTGTAGCCACCACAGCACCCTGTGATGTTCGCCCTAACAGGAGGAGAAGCTTTTCCCATGTCCACCCTTACAGTGGCTTCTGTCAAAGGCGCTGGGGCATTTGGTGCTGGTGGTGCCTGCTGGTGAACACAAACCATCTTCCCACCTCCCTCCTTTATCAGAGATGTCAGGAGGGATGGAGCTGGGATGGCCAGGCCGTTTGCTCCCCCTCTGGGACTGTCCTTCATCCCTTTACAACTCACTGGACATGGTTTAGGCTTCCCTTACCTTGCAGCTGGGCTGGGCTCTCCATGGAGGATCCTCCTGGATCCTCTCCAGAGTGGGTCTCCTCATCAAGAGGCTGGCCCAGCACCTCCAGATCAAGCATGCACTTTTGCATTCCCCCTCTGCAGAAGCTTTTACCTTCCACCACCCTGCACAGCCTTGGTCAGCCCCAGTAAAGCTGGGACCCAGATCTCAGGATCTCACAATCCCTGCCCTCCCGGTATCCACAGCCTCAGTGGATCCCCATCAGCTCTCACTGTTAGCAGGGACACCCAATGGTCTTTTCCACCAGTCTCCTGCTGGGCCTGGTGAACAGGGTGGGCATGGGCTGCTGGTGCTGTAAGTGATGGCTTCAGGCAATGGAAAGCAGAGGGTACATCTTCCATCCACAGGCATCAGCTGTGAGGGATTTCAAGGACTGGGGAAGGTAAGATTTTAGAATTTAGAACAATTTCAGCAAGCTGGAGGAACCATCCAAAAAAATCCAGGTTGAAGGGTAGAGCAACTTATCCCCCAAGCCATGGGGGAGGCATTCTGCCCTGCAGGCAAAGGACTCATGCGGCCTCCTGCACCTGCACAACCTTACCATCCTGTGCTGAAGCCACCAGCTGCAAAATGGGGACAAATGTGCCTGATCCACCCTGGGGAGATTAGTTTGGCAGCCAGGGACCTGCATCTGCAACAGGAAATCAAGGCATAGACAGGAGTGTGAAAGGAGTCTGGAAGGGGCTTGCTCCTGTGAGCGGGAAGGAAAGTGGTTTCTAGAGACCCCAGAGTACTTGAGACTTCTCTTGGTCCCCAGCCCCTTTAAGGAAACTCCCCCTCACGTGTTGTTTGTGTGATCTGCTGGAGTGTGCATCACATTGAAGCCCATTAGACCTATTTTCTGTAGCTGGGTAATTTTAATTTTCTAGTCAGTTACCTTTAGGTCTTGCTTCCCACTTTTTTTGTTTCTTAATTGTCTTTTCCATATATTGGTGCTCCCCTGGCATTCTCTCCCCTCTCCAGTGTGCCTGCCCTCCTCCCCTACCCTCTCCCCCACTCCTGCCTGTCTCCACTTGCCTAAACCCTGTAAGGCTACTGCATCTGCCACCCTCCAACTGCTCTGTATCATCCCAACAGTGGCTGCAGCCATGTGGGTTGTTGCGCCAAGGAGCTTTGTCCTTCCTGGCAGGAGATGGACCCTGGGATCAAGGGTCAGGCCAGTTTAACTGTAACTACATGTATTCAGGCTGAAAGCCACTCATGTCAGGTCTCAGCAGCTTCCCTCCTGGTGCTGAGGGATTTTGGAGACATCTCTTTCCAGCTGTCCAGGCCCAGCCCCCTGTCTCCTAAGTGCTGCTGTATCCTAGATGAGAGCACAGGCATCATGACTCCAATTTCTCTGACGATCATGGGAAACCGAATCAGAGCTGTCTCACCCATCTAGAAGCTGAGATAAGCTGTTGTTAATCTCCCCCAGTGGCTGGAGAACACCTGTCTTGTAGGCACATGAGACCATGGAAAATGGCATTTTGTGCCTGCAAAGCAAGCAGTACGCAGCACACCATGATGCTCAGGGAACTGTCTGGAGCTGCACCAGACATCTGAACTAAAGAAGAGCTGGGGGCTGAGTAGCTGAAGTACAGAGCCAAGTTCCCCTCAGGACAGAGCAGATGGAGGGTCATTAACTATCACTGCCAGCCTGGGGGACTCAGTGCTGCAGTGTTACCTCCTCCTGCCTCAACTTCATACATTTTCCTATCCCAAACCCAGCTGACACCACGTCCTGGAACTCAGGGCTTATACACAGCAGCCACAGCAGAGCCTACATCCTCTCCACTCCCAAGGAGATTATTTTGGCCTCACATCAGATCCATGCCTCTGCCATTCGCAGGCAGGTTACTCCACTCACCTCCTGCTCAGTCACGCCAGGGGCAGGAGGAGTATCCCCAGGTTTGGGCAGGAGCTCCAGTTTCAGTGCTCTGTCCTAACCTCTGTGTCCAGTCTCCTGCTAATTTCCATTCCTTTAGACCCATCTATGGGAAAGACAAGAGGTCCCTGTCTTTGCTCAGGCACACACACTCCCAGAAATTCATCTGCCAGCAAACCTGGGTGTGGAGCTGGCTGCATCCCTGGTACAGGAAATCAAAGGCAGCAGCTGAAACATAGCACAGTGCCGAGGTCAGGGGTCCCTTTGCTGTCGGAAAAATGGGACAAGAGGAAACAGCAATAATCAGATCACTCAAAAACCTCGCTTACACTTCACCTGGTTGCAGGGCTTCTTTCCCTGAAGCACGTAGTGTCTCACACTGGGCTGTCCCTGCCTCATTGCCTGTAGCTGGAAGCACAAGGGATGGGGAGCTGCAGGGAGACAGAGGTGCCAAAAGGTGCAGGAGACAGAGACATCAGTAGCCCTAGGGCACTGCCGGGACTGGCAACTGGTGGCAGCAACAGGTTGTACCTCCAGCGAGCCTCTTGGAACAGAGAGGATGGGGAAATATGCTTCGGGTGTCTTTTGGAGGAAATTCTATCCCAAAGATGCCAAGCTAGCCATAGATCCTCGGAATCAGAGCTTGCACCTTGGAGCCTGCCCTCTCTGAGCTGTCTGAGCTGTATGCAATCACCAGGTCTGTTTTACAGAGGAGAAAAGCAAGGTCTGACATCTCTCCAGTGGTAATAAACAGGGGCTTATCTCTGCCTTGCACTTTGCTCTCAGCCAGGCCTTTGACACCCTTGTGCACGCAGCCTTATGATTCAAAATGTCACATGGATCTGTGTCAATTCTTATTCCAGCTGTGGTAGTGACACCTCTGGGGCCACAAGACCTGTCTGCACATAGCACCCAGGGCTTGCTCAGCCCTTCTGTTTGCCCAGGAGAGATCTGTGGCCACTGCTGCTCCTGATTAGATTTGTTTTTCTTGCTAACAAGGGACCGAGCAGTAATCTCTTACAGCAGCCGTCCGGTCGGCAGGAGAGCAAATGAGTCCGTGGGTCAGGGCTGTGCAGGTGGGAGGAGATGTGGGGTAGGATGACACTGTCTGAACAGGCTGTGCTCAGCTGGGCGGCTGTGATGGGTGCAGAGCAGCACTGGGGAGGATCACTGTGCTGAGGTGACAGCGTATGTGAGACTGTGGCTCTGTGTGCTCCTCTGAACGTTTCAAGAAATGCACAAGAGAGGTGATGTGTGTCTGTGTGTGGTAAGTGGAGCAAAACATTTAAGCAACAGGCTCCCTAGGCTGGAGATGTGTGTTTGGGTGCAAAGAGATGCTCTGGCAATGCATTTAGGCAGTAAGGCTGTATGACAGGGAATGTGGGTGACAGCTTTGCATGCACAGTTGGTGTGGGACGTGGTGTGAAAGGCTTTTGTCAGGTGTCTGTTCATGCTTTGGTCTGTGTGTCTGTGTGTGTGTGTAGCAGTTGTGCCTTTGCACCCCTACGGCAACACATGGGACAGACTTTACCCCTCAAAGCCCTCCCTTGGCAGATAGGATGGGGTAAACAAGAGGCATCACTGTTCAAATACTGAACAAGGTGACCTATCTGCTATTCCTTAAAAATAAGTAGTGTTTTATATTCAAGCACTGGCCTCATTTCTAAAACCCTATTAAAAAAAAAAAAAAAAGAAAGAAAGAAAAAAAAAAGACAGAAAAAAGGCTAGGAGGAATCAAAATGCGAAGCCGACAGGGAAGTGCAACCCTCTGAAGAGGACACATCTCATCTGAGCACAGTACTTCAGACGCAGCTCACAAGCCCTGTTAAGCAGCAGACATCTGAGTGCTCTGGTGTGTGTGAATGCTGATTTCTATCAGATTTCTATCAGCTCCCACCACATTCCTAAGACCAAGCCCCTGGCCCTAAGAACCTGCTCATCTGGGTCTGGTGAGATGGGACAGGGGAGTATTGTCAAGTCAGGGCTTTACACCTCACCTCAGGCTCCTCTCCCCAGCCCAGCAGATGACTTATTCTGGTAGAATCCAGCTCAGCGCAAAACACTTTAGGAGAGGCAGATAAATAATACAACCACAGCCTGGTATCCTTGCACAGCTGGAGACCAAGGGGGTGTCACTGAACTGCTGAAGAGCACAGTGAATCACTCAGCATTCAACACCAGGCTGACTGGTGTCACACAGGTTGACCACACATAGCGGGACTGTACCCTGGATGTCCAGCAGCATTAGCAGAGAGCTCCCACGACATGGACTTACCTGATGGTGTGCCCTGTCAGCCCCTCAAATTGTCTGAAAGGGACTCTGCAGCTGGCACAGGTGACACATGCATGTGGAGGACAGTAGGTTTGTCTGACAGCCAGAGGTATACCCAGCAGGGCTGTGTGAGGCATGCATGGACATGGGTAAGGAGGGGGAGGAGGAGTAAGAAGGAACCACCCTCACCAAGGCCAGTATGGGGCATGGGTCTGTATCTGGGGTGATGGGACCCTGGAGAAGAGCATGCATGGGTGCCCTCCAGGCAGGAGCAGGGAGATGGGCAAGATTAAAGGAAGGAGTAATTAAGTCCTTTGAGGTTATGGTTCATCCGACTCCTTTCTGCCACCTCGGGTAGGGATAAATCACTCTCTAGACTGTTGTTTTCTCAATGTAGGCATTCAGTCTCACACTGCCCTGCTGCCCCATTCCCTGGCCATCCCACACAGAGGTAGTGTGGGGTCAGGGTGGTTGAAGGCACAGGGCATCCTTCTCAACCTCCCTCTGCCCTGCCAGATCCAGCGGCACTGCCACAAACCCCATAAAAAACACTTCCCACACCAGTGCCAGGCACATCCCTGACACTCCTGCAATCGGAGGTGTCATTTAAATATCCTGGGTAGGACAGATTCTGATTGCTTTTACTATCAAGATAATCTATCCCTCTGATTTCAGGAGACCTCCTGCAGGTTTGCCCTAATATTGCTGAAAGAGGAGCTTAATCCACAGGCCATGTTGGCGCTCTGGAATATGCTCAGCGTTCCTGTATTCCTCCAGTGTACACACGCCTGCCTGAACGCTAATGTCACCCAGAAGCCGCTATGCACAGCGCATTGCAAAGAGGAAGGAGCCAGTGTGCAAAACTCTGCCTCCTGCTTTCATCGAGCCCTGGATAATGAACAGTTTTTGCAGCCTCCCCACACCTTCACAGGCTGTCTTGGAGCCAAAGGAGACAGTTATTTTCCAGTCAGAAAGGGCCAGCCCCAAAGCAGTCCTGCTTCCACGTGTAAATGGCTGTTTTCCAGTTTACTGCTGTTTGTTCTTGGGATCCTGAGCACAGGTATCATGAGCAGTAGGTTAGAGGGGGTGTTGGCTGTTGCATCCTGGGTTTGGATTCAGATTAGGGGTTCTCATCTTTGTTAGTTAGCCAGTTCTGTGTACCCTCGTGCATCCCACGTGTTTCCCCCCCCCCCCCCCCGTGGTGGTTAGCTCCAGGCTGCCTGCCATTGGAGCTTCCCCCTGCCACTCCTGCAGCCACTCCCTGCCCACTCCTGAGGATTCTGTGTCCGTCACCCCATTCCCACGATCCCACTTGCCCCGAAGCCCCATGTCCGCCCCTGCCACGCTCCCATTGGTCGCTGTGGTCCACATCATTGCCGCAGCACCCGCACTCATTGGGCGGGAGGGCTTCTATCCTCCCTCTCCCACCCCCTATATCATCCCACTCCCCCCCCTAGTCCTGTTGCTCAGTAGTCAAGTAGGTCCCCAGGAGGCATGTTAAACCTTACATTCGAGGACAGTTAGTGGGTCAGAACGATACAGTGCCAGTGGATGCAACCAGTGATCCCACCAATCAAGGGGTTGCATCCAATTGCAGGTGCCACAGGGAGGGAAGGGACCCAACATTTTCCTAAATAGCACTCTCCTTACAACTACCTCAGTCCGTGTAGGTCCCCAGTCCACACGTTTGTAATAAAGTTGTTGCCCTAGTTCCTCTATCCCCAAACACCCAGGGAAAAACCAGCTCCAGCATCATCTCTAGGCCCTCTCCATCTGCAAAACAGTTACCACAGTCGCAGCAGCAGAAGAAGCTGGGAGAAGAAGCTACCGCATGAGAAACCAGGTCAAAGTAACTGTCTTTTTTATGTTTTTTTAAAGCAGGAAATTGTTGCATCCTGCGTTTGGATTCAGATTAGGGGTTCTGATCTTTGTTAGTTAGCCGGTTCTGTGTACCCTTGTGCATCCCACATGTTTCCCCCCCCCGCGGTGGTTAGCTCCAGGCTGCCTGCCATTGGAGCTTCCCCCTGCCACTCCTGTAGCCACTCCCTTCCCACTCCTGAGGATTCTGTGTCCGTCACCCCGTTCCCACGATCCCACTTGCCCCGAAGCCCCGTGTCCGCCCCTGCCACGCTCCCGTTGATTGCTGTGGTCCACGTCATCACCGCAGTACCCGCACTCATTGGGCAGGAGGGCTCCTATCCTCCCTGTCCTACCCCCTATATCATCCCGCTCCCCACCCGGTCCTGTTGCCATTTTCGTCCATGCAAAGTTAGGAGCAGTCTGCAGCTTCTCCATTGCAGTTCCTGCAGCCATTAAAGCATCCAGCTGCCACGCGGATGGATTTGGACGTTTTCCCTGCCTCTTTATTTCCTCCCTTGTGCCACACTTGGCAAAGTGTGGCCAGCCTGCCCCGGAAGCAACAGAAGCGCCCAGGAATCGCGACAAGCGCCGGCCCCGATGAGAAGCCAAGGTGCCCAAAGCTGGGCACTCGGGAGCTGACCGGGGCCGAGAAAAATAACACATTGTCGCTGTTGGCTATCTAGGTTACTTTTTTCCCCAAACATTGCTCAGACTTACAATTCATATCACAATGATGAGACATATTTTTGGCCCAGAAGCCCCTTTTTAGCTTTTAAGGAAATAACACAAAGGGAAATCCTGGATTATGAATGCTGAAGCCAAACTTCCTGTCCAGAAGTCAGTCAAGGAGTTCATTTCTCATCAAACCCAAGGAATGTGATTTGAAATGGAGATAACTTGCAAAAGAAGAAGGGAGAATGGTTTGCTCTGCACCATAATGCATTCTAAAAGAAAGCTGCTGTGTCAAAATATGGGATCCCATTAAGGCAGGGCCAAATTACCTGGGAGAATGGTCTGAGGGACAGAAATAGCAAAAAGTGAATGCTATGTTGCCCCATAGGGTCAAACTCAGAGGAGTCTGAGGTTCATTTTCAGAAATGAAGTGAGCTAATGCCCTTCCTTTTCTTCCCCTGAAAAACAGATGTTTTCACAGGAAGGAAACATTGATTTCTGGCCCACTCTGGCATCTCTCCATTCAAACATGCTGCTGTTTTTCTCCAGTTCATCTGCAGGTGCCCTCAGCAGCAGTGTCCAGACCTGGACACAGCTCAGACAAAGCAGAATTGCAGATTTCAATGGCTTACATCCAACATCCAGCATTAATGCATCCCAGGAGGTGAGCTGCCCTTTTTGCTAAACCATCCCACTATTGACTCATGCTAAGTTAGTCATCCATCTGAACCCCCTGATCCTTGCCTGCCATCCTGCTGCCTCTCCAGGCTCTCCTGTCTATGCATTCATGCATTCATTTATCTCTCCCAAATGTGGTACCCTGTGCTCTCTGTACTAAATTTCATCTGGCTGATTCAAGACACTCTCTTCCATCCATCCCAGTTGTTTTGAATTCTGAGCCTGTACTCCAAAGTTCTTGCAGCACCCTCATTAATACACAGCCCTGGACTTATTTAGCAGATGCTGATATCAAAATGCATATGATTACTCCCAGATAGCAAAGAAGTGTATCTATTTAGCCAGCGGGAACGTTTTTATTTATAAATGCTTGAAAAAAATCTTCAATTGCTATCACTCACACTGATAAAAATCCAGTGTAATAACTATTGACTCTAGCACAGATACTTTAAATTTATTCTGGTAAGTATTTGAGAGCAGACTTGGGCCCATTCTTGTCATGGACCCAGCAGCTGGCCATACCATCAGTCTGTGAAACACCCCAATAGGTGGAGTTATTTATCCTCACTCCCCAGTGAAAGATAATTGTTATTTCTTTTTTTCTTTTTCCTGTCTAAGCTGTTCGCAGAAGAGCTTCCTGAAATGAAAAACAACAATAACAAAAAAAATCAAACAACTTAATAACTTAAAATAAAAAAAAAACAAAAAAAAAAAACCCAAACCAAACCAAAACAAAACAAACAAAAAAAAAAAAAAAAAAAAAAAAAAAAAAAAAAAAGAACTCATAGCTCTAGAGGTATCACTTGGTAAATCACAATCAGCTGCTGCTCAGAAAAATGAGGCTGGTGAAAGAGCTGAGCTCACTCTGGGCACACTTGATGAGATAACACAGTCTCTAAGACAGCTCTTGCTATGTTGCAGCACCTTTAAAACTTATTTATTTTGATACAGAGCTATTAATGGCAAACATGCCAGCAGTGCCTGAGCAATGTTTCTCAGTGTTCGGTGCCCTGCCTCAAGTCTGCAGAAGAGAAGATTCTGATGGAATGGTGGTAATGGAAAGCAGAGAAGAAGAGGTACTGGCTGGGGAGGGTTTGTGTGCTGGAGAAGCCCTCCTCAGCACCAAGGTTTGCTGGCATGGACTCTCTTTTGCTAATTTCTGGGTGTTTGCTAAAGACACAGCAGCCACATAGCTCAGGGACTTCCTGAGCAAGACAGAATTCCCATGTAACTATGAACTTTTCTTTTCTATAAAACTGCCCAGCCTTTCCTGCCATCCAGGTAAGCATTTAGCATCCATGACCAGATTGCTGAACATTCACTACTTATTGCTAGAAGTATTTCTTATTTACTCTGGAACCTGCCTCCACTTTGCTTCATCCAATTGCATCCTACTCCTCACACCAGAAGAGACACCTTGCCCACCTGGTTCATGTCTTGAATTTATGAGGAATTCCCTTACCCCTCTCACACCCTGTGAGTTTCACCAAAATCATTGCAAACCACAGGTTTCCAGCCCATCACACTTATCTCACAGGCTGGTGTTCCTGTAATTAGCAGCAGTAAAAAGGATTAAAAAGCAGTAAAAAGTAAAAAATTCAGAATAGGATTAATTAGCCCAGTGGAGAGGATTCAAGAGGGAGCAGGCAGGAGCCAGTAAAATCAAGGGGATTGCATGCCCAGGCTATGTGTGAGGGAAGTCAGAGCCTGGCTTAGCTGCATGGGATGCCCAGGTGCATGGTTAACACCAGCCAGAAAGCAGGAGCAGGGACCTCCCTGTGCTCCATGGTGGGCACACAACACCAGATAATCCACCCAGGGAGATGAATAGAAGCTGAATAAGGGCTGGCTCAGCTGAGCATCTCATGGGGCACCAAGGGGACAGGGGAAGTGAAAAAGAAAATCCAGGCTGTGGTGGTAAAGTCACACTGAGTAGTACATGGCAGGCAAAGACCAGAGAAACTGGGTGAGGTTTGAAGCAGTGATCCTGAATACTCCAGCACTCCCATCTTCACAGGACCAGCTCCACAAGACCCAGCTGAACACTGGTCTGTGTGCCAGGCCAGCCAAGGAGCATTTATGGTCACCCATGCTCAAGAAAGGGATAGGGAGGCAGGAAGGGCAGAGCTGTACCTTAGCAAGGTGCCAATGGCAAACAACCTCCTCCCACCACCAGTCCATCCCAGCACAGACAAACCCACTCCAGATCCCATTGCTCAGCCCCACACACCACCCAATTCCCCTCACCCCATGCTGGGGCAGGGCACCCACATCATGCATCAACCACTGGGAAATGAATGTCTCAGGGTAGGAAAGGAAAACCTAATTCTGCAGGGGGACACTGACAGAATTGTCACTGCTTGCAAGGACAAGAATTGCACCCCTTAGCTCCTACCCCACTGGCTTCACTGGCCTCTCCTATCTCAGTCACCTTTTTCTCCCTTTCTGACAGTGCCCAAGCACAGAAGGGAGGGGGTCTCCCCCCAGCATCCACTCCAGAGAGCTCTTTTCATTCTGCATTTAGAAGGGAAAGAAGAAAAGGCAGAGCAAACCTGTCTCACACATAATCTGCTGCACAAATGCCAGCTCTCAGCAATCGATTGCAAACGTTCCCGGAGGGCTGTTTTCATTTCATAATATTTATTGGGTTGCTTTATTGTCAGAATCATTACAGTTCAATGTACTGCATGGATTTTATGCCAGCTGCGCTTAGTTTGTCTGTTTTTAGCACTCCACATGCCTTATGTGGGGCCATGGCTGCACCTGGGCTGGGACTGTTCCTCATATAGAGTCCTCTAAGCAGCATGGGGCAAGTTACCTCCTCTCTCCATGTCTCTATCCCTTGCCATCCCTGGATAAACTGTGGCTTTCTGAGCTATCCATAAGCTCCCAGGGCAGGGAATGGTCTCTGCACATACAGCATCTCTCATAAATGAGTCTTGATCTTGGCTGACCCATTGGATGTGAAGCAATCGAAGCAACAGAGCCCAAACCATGACATGATAACAAAGGAACTGTGAGGGAGGGAGTGACAGGAGGAGGAGGGAATGGGATTAGAGAAGGGATTAGCAGCAGCAGATGTTATATATAACATCTCCTGAGGGCAAGAGTCCTGGTAAGAGGGGCTAGGATGGCAATTGGGCCAAGGTAGCCATTAAGTGGAGGAGCTGCTGCACTCCTTGAGATGCAGATGCTGTCTACATTCTCACTGGTGCAAACTCAGGCCTGACTGTGTGCCAGTTGTCAATGTGTAGACAGGACCCAAGCAAAGCAGTGGGATGGAAAGCACTCCCAGTCTCCTTTCCATTGCCACAACTTCCTTGTTTCTCAAGACTCCTGGTGATTAGGTGGTAAAGAGGAGGAGACCAAAAGGCTGCCCTGTATCCCCAGTTCTCCCCCAGGAACAGCTGGGCATGGGAGCCAACACAGTGTGAGTGAGAGGGATTCTCTGCAGCAGGCAAGATGGTCTGCTCCCCTTGAAAAGAGGGACCCTCATCACACTTCATGAGCTCACAAAGCAAGGAAATACCTGACCCCAGAAGAGGAGTGCCTCCCAGACACAAAGCCCAAAAAAACCCAAAAAACATCTGCTTTCACACATCCAGTTCAGCTGCTAGCCAGGGCAGGCAGCCCCAGGAGAGCCTTGGGCAGAGCTGCTCCCAGGTGTCCAGGGGGGCATCAATGGCTTCCTGGGGACAAAGGCTGGACCCAGCAGGGATGTCAGGAGAAGTGGAGAAGGATGAGATGCCAAGGCTTTCCCCAGGGAGGGAGCTAGAAGGAGAAGCAGACGACTGACAAGGGACAACAGCATCCCTCCTGCAGCAGGTATTTAGTGCTCATGCTCTGCAATAACCCATAATTTGAGCTGTAAAGGGAGCCCTGGCACTTACTCAGATTCAATAAACACCTGGGGGGTGATCTGAGGTTCATCAGGCCCAAGAAAGGAGCACGGTGAGGCAACACCGTGAGGAATCACCACTGCCCTGCTCCCAGGCACAGAGACCCCAACCCACTGCCAGGGGGTGCCAGGCATACCCAGAACACAGTATAGGGCAGCTCCCACCCTAGCCAGTGCCTGTTGCTAACTTTGTGATTGTGTATCTGCTGGGAGTTATTATGCCAGAGCTTTGGCTGTTCACTTGCATCTCACTTTTTTCAATTACCGCCTGCACGCTGCCTTCCCAATTGCCTGGTGGCCTTGACTCACCTGCCTGCTGAACATAATTTGTTTTTAATATATGGCTCTGGCAAATTCTCTCTGCCTCCCCCCCTTTTTATAATTATTATTAAACAAAATTCTATTTTTTTGTAGCTCATGTTTGTAATTAATTCCTAAACACACAATGTCTCACCAGAGCAAGGAGGGCTGAACTAGGTATCTACAGGGAAGCAGATGCTCATCACCTACAACTAACTTTGTGTGCACACCCATCCCCAGAGACCAGTGCAACATCTAAGTATTAACCTCTCCCAGGATGCATTCAGCGCTACCATGGCAGAAATACCTACTGTGGTTGTATAAAGCAGTTCAGCCTGGCTCCAGTGTAGGGCTGCCAAATCTCTACAGGCAGAGAGAGCCATCATACCATCTCCAATGGGCTCCTCTAAATACTGCTTCACTCTTCCTTGCCTGGCTTCGCCCTGGGGCTTGCAGCCCAGCAGGATCTGGGGGCCAGTTTGCACAACCTTTTCTGAAGTTCAGCTACTACAGCAGGTCTCTGTCTCCATCTGTACGGTGGGAATGTGCTCTGGAGAGGCCATTGAGGGTTGGTTTGAGGTCCCAAGAAGGACAGGGAAAGGAAGCATCAGGTGGGCTGGAACATATTCTGGAGTTCGTAACCAACTCCCTAATTTCTGGCAGCAGCTTAGCTCCTCCAAGGAGCTCCATTAGGATGTTTGTGGCCCCATATTTATACTCTTGCATTGGTGGGTGGTAGTTACAGTCACTTCTCTGTCCTCAAGGGCTGAAGTCTCATCTGGAAAATCACAGCCTCACTGAGGAAGGAACCTGATTCAGCACAGTGCCCCACCAAGGTTTCACCAAGCAGGGTGGGAGCTGCCTCACTGCCTCCCAAGCAGCCCCTCACCCCCAAATCCCCAGGTGATGCTCACAGCTGGGCCACCACAGAGGAGTCCTTCACACCTTCAGCCCACCCAGCTAAGCAGGCAGAGCTCAGGAACAAAACTGCCTTGGAAACTGCCTCTAAATCCCTCTGCACCACACCTGTGCCTCTGCCGTCATCAGGAGGTCTGTGATGATAAAGATGCTCTACTTGCAGCTAGGAGAACTATTTGAGCACCAGCAGGACCAGCAGCTGATTTATGCAGAAATTACTGTTCAAACCCACGCTGTGCATGCCAGCCAGGACACAGCAGGACTATGCTGACCTCCTCCATCACACCCACCAAAATCTTTATGTTTTTAAGTAGGTCCAATAGCCAGAGACCCCCAAAATACCTTCACACAGTTTCCCAGAGGGGCAAGAGAAAAAACAACAACACAAATTCCCTTCAAAAAGCAAGTCAAGGAGGGAAACAGCTGCTCCTAATGACCTGATCCATCAAGTGAGCACTGACCCCGTCATTTGCTTCCTAAAAGCTCCTGATCATCAGTGATTATCAACACTGGCCATGTGCATTTTGATCAGGCACAATCAAAGCTGAGTGCAGCTGGAAGAGCCATAAAAGCCTGGTGCAGAGCAATTGGTATAGAGCCCTGGCTGGAGGTCAGGCTGGGAGCTGGCTACCCACGGGCTGAGCTCCTGCACTTACCAGCCAGCTTGCTTTGGAGCTGAATGTAAAAAAGGAGAAATGTGGATCTCCATGGTGTTTCACTGCTAAGAGACTTAAAGACTTAGGCTTTCCTTACTTGGGAAATGGCCTCAGGCACCAGGCTTCCCTAGAGTACTCAGATATGTTATCTGCAGGAGGGGATAAAATGCACCCCCCAGGTGACAGGACAGACCCCACATTACACATACAAACTGTGGCAGGTGAGGCTCAGAAATTCTTTCTCATAAGCCATCACCACACTGCAGGCAGTTCCAATTTGCCTGGCCTCAACTGCAGTATTTTTCTTCCCGTTGCTCTCTTTCTGGTGGAAATATTTCATTTTCCAGTCAGAAAGTTTTGGCTGGAGAAATGTGGGTCCAGCTTTTACTCTAAATTTGCTGGTGCTTTTTGTGAGTGCTCGTGTGGGGAGATCCCCAGGGCAGCCACTGAGAAAATATCCCACCCTCTCGATTGCAGTTGCTGCCAGGACAGTATGGGCTGGAAAACAGTCCATGAAACATGGCCTGTTTTGGTCACTGGATTATTGAAGGCTAATGAGTTAATTTGTTCCATGTTTAAAGCCTTGTCTGTAAAGCCAAGTTAATGCAAGGAATAAAATTCACTTGGAAAAGGAGATCTGCATCCACAGCTCAGTAAAAGACCTGGCAAGTAATGTGGCAGAACGAGCCTGATGCTGCCTGGGCATCTATTCAGTGCAAACACAAATAAGATTGTAGTAATTATAGATTCATAAAGAGATGAAAATCAGACAATTAAATAGGTAGTTTGAGGCATGCTGGTTGAAATGAGGTCTGTGTGGTGATTGTGTATTAGAGGCTGCCCAGGAGGTGGGTGTCTGGCTGCAGCAAGGAGACACCCAGGCATAGTTGCTGCTTTGAAGCACAATTTGATATTCCTGGTTTTGTGCCCTGTTTTGAGTGCCAGGTTAGCCCCACTTCTGCTGAGAGAAAGGTTAGGTTTGAAATGGAAACCTGCCCTGGTGCTGATGCAGGATTGAGACCATGGAGAAAAAATGACAAAGATTTGCTGCTTCTTAGGGAGAGCTCCCTGCATTTCAGGAGGTGTTTGGTGCAGCTTAGAGGTCTAATTTCCAGTATTTCATCTCCTCTTGTTAGAGCTTCCAGTTATGCTAAAGACTGTCCTGTTATTTCAAGATTCTCCACATCTGCTGCACTGCTGAGTGCTGAGAGGAGACAAGCAGAGCTGAAATGGGCAGGCAGAAGAGAAATTCCAGCAGGATTCAAGCTTTTCATGCACTTTCACCACATGGACATGCAGTACCATGTTGGATCAGAGCACTGCAGGTCTGGCTCTCAGCCTCCCCTCTGCCCCATGCCAGGCTCTGGCCAAGCACTATCCGCCCTGCAAGGGGGAAAAAATTGTTGCCCAAGGTCATGGAATGAGTCAACAGGGAGGTTATTTCAGGAATATTAACACATCCTTTAATTAGTGGACTGTGGATGTGCCCAGGAAGCTGTGAGTTCCCTCGAGTGAGGAAGAAGAGAGACTAGCAATGGGGTGGTGAGGCCAGCAGGTCATGCCCAGGGCTGTCACATCCCCTTCACAGTGCCAGACTCCCTGTCTGTGCGAGCCTGGTGATGGGGGCACAAAGTGCCTGCATGGTTAGCAGCGCCTGTAATTAGCAGTTAATGCATTTGACTTTCCTCCTCCGGGCTTGATTATTTCAGTGTGATTAACAGGACCTGTAGGATGCCACTACAGACACAACATCAGCTGTTCCCTGCCTGCTCTGAGGCGTGGATACCAATGCAGGGCTGACAGTGCTGTCTCCTCTGTGTTTCATGGAGGTCATCATGCTGCGAGTGATCACGAGCAGCCAGCAGCCCCATGCTCCTGCCTGAGCTGAGCCCAGCACTGCCCAACCAGGCATGGGGCTGGTGAGACCTCCTGCCTTCTCCTGGCCCCTGGTTCCTGTGCTATGACACCCATATGATTGGGAAATGTCCCCTAATGTCTTACCTAAATTTTCCCTGCCGACAACCAGCAGCTGGTTTTGTCTGTGCTCAGTGGAGCTGATCTCTGCTTATTCCAGTCCCCTCTGCAGCTCCTCTCTATGTATCTGGACACATTTATCCTCTCCCCTTTGCCTCCTCTTGGAGGCTATGGACTAAGCTGTCTTTATTTTTGCAAATATTGCCTTAATCATGGACCCCCAAATAAGACTTCTGCTTGATGCAAAGAGCTGTAACAGGAAATGTGCAGGAGGGGGCTGAGAAGATGATTTCCTGCCAGGACCACCTCTCCATCTCCTCAGAAGATGTCCCCAGGATGCTGGTGCTGTGCAGAGAGGGTGCCAGGACACCTGAGAGTGGAGTCTAACTTCTGGAATCCTCTTCTTTGCAGTGAAATTCTCAGAGTTCAGCTGTTGATCCAGAGCCATCTTGAAATGTTAGGACTCTCATTAACATGATTAAAGTGCTAACAAAATGAGACAGAATGAGTAGACCTGGTCAGCATGCTGCCTGAGGCACCTGGTGATATGTAAAGAGCTTTACACCTCTTCTGAAAGAAACAAATCTTTTCCTTTCTCTATGCATAGATCTGGCCCCAGGAGGAAGCTGGAACAAACTGAAATTTCAATCCTAGATGCATTTACCTCCACTCAGGGCTTCCCAAAGAACCTGTGTCTTATTGGATAATGGCTGCATTTTCCATGTTGGTTTCCTGGTTTTATCTGTGGAGATAGGTTATCTCCTGTCTAATGATATTAAAATCACAACAGCACAATAACATCCCCATGGGGGTCTCTAATGTACCCTGTCTGGCTCCCACCATTGCTCTTTGGTGATGACTTAAAGTGCAGATGAATGTGGGCAGCTATTCATATCATTTGGCTCAAAGCTGTGGTGCCACTCCTGTGTGGTGTTTCAAACTTTTCATGGGGAAATGTAGGTCAGTATTTTTCCATCGTGTTTTCCTGTTAAGAAACATAAGGGCAGCTTGAGGGGCCCACAGGAGGAACCATGGCAATAGTCAGTGGGCTTTAATGCACCAGAAATCTGCTGGAAAATCTGTTAGAAAATGTGCAAAGGTCCCCAAAATAAATTGGTTCGAAATGTGGTTTTTTTCCAGGCTGTGTGGGAAATAAATGATTTGATTCTGGCCAGGCTGGCTAACAGCAGCAGCAGGACGTGAGCCGCAAGCTTAGAGAGAAAAACCCTTGGAGGGCATTCCAGCAGATGTGGTGCTCCTAGGGGTACCAAGGCCCTGGCTGCCCTGCCATCTCCTCTGTCCAGCACCTCCTACACATACTGGGATGCTGGAAATGGTGGATCCATGGATGCTGCAGAGCAGCTGGATGTGGGCAGTGCCTGCAGCCACGCAGGGGAGAGTTTCCTCCCATGGGGCAGAGGCTGTGATGAGAAACGTGCTCTTTGGTCCCAATGTGCTGCACCACCAGAGCCCTGGCTCAGCTGCCCACCAGCCAGGATGATCCAAAACTAAATTTGGCTTTAAGGAAATTCCTCTGTTGGCATGGATTGAGCTAGTCCCAGCAGTGGAACAGATGAGACGCGGGCTCTGATACAGGTTAATAAGACCTCCAGGAAGGTAAGACCTCTGCCTCTGCAAGCTGGGATATCCACCTGATGTCCCCAGCCAGGGGAATGTCTGGCTGGAGAGTCACAAACACACCTGACCTGTAAGGAGAGAAAAGAACCCACAACCCCACACCCCCTCTTTTATGCCTATACAGAGCAATTTGGGGCAGACCATCTGCAGTACATTTCCATCCATCTCCAAAACATTTCCACCCATTTTCCACTCCTTGGAACTGAGCTGGATGTTCCCAAAGCCCACAGCTTAGCAACACATCCCTGTCACTAAAGCTTTAATGCTGCCCTGCTTAAGGGCTGACACTCCAAAAGGATGTGGCCACAGAGTTCATCAGTCAGTGCCAGGCTTTGCAGTTTGACAAGCTGCCATAACTAATTGCTAATTAATTAAGATTTGCATATGCAGTTTAATTCAGCTGGCTACAGCTCCCCCCCTGCCAGGACCCAGAGAGCTGGAAAACATCCCTGATGCACCACCAAAACATCTTGGTTCCTCTGCTCAATCAGGTGAAGTTATTTTAGTTCAGCTGTTAGCAGGAGGTATTTCAGAAGCACCATGAAACACTGAAAATAAGTAATAAAACTTTGAAAAATCTAATCCATGGAAATATTTGAGATTTCAGGACTATTTCCTGTCTTGTGCTGAGACAAAAATTTGAGCTCTTTTACCTTCTCACTGGTAGTGAGAAGCTGGTAATTCCAAAGAAGGGGAAAAACAGTAGGTTGACTTGATAACTTCCAATAGTTTCATGCTAGTCTCAATTTACTTGTTTGTTTGTCTAAATTTATTCCAGTGTTGAAATGGGACCATTTGGATTCATCTGCAGCTCTCTGGTTTGGAAATACATTGGCAGGCAGTTTCATTTTAATACCCATTGTTGCTTTTGCCCCCAGAAATTTCTGAGCTGGGAAGTTGAGGTTTTGTGACTGACTTTGTTCTGCAAATAGTTTTGGTTTTGCTGAAGCGGCATTCTGGGCAAATGAAACATTTGAAACTCCAGATATGTGGCGTGTAAGCGTATTTCTGTCTGTGAATACAGACATATTTTTATGTGTTTGCTCAATTGTGTTTATTTTAGGCAAGAAATTGAGGATTTAATATCAACAAGTTGCACACAGCAAGCTGGGAAGTTTCTGTTTTGGATGTTATGGTCTGATGGTGCTGCTTGCATTCCACACTCCCACCACTGTGGCTTAGCCTTTCCCCTGGCTTGCAGTGGTGGCCTGGGAGATGCTGGAGGCCCTGAGCACCTCCAAAGGGCTCAGAAGGAGACCCTTTTTCCAGATGCAGGCCAGTGCCACGGTCAATTCACCCAGACCATATGCTGTCACAATCAGCTTGGGGCTCCTGGAGAATGAGCTACTAGGTTGGTCCAAAACAAAGGCAAAACAAATGCAGGAAAAGGGCCATACCTGATGCAGAGCAACATCTCAGCAGACCCAGAGGGTGGCTGGGCCCTGGAACAGGTTCCCGAGGGAAGGGGTCACAGCACCAAGTCTGACAGAGCTCAAGAAGTGTCTGGACAACACTCTCAGGCAAATGGTGAGGTTCTTGGGATTGTCCTGTGCAGGGTTAGGAGTTCTATTTCAGTGATTCCTTTTGAGTCCCTTCCAACTCAACATATTCTATGATTCTAAACCCACCTTCACCCTGTAGGCATGTATGGGTGGGAGGTGGCCTGTGGCTACAGAAAAGCGTGGTCCACCCCATGTGTCCCATCCGGGTTTTTTGTGCTGTCACACTGACTCTGGTTGTCCCTTGCCAGTGAAGCCCAAGCCTAAATCCAGTTTTATTTGCAGGGCAGTCATGATTTTTGGGAGCTCTGAATTTTACCTTCTTTAGCAGGAAAACCCCAAAGGTGGCATGCACTTAATGTGATTTTGTCAGGATGGCTGCCTCTGCCCAGGGTGCAGGTTGCTGCAGCTCAGAGAAGATGCTCAGTGATCAGTGTAAGCTGTTCCTGGGCTGGATGAGTACAGTGGGAATGGGAACAGCTGGAGGGATTTGCTGCTGCATCTGAGGATTTCAAAATCCTCACAGATTTAGAAAGTGCAGCAGAATGACGAGCAGAAAGAGGCTGGGGTTCTTTCTACAGCCTGCTCAGAGTGTTTGGTGAACATGGGGCTTGTTGTCTGATTGGTTTTGCTCCTGTGTGGCAAGACTAAACCACCCAAAACTCAACCTGGCTGCTGGTAGGGAGAGTCACAGGCTTGACACACAACTACTTGGGAAAAAAAACCTCTCGGACTTAAGTGTAGAACAACCCAAGATTTTTACAGTGCTGAGGCAGAAATTTATCTGGATACTGACCTTCCTGCAAAGGCCATTGTGGAGATAAAAATGAGCTGGGGAAAGGGGGGGAGAACCCCAGTGCAGAGAAAGAGGCTGCCCTGGGCTGCAGTCAGTCCCGGGGCCAAATGCAGCCCCAGGAGCTGGATGCAGAAGAGGTCTTTTCCTCCTTTGTGACACCGCACAGGCAATTCTGTGATATCCCCAGCCTGTATGATCAAGAGGCAAATAAAACTCTGAAAGAAACAAAAGCCTTTTGTTTTTCTATCATGCTCCATTTCCAGCCTACAGAGTGAAAAAAAAAAGTGCCTTTTTTCTTGGAATTTTCTGACAGAGTCTAGCTGCCTCCCCCGTTTGGCTGCAGCCAGCAACAGGCTTAGAAATACCAGGTTTAATTAAAACAATCTTTTATGTTCAGATGCAAGCCTTATTTCCTCTACCTGGTGAGAAATGGCTGTTGCCTCAATCAGCAATTGAAGTCTGAGATTGCTGCGCTGAGCAGAATGGCAGCCACTTTCTGTTAATTAAAGCTCAGCTCGGGCACTGTTACCTGGTCCCCAAGAGCATTTCCCAAAGTTTGTATCCAGCCTCACAGGACCAGCAAAGGGACACAGGCATTAGCAGGATGCATGAGGAAACCTGCTGGCTTCTGTCCCATTCTAGTGATTTACAAACCAAAATGTCTATTTAATTTATTTGGTTGGGGTTTTTCCTCTGATAAGAGAGCTTTCGCAGCTGTTTGGTGAGCCTGTGTGAAAGGGATGGTATTTCTAACTTCACACTCTGACTTAGCATTGTCAAGTTTTACTCTTAAGCTGTTCTCTCCCCCCAGGACTTCTCCCTGCCCAATTTCTGGTTTCCCACTGGAGGCCAGAGACTTCTCCTCACTGCGGTGTCTGGGAGGTCCATCTACTCCAGATGGTTCCTGTGCTGTCCCCCAGGTATGTGGGAGCTGTATTTGCAGGAACAGGGCATTTCCCAGTGTTTGGTACTAGGAGGGAAAGGTAAGAGTTTCTCCTGGCTGGCAGATGGCTCCACCATGCCAGCTAGAATTAAGGCTGAAATGATGGGATCACTAAAACGAGATTTACAATAGTGGAAAAAAGTTACTGAAAGATGAGCACAACTCTATGCATTATTAAGAGTGCTTAACAATAAAGATCCCCACTGCATCAGCACCTTGTTTAGCTTCTTTCTTCTCACATAAAGTTGTAATCTCTCTCTATCAATGTAAGACCCAGTTTCTTTCTATAAAACAACTGTTTCTCTTCACCAGTCTCCAGCATGGGAAGTTGAAGGTGGAAAGAGTGCTTTTGTCTGTGTTGCCCCAGGTGAAAATATCCTTGTCCTACTCTTTTTCCCCAGGCATTTCGCTGCCCATGCAATGACAGGAGGGTCAACCCTGCTCTTCCCAAAGGTCTTTTGCACCCACCTGTACAGGTGCCCTAGACAAAGGGCCCTGGCTCCAGCTCATACCCTGCTGCAGCCCTCTGAAGACACTGTTCATTATCATTGGTGATCAACTGAGAGCTTTCAAACCTAATGGTCATCTACTAACAGGCCCAAGGACTTTCAGCTGAGGAGAGATAGGGGTGCTTATGCAGGCAAACCAAAAAGTATTTCCCTCCAAGTGGTGGGAGCCTGGATGATCATCCCCTGATGCCACTGACATTTTGGGAGGATTGCATAGGACTGTAGGGAAACTCTAGTTTCAGCACTGAGTTTGCTGGTTGGTGGATTTGCCCCCTTGGTGGTCAATTCAGACACAAACCTGCTTGTGCCAGGCAGCTGTGAGCATTGGCATGAGTGAGGTGTGAGCACACAGCTTGTCTTTCTTCTGGCCTCAGGCCCTCCAGGGGCTCCATTTCCAGGTTCCAGCCCCAGAGCAAGGGCTTTGTGCAAGAGAGGTCAGAGGAGATGAGCCAGTGTCCATGGAGCACACAAATAACCCATGCCCAGGTGGTGAGGAATGGCAGAGCTGAGGCCAGTACTGTCCACAGGGGTCACATCTGTGTGGAGTGCTCTGGTGTCACATTGAGGCCAGAGTTCTCTCTCCTCACAGCCTCATCTGTTCTTTCCACAGGTGTTCAGGCCATGCAAACTGCAGGAGAAGGGGTGAGAAGATGTTTTCTAGAAATATTTACAACATGTGGGATGTCACTCCCCTCCAGTATGAGCAGAGAGCAACTTCTCCAGCAGACACCATGCCAGCAGGTTGGGATCAGCTGGAGTTTCCTATAACTGAGGAGCCAACATCACCTTCCCATCAGCTTTTTCTGACCTCTCACCTTTTTCCCCACCAGCCATGTGTTTGGCAGCTTCCTTCTGTTTTCTCCATCCCCCAGTGCCTGTGTCCAGGTGTGGCTCTGCAAAGCCACTGTCACAGCATGAACTCCCCACTTCACCCTGCAAGGTTAAGGTCCAGTAAGCTCCCAGTTGATGCCATCCCACCTTGCTGCTCTCAGGGGAGGGGGGATGACCACACAGAGTTCTGGGCATGGTCTTGAGAGGTCATTCCACCTCATGAAGCCCCAGCTCTACTGGGATGCTGAATAAGGCAGCATGTCCTGCATTTGTCTACCCTGCTCTCTCCCAGAAGAATGGGGAAATTCTCAAGGCTTCTGTTTTTTTTTCTGAAGAAGGTAGACTCATTCAGGGTGGGCTTGGAAAAAGTAGGCAGGAGCAAAGCTTTTCAGCTGCAGAGAGGGAAAGGATGTCATGCCATGTTGCATGGGCAGGCAACCCTGTCTCCACTACACTGTAGCCTATCACTCCTTCAAGCCTCCATAACTTGCCTTTGAGCTGAATTTGTTTCCTGACCAATTTTTGACCAGCTTGGCCACACCATAATCTACTCCTCACCTGTGGTAATCTCTTAGGTTCCTGAGTGTGTCCGAGTCCAGACACACCTCCATGAAACAGGAGGTAACTCAAGATGCCTCTCTGGTCCTCCACCTCTTCAAGGGTTAGCAGAAGCTTTTCCCTTCACAAGACAGACCTTTCTGACAGAACTTTCCTACTAGTTTTTTCCAAGCAGAGCCCTGTGGCGTTAGCTTTCATTCTCCCCGGATGCACACAGCTCTTGGGAGCCTGGCTGTGGCGTAGCTTCCACGTGCTGCCGGAGTTTTCTGCCATGGGTTCCTGGACACAGCTCCATGTCTCGGGTGCATGGGCTGACCAGCCGCTGTTACCATGCGCTAGGAATCCGATAAAGAAGTAAGGAATTTTTCCATTTACTCCATGCTTGGCAGGAACGGTTTATTGATCACGTGGCGCAGGTCAATGGAAAGACGCAACCACTCCCGGCACTCGCATGGGAGAAAATGGCGCCTGGGTGCCGGCGGGATAGGGTTTTATGGAGGGGCGGGGTGAGAGGATCCACGGCCTGCCGCCCAAGAGGGGCAGCTGCCGTGGAGGGGATGCCAGCAACAGCGACCAACCAGAGAGCCCCGCAGGGGCGGGCACCGAGCCTCGGGCTGAGCGGGATCGTGTGGATTGGGGTGGCAGGCACGGGGTTTCCCAGGGCCGGACGGGGGGGTGGTTACAGGAGCGGCAGAGGGGGAAAATCCGGCAGCAGGCAGCATGGGGCCAGAAACCGGGGGCGGAGGGGTTGGGGGGGGAAGGGGAACGACACAGGGGAAGCGCGGGGGTACACAGGACTCGGCTAGCTAACACAAATTAGAACCCCTAAAACCCAATCCCAGGATGCAACAATTCCCTCTTTTTCAAAATATAAAAAAGAACAGCTGCTTGATCTTTTTCGCTGCTCATCTGACTGCTTCTTTGCTCAGCTTCTGCTCTTGGTGTCTCAGCTGCTGCAATGGCTGCCCTTTGCAGATGGAAAGGGCCTGCTGTGATGATGCTGGTGTGGTTCTTCCCTGGGTGTTTGGGGATAGGGGAACTGGGACAACTTTATTAGAAACATGGGGATTTGGGGAAAAGCATTTTTTAAGGAGATTGTAGGGTCCTTTTTCTTTTTGCATCGCTTGCGGTTTGATGCAACCCCCCGATTGGTGGGGTCATCTGCTGCACTCACAGGCACCCTGATATTTTGAACTACCACCTGCACAATTACTTGATAAATCACAGCTCCCCTTAAGGTGGTGTGGCCTGCCTTACTTTTATCTTCACACGAGGCAGATGCGTGTTGTTTTTTCAGTTTTTTGGGGAATGGGGTCTCCCTCCCCCCCTCTCCCCCATCCCACTGTCCCTGGGAGTGCCCTGCCCAAAAATGGACACTGAACGACAAAATGTCCCCTCTGATCACAGTGGAAGCACTGGCGTCTTGCTGGAGGCTGCTTTGGACTAGCGTTCTTTGGAGGCACAGCATCCAAGGCAACCACGTAGCTTCTGGGCCTTTTAGGGATCTCAAGCTGTGTGTCAGTGTTCATGGATGCCGCTTCCAGGACAGACTGGTCCTGAACCGCCAATCCCTCCACATGCCTCTCAGCTGCCAGCTCGTCCCATTCCACGGAATCTGGAAAATGCTCAGAGACCCACCTCAGCTTCCCC